>NW_020799091.1:96963997-97073164 GCF_003259725.1 Athene cunicularia
GGGGGGGGGGGGATGTGGGGGTGTGGAGAAGGTTAACTAGCATGCTTCTTTGGCTGCTAGTCTACCTGAGCTATTTTGCTTTTTGAGTAGGTATAACTGCCTCTGGACTGTGATTCATAACTTCCTCAAGATAAGATACCAGCAAGTCATAAATGGTAACCTGTGAAGTTTTTTGTTTGATCTCTAATCAAGTTGGATGCTTAAGATAATATAAAGCTTCATGAGTTCGGTTCACTTTCCCCTGGAAGGTAGCAATGTTGACTCTTGCAGCTTCTGTACTCAGTAAAGCTGGTCGGATTGGCAGTTTGTCACCATTGAATTAATATTGTGTGGTTTCGTTTTAGTTGTGGAGCAATGTACACATTCAGTGGGCTATAGGGACATTATCTTTGTATCCACATAAAATTACTGAAGGTGTGCAAAGTATGTGTCCTTAGTATAGTAATAGCAAAATACCTGTTTCTAATGTTTTTCACTTTTAAAACATGGCAGAAGAATAAAGTTCGGTGCAATACCTACATAAAAGCTGATGTATTATAGTGTGGGATCAGGTTATGTATTGAGAAGCTTTGAAGTTCTTAGAATTGTTCTTTGGTCTACTGATTCCAGCTATTGAGCTTTATTTGATCATTTGTGAGGACAAGAGGGGGAACTATTTTTATAATTTAATGAAGGAAATGTTTGTACAATGGTCTGCTAAGTGGATAGACTACCTTATGGACAAATTTTGTCTGAATGAGTTATTTCTTTAAACTTAGACTTATATCCTGAATGAGTATTTTTTGTGCAAATGCATGAGGACTTAATATATTTTTAAACACAGAAGTACCCTTGCCTTTTATTTCAAATATTTTTATAAGATTTTTTTAAATCACTTTTTAAATTATTTGTCCTGAGGTTGTACGTGTCCACAAAATACAACTGTCTTTATATAACTGGCTTTACAGAAGAAGTCCTGAAACTTTGTAAATTAGGTGTAAAAACTAGACCTGTGTAGTATATAGTTCTTGAGTCACTTGTGGCTCACAAATTGGTTGGTCTTTTGGCAGATGAGCATAGAGACAGTGTATGTGACTTAACAGTGGGGCTGTTATCTTTCCTGCAGGGTTGTTACCCAACTAGAATGAATGCTGCCTGGACTACTGTCCAGTTAGAGGGGCTGTAGGGACTGACCAAGGCAGGTTGTGTGTTGTGACTGCTTTCTCAGTCCCTGCTAAGCAGCAGACAGTGCCCTTCAGCCACTAGAACTCAGGCAGCAGGGCCATGGGTTTGTGTAGTCAGGGGAGAAGAGAGAAAGGAGGCAGGGTGAACTGGAGAGGAGGATTGGGTTGAATGAGGGATGTTGTCAGTGGCAAATTGACCACAACAGTTACCGTGCCAATGACACTGTAATGGTCTTGTGCCCACTCGCTTTTGTGCTCTTCCTGTAAAGCTGAAAGCTGAAGTATGAACTGGCTTAGAAGCTTGGGTTGTCACTTTTAGTTTTACTTTTGATGTGTTCCTGCTTCATTGTTCAGACTTCTACCCCCTTTTTTTTTTTCCCCTCATAGGGAGTGTGAAATGGTAGAGACCCTTCATGAAAGGCTGGATTTAATTTAGAAATTTAATTGGAATTAATTTAATTAATTTAGGATGGTCATAATTTTAAAATGCTTGCTATACAGACTTTTTTTTTTTTTTTTTTCAGTTCCTTGATGACTTAAACAGATGGAGTCTACTTCTCATTTCTCCTTTTATTTGTCCTGATAAGTTACTTGAAGCAGAGCATATAGCTTTTGTGACAGAAAGCATTTCAGCTCAGACAGATAACTTGCAGAAAGTATCTGGCTCTTCAAAAGATGTAAGTAGTTCTCTTTGTTTCTTACATAGAAAGTAGTACAGATGGGTCATTTGGTGGGTATAAACCTAAAAGAAGGAAAAAAATAAATGGCAGGTAGATTTTTGTATGCTTATAATTTTATTGGGAAAAAACAGATAATCTCTTCATTAAAATAAATCACTGTTAATTAGTTCTGTATTACTGAGATTTTTTCAGTAGCACGCTCCTCTGGTTGTGGATGGAAACTGCAGAATTCCCTCATGACTTTGGGTAAAGCATGATGTATGATTAGTTATGCTGAATAGGAAAAAAATGCTTGAAAGCCATCATACTAAGGCAGATCAGAAGTCCATTTACCTCAGTATCCTGTCTCTGACACTAGCCGAAACAAATGCCTCAGTAAGAATATACAAAACAAACATATGTTATGATTTCAAGAGCTCTTAAAGCCTTCAACCAAGTGGTTGTAATTCAAATAGAGGTCTCGCTTGGAAGCTTCTTTTCATTGTGATTTGTAAGTACACGTTACAGTATTATGTTTGGATTATTTTGTCAGTCTGCAGAAGTAAGACCAAAATCAAGCTGTTTATCTCTTTGCTTTTCTATAAAACACAGTGGAGGAGTGGCACTACTTCATGGTGGAATTTTATAAATTGTGTTTGCCTTTTAATGTGTAATATTTACAAAATGTTTTTGAGGCATCCAAAGATACAAATTAAACTACTAGTGAAATCCTTATGGCAAGCATACTAACAAAATGCTCATGTCTTAGGCACTTAATAATCTAAAAAGTGCCTTTGCCACATACTGAAATTGTGAAGATGTGGATTTAGCAGGTGATGTTCTAAAACTTGAATTAGTGAATATATATCTCTAAACAGATTATGCACAAAAATAGTATTCAGACCCTAGTAAACCTTACCATGACCCTGAGATAATGTCTCTCACTCCCCTAAATTTTGCTTTTGCAACTTTTTCCTCACATAAGGAATGCTTGCTGCCTGTGCATCTCAGCTTCGATGCAGGTCTGAAGGGGAGAAAGGTTGTAACCCAAAGCAAGAGGTGAAGTTACCTTGCAGGGAGGAAAAGTCTTCCACATGTTACAGGTTATCGTAGTGTCTTCCTAAGACAGTTACTTGCTGTGTGTGCTGTATGCTTCCCTTAGTGAGAGGGACAGAATGGACCTCATTGCCTATGGGAGAGGAGAAATGGAAAGATGTGTATGCTAGGATATCTCAGGGTAGGCAGTAATAAAGCATCTGGTCTGGTTGTTGGGGTACCATAAATTGACAGAGCCCTTCCATTAACCACTCTATGCCACAAGCTGGAGGCAGTCGATAGGGTGTCTTCCTGAACGGCCCCTGATTAGCACCCTAAAGGGCCACCTGTCATCCTTGCTTTCTGGCATCAGGTTTCAAGTGCCTTCTTGGAGTTAAAAGGAAACCTGTCACATATACCAGTGCTTGTGGCCTGTCTGTTTCCCTGGGTGAGGAACATTTATTTTCTAGGCCACTTGTTCTAGGAGGTGATCCAGGAGTCCTCCACTGGAGTGAACATTGAGAGCAGAGTGGTTGGTAAATAGACTTATCTAGCTTGACTGCAGGAACAGAAGGACAGATTGGGAATGGGAAAAATTCCAGATTTGTGCCTGCAATCAAATTTTTAGTACCTTTACCCTCTATGGAGTCCTCTCAATTCTAGAACAGTTTTGGAGCATGTTAGTCTTTGTCCTCCAGAGGACTGATGTCCAGGTGAAGTGCTACATCAGGCAAAATCATTATCTCTGTGAAGCTCAGAGTGTGAGGACTGATGGCACTGGAAGCTTGTTCTTGAGACCTTTTCTGCTGAAGTCTTCTGACCCTGCTTCCACTGGCCTTGTGTCTCCTTGAAGCACACAAGAAGTAGCCATATTAGCAGGTTTGTAAATCTTTTTGTTGCCTTTGATTTAAGAGTCTGGAATCCATCCAGGTGGGCCCTGCTTCTGGGAAGTAAACAAGGTAGGATATCTGCTGTGCTCTCTACGTTGTCTAAGAGCGTACCTGGGGAGTGCTGGGCGAACTTGGACAGAAGGTTAATGGAGATTTTTTTTTTTTTTTTAAACTTTCTAGCAGAGAGAGCCACAAAAACATCTGCATTGAAGCTCTGATTTGTTGTTCTGTTGGGTTTTATTGTTTGGTGGAGTTTTTTAATCTTACTGGTTTTGTTTGCATTTTCTTTGGAATGGAAAATGGTTGCATTACTTATGTTGACATTAGTAATTAATTTGACTTATAAAGCTGAAAAGCAATAGTCCTGGCAGAAGACTAAAACTAAAGAGGAAAAGGACTTCTGTTTTATTTTGTTTATTGTTTTTCTGTGTACATGTCACTTCTAGCAAAGCGCTCTGAATTCTGCTACCTCTGGCACCCAGCTGTCAACGTAGACTGGAACTGTAAGAACAGATTGCTCCCGTGACCTATAAGGATTTCTAGAGAGAAAAGCCAATCTTTGTAGGGCTGTCAGTTATCTGTGACTGGTTCCGTTGAAACTGAGGTAGACTCACAAAGCAGTAGTATAAATAATTTTTCATCTCTTGCTAAGAGCTGGCCTTTCTATATACTGACAGAACTTTGAGTTCTAGTTGTAGCAACAAATCTTGGACCATTGAAAGTATTCTCTGAGGATTTTTGTTCTGTTGTGAAGCAAATGGATTGTTGTGTGAGCAGGATTACAGGTCATAGGTCTTGGCAACAGCTTTATTTTATAAGGTTCTTTTGTGTATTCACTTTATTAGTGTTAGGCAGCAATAACGACTTTTTACTTGTTAGGATGTTTAATGTTTCACTTAGTGCCATGAGAAAAAGTTCAAGAGCATCAGTACACCTTCCTTGCACTTTCTGGGTGACATGTGGGTGTTACCTACTTGTGCCTGTTCTCTGGGTAAGAAAGGATATCTATATTCGATGTGAGTCTCTTATCTTCCACCACAGAGAGTAGCCCAGAGTCATATGCTGAGAAAAATAGAGAAGAAAACTGGTAACTTCCATTCCCACTGTGGATATTGTATCAATAAACTAAACACAGTTGGGAGTACCTTTTGTTGGGAGATAATGGACATGTGAGCAATCCTGCACGTGTGCACGCCTCAGCAAAGACATGACAAGGACATAGAACAAAGAACTCGGCAAACAAACAACTCCAGGAGATGGGTTGGGCAGAAAAAGACATTGAGTGTGGCGCTTATTATCCAATCGCAAGAAGGCTTGAAGCGCATGGACAAAGCTAACTATCCAATCATAAGGATTGTACTATGTACCGTTCACGTGCACATGAGAAAGCTATAAAAGGGCTTGCTTACCTTCAGTAAACTGGCATTGCTTGATCATATTGGTCATGTGTGTGTCCATAGCTCCCACAGCCTTCCACCTGAAAAGTGATGGTGTTGTCCAGGTCATCACTCAAGGCAATTGGTTGGGGCAATTCTGGTTGACTTGGTCACAGACTACCCAGTGACAGTGGAGTGAAGTATGACTGATGCTCCAACTACAGTGATTCAGATCTATTGGGGTCTGGTATGGCTGTCTTCCAGAAGGAGATTTTGTTTTCCTTCAGAACTGATCAATACTAGTGTGCCCAGAAATATATCCTGTAACTTCGGAGCTGATATTTCTTTGTGGTACAGTCATGGAAATGACCTTTCAGAACATCCTGGAGGTAGAAACTCACTATGTTGCTTTAACTAGTGAGTGGTTGTTATGTCCAGTGAGTTCAGGACCTGAGTGATGCATCTGTTTTGAATTTGAGGGCTGCCTCTCTGGTGTGACTGATTTGAAGCTGTTACTTGTTCTTTTGTTACGGAGTTGGAGTTTAACCCATATGTTAAAGCATGTAGCTGACCTTGTGGTAAACACCAACACACCATCCACATGCTGCTATCTTTTTCTCTGTTTGAAACTGAAATTGTTTGGTAATGGTTAGCATAGGTGATGTATCAGAAGATACCCAGCCAGTTTTATTGTTAGGTATCCAAAGGCCACCAATATGATCATGGACTGGATGGTCTCATGTGGGTTGCACTAACCAGAGACTGTTTTTGAGAATGACTTTGAAAGGAGACGTGACCGTTAAAGTTGTATGAAATCTGATTGTCTTATTTCTTCTTGTTCCCTTGGGAAATACTGTAAAGTCAAAAGCTGGAAACAGATTCTTTTGGATATTATGTAAATCACTTAACTGCAGTAGGTAAAAAGCCAACTTTAGTTGATAATCTAATAAAGTTATGAACAAGTAAAATATCCAAGAGCTAACCCTCATTTTGTGTGTTCAAAAGAAGTGTTTTTCTTCTTAATGTGTTTAATCAGTATGATACATCTTGTGTGTAGTGATAAAAGGGTGAACTTCATGGAAGTGCTTTGGTGATGACAGTGTCAAAGTGCTGGAGTTGCTATGTGGGAATTAAGCTTTGTCTCCCAGTATTTGGATCATATTAAATGGCAAAGACTTAATTTTTTTCTTTTTTAGGTTGTTAAAACAGATGGTGTTTCTTGTCTCTAAAAATGCCTTCACAGGAGAACAGTTGGTTTGTGTATTCTATAAAGAATCAAAGCTGTGGTATCATTCACACAATTTTTATTGAAATTGGGTGTCTTACTCAGTTTCTGTTTTCAGGATTAACTCTTAAATCACTGTGTTTGTCAATTGCCTGAATATTGTTTTTTTAGGTACTGTTGGTTTATAAACACAAGGTTTAAAAGGGATCTGTTTCAGTTATGAGTCAGCAGACAAGTTTGTAGTCTTCATTAACATGAGTGCCTTTTGGAAGGAAACCAAAACTCTCTTCACTTTTCCTCCACTTGTGGCTTTAATAGTTGAACTTGAAACGGACATTTGTTCTCCAAGACCATACAGCTGTGTAGGTTGGGTTTAACAAACCTTGAAGAAAACAAACCCAAGTGTGTCACTTTCATATTTTTATTTTTTTTTCTGGAGAACAGAATTTTTGATGTAGATAAGCAGCTTGAATCTTCCATGTTTAGTTAATGCTTCTAATAGTCAGGATGTACTTTTATTAAACCCTAGTAGTTTACTTTTGCCCTTTTTATCAGCATACTTCTTAGAATTTGTGCTGAAAGCCACCATGTCTTGGACATAAAGACAGAATTTTACTTACAGAATGTGATAATACTCTCCTGCTGTTTTGTGTGTTACTTGAAGCCTTTATAGCATTGATCTTTGGGAACGATGTGTTTGTACTCCCAGTTTGCTTTTAACACTTGTTGTGGATGTTGCTTTGTTTACTTCTCTCAGGAATGAATCTTGTAGCAGGTATTGCTTGCTACAGGACCCTTCCTCAGTAGATTCTTTTGGTTGTATTCAGTCTCATACATTGACCTTTGTAGGCATGAAGGGTGCACTTTTGTGTGAAAGGAAATGTCAACGGAAAGCTTTCTCTAGTTGAGGTGTGTTGTCTCACAATACAATTAAATGTAGTAGTTGATTTAAACACATCAGGCATCAAAGAATCAAATCTTAAAAGTGATTCTACCAATTTATTCTTCTATAATACTAGCAGATACACTTTTTTAAAAAAAACAAAACTACACTACTTTCTTTAACATCACTTCCAGTTCCTGGGATTTTCCAGTTGTGCCGTTTTGGTTTAGTAACGTCCTTCTTTTGGCTCTGCCTATTGTCTTGCTTTTTAATAGCAGAATCCTTTGGGAAGGAAGGGTCATTTTTATTTGCAGTTCATCTTGCAGACTCACAATACTGTTAGTATTTTGATATTTTTCTGTAACCTTTTGAAACTGAAAACATGCATATGCTTTATTCCAGATTGTGAAGTGGTCAGACTATTGTTCACCATTGGCCTATAAACCTGGTGAACCTTATAAATTAATTGCTGAAGCAAGTGTGGATAATTTCAGTAACCTTGGAATAGCATTCATGGAAGATAGGCTTCAAATGGATAATGGAATGGTGCCCCACAAGATTGTTTGTAAGTATCTTCATGTATTGTTTGTAATAGTAAGCATGTTTGTTTCATGGCTATTTTAGGACTGTTCAGATAGTCTTTATACCTACATTAAGAAACATGCTTTTATTTTGGCAAAATGATTTTCTTTCTATTGTCATTTTAGACAGTTCATTACTTTGTAGCACTACTGTATTTTATACTGAACACTGTCAAATACAGAGATCAAGGAAAAGTTAGGACCACTTTCTGAGTGAGCTCTGTTTACAGAACGTCTTACAAATCCAACAATAGAAATAACAGAAAAATGGTTCAAAAGATTTTTGGAATAAAACTCCCTCTTTAATACCTCATAAGCTACTGCCAGTAATTAACCTTAGTATGATGAGATCTCAGAGTGTGCAAGATGGTGTTTAACCTTTTGCAAATGCATGAATGTATATCACAAAGGCTAGAAAATATTGTTTCTGTAGATCTTGTCTGTTAGATTAACTACTCTAGCTGAAAAAAATACGGAAGGTTTTAAGCAAATGTTCTGTTTTTCCAGATTTGAAGTAAAAGTATATTCAAAGCTAAACATAGGTTGAGAACTATTGCTGTAACTTGAGCATCTTAATCCTGTAGATCGCTGAGAGAAAAGCTTACAGATGCTTTCTGAGCAGGGAGAAGGATAACCAGGGGAAGGAGGGTGGTGTCATAGTTAACTGAATTTTGAATTTTTGGTGAATGTTTTTTTTTTTTCTTTAGGAGGTGATTTTAATGATAGCAAAACTATGAGCCGTTGAGTCCTCATTAGTCTAATAGTTTCAGCTAAGGCAGGGAGGAAGTTCATGGCTAGTTCCACAGAGAGGGGAAGGAAGTAGTTGGGGGTACACTTGTAACACCATTCTTAAATGGAATTGGCTGGGCTGTGGCTGCATGAAATTTGAATTTCTTTTTTCTGGCATTATTCTAAAAGTGCCATAATATGCAGTCTGTAGGGAATTGTACTGTAGTGGGCTCTCGGTGGGTAGGGCCACACTTCTTTCTTTGGCAACAGTCTCATTTCTGCCTGCCTAGTTGTGTCTTCTTAGCTGTGTTGATAAAACTGTGGATCACCTAGAATAATACAAAAACACTTGGGCTACAAAAAAATCTGCCCCCCTCCCCCCCCATTTTAATGTTTGGTTGTGAGGTTTTTTTGTTTGCTTGGTTGATGGGTTTTTTTTATGTAGATCATAGTGCATTTGCAGAAGTCAGGGAATAACAAAATAGAGAACAGCTAGCTAGGGTGCAAGAGGGTAGGAGTATGCTCACAAATGTATCTGATGTGAAACTGTCTCTTGGTGCTGGGTGCTGTTCTGCAAAAATATTCATGAAGGGAAGGGATGGAAACTGAGAGAGTGCCCCAGTCATTTACTTTTCAGAATGTTTTCTGACTCATTTTGCTTCAGGTACTGTGTGCATGCTAGAAATGCTCCATGAGAACAGCTGATGGAGGCTGTTGATGGAATAGCATATAGACTGGTAGCTGTGAAATTCTCCTGGAATGTCAAAAAAATCTTGTTTCAGATTTCTGCTCCAAACTGGGCAAAGGGGATATAGTTGCAAGGGAATGCAAGTGGTGTTAAGCAAAGAAAGGGATTGAACTTGGATTTGTTGTACTGTGTGCCAGTTCACTATTTTGTTAATCAAGTTTCTCACTGAATGTTTCTGATTTCTCAAAGACAAAAACATAGTAAGTTTATTTGGCCTTACGGGAGCGGAGAGGGATTCAGTAAAATTTTGCAAACTTTGATTTGAAGTTGTGTTATGAAGAGTATTTTTCTCTTTCATATTTAGTTTTGCTCTGCAAGTTTCATGCTGACAATAATAATCTTTGCTCTTCTTTTTTCCCTTTTATGTGCCAGAAATTTTTTCTCTGCATTTCTGTCCTTTTAAAGGGGAGAAAGGGGAAGCTTTAACAATTGTTCCTATTTCCTAGTTTTCCCTTGGATTTTTAGCTCTCAAGACTGGCTATGGGTGGGTATGTTTCTTTATGCAGACTGAAAGCAGTTTGAATTTTTTTTTTTTTAACTCCATTTTATTTGGGCCAAACTTTTATCTGCAACAATGCAAGAGACATGGTTCAGTGTCTCCAGCTTACCTAATATCATTTTTTATTAGTTTGTTTCAAAACAGCAGGAAGTAGTTTTTCACCCTGCTGTCCTTAAAATACCAGTATTTTTCCAAAGGTATTTCCCTTGCTTCATTTTGTCTCTTGCTGGGGATGGAGGGACAGGCAAAATAACAAGCTGACAAGGTGATGCATTTATGAGAACTTCCTCACCTTTCCACCCATAGACTGTGGTTCCACCAAGAACATACCTGCATTGTGTACAGTAGTAGTCATGTTTTACTTTTGTGCAAATATTTTTGGACTCACAATATATGTTTGTTTAAATGTGCCATGTAAATGTCAAGTGCTGTGCTCTCAGTCAGACTTTCCTGACCAAGAGTCATTAGAGTAAACAGTTCTTGGGGGGTAGGATTTCCTGTGTCAAACAAGTAAAATTCTTGCTATTATAGATTATTTGTACTGAAATTTAAATATAAATCCTGCCGTGGTACTGATATTCCACACATCTCTTAATATAATTTTTATAACCCCTTTTTCTTATTTTTTTAACTCTTTCAGCTGTCCATTTACAGGAATCTACTCTGAAGGAGTTGGCACAGGTGGCACCGTCTGTGAAAGAGCAAATTGCAAGCAGTACACAAATGGATGAAGTAACTCCTGCTGCTGCTTTTGGGACTACTGTTAAATCAGGGTTAGAGATAGCTGAGTCTGCAGGACAAGGTGAAGAGGAGAAATCCAAGCTAGAGAAAGAAAGTGAGCATGAAGATGAATCCAACAGTCTATCTGACAAAGAGACAGGTGCTGGAGAAGATCATCGCTTACATCTTTCCAGCTGTCATGAATGCCTGCAACTTGAAAACAGTACTATTGAATCAGTTAGATTTGCCTCTGCAGAAAACATTCCAGAACTTTCTGATGACTGCAGTAGCAAACTGGAAGAGAAGAATTATGACTGTCTAGCAAAAGGAATAAAGAGAGTAAACCTTGCTGGAAAGCCCCCTAATATATTGATTTATCTTGGCTCTGAAGCTGCAAAAGTGGAATTTGAGCAGGTAAAATCAATCCTTCAGGAATGCATTGATACAGACAGCTACACTGTCTACCAGCTGCATGAGGAACAAGTTCTGAAAGATCCGTGGGTTGATAATTCACTGCTGTTGATCATTGCCACAGAGGAGCCTATTTCTGAAGAGAATCATAAACAATTTATGAAGTTTTTATCTAAAGGTGGAAAGATTCTAGGGTTTTCTTCAGCTTTTACATTTGATGGCATACAAATGAAGAGAAAAAGCAAACTGAAGAAGACTGTTCATGAATTAGTGGTCTCTAAAATGGACAGCACCGAAATTAAGTTAAATCTTTTGGTCAGTGGCTATATTTTTGAGGAAGTGATGAAGGAAGATACGAGCAAAGTGAAGATATTGAGTCGATTAAATAATGCTGATAAAGATACAGTTATTGTTCATTTGACTTATGGAGACAGTGGAGGAGAAGCCATTCTTTCTCAGGTACCGTGTAGGCAGTGGCATTAACTTGCTCATTGCTGCATGATGTGCTATGCTAAAAAAGTCCTATTGCGTGCTCTTGGGGTTGCTCTTCAAGGGGAGGTGTAGATGAATGTCTCTGTGAATGTACAAGGGCTCTGAATGCAGAATGGTTTTCATTTGATCCTCAGGAAGCTTAAAGAGTGGGAGAGACTGTCACTGCTGTTCCACATCCTTGTTTTCACCATGTAGCCATGCATGTGTAGATCATGGAAGATCACAGTAGGTGATATAGGAGAGAGCAGATCTGCATAGTAATCTAGCATCTTCAAGAGCGAGCTATTTTGTTCTGCTTGGAGTTGTGTCTTTTGCAGATTTTGGGAGGCAGGAACAGGAAGAGCTGAGTCAGTAGACTTGGGGTGAAAGCTTATACTGTCAAAAAAGAGACATCCTTACAAAAATATGAACTAGGGTGAAGCAGAGAGTCAGGAGATTATATAAAATAAACCTTGCAAGAAATTTGAAAGACATCTTCTCTTAAGGTTTAAGGTTAAAGTAAATTTCCGGCACTTCTGGAAATCTGTCTAGTGAATGAGAATCCCAACCTCTATTATACTTGTTGTGTGCTATGTCTAGAAAAACTGCTGTGCAATTCTTGCTTGAGCAAATAACTACACAATGAAGGTTAGTCTCTGCTTGCACTGAAATGCCATTGTTGATTTAGGTCTGTTTGTTCTTTTTTTGCTAGTATTGCTACTGTTTTTTCAGTTATATTCTGATTGTATCTTAGTGTTGTGAATGAAGTGAACCATTTTATGGTTTCTTGAGCAGTGTTTTGATTATGACAAATTTCTAGATGGGTGTTAGGTTATGATGTTGGCCTTGCTGTCTGACATTAAAAAAACCCCTTTATTCAACTGGAATGTATTTTTTCTACTTACTACCAAAATTAAAATTGTAAAACTTGTTTTCTGTTTTCTAAACCTTGATATGTTTTCAATCGGTAATATATGATTTTTTTTTTTTTTTTTTTTTTTGGAGGGGGCCAGGCCAAATCTAGTCTGGTGGAAACTTGCTTTTTTTTTGGTGTTATTGTTACTCCCTGTCTTACTCCATAATGGGTGAGGAAGCTTCCATGGCTGTGTTAAAGATTGATGTTGGTTACTGATTATTTAAATATTCAGATAACTGTCTAAAGTTTAGAGTGATAGAAAGGCTGATAAGAGGTACCATTAAGTTTAGAAAAATGTGCTTCATAAGCATGTGTCCACCTGGGTATATGAGAGACTTCAGCCGTTTTGTAGTAAAACTTTTAAAGTGAGCCTGAAGGCAACTTGCAAGGTTTGAGTTAGCCTCAGTATGAGCAGAGGTAGACATTTTTCTTTTTAACGTGTCTCTTCAGTTATATCACTTCCCTAACTCTGTCTTTGCTTTCAAGCAGCACACTAAGAAAAGCAGAGCAAGATTTATTTACCACTATTTAAGTAGATGAGGAATATAAGGGAGACATAGCTGAACAAACTTTATGATAGATTTTAGGACCTATTCTTACCAATGTTTTAGTTACAGGTGAACTTTCTCAGGAGCCCACAGCACTCAAATTTAACTGCTTACGTATCAGGTAGCATACACTCTTCTAGCAATTACGTAATTCAAAAATATTCATCTGGTTTCTTAGAAGTGTTTTGGTATTTTATCAGTTTATCAGATTAAATCTGCTAGCTTTCTGGAAACTCTCTTATACATAGTAGCGTGTATAGCTTTATGTAGGAAGCTTTGCCACCCATGTGCTGTATGCTTGTACTAGAAAATTGATTAGATACTGTAGCTATCCGTTTCTGCAAGTTCCATGGTAAAACCTGCTTTGCTGTACCGTTTAAATTGACCCTTCTGCTGTAGTAAAACTTAATACTGCAGAGGTTTTCCCCAGAAAAAGAGCATTACAGTATAGCTTCAAAAATCAGATTAAAAGGATTAATGTGTCATTTTATAATTTTAAATGACTTCCAGTCTGGATTTGAAAAGCCTTATTGTTTTCACTTCAGGGGACTGACAGTGACATCAGCCATTAAATATTCTGTCACAGACTTATTGTTTTTCCTTTTTTTATATGCTTGTTTCCCTCCATCCCCCACTTCAACATATTTTCCTGAATTTTATAAAGTAGCTCATATATGAAAGATGAAGAATATCATTAAAAGGTGCGAAATTGGAGAAATTAACAAAGATAATAGCTTGTGATTTTCATTAAATGAATATACTTCTATTATGGTAGAAAGACTTCTAAGTATCTTTGAACATTTTTAAAAAACAAACAAAAAACCCCACAAAAAACACCTAACACAAAAAAAACACCACAAAAAAACAAACCAAAAAGAGGGTCTAGAAGGGATATTTCTTTTCTTCTGCATTTCATTTCTACTTTTAAGCATCTGCTTCAGCCTTGAGAAATGGTTCTCTACCAGGTGGTACTCTGGAGTTCTTAGTTCTTTAAGACAGAAGCATTTCTTTATCTGGACTGATCGCTACTTAATTCACGTGACTCAGTAAGGACTTGCCCGGCCTGAGTTTAACATATCTTTTGCAGCCTTTGATAAAGCTCTTCCAGTTTTAATGTAGTTCTGCTCTTGTACAAGCCAGAATATGACCCTATGTTGCTGTTGCTAGCAGACAGGAAAAGCAGGAGAAGTTTCATTTAGTAAATATAAGTTTGAACAACTCTTCCAGGAGAAGACCAGTTTATTAAGAAAAGATATTTTGTGTAGGTTTCAGAGAAAATTGTAGTGTACTGGCAACTGTGATCCCTGAATTGGAAACTATAAATATATAGGTATTCCCTAGTTTATTTGGATAATAAAGCCTTGCTTATGTAGATACAGTGAAGACATGAAAAGCTTTTAAATTGCACTAGTGACACTGGATAGTTCAGCAACCACAGTCAGGACAAAGCTGCTTTTGAATCTGTTGTACTTATCTCTCTCTGCCATGCTAAGATGTGTAATACCAACAAAATAATATTTTTTTATTACTTTTGCACTGCCAGGCACACTTGGAACTGGATATCAATTCTATGGATGTCCAAACTGAAGAGGATTTTAATTTGCTTAAGATAAGCAATACCAAGAGATACGAAGTCCTCAAGGACATCCTGATATCACTTGGCCTGAGTTGTGAATTAAGTGAGATTCCTGTGTTAACACCGATTTACCTTCTCTCTTCTGATGAGGTAAGACTTCTGCTTACATTTCAGTTCTTTGAGATTTACCCTACTAGACAAATTCAGAGTTCACTTAAATACACCTTGTTTCTTATGTGGTATTTTTGTTTAGAGAGGTTTGTGTATGTATTACAGATAAGCAAGAAGTTTAATTTCTGCCCTGTCACTATTTTATCACCTGCTAATAGTTTTGAATTTAACCATGGGGAAATTTTTGAGATATATTTGCTAATATTTCTGTTAAGAATTTTTGTGCTTATTTGCATTCTTCTGCAATATCAAAACATGATGCTGTGGTAAGCTACAGAAAGGGCTGATTTAAAAGACAGGATTTGTTTTTCTTTTAAAACAAAGTAAAAAGTTCTGTTTAGGCTGGCAACAAAAGATCAAAGCTAAATTATGGAGAATGGTGTGGCAGATCAAAACCTGGCAGACCAAGACATGAGTAAGGAAGATCGTGTGATTACACAATGGAGAGTTTTATTCCTGAGAATAATGATTCTTATAATATTTCCTGGAAATCAAACAGTTTCTTGTAATCCAAATAGTCAGCTGACTATTCTGGACCTCTCAATTTGAGACATTGCTATGAAGAATTGTAAAGAACATATGAAGCAGTAATTTTAACTTCATTGTTTAAACATGACTTCAAAAACATGAGAACTGTATTATATTGATCTGAAGGGGTGAAGCAGTAGGTGATTAAAAATCAATACAGGCAACCCAGGTTAGTGCTGTCAGTACTTGCTCTTAGCACACTTGTCTGATTCCTGCTCCTTTTCTGTACCACCCTTACATCAACACAGAAATGAGGTGTCTGTCGTTAGGGGAACTCACCTGTAGAAGCTCCTCCTTGGATGACTGTTTCCAACAGTATTGTATATACCATCGTACTTTTTTGGCTACAGGATCAATCGGACAAGAAAGTGACATATTGCAGCTGAATGTTTTTAAATAACTTGGATGATATTTTAGATTTAGATTGTACTTTTCAAAATACTGTTCATTAATCTGGAAGGTGGGTGTGATAGGTGTTGCACACTTTATAGATCGGGAATATGCGGTATGTGACCTCATTCTATGGCAGGCACATCAGTAGCAGATCCAGCCAAACTGACTAAAATACTATTAGTAGATGTATCTGTAAATTCAAATCTGCCTTTGTTTTCTGTGTCTCTGAAGATACTGCCAAAACTTTTACTAGTGCATTAAGTAATGCCCTCAAACAGCAATTCACATTGCAAGTAACAGTTGATCAAAATTAGGCAAAATGCAGAGAGCTTTTTAGTATTGAATGACTGCCCTTTTGTGTGTGCAAACTCTGCCATATCCATCTCTGCTGTACCAAGGTGAAAATGCTATTGGAAGTGCTTCTATCAAGCCTTCTGCTTGAAGCAGGGATGTTGTTAACACTAGATCAGGGCAGCCATGCCCTTGTCTGGTTGAATCTTGAAAACCTTCAAGGATGCATGCTAGAACCTGTCTGTGCAACCTATTCCAGTGCTGCTGTACTATTCTAGTGATTTTTTTATTTTTATTTTTTCCCCCCTGATGTCCAGCGTGAACCCCTCAAGTGCAATTAATGGCTGTTGATGCTGTATTATATTGTCTGGCACTATGAAGTGTTTGTCTCTGTTATTCTTTTAACTCTCTTAAGTAGTTACAGGTTGTTATGAAATCACTCCTTGTGAAAATGAATGAACTCGGATTTCTCATCCTCTTATAGATGTTGTGTACCCCTAACCCCTTTGTGGTTGCTTTCTGAGGAATCCTAACTAGTAGTTCCTTGCATAAGCTGAAGCCTGCTTTCCTAGGATCTGACTCTACTGCTTCCCTTCTCAGCCTTCCTTCAGATCTTGGATTCTCATGGTTGCTATGGCCAGTGATGCTGTCTGTGACCAAATATAAAGTTTTTCCCTGTCTGTGAGCAGTAAATTCATAAGAATTGATTATCGGTTTGTGTGGCAGATGTGTAAACAAAACTAAAACCCATTTAGCCTTTTTTATTAGTATTAAATGTGCTTAATACAGAAGACTTGAGGTTTGTTGAACTCTTCCTTTTTTTGTTGTTCTCCTTCACTCTCTTTTCCATGATTGTTTCTTTACTATGCACTTGCAATTTTTAATCAAGCCATGAATAAAAATGTTACTAATTTCTATCCAAACTTGCCATCTAGTGGCACATTACAGCGTTGCAGCCGATCTATTAAAGATATTTTTTCAGTGTGTACTGTATAGTTAAATTTTATACTAAAACTGTTTTTTTTTAAATTGTTTTCCACAAGTGGTTTTTTTTTTTGTTTTTGTGTGGTTTGTTTTTTTTTTTTTTAAAAAAAGGTAGTTTTTCTGTGCTGGTATGTGTAGTTATTGTTTCACTGTCTTTCAATTTAGCCATGACATGCTTCCAGAATATTGCATGAAAGGAAGTTGCAACTTGTGTATAAAAAATACAGTTAATAATGAAGACATAGCATAAAATAAGGAGTATGTCATAGTTCAGCTTTCTAACAAGTTATCTGTTCTCCTCTGTACATGATGTTCTACACCCGTATTCTTGCTTTCCTAGAGAACAAGGAGATACCAGAAATGTACCTGACAGGTAAATCATTTGATGAAATACTTAAACTTATTTAAAATCTGAGGGAGTTAATAGTACTGGAAATGGAGGACACTGTCTTGTAAGCTCTAGTACCGTTGAACTTTTTAATCACTATTTATATGGGGGGCTTGTCCAGTACAGGTCACTGGAGATGGATGTATTGGATAGTATATTCCTTCCCTGAGAGATTATTCAAGTGATGCTTATTGACATCAAATGATTTGAGATTATTTTCTTATGCTTCCCTGTAATGAGAAAGTCATGATGAATCAACTGATGATCTTGCAAGCTCGTTGTCCTGTTAGTAGTTCCAAAAGTGGAAGAATGGCAAACATTCTTCTTGTTTCTAAGAGTTGGCAGTTCACTAATGATTCCTCACTCCCAAAATGGAGATTGCATCTGTACCATTATGTTTAAAAACAACTGGTAGACCTAACCTTGTTAGATTTTTCTAATTAATTTTAGAAACTACAAGCTCCTTTTGCTTATGTGGAAGAAATAATAATCGATTTGCTCTGCATTATTCTACTCTATTAAGAAAGAATGTAGGGGTTTTTTTTGATAATTTCAAAATTCTTTAAGGTGCTAGTTCAGTTAGTTTTTCTTTATCATCTATAAGCTTCAATTTACAGTAGAGTTGTGCCCTGTTCTATTTTCTTGGTTTCTCTTCCCCATCTAATTTCTTCCTTTATCACTTCAGAACTTTCATCAGACCTATTTTCTACTACATTGTGAACATCAAATAAAATGTTCTCAACTTTATTATATGAATAAATAGCTTCTCTTGTCTTTTCCTCTGCCTACAATTCCTGAAAAATCTGTGTCGTCTTGTGCCATTGTGATGCTGTTAATAATAGCATCAAATCTGTTATGCCGATTGGTATAAATTTGATAATTATTAATACTTTCAGATCTCCCTGTCTACTCTCTGGGTCTTGGATGGTGCCTTTTGCAATGTAATTTTTAGATGTTTCTGAGGGGTGGATTGGAAACTTTTTTTTTTCCTCCTTGGGATTCACATTTTGAAGTTTTAGTTTCCAGTTTATATGGTTATCATTGATCTTAAAATCATGGTCTTACATGTTTTTAAAAAAGCCAATAAAATAGGAGCAGAACTGACATTAGCTTTCTGAAAATCAATGTATGAAAAAATAAGCAAAGGTATAATTAACTTACATATAATTAAATATAGTGTATTTTTCTTTGAAAAAAGATTTAGAAGATTTAATATTTCACAAGGAGTTACGAACTTTGTAATGCACATTTTGCCTTTGGCATGTGAAAAGAAAATGTTAGTTTAGGGTGGAATGTAGGAGACTTGGGAAGAAATGTTTAAACCTTGACAGTAGTGATGTCAAAAAATACAGAATTAAATTTTATCACTCAAGAAAACTCCATTAGGAACGGAATGGTCAGGCTTTTAAAAAAGTGATGTATTGACTGCATATGGCTTAGCCAGACTCGACTTATGCTAATACTGTTCTAAAACAGGCAGAGATCTCCAGCTGTGCTATATTCAAGTTGGAGATAGCATGAATTGAGATTCAGTGTTTATTTAGTACAGCCTCCATTTTAGCTGTTCAATGTCTTTCTAAACAGCGGAAACTAGATTGCATTGTTACCACTGTTGGGTTAACAATATTTAGATTACTATATTGTCAGTAGAAAGTTAGAATATCAGATTGAGATGTCAAACTAGAAACGATTTATTAAATTTTTCTTGTGTATTGCAGTTCTCTAATGTTACTGTTGTGATTGATTCCCTTATCTTGGGGATTTTCAGTTTCAATTTTGGGGTTTTTTTTTTTCTTCTTTCTGTGTTTCTTTTGTTCACCTGGCTTTTTCTTAGTATCCACAGGCTCTACCAGTCTGAGAATCAAATTCTGGTAATTTTATGGCTTCAGGTTCAAATAAAAGCTCTAGTATCTGAAAAATGGATGATAAGGTCCATCTGTTAAGAGGTCTAGGTCTTACCATGTAGAATTGTGCTAGTCAATCCTCTGCTAGTGCTTGCTGCTGTTGGTGTTGAATGATTGCTGTGACAATGTGCACTTCTTATTCCTTTCTTGTAAATAGGGTATAAGGTAGGGGGCCTGGAAAGTAACAGCATTTAAGGCAACTCTTTCATCACAAGACTTTTTGCACTAAGGCTTGCAAGTATGGTTTGCTTCAGATACACACATATGGACATTTTTAAATTCAGTTAACTGGGAAAAATCCATATTATATTGATACAGTGCTACAACAACAATGAAGGCAGTGTTTGAACCAAGAGCAGTCTAATCTGAAAGGCAGGTTACTTGCTGGTTAAAAGTTTAGTTAAATCTGCACAACTTGTTGGCATTAAATGTAATTTTAAGACAAGTATTAATACTGAAATGCAGCACCTTTTTCTTTTCCTCTTTCCTTGATCTGGTGTAAAGCAGTTAAGCAAATTGTAGACTTGTACACACTGCTGTAAAAAGAAAATTCTGTGTCACTATGGTGCAGAGTGAACTCCAAGTGTTGAAACAAATGGTGTTCGCTGTAAGCCTGTTGTCTGGCACCCATATGTTCAGTGGCAGCTTCAAGCATAGAGATCTGATTTTTTCTGCAGCTTTTCCTTTAAACGCTCAAATATTTACTCTTTCACATTGCCATCTTAAAGGATAATTTTTCAGACATAAATATTAGGATTGTATTTTATTGCCGAGAGTTTCAGCATAACATCTTCTAGTTTCAAAAGAAGAATTCATTCCTTGAAGAATGAGAGAGATTTGTCAGAATAGTGATTATTTCCATTAGGATGCATATTACACCCACAGATTTGCTGATCTGAAGCCTCTTAAACTTGACTACTAACTCCTCAGGCTGTGTTAGGCTGAGTCACTTCTTTCAGTATCTTCCAAATGGATGGCGGCCAAATGATGAAATGTATTCAGTCTTTATTTCTGCAGCTCAGCTAGTAACCATCTTATTTTTTGAACAGCACATTCTCCCAGAATAACAAACTAATTAAAAAAAATAATGTAAGCATATTGGCTTAAGCTTGAATTTAGGGGTTTTAACTTGTTTATTGGAGGAAAAAAGAATAATTAAAAAGTACTATCGAACATACCTTGTGAATTTCAAACTTTCCTTTGAAAAACACTTTGAGATGCAGAATATGGCACTCACAAGAGTAATGCAGTGCAAAGACAACTTTGTGTATTTGAATAACTCAGTACACTATAGCACAGTCAGAAACTTGTCAGACCAAATTTACATGTCTTGAGCTGGAGTTTTGATTTTGTGATGGCATCGGCTGCTTTTAAATTCCAAGTCCATTATGTCAGCAAAGAGAGTATGAAGTTACTTTATCCTGAATAAATCTTTCTTTGAGGATGGGAAATTTGAACTCTCAGCTAACACTATAATGAACCTAGATTTCAGGGTACATTTTGAGGCAATTGTTTCTGAAATGTTTCCATGCATCTTAATGTGTATTGTAGAACTTGAGTTTCAACTGTGAAACTTCAGAGTCTTTTAAAAATTTTCAGTGCTATAATCATGGACAGCTATACTGAAACTCCAAAGCCTTATTTTTATTCAAGTTTTCATGCTTAAAATTGAACCAAAAATATTTAATCTACAAAAGAATAGACTTGCTTATTTTCTCCTATCACCCTCAAAGTGTAAGCATCATTGATGCCTTTTTAGTCATAGGACAAAAAGCAAGAGCCCTTTGCAGGTATTTATTTCAGAAAGCAAATTTGCTTTTTGCTCTAGCTCAGAGTAACCTGAGAGCTGAGAAAAATGTTGAATGAAAAGCACGCCATGTGAGAGATCTGAAAGGATTCTGTTGATCACTGTTGTCTAACATTTTTTACTTTTGTTAATTTATTATATGTATTATTTGAAATGAACAGTGCATTGTTGCCAGAAATCTTTGTCTGTACTTGAAAGCTTTGCCAGTTTGTCTCTTGAATCAAAATGTCTTTTATGACAAAGTTGCTTCAGGGATAAAAAAAGTAGATACAGAAGTGTAAATGCATCTGTACCAGCAAAAATGGGTATTTTCTGAAACTCCTTATTCTTTTTGGGAAAAGGATTTAATATATACCATGTTTGGAAGTCTTTTTTGCTGTTAAGAGCTGTGCTTCTACTAGGCTGGTTAGGCAATGCAGTGCATTTGGCAAACCATTTGGGTTCTGACAGGTAGTATGCTCTTAAGTCACTTTGAGGAGTTCATCTATAAAAATTAACGCAAGGACTGATAAAAAAGTACTATCAATTAAAAAAAATATTTACAATTTCACTCCATGTGTTTAGGGCTTTTCCCATAATAAATTCAAAGTTTTGTTAGCTTGCAAGGCTTTTGAGTTGCATGTGTGTGAAGGGAGGATGGGATTGCTTTTGTTTGTTTTGTATTCTTCCCTCTCCCCTCCTCAAATTAACTTTTGTTTCTTTATAACAAAACTTGCAAACCCAGAGGGGTCACACCAGTTGAAACCAATACTATTTCAGTGTTGTTGTCATTCATTGAAAAGCTCTTTGTATCAATGTCTGGATTCTAATAATAGCCTCTACTGTTTGCTGGGATTTAAGTGTGTGGTTCTGAAAGGAATGGCCATCTAAGAAGGGATAGTTATTTGACAGTCATTAGCTCCTGTTTTGTTTTGTTTTTCTTTCTCCATCAGCACTCAAGATAATGAAGGTACATAGGGACTGTCTCTACCTTTGACAGTTCAGAGCTCTCTTGGTCAGAGGAAAGCAGAAAGCTGTTCTTCTGAGAGCTAATGCCACCCTGTCTGAGCTGTGAGCCCCTGCAGATTCCCGGTTTGTGCCCACTTCCAGAGGCGAGAAGTTTACTAGCTAAATCCTCTGGGCTGTGGTAGGGCTTCTTGGGCACCAGCTCCATGGTAGTGCTGGGTATAAGAAGAGAGAACTCAGTGGCATGGTGGAATAAACTGTAGAGATTTAATATGTGTTTATTCATCTCACTTGCAAATGTCTAAGAGAATGATTATGGTCAGTTACTGTGGTTTACCAAGCACAGAGTAATTTCTTAATCTGTGGTAACGCAGTAGAGTAACTGAGAAGGAGGGATGTTCCTCTGTTTATGTCCTTACCCTCTCTAGCATACAGAGGGAGGATGAACTACAGGACTTGAAGGTAGGTGCAGCATGAAGAGGATGGATAGAAAGGGGAAGAGAATGAAATCTGTGGATGGGAACCGAGATACTGGTTCTTGGTTCTCAGTGATACTCCTCTTGTACCTTAGTGGACAGCTTTGTAAAACTTTTCATAGAGTATGTTGTAGTCAGGTGCAATAAGTACTGTATATTTTAGCGTGTCTTTTTTTTCTCCTCAGTATGCTATTATGCTGCATACCCCTATCAGTGTAGTTTCCTAATAGGTCTGCCAGTTCTTCAGTGAAATTTTACAACTCTTGGGTTCCAGATATTTGGTAAAGGCTTAAAAGAAGCTGAGTTTCTGTAGCAAATTTTGTAACACATAGTCCAGGGCAGGATCTTTTTTAAAGCTAATTGTATGCCAAGGCAGCCTGTGAGTCTTGCCTGGCAATAAAAGAGGTGCTAGTGGGACTGCCAGTCTGCCTAAGCACTGCTCTGACAGAAACACCCACCCTCTTCTGCTCCCCTCCCAGCTGACAGGGCAAGCGGTAGTAAAGAGGCAGAACTTGTCAGAGACTGAGCACGATGCTGTGAGGGGAGGAAAGGGGTGTCATGGGTGGTTGAGGTATGGGAGCTTGGAGATAGAGGGTAGATGTGGTGAGTGATACCAGCTCTATGTATAACTGGTGATCTTATGGGGAGCTGCAGTGACACGAACGCTGACAGATAACTGTAGGTTTGCTGTCTGACACCCGTGTTCCTCCCCGCAGCTGAAAGAGGTGATGAGAGCATGACAAGGGAAGCAGCACACTGCTCTCACAGAAAAAACATCGATGTGATAGTGAACTAGCTCCTTCCTCTCTTAACACCTCCCCACCCCCAAATAAGGGAGGAGCTCAGGGAAGAGCAATGCTCTCTGAATTTTCAGGTCTCTACTGTTGACTGAAGCCTTGCTGGCCTCACTGCTTAGGAACAGGAGCAGTCAGTCCTCCCTCTCCAGAGGCTGAAAAGAGTGTCTTTTCTTGTCTCTCTTTAAATATAAAGAGCTTGTTTGGATCAGTGATTGTTAAGCTGACATCCTGCCTTGAATAGTTGTTTTATTCTTAATTTTTGCCTGTGCTGCTGAGAAGCACTTAGCTGGCCCTGTTGAAAAAGGAGAGAGAGAGAAGAGGAGGTGTACTTGATATCGGAAATAGTAATAGTGACTGTATATAGAAGGCATGGAGAAAAAAATGGTGGCTATTGCAGTTAAACTATGAGACTCAGTTATAGGCAACTAGGCTTTCCTGGCTCTGCTTTTTTTAACAATCTCATAATGCAAAATGACTATGAAACTACAAAAGGTTTTTTACTAACTTTTCAGATAAACTTAATGTTCAATAGAGATTGTTTTTCCTGAGTGCTAACTCAGTAGTTGCAACTCAGGATCTGATTGATAGTTGAGCTTTGTTCATGCTGATTCTTGTAACTATTAGAAAGCTAAATTATCTTTTAATTTATTCACTGATGAAAGTTTCTTCAGACTTCTCCCTGGAGCTGTTTACTGAAGGAAGACTGACATGCTGTAGGTATTTTCAGTGCATTCACCAGCACTATGAGACTCCAGTATTAATCGGTGTCCCTGCCCACCTGAGCTGCGTTAGTGTTGGTGTTATGTTAAAATCACCGTGAATCTCTATTGCTCTCAAAAGCTGGATGCAGTTGTGGCTTTTCATACAGCTCCTTTAGTGAGGGGAAAGTGGCTTACCACTAGGGGTCACTTATGAACTGGATTTAGACAACATGTACAAAGCAAAAAACAAGCGATGGAAAACATTTTACACATATTCTGTTGTATATAGATTTGCATTAAAATATCGTTGCGTGTTTGCAGCGACTGCCCTGTATAATATTTTCTTAATTTTAAGACTGCATTTTAAATTCCACAGGAATCAATGGTGTGTAGTGTCAATATACAGTAAAACATTTTCAATTTAGAAATCTTGATGAGAGATGAAGGAAACTCTAGATGTGGAGCCAAGCAATTCTTGGTGGTTGCTAAAGCTACCTTTTGCTTTTCTCTCGTTTATCCTCAGGGAAAATTTACTGTATATTTGTGGGAGAGGGAAAGTGAAATCTGGCAAAGGTTTTCTTTATTTTACACTTCTCTAGTTAAAAATATTTTCCTTCTTGCATGATAGCAGCAAGCATACTGTTTATGTTAAACACCCATGAATAGCATTTGTAGGCATGTAATAATGAATAGCATACTTATCTTGCATTATGGTTTGTAAACATCTTTTTGGCTATATATTGATTCAATAAATGTTTTTTGATGATCATTTGGAAAATGCAAGAAGCTTTGAGTCATGAAAGAAAATATCTTGTTTATGGCAATCTCCATAAAAAGGGTCTTTATGCAGCTGTGAGAACTAAAAGTTAATGCCTTTTGTACTGAATAGCATTTAATCTTATTGTAGAGTTAACTCTGATATGAAATTATGTGCTGGCATCTGACCAAAGTGCCACTCATTGAAGTGTATTCTATCATGTTTCAAGGCTTGCTTCTGGTCAGCGTGCATGATACTTCTCAATCACTTTCTTCGGTAGGCATATTCTTTCTGTACTGCAGAAGATGGAAAATTTTATTATCCTGTCAGAATGGCTTATGTAATGTATATTTAAAACATTTGTGAACTTCATGTCTTCTGCTAACTTTTCACTTCTGAAAAGACAGAGAATAGCATTCAGGGTTGAGTACCCTTTCTTGAGTATAGATCATTTAGCACAGAGCATTGCTAGCCAGTGTATGAGGCTGAGTTTTCTTAGTTTCAGTTTATCTTGGAGTTTGCAATAGGAATCTAAATAAAAAAAAAAATGAAATTCACAGTGTCAGGCTAATCCAAATTCATGTTGGCTGTGTGTCTAACACAGGCACACGTTCTATCTTAATGTGAAGGCTGTAATTAAAGTGGCTGGTCTTAGATTTTGTTTCAGCACTCAAAAGTTGAACTGATAAACCTTTTGGAGTCAGGGTTCAGGGTACTGCCTTTGAGCAGATGGGTGATTTTAGATAGCAAGAATCCATAACTTGTGACAAGCGCTCTGGAGATCCGTGGCAATTTGGCATCAATTCATTTACTATGACCTCACTGGTAAAGATCTGACAAAAGTGGAGTATTTCCAAACATAAAAAACTTGAGATTCTCTGACTGTCAGTGGAGCCTGTAGCTAATTTATGTAAGTGAGACTGGGAAAATGAGAACAGGCTTGGCATCAGCTGGAGTCCTGTGAGATGCTATCATGTTACCATTGCTCAGAAATGACGATACATTTCCACAATGAGAAATCATTACAATGGTTATCTAACAATTTAATTAGTGCTTCTTTTGTCTCTTTACTTTTAAACAAATTATGTCTAGATGATATAAGATTATATATTTTAATTAAAGGGAATAGTTGAATAAAAATACATAACCAAGAGGAAATAGAAGTTTCTCCTTATCTTTTTTGAAGAGCAATATAAAACTGCAAATTTCAAGTGGTTTTGAAACAGTACATTTGTCACATTGAGGTATTCTAAATATATTTATTTGACTCTTAACAATTCTTTGACAATTCAGTTACACAATAATGTCAGAAAAAAATTGTCCATAACACAAAGTTTATTATTTAAGTTTATCAAGCTGCATTTGTTCTGGAAAATTAAGATGGGACTTTAAAGTTACCATTGATTTAAAAGACTTCCTGGTATTCTCAGAGTTTGTCATCGAAGATGATGACTACAGAAAGAGTTATCAAGTATGACTTGTGCCAGCAGTGATAGGGAAGGGACCGATTTAGAGATTCCGTTGTATTTATTATTTAACGGTTCATTTCAAGAAATGATTTGGGGTTTCTGTCATGTTGAGGAAATCCTGAAATTCCAGGTGCAGTGGGAATGGAATTTGGCATGTGACTATCAGGCTGACATTATACAGCTCTTACAGTGAAAAGCCGATTAAAGAACAGCTGTTAGCTTAAGTCAGAAAGTTTGCTGTAGTTTCTTCTACAACTTTTATGTGAAAGCTTTTTTATTTGGGTTATAGTCAGTCTTCACAACAAGTGGAATGTGTTCCAGTTTAGGAAATCACTGTACTCAGTTACTTGGCAATTGTGGTGACACTAATTACACAGGATTTACATGAATATTGAAGCAAGGCTTTTTCAGGAGAAAAAAAAAAAAAGAATCAATCTTGTTCTTTCTGTTTTCATGGTACATGTATTTTTCTTCTGCCAGTAAAAGTATTCTCTGTAAAAGTGCTGTGTAACTTAAGTCCATAGGGGCAACCTGTATTCTTACAGTTAGATTTTACAGAGCTGTGCTTCACAGGATTCCATGATTTAATTTTAAGAATTTCAGCTGGTCACTGTTTCATCTGTACCAGCATTTTCTTGTGCAAACACTAGAGGATCAACAACAGTGATAAAGCTCTGTGTTGAAGTATGTCACTATGTCTGTATGTAATTATATATACAGACTTGTTTAAGTGTATATGTGTGTTAATATGTATATGTTTTAAAAATCGGTATATAATCCTACTTCATTAGCCATATTGGCAACCTCAAGGTTTAGAAATTAAGCCAAATTTTTTTTTATCCTTTCCTTGATAAATGCATGATATAGTAGAAATTATGAAAGTGACACAGGCCCAGAGAAGACAACTGGCCCTGGAAAAGAACTCCTGCCTTGAGAAGAGTTGAGATGGGAATTATTAATCTAGTGTGTAAATTGGAGCATGCTCCTTGACTGATGAGGGTAAGAACTTTTTGAGAGAGAAAAACCTCAGGAGGAAGAGCTAGTGGATCTAGTTTGGTACCAGGTGAAAGAGAAGACAGACACTATATAGGAGGAGGAGGAGAGAGAGAGAAATGGGGCAACACCTGAAGAGGCAGAGGTAAGGAGCAAGACTTGACTGTATAGAAAACAACTTGTATTACTGCATTTTTCAGCATTCCCTACAGCTGCTAGTTATTATAATGCGTATCTAATAATTTTAGCTATAAAAATCTGTGCTACTTTGCACTGATCATTTAACTAGGATGTAAGATATGGGACAACATTGGATTTTTACAGCTTGTTTTATTGGGAATCACTTTCCTTTTCTAGTGTGAATTGTTTGTCAAGTGTGTACTCAATTGTACTGTTGAATTAATTTAAGAAATATTTTAAGTACTACTTCTGAAAACACTTCAAAATATCCTTCTTAATTTGTAAAAACTGAATAAATGTGTAATTAAAATAATTTTTAAAGCCAAGTCTTATCAGGATCAGTATTGGGGAGACTAGTACAGTTTGTCCCTACTTGTTTTAACTAAGATTTGAAGACAGAACAATAGATCATTTAATAACTTAAGTCTTTAGAAGTGGGTACAGAGACTGCCGATTCTTAAAACATTCTTTGGACAAACAACCCACATCTAGATTTTTTTGCTCAGCTTCTTGCCCTTCAGTATAGGCTTGCTATGAAGTGAATACCATGTTTTAAGAACTTCAGAGACAGAATCTAAATAAAGATAAGGTGATTTTTATTTGCTAGGATCCAAATATGAAGGGAGGTTATGGGTAAAATGTGTATGCGTATGTTTCCTTTTTTTCTGTTTGTCATATCTTTTTTGATGTTACACTTGCAGCACAGTAATTGGTCATATTTTTTTTTTCTTACCTTTCAACTGATTAAGTAGGTCGTAACTTTAGTAGAAAAAGTTACATTGTCATTATAAAAATTATTTTAAAGGAAGAGCAATGTTCAGCTGGAGAAAACCTATCACTATCTCTGCTTTAAAGATCTGTGCCTGGATGCTTTCTATCTATTGTATAAAGACAACTTTTAGGGATGAAAAACATCTTAAGATCCTCTGAATTTTAAGGTGGAGAGAACTGCTTTGTGGGAGCATGTCTCAACATTTCCATGTGATCAAAATCAATGCAAATTAATTTCAGGAGGTATTTCTGAAATTCTTTTGCAAGATAAGGAAAAATAATTTTGTTTTGATGCATAATTGTCATGATTCAAATAAAAAATTATGTATTACATGTTTTGACTTTACAACTCATTACATGAAATAAGCAATTATCCATGCTTTTTTCTGGTCTGGATTATTTACTTTTTTTTTCTTTCTAAAATGGAGTTGGTGGTATTATGATTAGTTCATGTACCACAGCTACCTGACAGGAATAGGAGTTGCAGAGATAAAAGTTATCTAAATAATTTTCCATTTTTTGACTGCATCTTACATGTTGATATATTAGTACAATGTATTAGCTGATGGAAAAGAAAATATAGTATCTGAAAGAAAATGCTTATTCTTATTTTTTGCTTCCTATAGAGAGAAGGACACTTTCCCCAAGTTACCATCAGCAGTATGAGCTGCAAATTACCATAAATATTTGAGTTGCTTGTTTGAATTCCTGAGGTTTTCTTAGAAATACCTGAAAACATTTAAAGCGGTACTTTTGTCTTTAGAATACTTCAGTCATTATTTTAAATGAGCGTAGGTGATATGAGGAATGTTTTGAACAGAGTGCAAAAGATTACTTGTCTTTGATGGGAGAATACTCCATTGGAGCTGTGAGCTGTATGCTCTTTGGCTCACAAATCCTTGTGATGTAGACTGCTAGAAAAGGAGGTAGTTACCTATGCTTCCGGAGTTCTTCTCTTGTGCATCTGCTGTGGCCACTGTTGGAGAAAAGGTACAGTTTTAAAGGGGGTTATCATATTCATATGGCTGCTGCTTTGTCCTTGTATTCATACCATCTGAGCAGTAGTGGCTCTTGACAAGAGCTGTCCCTTTAAGTGTTATTTTATCATTTGAAAGAGAAGTTCATCAGGTCTTGCAATTATGGGAAGCTTTTGCTTCTATTTGTTTTAGCCATAGGCAACATCTGGGAAGCAACAATGTTTAATTTGGTGTTTTAGTGGAATGGTATGTATGAATAGCTAGCAATGATGAGGATATGCTTTTGTTATCTCTGCAGCAACCATTTCCTTTTGGAGGTGGGAGTGGACTTCAGTCTTCTCCAAATATTTTTCAAGCTTTTTTCTATCCTGTATGATCCACTCTGTCTAATGATGGCCTCCAATTAGCAGTCCAGGAATAACAAATTAGACATTATTGAACTACAATAAACCTTCTACAATTATTGCTCTCTTTATTGCTCCATACAAAACAATTTCTCCGTCTGTGCAAGGATGTCTCTTCTTAGTAGCGTATGATAATTTGCTGGTAGAACATTATTTTCTCAGCCACTGTCACATTCCCGATTTTGTGTAATTACACTAGCTTGACAAACTGAAAGTACACATCAAACTTTAAACTCAAAATCAAATAATAATTGCTTTGCTCTCAGCCTCCTTTTTCCCTGGCTATTACACTCAAGAAACAGAGACCCAAATTGTTCCTATTTAACCAAGGATGAATTAATCACTAGATGTCACAGACTGAGTATACAGACTTTGTGGCTTGAGTTCATTAGTTTGTGTGGAACTATTCTGGACATACATTTTTAAACATTTTTTTTGCATTTTAGTACTGATTGAAGTAATCCCTGAAACTTTTCCTCAAGAGAATTTGTTTTTAGAAGTTAACCCTCTAGTTTGGGACTAATAATTAAGGACCTTCAACAAAGGTGTTTCATATTTAATCAGTTAAAAGTTCATCTTTGGAGCGGGTATGTGCAGAGCTGATTTTCAGTCTTTAAAAAATTTTGCTTCATTCTGGTTAGGTTCTTGACTTTAGAAGTGTAGTCTGGGTAAGATGTTGTAGTCTTAGTACTCATTTCTGTAAGATTCCCTTGCTTAGACCTTGGCTCTTTTTAGTATTACAACAGGGTTCAAAAGTTTCAATTCTACCACTTTCTGTGGTCAGTTGGGAGCTAGGAAATTCACAATAACAGCCATACGCTTTGGGAACTGGAATCCCCATTCATTCACTGGCTGCTGAGCTGGAATGAAAAATTATGTTAAGCTCTACTGTTACTCCACTTAAAAGCTTTTATACCTTGTCAGAAGTTTGAGGCTTGCACTGCAGTCACTAACCTTTTCAATAGGCTGCCATTAGTGCCCTTATGCAGCAAGCATTTACTGTTTGTGTAGTTTTCAACAAGTAAGTGTTGTATTTTGTTGTCCCTTTCAGACTGCTGCTCCCTGAGATGTTTCCTTACATGGGTTAATAATAAATTTTAATGGGAAAAGTCTAAAGTGAAGCCATCTTCTTTTTCAGGTGTGCTATTCAGCTGAGCCTTAAAACAGTGTAAGAGCACATTTCCAAGCATTGTGGTTAGATTTTATTAAATTAGTTCTCTTTGGGCTACATTCTACATGAAGTGTTACCATTTTGCATTAACAAATATTGCAAAATTCTGTATGATAGATTGGGTCTTCCCTCAACTCTTTTAGCAGTAATAGAGCACAAATATCCCTAAGCACAGAAACAGGTGGTTATCCTCAGAGACGAGTCAAGGGAATCTGAAGTCCCTCAGCATAAAGAATGTGCCATTGTCAAAAAGAGTCCTGACTGTATGCTTCTGTTGACAACTTCTCATACACTGCGTCGGTCTTGAGTCTGTTCTCGTTTGGTTCTTCAAGTGCCTTGTTTCCCAAAGTCATTCCTAAACCCTGAATTTCGGTCAGGAGCTTTGATTCCTGCTGCAATGTCTGCAATACTGTAAGTTCTGTATACCAAACATGATGTTTTGGAGCAGGAGCTAGTGGTGTATATGACTTGACTGAAGCAAACTCAGCCCTGGAGTAGCTAAAGAGTTTGTCTAGATCAACATTTGGCCTTATCCCTGTGAGGGTTAAGTATGTTGTATATTCACCTTTGAAGGACAAATTAAATTTGTTTTTTTCCCCATTTATCCCTGACAACTGCAGCAGTGCTTTCAGATGGCTGCTCAATAAGAAGGTTGACTCTGAAGTTAGTCCGTGAAGCGGCCTGTGTATCACGACCCTTACAGCTATAGTGTATGGTTTGCTTACTATCTTGTTTTTCCTTTGAGGAGAAAAAATTACCTCTTTTGTCCTGAACAAGGTTTCAATCCCAGCAGAAGAAAGTAAGTGTTAAATCTGAGAGGGCTGAAAAAGGGAGAGAAGAATTACAGTGCGTTAGAAAATGTGTGGCTAGGATAACTGTAGATGTAGCTTGGATCATTCATTTCTACAACCTAGCACTACAGAACATGGGCATGAAGATGGCATTTTCCCCAGTTTCGTAAGAAAAATTTATTAATTTTTGATAAAATTAATATTATTGAGGCTTCCTTTAGAGTTCTTGATTTGATATCTAAATTTTACATTGCTGTATATGTACATAACATATTTTCAAAGCATGAAGCTTAACTTTTTTGATAGACTCCACTAAATGAAAAGCATTGGTTTATTTTATTTTTAAATAATCCATGCTGTCATGCTAATGTCTTGGGGTTTTTTAGGATCCCTGATCAGCAAGCAGATCTTGGTTACAGTGAAAGTTAGTAGTTGTTGTCTTAATACTGTTTTTTATCTTTGGAGTAGGTATACTATAAAATAACATACCAAGCCTGTTCTTGCCATTATAGCATATAATTTCCAATAAACTTTTATTTTCTAAGATTTTTTTTTTTTGCTAGGTTTTTTGTTGTTTATAAACTGTTATGTCAACCTGAATATGTTTTAGGAAGGATTATAAAATACATGATACATGCTGAACATGAGCTGCACAACTTTAGGGACAAAACTGTATTGTAATCTCTGAGTTGTGGTGCTTGTGAAAATGTGTTGTGGTTTCGCCCTAATGTTTCACAGACATTTCCTTAGCTGAAAAACCCCTGCAGAGTGACAGAATTGGGAGCTCTTGCTCAGAAGAGGCCAAAATAGGTACAGCTGAAATCATCTCATTCAAGTTTCATGCATCTTTGCAGTGCTAAGAGGAGAATCTTTGGCTCCTGTTCTAGTGTTTTGTATTTATGAACACTAAATTTACTCACATGTATATAAACCTGCTGAAAGGCAAAACAACCCTGATGGAAAGCCTTAAACTAAGAATTGTGTATTATCAGTGCTAAGAAAAAATATTTTCTTAGGTTTTATTTACTTAACTTATTCTACTACTAATTCCAAGATTTTCAACAATTTTATCCTCAGTTTAAAAAAAACAGTTTTAGTACCAAATAAAAATACTATTATGTGATAGCTGTTTAACAGAGCCAGTTTTACCAGCTGAATATATTGCATCTAATTTATTGCCCTATTAGCTGAGAACAAAATTCTTCTGTTTTTTTTTTTTTTTTTCCTAGTCAATACAGAATACTTTTGAGAGTAATTTAAAAGAAACATGTACAGCATTTAGGGTTAGATTTATATCTTAGTTTATTCTTCTAAACATGATTTTAATTATTATTAAAAAACCACTTTAATATGCATAATGTTCAGAATTTAGTGCAGAAGTGGAATGTCTTTTTCCTTCTGCTTGGTTTCTCTATACTTATTTTTAGCACAGTTGCAGGTATGGTCCATTTACTATATACTTCAAAAAAAATAACAACAGTTTTGTTACAAAGTAGGTGTCATGAAGAATTAAATAGTCAAACTGTACTTTATCACGCCTCTTTCTGGTAGGATAAATCAACACCTACTAGTCCTCTGATTTATCAGCCCTTTCATTGCAACACTCATTTTTGTGAAGTGTTATGTAGTGATGTTATGTCAAAGGTAGACCTTGTTCTTATTGATCTTTTACCCTCAAAGTCAGCTTTATAGTCTGTTGCAGCAAATGTACCCCAATTACTGTGCTATGTTATGATACCAGTTTACCTTGCATAGGTGGTCATATACTGTTTAACTTCTGAGATTAAAATCTATGAATTACTAAATGAAATTCTGTCTTGTAATTTTTAGTATCCTTTAGTGTAAAACTTTATGAATGTTACTAAATTATACTAAATATGAGGGGGTTTTGATACATACATTCTTTGTTCCTTTTTTATGTGTGTTCGCATGCTTAAATGTAGTTATATGGTAACTTGTGATTACAATTTTTTGTAAAGTATACCTGGTTTAAAACCTGGTTAAATTCAATCCTTTAGTGATTCTTGACAGAGCTAGGAATTCTGGAAGAGTGTTTTGACATCTGAGTATGGGCTGTTGCATTCAAAAGTTTTCAATTAAAGTTTGAAACTGACTTGGCAAGTGCTTGCAAAGGATTTAATACACATGGATTTAGTATGTCATCTTCCTTCGCTACCTGTGTCATAAAACCTGGTATTTATTTTTTTTTTTAAACTGATACTGAACGTAAACCTGTTTTTTCAACTTGTGTAACATGTTGATGATGCGTTTTTAATGTATGAGGAGTACTCATTTTGTCGTTGTATGTGAATATGGAGCAAACTTATTCCGTGTTAATAAATGTTACTAAAGTATTTTAGAGTATTTTTTAAATACAACTCTATTTTCTTTTGACATAAACCACAGATTTAATTTTAAATAACTTCTGTTTTTATTAGAAACCTTGCACGGGCCTCAAAGTCAGCACAAGCCACAGTAAATTAGTGCAACGTTATAAAATACTGCTTCATCAAATTAAGGAGTTTTTGTTTAAGTAGACTTTTGGCCTTTCAGAATTGCAATATGGTTCTCTTTCATATGTAATGTGATTTTTTTTCGTATGCATGGGCGGCTTCAGGTTTTTGGTTTTTTTTTTTAAAGATATGCTTTCAGTTCTGGATGACGTTTAGCCTTTGACCCAGCCACTTTCTTACAATAAACAGTTTGTTGATGAGAGCAGCTGCTGGGAAGATTGCTTCCAGACTGTTCTGTTGCAGCTGAGTGGAGGAAAAAAAAAAAAAAAAAAGCAAAAGCCGGGATGCACCTTACAGCATTGCTCTGCTGTCCTCCTTGTTCCTTCACTCAGCTGTGGTTGGTGTTGAGGACAGTGCACTGGGGCCTTTTGCAGTGACCATCATCCTGCGGCTGCGAAGGCTGTTACATAGGCAGGGACCGTGAATGGTAGTACTTTATCAAAATTGAGAAATCAAAACAAATGTGTTCTGCTTGGGGCAGTATGTGTTAACACTTTTTTTCCTAATTGTTCTATCCTTTTAAGAATTTTTGATACTTTCTTTGCATATAACATTAAAGAAAAAATGTGATTGACTCATTTCCTGTATTTGTTGCATGACTGAATGACAGCATGTGCCTTCTAGCAACCCAATACCTAAGTGTAACACTGTGCTAAACACAACAGAAACTGAGGTAAAACTTGACATGAAGACCACTTTTCCTTTTCGTTGCTAGTTGATTGCTTTTTATCTTATTTTTAACCTTCTTGACAGAATTCTTTTCTCCACAGAAGGTAACATCTGATATATTTTTCATTAGTCAGTGAATTCTGACCTGGGCCCTGCTGCCTGATTTTAGAGTGAACTGCTGCACGTTGGATAAATTAATTTTCTGCCTACGTACGGTGCTTTTTAAAGTGAAATCTAATTTTTAATTCAAATTTAGGCACAGATTTATGAGCAGTTGCGAGACTTGTAGACTGGGCACGGGTTGAAATCTAAGATGCTTCATGTTCAAAGAAATGTAACTACAGTAAAAAGGAGAAGGGTACTTTGCAACACTTTCTTAAAAATCTTTCCCTTTTTTGGACTAGGTATTCTACATATCAGTTGGCAAAATGGACCCACTTCTATATGTGACTTTCTATTCTCCATACTGCTGAGATGATGCACTGTTTAACTGTTCATGTAATGCAATACTTGTTTTTAAAAACACACTGAAGTGTGGAGACAAAAATAAGGAACTTGGTCTCTGGAATGATCTTTCAGAAATTATTAGCTTTTTCTGCCTCTCTTGAGAAAATATATCGCAGACTAAAGTAACTACCCAAACCACGAGAGACTCCTAAAAATCCAGTTGGTTGTGAATTTAAAAAGTTACCAAACCCTGCCATCTTTCTAAATGCCCTTCCATATTTTATGCAATCAACTCATGTTTTGAACTGTATCTGGGTTTAGGTAATATAAAAAGATTATTAATAAACTGAAACAGATTTCCTAGTTATGTAGTATCCTGAGAATGCATAGCAAATACCAGCCAAGTAACTACAGAAGTTCATGAGAACATGAAATGAGAATGCAACTTGGTTGTACTACAATAAAATCTTTATGAAGTTCTTTGGGGGATGGGGAAAGGAATGAGTGGAGAACTGGGGATTTCTCTCCTTCCTAAGGTTTTATACTATGAGCTAAAATGCCAGTCACGAAAACAATGGCCTTCTGCGTGCTGAATAGAGTAAGATAGATGTACATATTCTCCCCTGACTCAGTCTAGAGGAGTGACATCAGCTAAAATGTGTCTTACTAATAGAAAAATATACAAAACAAATGAAAATATTGTAAGTAATCTGAAGCTAGATTAAAATCAGGCAGTGGAGCTGTGGAGGCAAACTATCTAGCTTATTCAATTTTTATCTATTTCCTTCAACAAGGACTGAACTTCAAAATTAACTATAAACAGTATTAAAAGAAAAGTTTTATCTATGATTTCTGAAAATGAATTTGAGTACTTTTATATATTTAAAATCTGGTTTTGTATGTGTTGTTAATAGCCTTTGTGTTTTACAGTTCTGTTTATTCTTTTTGTTTCAGTTGTTATAAAATCCATCTACGGGCACTGATGTGTAGTTTGGTAATGTAATTACATATTTATGATATCTGAACAGTATTGAAATAATGATTATGACTATCAAATGAAATCTCCTAATCTGGTTGTCTGGTTAAAGACACTGGCACATAAACACAAATTATACATCAGATATCTACAGCTTTCCTAAATCCTGCTGAACTAGTAGAAGATGGCCACTACAACTTAATTGCCAGTATTGTATTTCTTGGGAGAAAAGAGCAACCTTTCTCCCATCTTTGAGTATTTCTGTGGAAGAGGTTACAGAAGGTTTATTCTTCATCCTCTTCAGTTCCTCTGTCAAGGCTGTGATTGCTAAGAGATTATCTTCTTTCCTCATCTGATCTATCAAGCTTTGTGGTTCTTTTTCCTTTCTTCAATCTTTTCCTAAAAAGAAAGATATTGTACTGAGTTTCCCCACCTTGTACAAGAAAGTAATACCTTTATATGAATGATTGTGGTACTAAATTTAGTATTTATAAAATGTTTTACAAAGCCTCACTAAAAGGTAATATATACATGCTATGGTTTGAAAGCAATAAGGATAGTATATACCTGCACTATTTTTGCATCTTCTCTATATTTACAGAATATTTACAGGTTTTGATGCCACTTAATTTTTTTTTTTTTTCTTTTGAGCATTTCTATATATTTGACTATGTAGGAACATGATTTTAAAATGGGCCTATGGTTGTGTTATGAAACTGTCATTGCTTCAGATCCCAAAGTATGGCATTATTACAGGAAGTAAAAACACAGGCAGCATCAGAAAAGCATTTTGTGTGCCTCATTAGTCAGAAATGTCTGCCAAAACCTTGCCCTCTTGTGCTAATAGCTGACTTCTGCTGCTGGCCTCCTAAGTCACTAGCATTCAGGGCTGGAGTTGCCACTATAGATGTGTTTTTTTGCTGGCACCAGCCTACTGCTTACTACCATGTTGGACTTCAGTTTGTTTCTGTTGGATTCAAGAGATGCTATGGAAGCTCTCCAGTGGCTAATTTAACACCTTTAAACTTGTAGGGCTGTTGAGCAAAGCTGTGTAATACAAGGAGGATATATTTTTTTGTGTGTATTTTTATATTCAAAGGTTGAAATCTGATTCCACATGCCATGCACTCTTTATTAAAATGTTATTTTTCTATTAGTGCTATTACAGAATTCATATGAAATATATACATTTGAGATCATACCTGAACTGAATAACACTCATTTGAAAAAAGTAAATTCAGAAAAAAAAGCAGGTTGGCCATATTGAAGGCATGATGTCTATAAAAGTGGTTATGCTCCAAATGGGCTATTCATCTGCTCCTCTAAAAGTACTTTATGCATATGTAATCTTCACTTGTTTGCAGTTAATAAACACATATATGTATGCGATTTAATCAGTACATCAACTGATAATATATTAATCCATACATCAACTGCAAACTGTTTTATAGTACAGTAAAGCAAAAATAAAGGTAGTTCATAGGAAATTATTACATTTTATGCAAAGGAAGGAGAAAAATTGTTAAATCATGTTCTAGCTATGTATCCAGAAAAATGAATACCTAGCCTCACTTACTCAACAAGCAACACCTAAAATAGAGTATTATATTACAGTCACAATATTGAGTCATCAGGTAGAGCATCAGTAGTTAAAATTGTCTCATTTTTCCTTCTGAGAAAGGAGAGAGCTGACTGATGTATAATGTTTGGTTTATGTCATATTTTAACTTTCATTTAGTTTCATCTTGATGTTTTTAATAAAAACCAAATGAATTTAGGCTGTGACTGAATTTTGTCTTAACAAAGAATTCCATTGATAGGTTTAAGACCTATCGTCAGAGCTTGGTAGAAAAGAGCGGCTCCCAGATATGCCCAGTGAGAGAGATACTTCCATATATGTGTGAGTGTGTATATGAACATACGTATGAAAATAAGAAAATACATCAGAATTATATATAAAAATACAGTGTAAGAATAAAGTCTTGGATTTGGGATTATTTTGAATCATTATAAGTGAAAGTTTATGTGCTTTGTGTGTAAGTCTCATTGGTTCATAGAGCCCAGGTGCAAATAAAATCTCCATCAGGAGCTGTAATTTTCTGTTATTTTATACTACAACAGAGAAGGGTCCATATGTAGCTGTTTTTTGTCTCCTATGTCTCCCATTTTTTTCCTTTTTCTTTTCAATCTCAACCACTAAGTAAGCATTAGGAAAATCTGAAACTAATGATTATGAAAATAAAAAGAAATTTAAACAGCAAAAGAAAACTTCCGTTACATAGTAGTTTCTTCACACACCTGACCAAACTCTTAAAATCATAGAAAGCAGATGTTAAATCATAAGCAAAATACAGCTTTTACTCTTCCTTTACGTTACAATTACCATGTAAACTTCAGTTCAACAACTTGCAGTATTTACAATCTTTGATACAGTGGCCCCTAAATAACCTTTGTGCTGATGAGTGGAGGAGCTGAGGGTATGTAGTATGCAGTTGCTTAACTCTATTTCTGTGAATTCTGTGAATTAACATCCACTGTATCTCCCAGCCCACTCAGAACAACTTCTTATTCAGTGACACTTTCAGTCTGACAGTCAAAATTCTGCTGGTTGATCTGTTTGTCCCTGGGTACCAGATCAGTGAGGCTGTCACTGCTTTGAAATTCTGTATCTCTCCATGCTTCTGTCTGGGAGGATTTAAGTTGTGCTTTGGAGTGCTGTGGGAGGATTTGTTAGTGAGAAGTGGTGGGTAGTTCCTGTCAGTATAGTGCTTTTCTGCTTTTGGTGATTGTTTTTTACAATACACTGAAAAAAATGTAGTGCTTTTACCATTTAACATATGGGTAGAAAATTTTTCTTGTTATAAATATTAAACTTGTAGTTGATTATTTTAACTGTGAAAAGCTGATTATCTCTCTTGTCACAGAGTTGTTCAGTTGGCATGTCAAATTTCATTCTTACTTTAAGAAAGAAGGCAATATCTTTGCTTTAGAGAATGTACATATAGAACAGTTTTACAGGAAATTAAATTTGCCTTGACTTCAGTTCTTCTATCCAAAACTGGTGCAGTAATGATGAGTAACAACTTCAGAATATTTTTGTGCCACCCTAAACCAAGTGTAGTTACTGTACTTACAGTGTTACTGATAATATACATAATACAGATTTTAGTATGACTGTATGTGTAAGTAGCTGCATATATTGTGGTCGGTGCCTGAATGTGTAACAGCTATGGCTTTTCTCATTGCATACTCATTTAAAGTTTGTACCTGCATGGTTTGGGGTTTTGATAATGGTTAGGGTAGGCAGTGGCCAAGAGTTTGGATATTCCCTTTGTGTTGGGTGCCTTGCTTGACACACCTGGTCTGGTCCCAGAGGTGTGGAAGGCTAGACAGTTCCTGAACCAACTTTTTCATTTAAATGGCCACCAGAGGTTGCTGCAGAACGGCAGATGCGGCTGGCAATAGATTTTTGAATTCAAAGCTGAATCCTGAATTAAGGAACAAATTGCACAGTTCAGGTTCTGACACGATTATATTCCTTTTAGATGGAGTTGAAGCAGAGAGTAACCATGACTTTTTATATATGTTTATTTTATTATAGAAAAATGTCCCGTGTGCCAGTATAATTGTGGGGACCAAAATGCATTGGCTCAGCATCCGTGTTTCTGTAACTTTGTGTGGAGGAGGTGCTTACAGTGAAAATTAATTTTTCAAGTGTGTACTTGGACAGTACATGAAACTTTGCTATGTTAAAAATGTAAAAATGTATTTTTAAGGAATTTTAAAAAATCAAATGCTATTCTTGATTATGTATTACTGATGTTTATATTTTTAATCAGCTCAAACATGTCTACATTATGGGAAAAATTAGCTTTATAATTATAGACATGTAACAATTCTTAAATGGTTCAGTATGTGTTAGAAACAAGAAAATTAAATCAAGAAGTAAACCTACAAACTATGGGGGGAAAATCACCTGAAAGTATATACTCAAGAGGAGAAATTGTAGGAATTGTGTGACATGTTTGTAACAATGTAACATCACACATAAATATATGCTATTTCTGTGGCAAAAGTACACCAGACTTTCTGACACACAGTATCAAGCACTTTCATTGTTTGTTTAGAATGTAGTAATACTTTAAGCACCTTTATTTTTAAACTTAATTTCTGTTTCTCTAAGTCTGTAAACACATCCTTATGTGAGTTAAAGTTATGTTTTTGTGTCTAGGACTTGCACACTCAATTATGCTAAGTGAATTACTGTGTTGGGAAAGCAATAGGAAAATGCACTTTCTGATTAAGCACAGTTTTTCCATATACTCCCTGACAAGAATGAAAGCTATATTTTTTCTAAATATCACATACCACTAATAAGTTCCTCTGTGTGTAAAACAAGTAGGATAGTGTGTGAAGAATTTAGCAGCAGTCTGTCAAAGCTGTGATATTACATTAAGTGAAAATCAAGTGCTTCATGCAGAATCAAGTCAAAGAAGTGCTCATAAAACCCTTAATGCCACATCATCATTTATGATGTATATGCAAAAAAAAGAAAAAAAAGAAAAAAAAGAAAAAAAAGGAAAAAAACATTTAAAGCCTATTTTATTCAAGAAGCTAGATGGACAGAGTTCAGATGGAGCTTTAGAAAACCAAGAAATGAGAAGTAATTTCTCCGTAATTAAAATTTAGCTACTGAGTCACTCTTAGATTGTCTTGGGGCTTAGAAGTTAGTGGCTGATTGCATTTGGAAAGGGACTATTCCTTTCTTGGTGTTATGGTCTGCTACCCGTACTACAGGGCTGCAAACCAGAAAGTCTGCTGACATTCAGCCTACAAAGAATGTCACACAAGAAGCAGTGTCCATGTGAAACTTGAGAATGTGTGGTTTCTGAGGATGGAAAATCTATAGAAAGGTGTTAGGAACAGGACCACTTTTCTCATTCCTTCTTGAGATACAACAGTGGGATTTGGAAAATGGTTGTAATTCCTTGGATAGATAACTATTTATGGAAGTTTGCTCTTAATTGTGGTTTGTGGGTTTTAAAGAGTTGGGCTGGAGCTCAGAGATATTTTGTTCAAGGGCAAGAGGTCTTAGCCTTGTCTTAAGCACTCATGCAGGGAACACTCATACTCTGGTTTCCAGGTATGGCAGTCAAGGGACGGGGTGGCATATATTTGGTTAGATTTTTTTAGTTTGAAAGTCAAATACCTTTCTCTTTAAAAATTTGAGGGCAAGAATTGCTAGGACATCATTTTCGGTAGAATAGAAACCACAATTTTTTGTGGTTTCATATACATCATATAAAAGACCACGTCGATTCTAGAAGGAGAGCTCTTCAGAATTTAAGCTACACACGTATCAAAAAGAAGTCCTGGCATCTGTGTTCATGGGCTGTTAACTTACGATTTCTAAAGACATGGCAAATGTTTTGTATCAAGTATCTCAAAATAAAATTAGATATTTCCAGAAAGAGTTCTGTGAATGTGTAACAGTTGTTTCAGGGTGTAACCAGACAGGTAATAATCCCAGTAATTCATCTCTTCATTTCACATTCAAAATTTTAGGTATTTCTGAGTATTCTAAGTATCTCTAAATAACCTAAGATAAATAAGATAAAAATCAAAGTTTTGATGTGTAGATATATAAAATTATATATGTATGTACATGTATATTTCACATTGAAATATTTTGCACAGAAATGTGTGCTAGCTGTGCCATTGACTGCATACAACTGCATTTTATACACTGGTAGAATTTTCTTAGTTATGTGCATTCTTGAGTAACATGCTTTTCTTTTAGCTAGCTAATTAACAGCCACTTTTGCCTATTTTTAAGGTAATAGTAGCAAAGCTTCCCTTAGATGAAGGTATGAGACCTTTTAGCAAGTATTCTGCTGAGAAATCAGTAAATGTTTTCATTAGCTGTTGCTTTATCCTTCAGATCAAGCCTTGGCAATGAACTGAAGGACTTCCAGCAAAGAAACTTAGCATGTTGAAAAACCTACCTAATATAGATGAATGTGTGCACTCCATGCTTCAGTTATCTAGGAGAACTGCTGTTACTGGGAAAGATTAAGTCTAATTAATCTGCAAAGATGCTAAATCTCAAGTCCAGGAAGACAGAACCAAATAGTTAGGTTAGATTAGATCAAGCAGCAGAAGTCGACCTTTGAGGAGGAAATTGAGCTAATTTTTGTATTTTGAAGTAGAAGATAATAAAATTGAATAAAAATGTTCTTGGAAGAATGCTTGTATGTCTTTACATGTGATGGTCCATATTTCTATGCCTTATGTTATTTCCCTTGCCCACAGGAAATTCATCTTTCTTTTCTGAAATGGCTTGAGGGAAATGTAGATGCTGAAGGATTAAGAGCATCCAGCAAGGTGTCTCTTAAATTTGTTTCATCCTCTGAATCAAAAATGGAGATAACTCCATCTCTCATGCCAGTCATCACTGAGATGGGAAGCTTCTCATCAGAACATTTCAGCCTGAAGACATATCAACAGAATCTTCAATCAAAGAAGCTTGGAAAGATTCTTCTTTTTGCTGAAGTTACCACAACAACAATGAATCTTCTAGATGGGTAAGATAGTGATCTAGACCATACAAAATAAGCTTTCTAATCTGGAATTCACAATTATAGTAACACACAGTATTCAGAAAGAAGCTTTTTTTTCATTTTGGCTTATTTGTTGCCTACAAGCTAGCCGAAGTAAAAAAAAAAAAACAACAAAAAACAAAACCCAACCAACTGATTATCTTGTAGATAGGACACAAAATAGAGATCTTTGTGTTCACAGAATATTAACTGATAATTTATAAAATATTAAGCCATAAAGGGTGAGAAAATATGAGTGTGACAGCTTTTTACTTGGCAGTGGAGTTTGATCATTATTCCTCTTGCGAAGCATGAATGTCACCATAGGACAATTTAAGGTATTAAATATGGGTATTTAAGAGATCATATGCATTTTCCAGTACAAGTTTTTTTTCTAAGCTAGTTCTTTGACAAAAGTAATACCAAGTAGATTGTGGCCTTAATTTTAACATTACTGTTTTCTCTCACTCCTTTTACTGAATATTTCACAAAAATGCTCTTTAGTGGTTTGTTTGGGGTTTTTTTTAAACATTGATTAGGGTTATGCTAGACATTCTTTCATCATCACATAGATGACCCTTGTGAATGAGTTGTGGGATACCTTTAAGAAGGTAGCTTATTAGAGTTTTGAATGGGATTAAGCGATATGAAAATCACAGTTACTAAATCTTAGGTAGGAGTCAATGTACAAAGACTATACTGTTATGTTTCATGAAATAGTCTGATGGAAAAAACTGTCTCTGGGAAGTTGTTGCTCTTCAGGACAGATTATTCTCTGTGTATTTCTACCTGCAGCTATAACTTTTCTTGGCAGCTACTCTTGAGTATCAGTGTTAATATATCTGCAGAAATTGCAGATGAATTTTGCTATTACTGTTGAAAATAAGCTAAGGAATTTTGTTTCAGATTTTTTTTTTTTAATCAACATCATCAGTTAAATCATCTTGAATGTTATTGTAACTGATTAGTTAGCCAGCAATAATAGCTTTGGTTCTCAGCTAGAGAGCCCAAACTGTGGGACCAATATGAGTTACAGAATACGCCTTCTTGCAAGTAATAAAGATGATTTGGTTTAGAATATACGCATGCAAAATCTGCAGATGAGGATGCATTCTAACAGTACTAAAGGAAATCAGTTTGTAGTCTTACAGCTGACACTGATAGAATTTATAAATGATAATTTGTGCTAAAAATATTGCAATTTAGAGATAGTTGGAATCAAATACAAATTTCTTTTAATTCCAAACTATTCTCTGTGTGTGCATATATACTCATGTGCACACACATTAAAAAAATGTTGCTGATTTTACCTCTACCCTTCTCCCAGATCTACATCCTCATCCTGCAACTGATTTTGCAGTGGCTTTTGGACATAGACAGACGTGCTAGTTTGATAAGAGGCCACAAAGGAAAGAGTTATTTTATAGAAGCATTTTTACCATTTGCTACTTAATTTTTAGTATTCACAGCATGTTCAGTAGGATGGATTGAAAGCAGAAGCACTGTGAAGAAACGGACAAAGTGATAATTTAATAGGTTAAGACCTTTCTTCTCTGACAGTTGTTTTTGGTGGTTCTCAGTAACATTATTCATACATCTCAGTAAGATGAAGTATATAATTCAGACTTGTGTGAATTTACTTTGATATTACAAGCTAAATAGATTCATGTCTGGACAATTTATATATTATTATATTACCAAGAAAGGCAGGGGAGCTAAGAGAAGTGGTCTTGGTTTTTCAATCACTGTGGAACCTTTACTCTCTTATCTTTAAAGCTGTACCAGCAGAGTGGTCAGCACTCGGGTTGCTTTTTCACATTAAGTAGTCCAAATGTTTATATATGTAGGTCTTCAAGATTTTTGCCATCATGATGCAGCTCGAGTAGTCGGTTTTCATGTAAGGTGTAAACTGGCGGTCCTGGCCTTAAATATCTTATACTGGGAAGATGATCCTAGTCAGATTATAATTTGAACAATTAAATTTATCTTACAGAGTGACCTTGGTTTTAATAAGTTAAAATATTTGTCTTAAGTATTATAGTTGATGTTACTGTAAATACTTTGTTGTCATGGATAGTAGAATAATGTAGTCCATGTGGTTTGAAATTCAGCAAAGTACCTTGAAACTTCACAGATGACAGCATTTCATAAATCACTAGAAAGTGATACAAATACGTATTTGGTAATTATTATTGAAGAAAAAGGTTGTCAGGTTTTTAACGTACTTCCAAATGAACCAATATAAATTTGTTAAGTTGTGCGCATGACACTTTTTTCTAATTGCCAATTCTGAATGAAAGGAAAGCATGTCTCAGGGAAAAAGATTTTCTTTGCTTGAACAAAAAACATGCACTTACTGATCATTCATGATTCCCAGAAAAAAAATGCAATACCATGTTTATGTAACCATATATTGGAATAAGCACTTGTTACATGACAGACTCTCTTAGGGTCTTTCAAATTTTGCTGTTTGTGATGATTGAAAATATGATACAGACACCCCAAGAACTGGTGTGATTAGTTGTAAATTTAGTTAGTAAATTATAAATCAGCATTTAACTTTCATGACTTCAGATTTTGTTATACTTTTCCCACCAACTGAATGTCAAACTTCTGTCTCTCTTCCTTTCCACTTCCCCAAACCTTCATACCCCCCAAAAATTAAGAAGTGGAAGGAGAAAGTGGGCTGGAACTAATTTAATGGCTGAGCAACCTCACAGCAGAGAAACAGCCGGAGCCTAATAGGGGTCTTTGTCTGCATTTCCACCCTGGCTGGTAACGTGCCAGTCAAAAGTCAAGCAAGAGAAACAGGTGGAAACTATTAGACATGTCATAAAGTTTGAAAAATTGATTCTGGAGGCTAAGTGAATAGATTGAACTTGACAGTGTTGTCCTAAAGATTCTAAGGGAAAATTCTGTAGTTTAATTTGGGATCCCTTGATTGTTCATTAGCTCTCCAGATGGCAGGTCTTGCTGGTTTGCATATTAGCATACCCACTCTGTTATCACTGGTGTACATTTATGTGTCCTAAGGTAACAAATTGGAAATGTGAATTCACCCGTGGGTATCTAAAATTAAATGGCATTAGTGTAATTGTAAAATAAAGATTTGTTTAAATGTCATGTAGTTTTAAATGACCAATATTTTTTTAAGGTTTTGTGTTGGAAGCTTTTAATTTGAATCATTTGAGGCTATTTTCAAAAGCATTTCCATTTTTACTTCTTAAGATAAATTTAAAATCCTTACCAGAGATTAGAGGCTCCCTTGTTTTTTGTCTGAAAGGAAATTATTTCTGAAAGTTTCACTTCAGAAATTTTGGTGATATATATCCTAATGCCACCTGAAGAGATTATCCTTGATAGAAACAGTTGTTCTTTTTCTGTCTCCTCTCCTCAGACCATGCCTCAGATTGCATGATATAAGATGAAATCGTTATTTTTTGAGGATTCATCTAGTATAGGGATACAAATGTTATATTGCAGAGACATACTTATTAGACTCACAAGACTTGAGATTGATAAAGAAATATTTCTAGCACACTCTAATTGGCTGGAATGGTTTAACAAGCACTTCATTAAAAAATAAATTAATTAGATACACATTTCAGTTCTATTCTTCACTGGCACCTTATATCCTGTTTTAATGTTTTAGTTGGCAGAAGTTTTGATTTGTATGTGATTAAGCCAGTATGTGATATATTCTATATGAAATGCCATTGTGGATCCCTTTTCCCCAGTATTTAAGCCGCACAAAGTGTCGCTGTTAGAAAGAGTCTGACACAAAAATTGTGAATTTTAGTGCTAATGCAGGTATGAGTTAGCAAAGAGTAGCTTCATACAGTTGAAGGAGCTTGGAATGGCACTTCAGAGGCACAAGCAAACAAGTTGAGATTGACAAACAGTATTTTGTACTTAGTGATTTTTTTTATTTTTTTTTTTTTTTCAAAAACCTTGTGATGTTTTACTCTACGTAAACACAGTGGCCTGGTGTTTAGTCATTCCGCGCACCTCAGTGATCTCCCTTATTCTCTGTTTAAACCACATTTGTTAAAATCAAATAAGCTGTGGGGAGTGGGTTGAAATGTCATTTGAAGATAGAAACTTGGCATTAACGTAGCCTTTGCAAAATATGCCATACAGTCAGAGTGCTTATTTTCATTCCATCATCATGTGTACCTGTTTAAAGCCTCCCATCTCAGATACTTGCCTCAGAATTCTACTAGGACTGTAATTACAGAGTCAGAATTACTCTTCTTACAACTGCTGGTTCAACTTGATATTTTCTTAAAAGCTGTTAAAATTGTTTACTGCTTTTAATACTATTTTAGCTAGCTGTGTCTCATAATCTAGGCTCAGGTGGGTGGAGGAAGCCATTTTCCTGTTAATAGCCAAAACCAGCCGCAAGCTGCGTCACTGACCTTGTGGTTTCCTCTCTTGAAGATGTATGGGTTGTTGGAGTACAAAATCTTCCGAGAGTAATCTTTGTCTTTTAGCATAGTGAGACTATCCTAGTATGTTAATAGTCTGCTATAAATAAATGTTTTATCACCAACATTAAGTTTGTAAAAATTAACCCCCTACACCCTTCTTCCTCAAGAATGCATGCTGGAGTGGTGGGCAGGAAGGATGCCTTTCAGGAAGTAGGCATTGCTCTTGGATATTTAAAAAATGTGTGCTGACAAAGTGGTCAGTTGCATTTAAATGGTGTATGCATTTTATACATAATATTTTCTACAGTTACATGACCAAAAGTATTTTATCAGTTTAGATACTTCTTTGTGCAGAGAGCTCTCACAGTAGTTCATATTGCTTTTAAAAGCTTAAGTCCCTTAGTTTTGTTTGTTTATTAAAATGTAGAGTGACATAGGAATTCTTTGCTTGATGAAGGTCTGACCTAAAAAATAAAGTTAGATACAAGTGGTGATAGACCCGCTTTTTAAGGAATTTTATGCTTTTAATCTACATCACCCCCATTTAACTTAGCCTTGAAATAATATCATCTTCCTTTGCTCTTTACATTATTGGGGTTACTATCTTTTAAACTTCCTTTTTTTTTTTTATTTATAGGGTTTGAAAGCTTTTTATTCTCAAAAGAAGGAAGTTAGTGCATTGGAATAGCTGCTTCCATGCTTGCTTTCCTTAAGCCTTTTTTTTTATATTCAATTATTTTGTGCCTTCCTTTGGTGATAAAGGTTAGCTCAACTTACAGAATATATTTGTTTCCCTTAAATCAAATCAAATCAACTTCAACAGTAATTTTTGCTAAAAAAAAAAATATTTAAATGTATATTTCATACTTTATTATTCCATTCACTTATTGGTAGTGTTTTGCATCATCCAGTTAGAGAAATCTGTCCTTCAGCCTGATAACAAAAGATCATGCAGGAATTTTTGTAATATAGCCAAGAGTCTGTTCCCTTCCTTGCCTGTAGAAAGGGAGGAATTCGGAAGTTTTTGGCACTGATTTGGTTCTGTGCCATTCCCAGACTCTTCTCTGCAATACCATTTTTCATTACATGCTTGCTGAAAGATTTCTGTATTAGGATTTGTCATCTCCTTTGCGTCAATTTTCCGTGCCTTTCTTTCCACCTGTTGTGAACAGTTCTTGAGGGCGCTAAACAATTAGGTCCCTATTTTCGTGTCACGCACCTTGTGTGTCTGATTTTTCATGGAGTTGAAGGCAAAATATGTTTCTCTTTATTTTTTTGTTATGTAAAATTAGTAGATTTTCTTCCTGTTAATGAAGCGGGCCCCCCGCTTGCAGTTTCAGTCAGTGCAGGCGGAGGTTTGGTGTTCCCAAAGGGGATTGAGTCATAAAAAAAAGATACCCGTTTTGCAGAGCAATTAACCCACGTTGAACTCTTACAGTATATTGTATTACTCTGCTGCTGGAAGTTCCTGAACAATTCGCATTGTTGTATGACTACATACGTAGCCTTGGAGCCCTCATCATTTGTTAAATATGAGAGGAAACCCTGTAAGACTGCACAGTTAAAATGAGAGCTAGAGAATGGAAATGGAAGGGTTTCAGTAACGTTTTTCTGTTTTGTTTTACACAGTGCTGTTTTCATGCACACGTTTTAAACAGACTTTTCATATTAAGATGAAAAAATGGAATGCTGAAGTTATAAATCATTTTTTTGAAGAGGATTAACTTAAAGTGTATAACAATATATGTAATAGAATACAATATATCATAATAATATATAATATATTGTTATATATATTTATAATATTAATTACAACGTTACATGTGTATTATTGCTATTCATTTTCTATCTCCGTGACTGTCAATTCTGCCTTTGAATTTTAACTTTTATTTAGTAAAAAGAAACCTTGCTTAAGGTGAAACGACCCAGAAGCACTTACAGATTAATGTTTGCACCTCATTCAGAAGGAGATTTTCATGCTTTTCTAGTCATCATTTTGTAGCATATTGTTAAGTCAGTTCTGTAGTGTCAGTGCAAACATGTATCAGGTAGAGCTATCCTTGTATTCATCAAATAGCTTTCTGTGTGCTGGGAAAGCTGTCACCTTATTTCCACCATTCCAAACTCAGGTCAGAATATAGCCTCTAATGAAGTCATGTGCTTTAATAAATTAAAAAGCTCAAAGACAGGTATGAGTGGGTGTAGGACATGACCCATTGACGTAAAAAGGGAAGGGTAAGGCATAGCAAAACCAGGTATGCACTTCGCCCCCATACCTTGTTATTGTAATTGTTATCATTATCAGCCTAATAAAAGAATAAATTGAAGATGTTGTGTTCAAATAAAACAGAATAGCAGTTAGGTATATAAGTGACTTGATAATGTGTTTGATTAATGAATTGCCCAGATATGTGGCTGAGGAAACCTTGGTTTAGGAACTAGTAAAGAATTCACTTGGCTGGGCACTGTACATGTTTCTTACACTTGACCTGTGAGGGAGATGTGCTGGAGATATTCAGCACGTACAAGTTCCAGGCAAACTCACTATTTTTTCAGAAAATGGGAATTTTGGAGAAGAAATGGAGCCCAGTATGTATTGCTTTGGCAGCTCCTCTGGCCATTACACTTGCTTTTGGTGATGCTGCGTAGGGCCTACCTCAGCCTTGGAATTACATCTACAGAGTAATTTTTGTCTGATCATTTTAGGAAGGTGATAGGAAGAATCACTGTTTTCAGCCATAGAGAAAAACATGCTGTGTGTTAGATTTTGACTTTAGCTACTTTTATTTGAAACTACAGTAAAGATCTGAACACTGAACTACAACTAAGTGCAGTCTCACAAAATCTGAATTGTTTTCTGGACATGCCAGTTTCTCATTCTGAATACACAGGGAGAAGAGTATAATCAGATTTCTTAGAAACTCGGAGTTAGATCATGGCTTTCACTTTTAATTTTGCACATCTCTCTCTCTTTGCCCTTCTTAGAAAAAAAGAAGAGGTTGGATTTACAACAGTATGAGAGTTAAGATAGGAGCTAAGAAACTTACAGCATGTCTGTTTAGGGAAGTTTAGACAGCACCTGTTCCGATGGTGTTAAGAATACATACATTGATTTTTGTTTGTTCTTATACTGCCAGTCAGAAGATAGTGATTTAATTTCAGAATAATTGCCTGATTGTTTCCAGAGCCAAAGAACTTTCACAGCTTGTGTAATTTCTAACATCAGCAGTAAACTAAGAAAATCCCACAGAATCTGAATTCTTTACCTAAATCCCACTGGCCTAATTTATTTTCACTTATACTCCTAGTTAAAATATTTTAAGAATCTGTTTGTATTCAAACGAAGGCTTGCATTTATCACACCTCATATCATTTAGCCTAAAATGTCATGGCCTGTAGAATGGTGTGTAAAAAAACAAAACAAAACAAACCAACAAAAAAACAAACCCAAACCAAAAAACCCCCCAAAAAAACGAGGTTCCCCCACTGCAGTTTTGTGATCCCCAGGATTGCTGTAAAATGCTGTACCTCATGTTGCTTTCAAAAGAATTTACTGGCATTGTTCTTGTTATTTAACTGTTAAATGTGGATGAACTTCCAAATGTTTTTCGTAAGCTTGAACCGACACTGTTTTTACTGATGATACTATCTTACATAAAAAAAAAACCCAAAAGCATTTTAAAGGATTCTTTGCAAACACAAAGCTTTTATGGCATATTACATTAAGCAGTTGCAGAACACAACTATAAACTGTCCTATAGACATTTTTAATTTGATCTGTGTTTGAATGGATTGTCCATCTGTCCATTCACAGAGGAAAATGAAGAGGCATACTGAAGAGAAAACAAGAGGAAAAAGAAAGTAGGGAGATGGAGGCTGAGACACAGGAAAGAGGAAGTAAAAATATGGCATTTGGGGGAAACAAATTGTATCTGTATTTACTGAATATTTTTTTAGCAAATACTCGAAAGGTAAAAAAGAGGGATGCAAGATTGCAGTGTTAATTGGGGAAAAATCTACATGTTGTCAGAGTGCTTAGCAAACTAATTACTGATCAAAAGCCCAATAAATACTCCCTTGTTTAAATGGCAAATTATCTACTGAAAAATAATTAACATAGTGTTTGGGTTTGATGATTTACGAAGTCATAAAGACTGGTAACAACTCCACTTAAGCATGTAGTGATTCCATTTCTTACTTTTTTTTGTTTGAAAATTGGGGTGTATGAAGAAAGGGAAGCATTTTATTTTGTTGAGGCTAAATAATAATTTTTATTACAGTCATAACAGAATTTGCAAATTATGATGACCTGCTTTGCTTGCTTGTTTTTAGTCATCCTTTTAATCTTTCCTACCATCATCATTATTTTTTAATATCTAATCAGAATCCCACAAATTTATTTCATTTCATGCTTTTTAAAATGTGGCTTACAGCATATTATATTGTACTTTTTGGATATTGTGTAATTCATTAAACTGCATGCTACATGACATTAGAAAAGCTTCAGAATTCATTCTGCCTGACTACATGTCTTCCATCCGTTAATTTACTATCTTTACTCAAATACTTGGATAGGCAGTTAAGGTTTTAAAATACAGCTTCATTCAGCTATTTCTAAGCCCCTAAAACTTAATTGGTAGACCTAGATGGACTGTGGGCTTAGTGAAAGAGAACAACATATTTTTATACAGCTGCATCATCTTTCCGCTAACGTAATTCACCCATATAATCAGTTGCTTTTGTTTAAACCTAAGTCTTGATTTTCTCATATATCTAAAGGAGAAACTAATTTGGTCTTGCAAACTAGTTGGTACTCAACCAGCTTCCTTTTAAGGATGTGTATTGCACAATATGACTGTTGCAGTGAAACTGAGATCTATGAACACTGAAGGAATAACATACAGATAATGCTTTAGTGGCTAAAAATAATATTTCACTCTTCACTGGAGTAAACCAGGACTTGATACCCTCAGAATGAATAGTTGTTTGATATACTGGTGTAAATGCAGGTATCAGGGGTATCAAAGAGGCTTACAAGCTGTTGTACAACTCTTTATCACTGGCATTGTCTCTGATGAAGTAGTGACCTTGTACCAAAAAAGATTTTATTTCCTTGTTGAATACAGATGCTCATCCTTCAGATGCTTCTCCTAGAAGAAGGAAACATTTTTCTATCTATTTTCTTAAGGTTTTTTTAACCTTTTTCCTCCAAGCTCTGTATGTGCTACTGGCTTCTGAAACAGAAGTTTTGTCAAGATCATACATTTATGAAGTAATACAGAAGAATGCTTATATGATCTCAATAAGCCATCTGTCAGGCTTCTCTGAAAGAAGAAAATAGTTTAAAATACTGTTCACAGGTGCAGAAAAAAAAGAAAGAATATTATCTTACAGCTTTTAAGATTCAAGACTGGAAATTAGATAAAGAGTTCTCACTCAAGTCTTGATTTATTAGCAAAAGTTAATATGTATACTTTATATGGAGTATGGTACCAGATGTGAGATATAAAAGAAATTGCTGGTGGCCACCTGCATTAATGTACATTTAAAATGTGTGGTAGTTGATGTCATGTAGTATTTGTGATAGAGAGTAATTCTAAGTTAGTAGACCATGTCAGGTTAGCAAGGATCGATGCTTGTGAGATGTTTAATATTTTCCATCATAATTTATCAATCCTTTTGAAAAAAGAAAAGTGAAATAATCACCTTTTGCCAAGGTTTTTGAAAAGCAGCTGTGAGTGGCTTGGGTATTTCTTGTGGTAGCAGGCACCACAGAATTTTTAACGAGAAGGTGTTGGAAAGTCAGTAGAGTGCTGTAACTCCAGCTTATTTGCCTGTTGTTTGGTTTCTATTGTAGCATCAGCATTCTGCTACCATTCAGTAGTTACATTTATGTGGCTTTCTTTGGAACTAAGTGGAGATTTCTTCTTCTGGGGCATGTTTTCTCCATCAGAATACTGACAATGTGTTGACAGACAGAAGATGCCCTTGCATGTAACAGTGCCAGCGTGCTGTGAAGCCTCAAGGAGGAAAGAATCCTTATCCCAAGAGGCTTCTTGCTTTTAAGAAGTAATGTCAATTAAAGATTCTTGGTGTAGCTGGTTGAAATGCCTACTATATGGAAACATTCAACCTAGAAAACTGCATTCAAGCACAGGAAATATCATCTTTGCTAGTAGATTTAACTGACTGTGCTAATCTTGTCTTTAGAAATTGAAGTTTGTTTTGATTAACTTAGATTTCCAGACCCTTGTCCTGTAGCCACAGAGCTGGAAATTGATTATAGAGTATGTTGTCATAGGTATTTCACTGCATGTCATGTTCCTGAGGGGTATTTTAACCCTTCTGATGGAGCAAGATGAGGAATTACTTAACAGTCAAACATGGCCTTCACACCACCATAAATGGTATTAAAACATGGTCTTAATTTGATCTAGTAATTTATCTAAGCAATTATAACTTTAGGTATACAAACCGTATTAAAATCTTCTAGGCAAATTTATTCTATTTGTTAACCTCTGCAATAGGCAAGAATTGCAAATTCATGTTTATCTTTTGGGGATAATAAAAAGATTTCTGCTTATATTATGTTTATTTCTAGTAATTTTCTCAGATGTTTCCAGTATTGTGCTGTTATCAGTAATTTTTATTTCCTTATTTTTTCACTGTTGGTTTGATTTTGTTTGAGATGGTTAACTCACTGTTACTATAATTTAATTAATTAGTATCAATTATTAAAAATAGAAATGGCAGACCTCATGTCTGTCTTTTTTTTTTTTTTCAAATGTGATTTCATATTATAACAATTCTGATAGTTGCTGGCTGATAAGTTAAAAAATAAATAAATTAGGAGAAATCAGTCATTTCAATTAGGAACTCAGATCTTGACTTGGTAAATGCTGGAAAAAAAAAATTGTTTTGGTAAACTGTATTGAACTTAGCTTTTCCTATGCTTTGTTGTCTTAAAACTCTTTGTTGGTCTGCTTTAAATCCTGCAGTTCTGAACATGGTTTGGATATGAGTGAGTTGTAATGATTAAATACTTTGAAAAGAGTGAGTAATACTTGAAATCTCCCCTTCCCTTTTTCTGTATCAGCTGACTTGAAATGTGTAAATTACACATATTTCTGATGTGTGTCATCAGGAATTTGCATGCTACCTTTTCTGTTATTTTTCATCTGCTTGTTCTTCCTAAAACCAGTTAAGATGTTATTATGCTAGAGAATGGATTGAAACTTCTGACTGTTTTCACAGGATGACTAAAGAGTAGTATCAAGTATGAAATTCAGCACAATTCCACCTTCTCTTTCACTAACAACATAATTCAAAAAAAGTAAAACCAAAAGAAAGGAATGAACTCATGAAATTGAACTGTTTTCAGCTATGGGTTGCAGATTTTTTTTTTTTTTTTTCCCCCTGCAGGAATAAGAGTAGACAAAAAGAGGTAGCCATAAATGTCTTTCTGGGACATCTGCAAGAATAGGTGTAACACACTGTATACCTAATTCTAATTGATACTATTCTGCAAGACTGACCAGCAAATTCAACCCAGAATTCTATGGAAACCTGCTAGTAAAGGGAGCCAAGAAACCATTACTCAATCTAAAGATCTTACATACAAGTCAGTCAGGTTTTTGGAAGGGGAGGGTACAAGGAAGAGGGAAGAATAAGTAAACTTAGAGTAAAATTGAAGATTTATTTTTTATGAAGTCCAGGCCGATCAATAAGCAGGTCCTGTTACTTGTTGGCTATAACATAATTTACTCTTGGAGAATGTCCGCAGGTCATCATTAGCTCCATGCTGAGGGTATATTACTGTTCCAGACTCTTCTGGGTTTTATTTCAACAGGGAGTGGACATAGAAAGTATGGTAGGTGTTTTGGGGAGTGCACATAATTGGAACATTAGGATTCTACCAGATAACCTGGTTTTCATCTAATAAACTTTTTGGAGGTTTCAACATTTAGTGGTCATCAGAACAGATAATATTTAGTCATTGAGAAATTGTATTTGACCAGTACTGAGGAACAACTGGATAGAAACTTTAGCCCTTTGCCTGTGAAGGAGTAAATAACTCTTCAGTTGGCTGAAGCTGTAGTACAGGGTGTTCATGACAACAGAATTGTATTGGTTTAGAGGGAAAATGGTAATTTGCTATAAGGCATTAGCTTAATAAACTGGTGTGCCAACAGGAGAGGTTAAGACGGGTGAAAATGTTCTACTTTGATGTTTTGCCAAGTTAAGCAGTGAAATATTGTGTACATGAACCAAGTGAAATGGAATGCTTTCTACTTGGATTTGAAACCAAAAATGCCAGTGAGTAAGTGATAATTCATAAGTGGTAGAGTGTAACAGTAGATAAGTAGCCTTCCTTCCCAGCTTCCTCTCCCACTGAGGAAAAATTGCTGAGCAAAAGTCTGAAGTGCTGTTTATTTTAACACTGGGAAACACTTATTACTTCAAATATTTGCCTGCTTATATATCATATCTATTATACCAGATGTGCCACATACAAATTAGACATGGCTCATGAAGTGTGGTAACCCTAGATTTTTCAAGATTTCGGATGTAAATTTTCCTTTTATTTAACTGTTCTTTGCCTCCTGTCAGGAAGGCTTTCTAGTGATGGAGGGTTATAGCTTTTTAATTAAAATCCTCAGCAGAATTCTTCCTGTACTTTAAACACACACTTTATTCAGTTATTAAAAAGCTTTAGATGGTGTTAAAACAAGAAATGTAGAAATGAAGCTTAAATTTACTGGATCTGGAACCAGGTTCTATTAATTGCTTGGCTAGATCTGCAACTGCATTTATCTAGTACCTGTCAAAATCTTCTTGGAAATAGTGAAATTTTTTTTACAGTGATGATAACTATACAAGGAGAGCCTAAGCTAAATTCAGATTATAACGTACTAGATCAGAGATGAATAAAATATAAAAAATAACACCAAGAGTCAAGCTATGCCGTGATTTCTTTTTCACTTATACTGTGTGGATCATTCAGATTAACATTTTATGCATGTGTTTGTGTTACAATCTAATGGACGCTGCCACAGGAGAATTCACATGTTAATTTGGTTGAAGAGAAAGCTGGGGTTGATTTTTGTTGGGGGTTTTGGTTTTTGGTTTTGTTTTTTGTTTTTTGGTTTGGTTTTTGGAGCACGACAGTGCTCCAGACACCCTACTCTAATCTTGACAGAAGAGATGCCAGGCAGCTTTTCAGGCTAGCCTGCAGGGTCTGCTTGCCCATTCTAGCTGGTGCTGTGGAGTCAGCTGGCAGTCACATCCAGTACAACACTAGGTGACAGAAATGAACTGCTCTTCAGTAAACTACCGTGTCTTTTTCCTGTACTTAACAGAATCATTAAACACCAAATTCCAAAAAATCATGTTGTGAATGTCTTACAACCTTCAACCATGTAACAGTTTAAAAAGCTAAACTGTGAAGGTTGTGTATTATAAACTGTACTTTAATTAAAAAAAAAAAAAAGTCACAACCTTTGATTGTTTTGTTTTCAATCTGTCATGTACTTCAGTATTTCTAAAGGTCTTTTTTTATTGTGTGATATTAATATCATCAAGGGAACGAGCTGTAAGGCAGAAGTATTTGCCTAGTCTGTGTTTTCAGTTTTATGTGTTCTAGTAAATCTGAGGTGCTTCGTTCTGGTTTTCAGGTTTCAAAATACATTAACCATCTCTCCATCTTATGCAGTGGCTCATACCCACCTCATTACAAGAAGGGTAGGAATATGATCCCTAGATGTGGTTTTTCCTAAGTAGGTGATTATTGGTGTGTATGCCATTTGTGTGTAGATTTCTGCACTGGACCATATTACATAGTGTATTAGGTCTTCCTAGCATTAGTTACATTTACATGTAGATTTTTTTTTTCTGTGTGAATACATTCTGGAGGGTGGTTTTGAAACACTGATATTCGTGTTACTAGAATATGTGTGGTGTCTGCATTATTTGCCAGTAATTTGAGTTGGATTTGGTTTCAGAAAATGTAAGCTAGTTTTATGTCCACTCTGATTTTACCTACGTCTGTTTTAAAGCACCAGCTGTATGGCAGATGCTCACATTAAGGTTTTGTGTTTCAAGCAGAATCAAGAAATTCTCAGGATACCTTATTTGCTTCTACTACAGATTTTTCTCTTTCAGATTCAGTCAATCTGTAATGATGAGTATATAACTGTTTCAGTCTTTTGTCAAAATCTACTGACTAGAACCTGTTTCTGTCCTTAAACTTCTCTTCTTCTCTGTATGGCTTCTCTTCTGCCATGTCATACTCACCATACCCAACTGGTGAGTATGATCTACACTGGAAAAGAAATTCTTTACTACTTGTTCATCTCTATCAACTCAAAATTTTGTCACTACCTGCAGGAAATGATGGCATATTTATGTTTTGTTTTGCTCTTCGCTATATCCATGTCCTTAGTTCTTTTGATCATTCACAAGTCCAGCCTACCGTTTTTCAGTCTTGTGCAGCTTGTATAAGTGGCCTAACTGATCTGATCCTCTAAGAAGAGGCCCTTATCCTGGCCTCCTTGGAGAGCAGCTTCTTTCTTTGGTGACTCTGATCAATCCGGTTGGCTTTGCATTTTTTGTTTGTTTCTGAAATTAGAATACCCTTGTCTTGCCCCCCCCTTTTCCCCCATCTAACTGCATATCCTAATTTAAAGCCTTCATTTTGAAGTGGCACAACAGTTCTGTGTGTAAGTTAACACATAAATTAAGGCCAGAAATAGTACTAGCCACAAAGTACTTTGTATAATATTTTCTCTGCAGTATTCTTGCTGCTGTTTCGAGACTGACTTGCTCATGTTTTCACTTGCATGTAGAATCACATAACTCTTTGTTGAGGCTTTGTGTGATTTTAAGGATACTTATAAAGTAGAACTTGGTACAGGAGTGGGGCTTAAATTTACCCATCATATTTATGCCATTTTCCAACTTTGTCTTTTTCTTTAGATCTACAAGTTGTTTCCATCAGGCTCAAGACCACAGAATGTAACTAAAATTTGACCTTCCCTAATGTGGGAATTTAACTGTCATGTGCTTCGTATTTTTGCTTTCAGAATAAAAAGCACTAGCCTTCTAAATATATTTATTTTCAATTTGTAGATATTATATTTTTAATAAATAAACCTGATAGAAGAGTTTTCATTTAACATGTACTCATATACACTTGAGTATATGGAATTTATTTGCAGTTGTGAGCTTTAATAAAGTAAGCATATGAAGACTTCTGAAAGGAAGCAAGTATCTACTTCTAGTCCTTTATATGTAAAATTTTAATCTCATTCGGTATTTACTGTACTAAAGTGGTTTTGTGATGTTTTAAGGTACCCCTTTTCACCCATTCATTTATATGAGTAAGGTGATAAAAAATTTGTACTCCAATTTCTTTATGCTTGGGTTTTGGGCAGGTTTAGTCCTGTTCTGGAAACTAGCTAGAATATTTTCAAGAATCTTCACAAGCCCTTTTTTAACACGCAACTATTATGCTGTGTGTTTTCAGGGACAAATGACAACTGTACTGGAAAGTTTGATTATAACATATTTAAGAAAAAATGTAATTTTTTCCTCATTCTTCAGTTCTCATAACTTCATGCATCTGTGGTTCACGAGGTTTATGATAGGCTAAAATTGAAAGATTTTTGTGGGAGCGCTTTCTTGTTGTGTTGACAGAACATAATTGAGAGAATGACTAAAATAACATTTCATTTCAACACTTAGGAGGATTTGAATTGTCAGGTTTCATTTTCAAAATTAGATAAAAAAATAACTAAAATGAAATTTGCTTCTCAGCTTCTAAGTGATATCAGACGAGTTGCCTTCTTTGTGGGAGATTTTATAGCTGCATGTGTATTACAGAATGTTGAATGGAAGTTGCAAAATAAGCCTGAGCATAAATGCTTGTGGAAAGAAAATCTATTTCTTGCATAATATCATATCACAGAAATGAAAAGGTAGAATGCCAATGGTACATCCTTTTACATTGAATGTAATGGTCCACAAGCGTCTTTCTAAATTGTATTTATGTTGTTATGCTGCATGTGTTGAATAGGAATGCCATAAGAGATGCGGTCCCTCTGGAAACCATGAGTTTATGTGAATGTGAAGGGAAGAGCTCTGCAGAGTGTGGTGAAAAATGGGTTGTACTGAGTTTTTCTTAATAGGACACATAGTACTTTCCAGACCTACAGTACAGTACTGTGGATTCTACAAAATAGCACAGAGAGGATGTAAAACAGGTGATTTTTGATTTGTAATGTACGAGATTTCTAATTAGTTGCACTTAAGTGACTACAAGAGGATAGCGGCTCTGTTGATATAAATGAAATACTTGTGTCATGCACAACAGAAGCATGAGCAAGAAGAAAGCTTTGGAAGCTCAGCTAGGAATACAAACTGCACCCTTTGACCTAGTCCCCATGTAATTGAAGTGGGTTTTTTTGGTAACAGGTTCTAATTTACTTCCACGGCAGTGTTGCAAAAAATTCCTGCTACTGGAACTGTTTTTGCAGTCCTTCTGTATGGTTTTGTCGGCAATAAATGAAGCTTTCTCAAAGTATAATATAAATGTATTTTTGGTCATTCCAAGTATCTTTTAAAATGTAGAACATTAGTAGGTCAGGTTTCATCAGCTTTAAAATACCGTTCAGAAATTATCCCCCGAATACCTCATGCATCAAGTCAGGCAAGACAACGCCTTGGACATACTACTGAGGAAAAGGGTAACAGGTCTTCCAGGAAACTCTCTGGGCATTGTGAAATGTGCCTGAAATTTTTATACCTTGTCACAATATCCCCTGAAATGTGGTCAAATAGCAGTGATGCCTAGAATTAGGCAGCAGCTACCGTACTTCTGGCAAGTGTAGCTTCCAGCTCTACTTGGATACATCTCTACACATATGCAACTGCTGCATAAAATAGATGTCTCTGGAGGCCCAAGTTTCAGAGACTATAGTTTGTAGTCTGGTAAAGGTTGCCATTCGTTATGTTTGTATTACAGCTTCTGCCAAGTACTTATGACAGAATTATGGAAGTATGAAGTGCTTAAACAGAGACCTTGAGAAATAATTCCTCGGAGGAAACAATATTTCCTTACTGTGGTTAGGTGACTGGATAACTATAGACCACTGTTTCATTTGCACTGTGCCGGTTCATGTGGGTGGTTCATTGGTTTGTTTTGCTAGGGATGCAATATTTCCTTTTCAGGCACTTCTATTCCCGATAGATAATTTAAACGTTGATGTGTGATAGCTCTTGCTCATTTACTGTGACGTGAACACTAAATGTCCTTTTTCAGAATGAATGTCACAGATTAGGGTCACCATTCTGAAGTACTGCCCAGTGAAAAATTGCAGATTGCCAAAGAAGCAACCTGTCTAGTTCTCTGGGAAAATGCAGCTAACTGAACAGGAAAGTCTTATCTGTCAGATGCAACAAGCATGCCTTTTTTGTAGGTACATACATAGAACTGACCTTGATGAAGTTGTGTGTGAGAAGAGCTAATGCTGAGAAATTCAGCTTCCCTAAGAAAGTAGATGATCAGCCATTTCAAGAGGTGTAATGAACAGCTAGCTGCACTCCCAGTTCAGACTGGTGTAGTTAAGATCATGAAAACCGAATTTTAATTTAAGTGTGTTTCTCAGCAGAAGGTTGTGTTCTGTTTGGAAGATGTTGTGTCCCCTTGCTGATTCTTTTGCAACAGAGATTTCTGGCCTGTATTTTCAGTTCAGTTGTTTGAACAGCTAGTCTTTGCATGAGCTTCTGCAAGTGTTTGTGTTCCTGGCTGGGAGTCCAGATGATTAGCTACAGAGACTTTCGCCTGTTTGAGTTTTGTCAGCCTCAACAAGAGCAAAATTTTCAGATGTTGAGAACTCAGTTATCTTGTTCTCAGATGAGTTTGTTTGGGAAACTTGAACTAGATCTTGAACAGCCATCTAATAGATGTGAGGGTGAAGGACTCTGTGCTCTATATGGGAGATGGAAATGAGGGACTGTATGTGTTGTGTATGTGGGGGAAAGCCCATTTCTCCAGCATTCACAAATGTGTGTGATTGTTCCAGCACCATAGTTTTAGCTGTCATTTGTATCTCTCATGATTGTGATTTGGTGCAAAGGATTGTGTATTGACAATAGAACTTTGCCGTACTTATATTCTTTCCAGATAACTCATAGTTGTGAAGTTTTATTCAAGAAGCTGCCACTCTTGCAACCATATAATAAGCAGAGGACCAGAGCTGTCAAGATGATTTGTTTACTGGGATTAGAGTCATGCTATGTTAAAATAACAGTGTTATGATAAAAGTCAATAGCATTTTCTTTAAATGTCTCAGTAAGCTGCATGAAACTTGGTAGCTGTGTAGGTGACAGTAGCAGGTAAGTTAGAAATTTTAAAATTCAGTCACTTTATTTCAAAAATTTGAAACAGAGCAAATATGTATTATTCTTTTATGGTGGACCCTCTATTTATCAACAAATCTGTTGATTTAGTTCATATTAAATGTATGCTGATGCAAATGATGCCCTACTGACATTAGAGAGAAGGGCGGGGGGGAATAAAAAAGAACCAGTGACTTCAAACACATTTATAAGAACAAGAGAAGAGCAAATAAAAAGATTCATGCTAACTTTCCTAGTCAAAATACCAACATGAGGGAATGCTTTATCTGGCATAAGGTAGGTGTACAGTGAAGTCAGTCTGGATATGAAGCTTGTATAGATTCTCTGAACTAGTTTCAAACCAGTATAAGCAACCTGGATAAGCCTGGATTCCTAACCTGAGTTAGCTTGAGTATTGTGCTTTGCTGCCCTTCTAATTATTTACAGATACTTGAGCTCACTAGGGAAAGGAAGTTTGGGAATCCCACATGAATCTCAATTGCTGTTCTTAGCTTGCAGTGCACGTGAAGTCTTGGAGTACTGACTGCATCAGCTGTATGGATGTGACTTGTTTCTAGGAAATTCATATGCTGCAAAAGAAATCTAAAAGCTCTTACCTAGCAATGATAGTTACTGACAGCCTGGTCAGTAATGCCAAGGATATCTTTCCTAATTATAAACAGATGCCTTCCTTTCTGTCTTGTCTTTAAACATAGTTTTCCTAAAGTGGAACCTAACAGTACATTAATTTTAACATTAAATGTTCAAGTTGCCCTTTCTAATAATTGGATGGGTGAACTTATATGCTTCTGCAAAAACTTTTTTCTACTCTGAGATTGAGAGGCAAAGAAAATCCCACAGATTTCACTGGGTTTAGGTTCTGTTTTAACTTTGTAAATCACACTTAGGAATGCAGTTTCAAACCTGCAAAAGATAATAGTGGAATAGCAAAGTCCAAAGTATGGAAGATTTTAACTTTAGAAAGTAGTTTTGTGTATGCAGTAGTGTATACACTACACTTGTTAAAACAAGAGGTTACATAAATATTTGAGCTTTTAAAGATCTATTGCAGTCTTTTTTAAAACTAAATGTTTTATTATCCAAATTTGTGTATGATATCTTATTTCAGGAGTGATATTAAGTATGTAAATGGCAGAAATGTGGATTTGTCACATAAGTAGTCATGGTTCTCTCTTGTTTCTTCCTTGGTAAATCCAGCCTTGCCAGGAGACGAGGCCAGATTATTTTTGTGTTATAGAAATCGTTCCAAAACAAACCCTCTCTGTAGTTACATTATCCTTCAATGTAAGGAACATGTTTGGCTTACATACTGCTGACATCTGCCAAATGTTTCTTTACCAAGTGTTTAGTGTAATTTGCAGTGAGCTGGTGAATACTTAATGGTCTTTGTACAACTTCATCTTTTATGTCCTCCTCAGCTAAAGCAAATACTTTCATCATCAGTGTTACCTTTGTGCTGGTTTTTTGCTAGTTAGATCCTTGCGTTTCCCACACCCAGTTTCTTTAGGATTTCTGGGATATGCTTTTTTTACTTAGTGGTCCTGAATATATCCAGTATCCTTATATCCAATGAACAGAAGTGGCATAATGAAGGGACACATTTTTCATTTAAGTCCCAATAAAATGTAAGGATTTTACCTTCTTTGGCATCCCATTTTCAGTTGCATAGGTGAAGTTGAATCAGCATTGAAATGGGAAATTTAAATTGTTGGTGGAAGTGGTAATGATAGCTTTTCTTCTCCTCTAAGTCTTTATGTGTAGGTGCCCCCAGTTCTGTTTTTATTAGGAAATGTTATTCTTTTCCCTCTCTTCTTCCTTCTTCCGCACTTCCCCAGGCAAGAAAAAATATCCTGATCAGTACAGTAAAGGTTAGGCCACTGAAATTAGCTTTACACTGTGAATCCAAGCCGTTTTTTAAATAGTTTGAATTCAGACTGAAAGGTTGGAGGTGAGGTAATTTATGTCACTGAACTTTTCCCTTTCTGGTATGAAATGTATCTGGAGTCTCTGGAATTGCCACAATGGGGTTGTGGATTTTTAAAAACGGAGAATAATGTTAACTCTATTACCTACTTAGTCTTAAGTATATAATTAAGGACATTCTGCTCAGCTGAATTTAACTTGAAGGTAAAACCACAGGAATAAAAAAATCTTAGTTTACAGATTAGCAGTGCAATCTCCAGACTCCTCAGCCCTACAAAATTAAGCTACCTACTTTCCTCTACATGAAATAAAGAAATCCGCAGTCCATTTAGATTCTTCTTAATGCTAGCTGAAGGAAAAATGACTTGGAAAAAATTTTGTAAGACATTGAAAATATCCTTTCTAGTAAGTCACAGAGAAGATGGATAGGGTGATAAGTTTTTAAAGCAGGCAATATTGGGCCAAGCTGAGTAAAGACAAGTCTTTATTGATGGGAATGTTTTCTGAAAGCTCTGATGTTTGCTTTCAGATTTAGCTGTTGTTTGGACAAGAAGGACTCATATTACTTTTTCAGATCTATATGAGCACAGCCTCAAGGTTGCAGATATAAAGAACTTTTACAAATTTTATACTTTCATCTATATTATACTTAATTTATTTTTAATAATTTCAACTGTGTACTAGTACTACTGATAGTAGAAGGTGGTGATTAGTGTTTATTTCCTAAACTGGGTTTGCTGGAAAATGTGCAGCAAAGCACTTAAAGTAGAATCTTCCTCACATTTAGTGCTAGCCACAAAATTCTGAAGCTTTCAAATGCAATTTAACTATAGAATCATTAATTTTCCTGTAGTGAATTATAACAGGTAGTAATAGTCTTTTTAAATTGCTTATAAAATTTTTTACAAAATACTTAATTTTGCTTTTTAATAGATCAACACTTTCCATGACATTTATGAACTTTATTATAAGGATGCAGGCTGTGGTTTTAACTGTGACTGGTCTCTACATCCCAGCATTTTTCCTCTTTTTCATGAATGTCTCCTCTATGTTAAAATCTTTAAGGTTTGTATATTACAAAGATTTTTTTTCTCTGTGTATGACCAATATAGTTCCCAGAAGAAAACAGGTTCTTGGGAATGTAGCTGAGTTGGTTCGGGAAGCCTTTCAGCTGCAGGTTGCTGTTCACATTTGGGCCCTTTTCACAGAACATCCAACTATTACAGATCTGGTTTAGTGCAAAGTCACCTGGTTAGTTCAGGCCATAACTCAAGATGGCAAGTTCACTGGATGTCTTCTCAAAGAACAATCTTGAAAACTCCTGTGCAAGTTAGCATTCCTGAATTTTGGAGTGCTGATTAACAGCTGCAACGGAAATAGTGTAGCTCCTTACCAGTGTTCCTGGGACTATGGTCAGGGGGTGATGTCTTGAACAGTTAGCAGAAAACAGTGTTACTGGGTTGTTCCAGTTTGAGAAAGACTGATGAAGAGTACAATAACATGTTTTAGACCTACCAAACATGTGTTCTTGTTCTGATACTTAAAGGGGCTACTGACTCCAGTTGTTAAGGATAATTTGCATATTGTAACCATGTATTGTAATCAAATCTCATTTGTCTTTGGTCCAACAAATGAAGATTTCCTCACAAGATTCATAATTGATGTTTTAAAAGTAAAATCAATCATTTCTATATAATTGCCCAATTTATAGCCTTTCCTTTACCTTGTGCTTCACCTCATAGAACCATGGCAGTGTGCTGTAGGTAGAAAGGAAAAAGAGGAAGGAAAATGGGTTATTTGGTGAAGCATAGGGCATGCGATTGTTGTTTGTTGTTGTATGAAATCACAATCAAAATTGACACAAGTTGCTATTAAACTCTATTTCCTGTGTTAAAAAAAATCAGTATTAGCTAAAAAGAAACCTGCAGCAGTAGATTTGCACATAGACCTTAATGAGCCCAATTGACCTTCTGTGCTGTATTTACAATTGCCTTAAAATTGTAAGCAGATGTTTGAAAAACTTTTGTTAATAGGTCCCTAACATCTGTTTCACCAATGATATTGCCCACCAAAGCAGTTGTAATTAGTGGAGCACCTAGTGCATGCATCTTTTTCTTATTGGTGCAGATGATCATATTTCTCCCTCAGGTATTAAAGTAAAATCTTATTGGCACTTTTGTTTTAATAAATTCTACAACATTTCTTTTGTAAAGAGTTTTTTTTTACCAAATGCAGAGTAATGAAATGGTTTTTCCCTGTGAAGTCTTAAAAAAATGCAGTACAGTACTGATACATCCACTAACACTAGACAAAATGCAGTGGATGGTGAAAAAATAGAATATGAAATACTGTGTGTAGTTGATACTTTTGATAGCATATGTCCATTTGTGCTGCTCATATGCATGATAGAATGTGTGTTTCAAGTGGAAAAAAGGAAAAATGAAAGGAATAAAATCTTAAACTCTGCTGCAGAAAAAGCCAGTGTCATTTGCCCATTAAAGTTCTTTTATATGACATAGTTTCCATTTATGTGAGAACACAAAAACCTGTCTGCTTGTTCAGTTTATATAGCACTCCTTTCAAAGAAATTGTTATGACAGTCTGCAAGGGTAAAGGTTCAGCTTTAACCTTGTGTTGGTTGCCAGCCTTCATAGTTCTGACGGCTTCATTTTTTTAAATAAACTACAATTTGAAAGTTATTCTTTAACTCCTATTTTATAAAATGTAATATGGAAAATGCAACTGGGGGGGAGCTGTGCAAAGCTGCCAGTAAAGTTTCCACTCCAGTTGTTTCCATGTGGACTTCATTGGAGATAAGTCACTGACAGAGGAATAGCCCTTCTTCCAAAGTGAAGAATCTTTTTGGAAATGTTCTGCTAGTTCCCAAAGCAGCTGCTAGCCTTTACAAAGTACAGGAGCTTTCTACAACATCCCCTGTGTCTTTTCAAACCTGTGAAATGAAGACTGCGTTATGCATCAATTGGAGTTTGTCTGAATAAAATGGATTTTAGCTATGTCATTTAGACAATGCCATAAGTACAGGCTGTATAGGATTGTAAACCTCCCTTCCTGAGAGTAAGGGAGGCAGGAATTTTAGGAAAGGGAGTTCTTATGAAGTGTGACATCCCCTGATGATGCTGTGGTTGAATTGTGGAATATAACTTGAGGTGCAGGACTGCGTTATTACAGAGGTATGCCCGAGTGTCTTTTGCTAGCTTACCTGTATGTTAACTTAGTGTTTAAATCAACATTATCAAAGTTGTCGAGGCACTAGTCTTGTTCATACCGAAGCTATATTGCTAAGAAGTATTATTGTAACCATGCTTTTCAATGGTTATAAGGAGCAGCAATATTAGTAGAGAGAGACTTTTTAGACAGCTACAGAAAAAGATTTGGGTCTCACAGCCCCACAATACATGGTGATTTCTACCAGATGGAGAAGGAGTCTGGGGTCTTGTTGCCTTTTCCATCCAAGGAAATATACAGGGCTGTCATTAATGAAAAAAAAAAAAAAAAAAAAAAGGAACATTTTACATCTTCCCTTCCCTGTAGTCTTTGTTCACATAACAAATTAAGACAAGAGTACAAGAATGTGTTACCTATTTTCTCCTAACAACACCATTCACAAGAATGTTCCAGTGTGGAGTTTTTTACAAAAGCTCATTTTCCACAAGAAAATTTTCTAAGCTCAGTTTCTGTAATGACTGAGCAGATGTACTTTTTTAAAGAACTTGAATAATCTCTCAAGTCCTGTTTTCCTTCCAAGGACGAAATCGAAACCAGGTTATTTCCTATTCTTTATGTGGACCTGAAATCATGTGGATAGTAATGAAACAGGTTTTCTCTCAAGATGCCAAAAAGAAACATACTTGACTTATCGCAAGAGAGACATTTGTTCATTGTTTATATAGACAAATGTAAAAATACAGAACATGGTTATGAAAACCAGCTGATACACAGAGGCACTTCTGCAAACCACTTCTTTTTTTTATGTGGTGAAGATCCTTTCGTTGATGCTTAGAGTTATGAAATGGAGGAGCTGCACGTAAGTAATTTCCAGTGTCTCTCCTTTGTAATTAAAATATCTTTTCAAAATAAGCAGTAGAGTGAGTACTCTGTACGTAAATGATATATGCAGTTCAGCTTCTGAAACATTTTTTTCATTGTTTCATTGGAAAAAGCCTCACTTTTTACTTGCTTGGTTTTGTCAGCCTTCTGTTTTGAAGTAATCTAAATTTAATCAAAATTGTCAAGTGAAAAAAAATTATACCTAAAATAAGACTAGAAATATTTTTATTGTGAAAACACCAATGATCTTTTGCCAAGTTTAAATTGATGTTTAGGTAGTGCTTCTTAGCTTTTAGTCGTAGCCTTTAAGGGGGAAAGATGTATGGATGTGCCCAGGGGGTATAGGAGACTAAATCCTCAGTAAATTCAGATTTACTCGTAGGAATTATTGGGAAACTGTTTTGCAGTTGGTATTTTGCATTCAATTGAGTGTCCTTGGCACCTGTGACTTTGTAATGGAACTCATTCTGAATATCAGTCTTCTGTAGAGATCATCAGATTTTAAAACAATGAACACACAGAAATATCCTTTTCACTTTTCCCTTTTCCCTGTGAATATTGAACTCATTTGATAGATACTATCAATAAGTGATCACACTCCATATATGTACCAGATTGTAATTCAAAAATTGCACATTTTTTTCTTGATGTGAACAAATACATAAAATCTTCTAGATACCCTTAAGATCAAATATTCATCCATTCAGCTTTTCCTCCATTAAACCTGAATGAGAATCAGATTTTTTTTTTGTATTTAAGCTTTATTTTTTAGATTACAGATAAGTCATCTGAAATTATTCATGCTCTCAGACAGCTCATTGTGCAGCCTGAATAAACAGTGAGCACATAATCTGTGAACATTGTGTAGATCACTAAAGATTCCACCAGGGCAGTTACATTTTTTTTTTTTTCCCCATGTCTAGTTTCTGTGGACATTGAAGATGAATGTAACACATTTCTTATTTTAATCAAAACCCATCAGTTGTCCTGTATTTATCTTAAAATAATGGCAGTGTTCAATCTACAGTTAACAAGTGCTAAATCCATTTTGGCTGTAGCTTTTGAGCATTTACTTTATGCATTGTACTGTGCTAACTATTCTGCACTTTCTGACAGGAGCTACTTTAGTGATGTACATATTATTAAACCACTTCATTCTGGGGTAATGCTACTTTTCCCTTTCTCCCTTTATGTTTTGCTGCCTTCTCTCTTCTCAGTCACTTTAGCACTTGCGTAGGTAATGTGTAATGTTGATACAGTTCCTGGGAAGGCCAGATAGTCGTGGGTCAATTTTTTTCCTCAAGGGCAAAAAAATTACCCACCTAGTTAATCTTGAACTATACTTGTACAATTCATGACTTCACTTAGGAATTTTGGCAATAAGAACAGCCAAAAAAACCCCACAAACCAAAGCCAAAAACCAGACTAAGGTTAGGGTGGCTTTAAAGCTATTCCTATTCTTATTTGTCTGATAAGCAACATGCTGAGCCCTGGACATTTGGTTTTATTCTGAGTTACTGAAGTTTGAAAAATATTGCAAGGCTTTTTATCAAATCGAAGGTGTTGGTAATACTGTAGTACATCCTGATATAGGCATCAGTGTACCAATGCATTTACATGTTGTTATAGTCAAATGGTCTGCATAAGGAAAACCAGATAAGCTACCTGGAGAAAACATGTATTCATTCTTCAGAAACATTTTCTTGTTGCAAAGCTTTCTGCATCAACTTTCCTTTATAGATTTATAAATACATCAAATCAGATGACATGAACTAACAACCTGAACTTTCTTTTCCTCCAAAGTCAAAAATAAAAGACGTTATTTTCAAGAGTTGGGAGAGGATGAAGTACATCAATAAGCAGTGTGTATGTATTATAGCTAAAGATGAGTTTTTTGGGGAGAAAACCTATTTTTTTTTATCAAATTTATATGCTGCTTAAAAAAAAAAAAAAAAAGGAAATCCTATAGAGGGAATAACCAGCAATTTTGAGTGTACAGAGTAGAAAGTCTGACTGAATGTATAGAATTTCATGGTTTCATGTGGGCTGTATGGAAAACAGTAGCATTCATTATATAGTTTGACAAAATGTTCATGATTGCAGTTGACTTGCAAATTTCTCTAAAATTACACTTCTGTGAGAAAATAGCTCTTTCAATGTGTAAAAATTACCATTCGTTTCTTTAGTTTTGACCTCTGTTGATCTTACTAATTCATAGTTATTCTCATATGTTCTAGTTTTGCTGGGAGGAAAAATGGGACTTTAAAATATCTTATATTCTGTCAGAGATTTGGGGAGATTGTTTCAGAGAGTTATAGCAGCATCCGTTGCCTAAGATTAGATTCAGTTCCAGTTTCTATTACAAATCTTTGAGAAGACACTAAAACTCATTTACTTGAACTCTATTTAAAACTGGATGTGCCAGCCATGAGGCTTTTTTGTCTTTAAAAATTAACCCAAAATTTGGTTAAACTTTTAAAAAATGGCATGTATGAAAATTTAATAAACACATTGCTCTGTTTGTGCTTAGTTGCTATAATAAAGTAGCAGTTCTAAAAATCATAATGTGAAAATTATATTCTGTAAGGAAGTAAAGGAGGGTACAGTTGTTTCTACATTTTTAATGAAACCTTTTTAACATTTAACCTCTTGTAGTTGGCAGGTTATTTGGGGAGATAGTGTAAACTCTGAATTGGTCAGAAGAATTCTGTATAAAATCTTGTTTGTCTCCACTTGCTCATTTCAAGTTGAATCTTGATCTGAAAGAGTCATGCCCCGGGAAGGCAGTGAGTGCATCTGTGCTGTCAGATCATGAACGAGCTTCTGAAAGAGATGTGATTGTCCTTGCTTACTGTACTTCCACATGTTCACGTTCCAGTGTTCTCATAGTGTGAACTGGATTCCTCTCAGGTTAAATGTAACCAGAAGATGTGCTCCAAAAGTGCACCTAGTACATTTCCACCAGTCGTTGGCATTCAGTCCCTGGAAGCTGGATGGAGTTACTGCGAAATCCACCTCCCAACCCTTTTATAGTGTGGACGTTGTGTCTTCATCACCAGCTGTTCTGCTCTGCAGATCTGCTTGTGCGCTGTTGCACTACTTGCTATTTACGGTTAGCTGGTGTTACCTGCAATGGTAGAGAGACCACTTAGTTTTGAGAGAAGCATAGTGTTCTCAGACTGATACACTTTGGAGGTTCATCCCTTTGGGGCCAGACTACAACAAAACCTCCTGGTCTCTTACAGATGTGGTTGACTTTGCTTACTATAGGTGGCTGCTAGAATAGGCCTTATTTTTAAAGACTTCAACTGTCTTTTAGAGAGCATGTAAACTGAGTTAAAGCTGGATTAATAAGTATTTATCAGTCTGAATATTGATTTATGTATGTCAGTTTGTGTTAAATTTTGATACTATAACTGGTTCCTTTTCATGAAGTGAATGATATAGGATCTTTTATACATGTATTCATGTTTTTCACTATGTGTGAGGATCTCAGATATCATGACAGGGTTTTTTCCTGGATTTTGATAGTGTAGGATCTGTTGTATCTCAAGGCCTGTCAGTTCCATTATTTAGGGATTTGTAGCAATGACTGTGTAGAAAAATCAAATGCTATTTTCTCTCAGCTAGGTTTAAGAGGAGAACAAAAGAATTGGAAAGAAATCTCCATTTCTGTGTGAAGTGCATTGAGTTGTCCTAAATTTCCTTACATTACTGCCTATCACTTACCTGTCTTCACTAAGGCTATTCTTTCATAAGTTTCGAAGTGGAACCATTTCAACTTGACCTATCACAAAACTTAGAATTGCAGATGAAGATGAAAGTTTGTATGCCTTTTAACTTCTCAGTAAAATGTTGATACTGTACAACTAGAAAAAAGTTCACTTTGTTGTTAATTAAAGCTCCTTACTTCTTTTTTCAGTTAAATACCATATCTCACTACTTGTCTTTTTCATGATTCAATTATTGTCAATTAGCAGTGCTTACCTACTCAGTTTAAAGTCTCACATTCAATACTCAGGTTTGGTCTAAGCAATTTTGTACCATTTAAACCTGCCTGTCAGAGGTATGATTTATTTTTTTTAACCAATGTAGTTGTATTGATATAATTCCTAGGATAAAGATAGTTATATAGGTATGAGGATATATTTCCACCAATTTTTTTCTTATTTCCCTTTCCTGTCTAGCAGTATAGTTGTAAAGCAGTACAAACTTTATACATAATCAAGTTCTTAAGGAAAAAAAAAACACACCACAACAGAAGAGGTTATTGCCCTGTTACGTATTCCTTGTTTCACCGGCCAAGCTCACTGTGTGTCAGTCCCATTTCTGTAGCATTGAGAGGACATTTCTTGATTTGTATATTGTCAGCACTCTGCTAGTGAAGTTTTGGTATCTGCAGGAATGAGAATCTTGAATGAGAAAATTTTGGTTTTCCACTTCTGTCTAAACACAGATATGATATTTCTGAATTTTATTTTTTTTTTTTTTAGTAAGAGCAGGATTTTCATCGTACTGTGTTTGTAAATTATGCTTAAGAATACTTCAGTAAACAGGATTTACTCAATCAAATTTACAGATTAGTTTATTGATCACAACTATTTCATGCTGGAGATCAATGCTAATGTACTTCAAATCTGTAATTGTTAATCCATTTTTGAATTAACATTGATGTTTGTTGGTATAATCCCTGCTCATTTGATTTTTTTGCAGAAAAAGACTTTCTTATCCATTAAGGCATTTATGGGAAGAAAAGGACAAAAAGCAAACAATTCATTTTATGCATATAATTGAGGATGCTGCTCTTAGCTAAAAAATTAATGTTTGATGTAATAGTTGTTAGATGTATATTATGTATTACATTTTATACAGAGAGATATACAAGGTATGGGAAAGGTAATAAAATATTTAATGGACTGGGAATTTATTCTCATTTTAATGGTCGAACTAGATGATTTAATGGTTGGACTAGATGATCTTCAAGGTCTTTTCCAACCTAAATGATTCTGTGATTCCGTAATCAAGGAGATCAGTATTGTCCTGATTACTGTAAGCCATTGCTGCAATTCTGTAATGTTCTAATGTGCATTGCTAACTATGTCTGCATGGTATCAAACGTAATACAGGACAAAATCATTGTAGACTTTGTATCCCTACTCGTGTGCTCTCTTAACTGGAACAGTGGATAAGAAACAATGCTGATTTACAGGATAAACAGCAGGCTTAATGGTGACTTATGGGACCTCTTACAGTCAGTGTCCAACACACAGTTCCTGATTCCATCCCCAGGTGACTAGAGGCACCAGTTTCCTGGTCTTTTTGGAGAGTGGGTTGTAAATAAGAGGGAGGAAAGACCACAGTGTGCTATTTTGCCAGTTCCTCACCTGTCTCTCCCCCAAGCCAAAGGTCTGTCAAACCCAAACTTCATGATTTTACTGTTGGCTGATCTTCTTTGGGTAGTTTTTCTATTCCAGGGCAATGCTGGAAGGAGGTGAGAGAAAGATGGAACCATGCATCCACCTTAGATCACCCTGACACGCTGGATCAAGCAGGCAGGCATTAAGTTCTCAGCACAGCAAAACATGGTAGCAACACAGAAGGAGAGAGAGGGTAAGTTAGAAAGGTCTTTAAACTGCCTTGCCCACATAAGCTAGAAACAGATTGTGCAGGAGATTAAGACAGGTTCCTGCTTTATCTGGCAATTAATTTGGTGACACCATCTCATACTACCAGTAATTTTTCTGAGGGTGGGAAAATGAGCTTTCAGAGGGTCACAAGTTAGACCAGCATCACCACTAAATCCTCAGCAAAAGAACATGCTATTAGATCCATAGTCTGTTTTAATCCCTTTTTTTAAAGTAAATAAACTTTCTTAGCAATCATTTATATGTAAAATTTTAAATCTGAAACTCTAAAAGGGAATTATTTAGATGGTAGAGTCAAGCACTTAGGTTAATAGATCCCACATATGCCATTTATTGCATACTTCTGTTTATTGCTTAAGGCACTAATTCCCTTAAGTGAAACACAGTATTTTATAGAATTAAATAAAATAATATAAATTGTTTCATTACCCACTTTTAATGTGTTGAACAGAAAATCTCTCTAGCAGATGAACATTAAGGACACGGCAAAGTCCACTATCGTCATTGGTATTGTTACTGCTAAAAACTTAACCAAAAGTTGTTAGCTAACTGAGAGCAAGTATCGTAAAGGCATGGTAGTTCTCTTACATTTTCACATGATTTAGCAGGTGAATTGAGTGCCTGTTGAGTCAAGGAAACAAAACAGCATCCTTTCTTAGCATGCTAACTTGAAGTAGGCACATGCTGGCCTTTCATAGTCAAGGGGAAGCCTTCAGTGGACCCTGGTTCACTTGTAGACTCCTCTCTTGGCATACACAGTGCTATATGGATGGAGGGTTTGCCCAGCTGTGTTTTGTCCTTTGCTCTATTGTAGTCTTCAGCATACAACAAAGTACAATGAGTCTGCATGTGCAGCTTTGACAGAAGGACTATAAGGTACATGCAGAGCACGCCTTTGCTGCTGAAGCCTCTGAAGATATAGTCTAATTGTCGTCCCCTTGGAAGAATTTGCTGTTTTACAGGATTGGGTGCTAAACCAAATAGGTTTTTTTGTTCTGTTGTAAGAGCTAGAGTTGTAGGATGGATTTAAGTCAGTGAAAGTGTCCAGCTCTTGATGAATTGGATGCATTTTGCTGAAGCTGCTTGTTGGTACTCAGTTATTAAAAAGCAGCGTGGCCAAGCAGTAAAAATCTGATACCATTTTAATATGGTTTGTGCTATTGTGTGGAAAAAAGACTTTCATGATTGTTGTTTAAAGCAGGTAAGAACTGAATGTCTAAACACATGGTCAGAACAATCTCTCTAAAATAACTGGTGATCAGGAGCAGATTCTCACTGAAGTGACTGCTGGTTTTTTAATGACATACTTGTCAACATGTAACCTTAGAATATAGACACCATGGTAACAGTTCTAACACAGTCTCTTTAAAGAACATAATTGTGTGGAGCACAAATAGAAACATCTTGACTCTTGTAGTCTTTTAATCCACTTAGAGAAATGCTTTTCAATCCATCAAGCAGCATTTTCTGGATCTTGTTGAACATCTGTCTGTCTTGAAATGACTTGGAATAAAAGTCTAAACAGGTCCTCCTGTGCTGTGTTTGCTGCAGACCTTAAAATGAGCGTTTAGACAACGTTAGTAGTTTGATATTAGATTTGAGCTGAAGAACACTAAACAGAAAGAACTATGAAAATCACTTGGCTATATTATAATAAAAACATATTTGTAATTGTTCCCATACACCAAAATGCTTAAGCATGTGCATTCATTTAGGCATTGTGAGTGGCTCAGACACTTGGTATCTTGTAAAATTCATACACTTAGGTGCATGAATACACTTACGTGCATTCTAACACACCTACCCTCTGTTAGAGTCATGGTGGCTAATAACTGCCTGGGCAGGCTTTGGGCAGTAAAGGCAGTAGAATCACTTCTTCTGGCACAGGGTACATGCACGAATGGCTGTGTGTGTTGGCAGCTGTGTACTGCTGGATATTTTGCATAGCACCTATCTTTCTGATAACATCACCTTACCATGGCTGTGTGGATATCCTTGGGAAGAAGCAGTCATTCGTAGGGCCATCAGGGATAAGCACCAGGGTTTCTGCCTTTGGGAGATTTTCAGAGCTGGTTATGGGAGAACTCTACAGGAAGGTATTCAGAGTCTGGACTGGTTATACAGCCCTTTGGAGAACTTTCAGGTTTACATGTGAACAGGCTCTGGTATGCAGCTATCAAAATGCAATGGAAATCAGTAACATTTCTGCTAGGCATGGCTTGAATAAAGTGCCTTCATATGGTCTCATCTGATATCTTTTGTAATTGTGAGCATGCTTTTACCAAAAGCAGTTCAATAGCTTACCCTTTCTAGGATGTGATGACCCTCTTCTTTACGGTGATAGTGGTAGTTTATTTTCTATAAGTGGCTTATCTTCATAACCTGATAATAATTGATATTCTAGTATGGGAAAGTAAGTGCAAAATGGCAGACAATGCAGAAAAGTGAGTCTTGAAAATTATGATATCATCGTCTACATACTTTTTAAAGTATAAACTTAAATTTCCCTGAAATATTATAAATGTGAAAAAAAAAATTTGGATCTATCTATCTATCTATCTATCTATCTATCTATCTATCTATCGTTTTTGTTTGACAATAGCATTACCTGAAAAACATTTACTATAAAAGATTAGAGTCTTTCTATACATACATAACTTTTTCCACGGTGCATTATTGTGGGCAGTATCTTCTAGACCCACTATACATTGTTGGTCAGTGTAGTCTTTACTTGCAGAAGAGCAACATAACCTTTTCATTACTAATGGAATTTAATTTCACTCCCTAATTTACAGTTAGGACATAAAATTACATTGTCTAGCAACTAGAAGAAGCACTGTCAGGTTCCCGGCAGTGGGAATATTCCCTGCAAAATCTGATTTTCAGTCCAGTTATACAAAGTCACTCACTTTTCTGCAGCACAAACTTATTTAAACATTTTCACATGTTTAGGTTATGAGAAAATAAGGCATTTCCCATGAGCTGTATTTCCAAGGACATGGTGTAGTTTTGGTGTAATATCAAACTTAACACAAGTGCATGATGGTAATGCAGATCTTAATAATATGTGTGATTCAAAATACTGTTCCCCTTCCTACTTCTTTGCCTCTCCCTTAAAAAAAATCAAGGTCAGAATAAACAGTGTTTTGTTAGAAGGTATACTTTCTGTTCCTTTTTCTTTCTCTTTTATTTCAAACTACAGAATAAAAGGCTCCTAATCTTCAGTTACAATCTTCTCACTTAAGCTTTCTTTCGTACTAGGAGTTCTATTGTGTGGCTTCAGTGCTGTCCTGAGGAATACTATTACATCTTTTCTTTATGTAGATTTGTGTAGGTTTTCTCACAATATTGTTTCACAAATATATTTACATCTCATAGGTGTTAGTTTCCAGCTTTGTATCTTTTTTGGAAAGAAATTGATATAAAAGGTTTTTCAGAGCCAAATTCTTAGCAATTTCCTTTTTTAGGACTATTTTAAGTAAAACCAATGCATGCTTGCTATGCTGTACAAATTAGTTACATTTATTGCTTCCATCTACTACTGGTCAATAATACCTTTTCAGAATTCTGCTGACAAAATATTTAGGATGGAATCTGATAATTCTGGAAGACTGAGACACATTAAGTTTCTGCATAAATATTTATAATCCTACATGAACATAAATACTGCCACACAAATATCCTTACAGCACAAAAAGTGGTGAGTTGAAGTGGAATTACAGTATATTGTTTAGATTGCCTTGACTAAATTGTCTGTATGATTCTGTAATAGAATTGTTAAAACTTAGCAGCACTGTGTCACTTTTATAGCTTTCTTTAAGCCCTGTTGCTCTGAATAATATGAGAAAGCCATTACCTTATTTTCTGGATGGAAGTGTGTGTTAAGAGCTATTCAGCTATAGGATTTTCAGTGAGAAGTCCGTCCTTAGGTTTTAACTGCAACACTGAGTACTAAATTAACTTTTCATTTAGTTTTCACTTTTTACTTAATTGTTCTTAATGGACTTTTTTTGTAGCTGTTTCTCATGATTCAGTTATTTCTCTGAGCAGAGACTTTATCCCATTAAGCTTAGGTGAATTTATGCCAGTCCATTGTACTGTGGAAACTATGAGTTTGGTTCATTTCCTGTGACTTTAGTAAAACATTTTAATGACAACATTGCAATCTTTGACTAGCCCTTCAATTCCCTTTTTGAAAGACTAAATGGACATCATTTTTGTTGAGGGGAAAAAATGCATTAAACCCTTTTTTCTTCATCTTTAAGTAGGTCAGTTTGTGGTAGTCAGAAATAGTGGAAAATATTAGTTTGGATTTTCCACCTTCTCTTAAAGTATCTTCAAGATGGTGTTTGTGTGCTGCTTTCAGGGTTATATCACAAAAGCAGACCCAAACGAAAGTTAGTTGTGTGACGACTTAGCAAAATGTGGTGGTGCAAATCCTTTCCCCCTGCTTAGAGAATTGCTCGCTGCTGAATTGCTCACTTGTCTTGCATGTTATATTCTGAGTTTGTTTACACCTAGATGTTGGCAAGGCATTTTAATGAGTACTGTTGACTGAAAACCAGCTAGATGAAGTATGATTTCAGTCATAAAATTCTTTTTGCCAAAGTCTTTTGGCCTAAAAAACTGAATTCCATTCCTTTTCTGAATTGAAGGAGTCCAGTACATAGACATACCATAACTCTTGATTGGTTGTGCTAGCAAAATCTTGGCACATTTTAATCACCATGCTAGACAGAATGTATGTAATGATGAGAGGAACACAAATGAGTTTGTGGAAATGACTCAGCTCTATGGGGTTTTCTTCATTCATTCTGTATCAGATATTATCAGGTTACAAATGAATGGAATCTTTCTTACTGTAATATTTGCTCTGGGATCTGATAATCAAGAACTATTCTGTGAAGTATAGTTTGCTATTAATGATAAGTTTTATGAGATACATAGTCTTTAATTAGGAGTGACAGGCATGTGTTTTACTTTCTGAAATTTGAGGAGTAGAAAATAATAGAAAATAGATGTTTTTAATGCAGTTTTCTAAAATGTTTTGTGCATAGTGTGCTTTTTATCAATTACCTGTTTAATCCAGTTTTGGTGCCACTACTGGACTCTTCTTAACCTGCTCCTGTTACTAAAACGAAAAGCTTCTAGGTATACAGAAGGCAAAGCATTTGCTTTTGGGTTCTCCCAATCGCACTTCAGCCTGAAGACAGCAACAGTAAACAAGTTTGTATTGCATTTTGGTATACTCTTCATCGGGAAATGGATCATTTTGTTTCATGAAGACTAACCTAATCTGTATTCAAATAATATGGTTCCACTATCCTCTCATAATTACTGAGAAAATTTGACTCATAATACGAACTACATCTAATTTTTTCTTGGTCCCTATCTTTTTTATTCTCTGCATCTACCGATGAATAAGGATTCTGGTTTTGACCTTTTCAGACTTTTGATGTTGCTACCTGCAGAGCAGAAGGTATCCAGATGATATTTAGCCTTTTCAGAGGCTTTCTTGCTTTATTGCTCATGGATGCTTAGATTGCTGACTTAAATACAATATTCAGTTAAAAATTCTGAAAATTGTCTAACTCTGCATCATGGCCTACAGACTGAACTTGCATTTGGCAATGTTACTGGCATTTGTAAAACTCATCATTGGTGTATTAGAAGCGCCACATTCTCAGGTAGTAACTTGATAATTAATTTTCATTTCTTTTTGAAGCGCAAGCAAACATACCCAGACTTACTTGCCTATGCTGTATTGCTGTAATGATACTAAGTAAGATTTGTATGTAAATATTTGCTTAAAGGAGGCTTGACTGTCTTCTTTTGTACTGGATTTGCACTGTCATGGAAAGTGACAATTTCTATTTACACTCATAGTGTTAATAGAAATTTACTTTTATTTGTTTGAATTTTAAACTGTTTTTAAGAGATGATGCTGTTTGCAGGTGCATCAGAAAAGATGTGTTGAATGTTTTCTATACAACATATTGTAACAAAAGTCGGTTCTTTAAGACCTTGCACTTTTAATGAACCATCTTATTGTCAACTCTCAGAGTCTACTAGCGTGCCTTTTGGTGACGTTGTTGAGAATTTTAATGCATTTTAGTTCTCATTCGGCACGGCCTATGTGCTCCTCACGGGAGGGTCTTTAGAAATAGGATTAACTTCTAGAGGAATGCATTAGCCATGCCACAGAAGTAGGCAAAGCTCTAACTAGCCTGATAGATTGCTCCACGCTTCAAATCCTTCTAACTACCCCCTCCCTCTTTTTATTGACAGCTTCTCATTGAGCGGCTAGAAGCATTAGTGTATTTAGGAGTTAGATGTTTTGTATGATCCCAGGCTGATCTCATATTCGCTTTCTGAAATTAATTCGACACTGCTTTACATGTTAATCCGCAAAGGATTGATTTTGGGAAGGTCAGAGCAGTGCAGCTTCAGAAAATGGAAGAAAAGCTCCACTTAAAACAGCTCATTTCAGTTCCCAGAAATAAGTATAGATGCCTTTTCATTGTGACACTTAGCCAGCTGTAGGAGACTTGGTCATCTTACAGAATACATCAAATAGTGGCGTTTGATGGGATCTACAAGGAAGTAGAGATAATTAAATTTAGCTTAATTAACCAATTGCAGCTTGCAAATGGCACAACTATACTTTGAAAACCCGCGGTATAACAAAAAATTCCTGTCTTCTTTTAACCACCATCGTAACTGCATAGTAAGATCAATCAGGAACACAGCTTAATATAATTTGATGTATTTATTTTTTCTCTTATTTGACTGCATATTTATAGAAATTTCAGGGTTGCTAAAACTGGAAATAAATACACGTGGAAAAAACCCTTCATTGTGGGATATGCTGGTGTTGGACCATTATGAATAAATGGTATGTTTTATTTGGAGCTACACAAAAGAGCAGGGGACTTGAATGGTGAAGTATTGTAGCAAGAGCAGGATAAGGACATCTAATAAAAGAAAGTATTACAAATATTGAGAAAGTGTAACCAACTTGCAGCTGCAACTTGGTGAAATGATTCTTTTCATTTGAAAGCAAATGTCTCTGATGGGGTGGTAATAGCTTTTTAGTATTTAACAACATAGTATATTTGTATGAATTCAAGAAGTCAAGCACAAAAACGGATTGTTCTTTACTGTGTGAATTAGCTTAAAAATACATACTGTCTATTTTATATTAAAATGCAAGAGAAGTTTTAATTATAATTCACTTATGACTTGTAGATTCATTAAACCATCACAATTAAATACCAGGAAATTAAACATTTTACAGTTTGTATTTTCACCTTTTCTACTTTAACTTTCATGAGTGCAATGTACGTATAACTATTTTACAAGAAAAAAATTTGGATTCACATTTGGTTTGCAAGAGTTGAAACTGTTTCAGGTAAAATTTGTCCCCAAAAGCCTATAAATATCTAAATTTGACTGCATTGCTCCCTGAAAGAGTAGTGAAGTCTTTTATGGAGTTCAGATGTGCTCCATTTTTGTTTTCTCTCTTTTTTTTTTTTTTTTTTTTTTTTTTTTTTTCTTCTGTTACAGTGAGTTGAGCTTCATCCACACACAGCTTTTTCTTAAGGTCAGAGATGATTAAGGTCTTTGTACCCCTCCCACCAGATATGCCAAATCAGTTTAGTCATTGTGAATATTACTGTACAATGATACACACACCAGGGGTCAAATTTGGCACTGAATCTGTGGTCTTTTCTAGCTTCTGTATAAGCTGATTCTTTATATTTCTTTCATGAACTGTGGGCTGTACCAGTGCTTTCTTTATCCAAGGAAAGTCTGTTGTTTGATGGTTTTCTTTCAGAAAACTTGCCTTATGCAGAACCTTATGATTCCAACTACGTATATGTATCATTTGAATGTAGGTGTTTGGACTGTCAGGAATGAATGTAGTGTCCATATTCACCTGATAATGGTCTGAAAGTGTAAGCTGCTTCACCCAATAATAGGTTAATATAAAAAGAAAAATTCAGACTTAAAATCATTTCAGATCATCATCTTTTGTGATATTTACAGGGTAATTAATTGGCTAGTTTTCTGAGACATAGCTGATAAAAAGCCCACTCATAACTGGGGAGCACATAAAGTAACAAGGATCCTGCCCTAGCTCATGTATTGATAAAACAGGTAAGACGAAACCTCCGGTGAAGTGTTTCTAGTGGGGAATCAAAGCCTTTGTCTTTACACTTCTGTAGCACAGGACACAAATATGGAAAATGGTATTTATCTCTGATAATTATTTTTGCAGTTTAGCATTTCACAGAATAAAAATTCCACAATTAATACATAACTTGTTTTGCAAAGGTTGACAACCACAGGTTTAAGTGCAGCCATAGTGAGGGTTAGCCTGTAAAACACTAAGTTCCATTACTGGAGCCTGTTGAACACTGTGTCAACCCCAAAATGGCACAAAATGTTAATAACTTTACGACTGTAATTCAGATTTGACAAAGCTCTCATTGTTTATAAATAAAAAAAAAAAAAAAAAAAAAGTGGAATTGTCAGCCCAAAACATCTAACATTTTTTAGTGTGAATTAAGAATAACAAGTTTTGCATCAAAACTATAGCAGAAGAGGTCTTGCGATATTAAATAGGGAAGTTGTGTCAGTATATAAAAGGTATAGTGCTGCAAGTCAAGTCACAGTGGTGTCCCTTGCTTTGTTTTTAGTGTTAATCCAAACTATGTTCTTTCTACATTGAAATGTTAGCAAAATTCATGGTGTGATACTTCCAGAAATATGAGTGAAACATAAACAGCAAATAAGGCATTCAGGGACACTAATAGAAATGACTTAAGACCTGATTTTAATAATTTTTGAATTAAGAATCTGTCTGTACAAAACCCAAAGCAGAGTAAATAAATTCTCCTTTTTTTCTTGACTTGCATATTCCTATTTATCATTTAAAATTGATTATCCACAAGTACATATAAGTCTACCATCAGTTTAAGGTCATGTTTCTTTGTTAAAATAATGAATGAGCTATGAAAATTGTTTTGCTTGAGAGTGTTGTAGTAGATTTCTTATGAAATACTTCAATAAAAAAGTCCTCTCCTATTGCAAAATCCTTCAGTTAGATAATGTGAGAGATCATAATGTGAAATCGGGCAATCTAATGTTATCATCCAACCTTTAGCAAATACATCTAAGTAAGTATTAATATGACAAAAATTACTTTTTGCTATCGGTTTGTTTCGGTAGCGGACTCTACCAGAAGACTAGCAGTGCAGATTAGAAAAATACAAATGCTTTTTTTAACTGAAGTATTCCATTTGAGTACAAAAATAAAAAAAATATTGTCTGCAAAGCGAGAAGGTAAATCTTATTTATGACTGATTCATGCCTGGATATTTTGGAGAAAGGAACAGTATTTCTTTTCGTTTAAGAAATTGTTTGGAGCTGTACCTCACATCAATAGAAGTTACAGGTTTTGGCTGTGAAACTCGGTATAAAAGGTTTACACTTGAATACAACTTGTAAATACACACGCGGTACTTCTTGGCCACCTCTTAGGATGCTCCTTGATGTTACAAATTCATTAAACACATCTTACTGGAATTGACATTTATATACACCTGCATAAATACAGAGAACAGTGATGGCAGGTTGGTTAGATCATTTGTGATGGCAAGACTGCTCGTACATGGTAAGATGTAGAATAAATTGTGAGGTTAGTAGTATGTCTCTTCATTCTTGAAAAGAAAAGGTTTGGGAACTCCCCTTTTTTTGTTTTGGGAATCTACTAATATTGAATCTTCCATTTCTTTGTATAAACCAAAAGCAAACAGAAACATTAAGCAGGCCTAAGCAGTCCTCTGAGTTTGGGGCTTTTTTCCCTCCTTTATTTCTTATAATGTGCTCGGTGACATCAAATAAAGAATAAAAATTGAGACTGACAAGCCAAAGCCCACAACTGAATGCTTTGATTTTAAATATTCATTTGTATTTACAGTAAATTTCAGTAATATTGACTAACATTGAAGTCAGTAGTGTAAATCTTCGAGTACTTTGTTTTAGAAAATATACTTGTGGATTCATTTAAGAAAGAAGTAAAGAAAACTCTTTAAATAGAAAATAGTGTTCTGGACTGACTCTGAAAATGTCGTGAAAAGCATTCAAACTAATATAACTATTTGCTTTGTATTATACTAAGGGAAGAGTTGCCATAACAAGGAAATCTGGGGTCAAGTAATTTTGTGAAAGAAATGCAGTATTGTGTGTAGACCTTGAGGACATTGTGGAGATATAGTTCTCTCATTTTTTGGAGGACTAAATTGTGCAATAAAACTAATTCAATCTTTGCTGATCGGCCATATTCCCTGTCTTTGCCTTTTTTGCAAAAATGTTCCTGGACTGTTGTGTACAGTCTGAATAATCATGAGTGGAAAACGATGAAAACAAACTTGGAGATGTTCAGAAAACATACAGTGATTAGGTTGGATGGGTTCAAACTGAAGGAAAATTCCACAAGCTGATTTGCTACATGTTGTCCATGATGGCATCTTCAGGGATCTACATGTAGTATAAAGAGATGTGACTTAGCCGAAAGAAAACCAAGGTGTCTCAAAGAGAAAGTAAGAACAGTATAGAAAAATAATTTGTAATATTGTTATGGTTCTTAGTTGTGATGGCCTAACTGTTTTAAGTTAGGTACCGCATGAAAAGAAAGGTAGTATCTCTTGTTAGACCATCTGTTCTTGAACTTCTTAGCATTGGTCCTCTTGATCCTGTGTCCCTTCCTGTGCCTGGGTGATGGCTGCTGGCGCTCTGCAGATTAAGGGTACTAGGTGTCCGTGGTATTGGCTGTTGAGCAGCTTTCTCTCAACTCTTAGTTCATTCAACTCTCTTCTTTTGCAACTTAGAGTCTCTTTAGGTAAACATAATTGAATAAAATAATTATACTATGTATAATAATGGCATGTTATCATTAGAAAAAATGCTTATTCATAAAGCAGGATTTTGTACACCACCACTGGTCTTCTGAGATTAGCCTGTACTGTGATCACCCACAAGGGCACCAGTTGGTGATAGGTGTCTTATCCAAGATTTAGTCACTTCCTCCGTCTGCAGAATAAAGCAATTTAATTTTTCTGTTTGATTTTAAGATTTCTGTCACATCTCCCAGCTAAATGTTCTGACAGCATTTAGAAGTGTGACTTAAGAGAAATGGACTGTCAGTCTGTGAAAGAAACCAGCTTCAAACGAGAGATGAAATATATGTAATGAGCAATGCATGCATATAAAGTATACCTTTTCCGATGGAAGAGTATATAAAGATGTAAAAGTCATTCCTTAAATGCAAATAAAATGTCTGCAAAGATGAGTTCATAGAAAAGAAATCCATTGAGGGCTGTTATGTGGAAAGGTACTGCCTTTGGCTCACGAAGCCTCTGAGCTGCAAATTGTTAAAAGCAGGGAGACTATGCTGGAAGGGTACGGCTTTGTGCTTGCTCTGGTCAGTTATTCTGCCCTGGCTGTGCTTTGGGTCATTGCTGTGGCTGGGATGCTAACCTAGCTGAATCTTTGCTCTGACATGGCATCGTCTCTCATGCTATTGACTCACCAGGTGTTATGGCCCGGTTTGAAAGAATTATTCTACAGCATGTAGCACAGTTTAGCGTAGCTCTTGGTGGATGTTTACATGAAAGTTGAAGATGAAATGCTGCCTCAGGGAAGCCCTTCTGATGTGGGAAGGAACTAAGTTTCTCCTTCCAGAAGAAATGAACCTTTAATCAGTCAGACCAGAACCTAATCCTTTAACTACGGTGTTGTCACTATGCAACAAGATTCAGTATGAAAATTTTCCCTCAGGATGTCTTTTTTTTTTTTTTCCCCCCAAGAGATTATTAAAAAAAAAAAATCTCCCTGAATTTTAGAGAGATAATTTTTAAAGTATATATGCTGTTATCCTCATTAAATTTACACTCTTCCTACTAAGAGCCATTGGTTTTGCATTTGTTTTGTAGGCCATCCATTCTGGTAGAAATTCATTGATGAACTAACTGAGGCTGTAATTATTACTTAGTGTTTTGACTGTGTAAAGTAGTGTCAAGTACAGTACAATGCTCTAACGTAACACCATGATACAGAGTGCCGTAGTTTTATCTGGAATGCTTTGTGGAATAAGAGGCATTTTTTCAATCCCCTTCTTGAGCCCTGGACTGTACTTTCAGTGTCTGCCACTCTAGCCAGATTCTGAATTTTTCCTTTCACAATTCCCTGCCTCTTATATTTGTTCAGAAATTGTGTTTGAAGTCTGCTCGCTCTTTTAACAGTTCCAGGTTGTGGAATATACCTACATGTAGCCTGGATGCAGCTGTTTCCCATCGCAAAAGGAATTACTGGTTGTATGGGGAGACTTGAATCGCCTTCTTCCCAAAACTAACAGATGGCTTAAGATACCTTTAATTGAGGCTGTGTTGCCTTTGAGCACTTACCAATTGGTGATTTTGGAAAAAGGGCTTGTTTGAAGAAATCTGAAGCCCACTACAGCACGTAATTATGATCGTAACTGAAAGCCTGAGATTGAGTATGCAGCTTTCCCTTCCCCCTTTGCCCTGATTCAGAAAAGGTGGAGAGACAACTTGACAGAACACGAGTCATAATGAATAGGAAACATTTTCTAAAGCTGTGGTGGAAAAGTGGAAAGGGTATGGATGGGAGTTACTTGTTAAAAGGTAGTTTACATGCGATCTTAAACTACAGTTACTCAGGACTTTACTAATAATTACTAACCATCCTATAAGCTAAGGAGGTTTATTGAGGAAACTAAAGTAAAAATCTTCCATGCCGTCTTCTGTTGCTACCCTCAAACATTGTCCATTAGAGTTTAGTTTGGGATATGAATGTGAGAGACAATACTTACTTAATCCAGTGGAAAACCTTGTACTGAAAGATGACCATCATAGGCTGCTTCCATTTTTTGTGCTGTATTTCATGGCTGAAAATGTCCGGTGAAAACTTACTGTACTTCTGTACACTCTGCCATAGATGCAGCTCTTAACAACAGCTCATGTTTTTCCTTCCTGAATCAACTGATTCATAAGTACTTGCTCTTTGCCCTCCAGCTTTTCTCCTTCTGTGGTTCATGCTCAGTTCCACATATAAGAAAAATTTAGAAAAAGCTGGAAGACTGTTGAAACTATGCAATTATAAAAAGAGAGTCAGTTCTCTCCTGTTTTTAACCAGCATATAAACAAAAGAAATTATGTCGGTACTAGCTCTGTACATTCACTAATACTCAGATTCAGAAAAAATAGCTATGGAGTACTTACTCTTTGGACTTTTGGGTTGTGTTTTTCTGACTAATCTATGGACCCATCATGGTTGCTGTTTTGATTTTTAAACTAATGTACATATTTTCAGGTTTTCAGAAGATGAGGCACCTTAAAAAATACACACATACCACCACAGTGTGAGGTTTGCAGTAACATCTTACCACGACTAAAATATTGTGATTAATCTGAATGGTCTCCAAGTGTGATGACTGTTGAGGCATCCTTAATCTTATTTTAGTTTGAATGTTTGATTACTTTTCTGAAAGAGAAAAAATCTCAGAAGAAAAAAAAAAATCAAATAATAATAAAGTAAGGATGCATATTACAAACTTTGCAGTCACACAAAGCCTGTACACTTCACATCTTATGTATATGTGTCCAAATATTTGGTTTATGTATTGTTTCTGGTAGTATTTTTCATGCCAGTTAAACACATGTGAAGATGTCTTTCCTTAGACACTTTATGAAAGCATTTTTCTACTGTTCTTATTCTCACTTCTTTTTTTCAAGTTAGCAAATATATATTGCTCAATTTTTCTAACATCAGCTACCTTGAAATTAAGGCTTCATACAAGATGTAACCCAAGGTGGAGGACAGGGAGGAGAAGAGAAATACAAAGCATGAATTGTTTTAAAATGTATTTTTTAATTGAGGGAAATGATTGTTTCCAATCATCATAGCTTTTCTCATTCTTTTGTCAGATCAGATTGATAGTGTCCAGTGCTTTGCATATGTAATTATGTATTTAATTATTTCTAATAGCTACTTGATATAATAGGCTATACTGATATAAATATTAATAAATATTAATAAATATTCTTACATTTCCATAAACTTCACCTCTTAACCAAGTTAAAACTGACAGACATGTAGGAACTTTGTACAAAGATTAGATTTTGAAACAATGCAAAGGAACAAGAAAATCACTGTTTTGTGACTGTGGCATCTTAACATATTAATATACGGTACTTCTGCTACTTAATTATCAGCTTGGTATCCATGCTTGTTTTATATGGAAGTTAACCTGCAGACTTCACCGTATGAATTTGATTTGGATGTAGTGTGAAGCGAGCTGTCCTGAAGTCTGAAATCCCATGCAGAGCAAGTACAGCAAAGATAACGGTGAGCTTCCTGCCATTGCTCTTCTAGTGTGTTTCATACCATGTCTTCAGGGAGCGCCTCTTCAGATGGGCAAAATCATGCTAACCTGCGGAGATGTCGGCAGAGATGACAGTAATTTGTCTGTCAACGCTGTATGCTGCAATATTAACATTGCATGGGAGTGGTTTGTATTTTGTGGAGGATTTAGTTCTGTATGTGTTTTCTAGAGTAACATACTGTTTATACGTGTGGCATGTCCCTTTTGAATATTACGAAGCTGCACTTCTGAATGCATCCTAAAGATTTAGAAATGAAATATCAAATCAGTTTAAATAACATGCTTTTTTCCAGAAAATCTTTTCCTTTTTCATCTTCAGCTTTTATTGTGAAACTTTCTTTTTGTAGCCTGATTACTGAATTGTGAAAGCTGTGAACAAAATCATATTTTAGCTTGCCTAATAAAATATTTCTTACAAAATTATTCACTATCACCTCCTGTGATTTTTAGTTCTGTTCACACAGTTCCCAGCTGCATTATCCACCCCCAATGTAGAAAATTAAGTCAATGTAAAAGTATACTCTGTTTTTTAAAAAGAGGTCACGAATAGCCTTTCTTCCCTCGGTAGTCACCAGTGTTCTTATTACGCTTCATTTATATAGTTGGAGGATTTGGGAGAACCAGCTGGGCCCCCTGTCTGCACTCATCAAGAGTTAATTTCTGAAAGAGGTGCTGTTGTCATGAACAAGTGCAGAAGGTACTCTGGTGGTCCTGCCAAACAACAAGAGCTCTTAATTAGCAGCAATGTTCAATCAGACTGCTTAACCTGCCACAGAGCGGAGGAGGTCATGTCCCTTCCTCATGCACTGCCAGCCTAAAAAGCACCCAAGAACCAATCCCAAATGTTTTTTTTGAAAACATGTACTTGGTTCCTAGAGGCAAGGAAGGCAAGGCATGATCTGTTCTTGGAAACTGCCATCAGTAGAGGGAAATTTTTTTTTTTTGAAGGATGTAGGGGTTTCTTCTTCATAGAATGCTCTGCTGTTTTTGCAGGGAAAATATTTTTCATCGTAGTACTGAAGAATATGAAAATTCATAGACTTTCTATAGCTTGATTCTGGTCTGGGAGACATTCCCCCAGACTTTATTTATTTTGTAGAAGATTTACTAGTCTGCAAAAATAAAAGCAGAGGGCAGTGACGCTTTGCAATGCATTATTTGTTCTCATCAGCAGATCTTGTGATATTTGACTGCTTAACCAGCAATGATGTGTAATGCATGTCCCTGAATTGTTGGAGGGAAGTTTCTGAGAGTGGTATGGCTGCCTTGGAGGCCATTAGCTGTAATAAACAGCTCGGGATGTAACATGCGAGCTGATTAATTATTTTAGAAGACAAATTCTTGTGTTATTAATTATTGTATATACATTACAATGCTAGATGTCTACATATGTATAGTATTTTGTAGAATGAGGAGTGCATGAACAAAGAGCCCAAAGTAACTAGTTTCTTGCTGTGGGAGCAACTCCAAGTAAAGAAGTCCATTAACAGACAAAAGTTTTGAAAGAAAAACACAGCAAATGCCAGAACATCAGTAACAATAAAGTTTCAAGAAAACTTAACCACTTGAACCAATGAAACTGCTTGTTTGCCCCTTTTCAGTGTCAATCAGTAGTTGAAATAAAAAATATAAGTAAAACAAAGTTATGCTTAAGCCACATCCCAAGGATCTATATCTTTTAGTTTATATTGATTATTTCAGTTAATGCTCCTCTTTCACTGGGAAGATTTTGATTAATACTGGGAGGGGAGGGGGGCAGCATTTTCAGTGTTTTATGCATTCACTTGTTTTCTATCTTAGTGTTCAAAAACTGAAAACTGACATATATGATACTGTAATGATGAAACCTCATTGCCAATATAAAAGGGAGATGAAAAGCTGAGGCCCCATCTTAAAGTGAAAGAGTGTCAGGTTTTTGATTAAAGATCTCATTATACTGCTTACGTGGAAAAGTATCTTGCTTTCTAATAGTACAATTCCAGGCAGTTGCAGGTGATTACCAGGAAATTCAGGGGAAGGAGGAAAGCGAAGTAACTACTGTTACTGTAGGTGTGCAGAAAACTTGATTATAAGTTTGTGTAAGACTTTTCAGTTTCATAACCGTTTCAACCCTTCCTTCTTGTTACTTGAAATGTATGAGGAATTTTGAATATGTGAAGAAAAGATCCCAGGAAGTTATTGTTTGTTTGTTATAGTATGGGAAGGTGCTGTAAACACTAAGCTAAATGAAACTAACTACTTGTAAGCTTAATTTAATAAGGAGCAGAATTATTTTTTTTTTCTGAAGAATAGTAGTATGTCTTTTTTTCTCAAAATTCCCTATTAAAAATGATTGAGATAGTTGTTAATGTTTAACTCATTAAAACAAGAAGACTTGCAAGACATTGATAGTACAATTTATTTAAACTTCAAGATAGAAAAGATTATAGTGAAAATTTAAACTCAACAGGACGTGAAGCAACTAATAAGTGAAAGTCAGCAGGTTAACTGTGTATTTTTGTTGTTTAACAGTGATAGGATTTTAAGAGAATTAATACCAAGGACATGTATTGCTCTATGGGAAGAATGTACTGAAAGTATGGAATTATTATTTAATACATATTTTGGAGTTTAAAGTGTGTGATTCTTTTTTTATTTTTATATTTGGAAATAATCATACATAGGGGTATGTGCATACAAACACAATGGGACCATTTTTTTTTTTTGCTTCTGCTAAGAAAACTCTTTAATTTGAAGGTATAAATGGTGACCGTTTACAGTAATGTTCAGGATGAAAAATAGTTATCTTACAAAAGCGTAGTTGGCTGACAGCTACTTTCTACCTGCGTAAGAAAAGTTTCAGTGTTTGCGTTGTTTGATTACTTTCCTAGATTAACTTCTGAGATTAATTCATATATGGTGTACCGTACTATGTGTAAAAACACAGCAGTGTTATGTGCAGGTGAAATAAAAAGGACTGTTAAGCTTGTAGGAGCTTTTTATTTTGTTTTTAACTTAAAGATTGATAGTTTTAGGACAGCTGCCTGCATTAGTGCTCATCCAACTACTTTATGCATAGTTTAAATTAAAAAAACCTTTTAATACATTTCCAGTGCAGATAGTTGTATATGTACTAGTGTATGTCTTAACTGTATCAGAAATAACTTTTTAAAAAATTGGTTACATTCAGAATGAAATGATATTATAATAAGAACAAAAGAGTCTTTGACAAAAAAAAAAAAAAAAAAGACAGGTGACTGCCACAAGCCCATTTTATAAGATCTTTGCTTTGGTGGGAAAAACCTGGCCCAAAGAGGCTTCTGAAGATGTGTAGATGAACTAGAGTTTAGTGTATGTGCCATTTTTGTAGGTTTTTTCCTATCTAATTTGCATCTGTTGAAAATAGGACTTTTAATGTTGCTAAAAGCAAGAATGACTTCTATAAAAAATTATTATATAAATGTAAATAAATGCAACCTCTTGTTTTTAAGTTTCTACGTAGGGTTGAATCCATAGCATTCAAAGAGTACGGATTTTCCTTTTTACTTTTTAATGATTTGTAAAATCAAGTCAATTAGAAGCGTGCCGGGACACGTTTTTCAGTATTTCTTTTTCAGCAATGTTTGTAGGTGCCTGTGCTCTTAAAATTTAAACAAATAACTGTCTATCTGCCATCAGTACTGAAGCACTGTCCAATTACAAAAGGTGGCGGGCCATTAAGACTCTTGCATTAACATAATGCTGTAAGATGGCAAAAAGAGGCCATCCATTTTCACAGAGGAAAAACATGTCGGAAGTCTTACTGTATGTTTATCATGATGCATACGTTGTTCTGATGGCTTTGTGCAGCTCAGAAGAGTACCGTGTATGTGCTAGGTAAGGATTTGCGACAATGTCTGCTGTCTTCCTGAGAAGTATGAATGGTGAGCTCTTTGTGAATCCAGTCAGCATGTTATTTGTAGGATGACAGTTACCTTCTGGGGTTTGTTTTTCCTTTCCATTTTGTCTAATGGTATGTTTTTATAAGTTCAAATTCTGAAAAACAAGGATGGGAAGGTGTAAGTGGAACTGAAAACAGTAATTTCACTGCTGAACTAAGAAACCTTCTAAGTCTTTACATTTAAGTTCTACATTTAACCTGATTGCATCTACATGAGTCTTACAATAATTATGTGCATTTTGTTTGCTCTCCTTTTGTAACTGTTATTGTAAACTAGGACAGTTAGATTAGGGTAGTAATTCTTGATGGAAGACTGGATATCAGATGTCAAGCCTATGAACTGAAGCCTAGATTCAATGGAAAGTGGTAAGATAAAGAGCATATCAATCCCTGAGGCAGTATAGTTTCCTTAACCATGGTAAATGTTGTATGGTTTAACCAGTCCACCAAAAAAAGAAAAGGAGAAGGGAAAAAAGCATTTTCAACCTACATCTTATGAGCCTAAATGTACATGTATTTTGAGTATTCAGATTGGACATGGTGTTGAGGTTTTGACCACTTTTTCCTCTCAAGGTCATGGGAAGTCTCTTCTAGCCTTGAAGTCTTTCAGAAAAAAAATTAATCCTTGTCAGTGTTGTTGCCCATCATCTTATTCTTGTTCTATCTTCTCATCTTACTCTTAAACTGTAGTCTCTTTGAGACAAATTTTACTGTAGAATAAGTTGCATAATAAGGCCTCCTTCATAACTGAGAGAGGGTAATTACTTTCTGCCTGAACTTCTCTTGCAGTTTTCAGTTGGAAAATGTTTTCCAAATTCCTTGCTGTGAAGAGCAAGGTAACACTGTGTTTTGCTGACAAACTGCTGCTGTAGTTTGTTGCTGAGGTGATTTCATATAATGAGTAGAAGTATGATGTTTCCCACTGAGCTTTGTTTCCTAGTTTCTGAATTCCAGTGTTTTCATGTTTTTAAATACACACCAAAAATGTATCTTTAAGGTGCTGGATGTGCAAGTTTCACAATTTATTCTCTTAAATAGAGTGAGATGCCTACATTTCTAAAATGAAGGAGGGTATTCCTTAAGCAGAAGTGGAGCCAGGCAAGCATTCGGGATGCAACATCCAGTGATGACTTCAGAGGATATTTGTGCTATATTATGCCCAAGATTCACAGATAATTAAAACTTCAAGACCCAGCAATATCTTACAGCTCTGCACAGAGATGAACCTCTGTTCAATTGTGTGTGTTATTATTTCACAGACTGGAGTGAGATTTAAGCATTTTTTGCAGTAGACGTACATGTTTTTTGCATTAATATATTGGGACTGAGTTGTATGTCTTGGAATGCACTTGAAATATCTAGGGTGGTTGCAGATGTACTTGCTCTCATTTGCGTCATTACAAACAGAAGTCAAAATAATACTTTCGAACTTGATTTGATAAGTATCAAATGCATATTTAAAAAAGGAAAAAGTGTCATGGAAATTCACTGATTTGATTTTTCAGCTTGAAGAAAATAATTGAACATTAGATTAGCTACCAAAGAACCATATGCATTTAAAGGTGGGAAGGCATGACAGAGTCAGTAATTTCTTTTGAGCTTTCATATTTTTTAATGTATAGTTTTGCTTAAGCTGTTTTGCTGTAGTCAATCTTGGATATCTACTGCATGGATATGAGATCTCAATGTTGTATAGACCCCACCTCCCGTAGTCCGAGGGCCTTCTAATATTGCCTGTGTATCTTGCCTAGGATTAAACATAAGAAGTGCTGTGGTTTTCCACAGCATCTGTTGCATGACTAGTGAAATATTAGTTGGCCTTGACATTCAGTAGGTGGATGGATAATGAAAGTCCAGATGACTACTATACAGAGGCCTAGAACTACACACGGTAATTTGTGAGTGTCCTGAAGCTGTTTCAATGGTGCTTTCCCATGCATAGCAGTAGATGAGTTTATGATTAGAACTGCTGTCAGACATTCATTACACTCTTAAGGCAAAGGTACAGCATATTTGAATGTGTGCAACAATGTCATATTTCTGGCACGATGCCTGTAGATGTGGGAGAATAAGAGGTTTTACATAAAACCTTTTTCTATAGTATTTTTGCAGTCCACTTTGCTTTGTTTCTCTTGACACCCAAGTGCTTTCATCCCCAACCATGGGGTATGTAATAAACATAACAGTTACAGCTCAGTCTTAGACCATCATGCTATAGTGTCTGATTTTTAGAAGTACATGTGACTGATATGTGTCATCCGTGGGATAAGAAATAGTATGCATAGGCATGTGCAATCTCAGTTCAGAGCCTGAACAAAGCACGTCCTTCAAGTTGGTCCAAGTGAGGGACTTGAGGGAACATACAAAGCTCTTCATAACATCACTTATGCAGAATTATAACACAGAGTAGTAGAACAGTAGTGCCTAATGTGTCTAAGTCACTAACCGTATCATTTTTCAGAAATGGTGCTAGTATGCTTTTTGTGCATTTATAGCATCATCTATCTGTGGGTTTTGAAATGCTTTGCCAATAGTTATCATTTAGCTTTCCAAGATCTCTTGAGAACACTGTAGATAAATAGTGGTTAAGTGCATACTAACATGGGGAAGCAGAACCACAAAAAGTGTGATTTTGCTTTGGGTCCTACAAAGGCATACATGAAAAATTGTTTATGGGAAGATCCCATACTCTCAAAGTAGGATTTAATAGCAAGTAGTGACTGTCTAGACAAATCAAATTGATTTTATCTAATAATAGTAGATTGAAACCAAAGTTTTAACCATTCCTTGCATGCAATCTTGAATATTCAAAAGTATTAGAAGAGAGGGGCTTTGATCAAAATTTCCATGTCATTTCCCCCTCCCCCGACTTCAAGTGACATAAAGTTTTTCTCGTCATGTGGACTGATACTGATCTTTTATCCTATTCAGTTTCTTGTTTCTTTTCTGTGATTTAAAAAAAAGAATTTTATATATTTTATTTTATTTGCTTATGTAAATGATGTCTAAACTGAACTCTGCCATGCCAGTGCCATCCTCATATGATAGCCCACTTCACAGCCCTAACTCTGGGGTAGAAGAATGCTCGTTGGGACTGCAGAGCTTTTGTGGCAACAGAAACTTAATCCCAGTTTGTCTGGGAAAGAAGCAGCCATGCGAACAGCTGCATTTCATGAGGCCTCATGGCAAAGTGCCTTGCAGATAATGTTTTCAACTGAGTTGCAAGACAACCAAAACCATCAAAATATAGTCCAGAGATGTTAGTCAGCCATGCAAATAACTTTGCGTTCATACAGGAAGGCACATCTGTAATACTGTATTACTTCTTTCAAGTCCTTCAATTTACAGTGAATGCTGTTTAACTGGATTATGAAAAAATTTTCAGTAGAATTTTATTGATGTGCATGTGCACTGGCAACAAAAGGAGGACTAAGGGAGTAATTTTGACTGCAAACATTTTTGTTCAGTTGCTGAAATAAGTTAATTTTTGTGTGTTTATGTATGCCAATAGGATATTATAAGCACTGTTTGGACTTATTCCTCACAGTGTCTCTTCCACCTGGAAAGAACTGCTTAAGTTGTAGTGAGTTTTGCTTAATGGACAGATAAGTAAACTGTTCTTCTGCTGTCACATTTTATATTTTATCATCTCCTTTCTAAAATTCAGTCATCTTTTCTTTGTGGAAGTATCCTAAAAGCTAATGAATACAAGGAAATTGAATTATCGGAAGTCTTCAATAGCAAAAATAAATGTTCATGTCAGAGGAGGGATGGAGTGTGATAAATAGTCAAAGATGTATTTTATATTAACTTCCAAGAAGTTTTTTTGATGGTAGAGTTTTTAAAAAGCATTTAAAATTGATAACTTGACAATGTATTTAGTGATTTTGGAAGCCACACTGCTTATCTGATACCAGAATAGCTAATGTAAGTTTTATCACTTGAAATATATAACTTGAGGAAAGAATTTTTTTACTATTAAAAAGATTTTATAGTAGTTTATAAAAATGAATAGTCATATACATAACTTATTTAAAAATAAAAACACACTAACAGTCAATAAGCAAAGGTAACTTGATAATATGCAGCCATTCAGTTGCTCCATTAGATGCAAAGATTTTGGTTTATTAAAAAACCCCATCTTTTCATCTTTCATTGTTGCTAAACCACTGACAATTTCCAGGTATTGTCCCACTGTAAATATATGATTCGTACTTTCAGTTTGAGAATTACGCTCATTTTGTTGTATTTGGCTTGCGTTGCTGCATGTCTCAGCTTTCAAGATCTGTTGAACAAAAAGCCTCACCAGAGAAATAGGGTCTGCCCTGCCTATTGACAGGTCTATTTGATCATGTGTGCATTTGATTTTGGAATGAATGTCCCATTTTTTGCTGCATGAGAGTATCTGATGTGTAAAAGTACTCTGCCTGAGTTGAGCGCTTAGCATATATCTTGCCTGTTAGTAAACTTCAGGCTCTGCTTACATTCTGATGTATAGCCGTGGAATTAATGTAACACTTCTGCAACTCGATACCCGAAACAGTTTAGTCTCTATACATGGGAAATAAATGCTCCTAGAATTCCAGAAGACCTATGTGTTTATCATCTGAACATGTGCATGATAAGAACCTATGTGCTGGGTGATAGTCAATTCATTTACTGGTCTCAAAAGTCAGTTCTTTCTGTCTCTTCTGCTAATTCTAGTGGGAATTTTGTATGTGAGAGAGAATAATTTCCCTGTGGTGGATGGACTACAAAGATAAAAGATGTGCCACTGCTGTCTGTGCCTTGTATTTTACTTGTCCTTGTCAACCAACAGTGTGTAAACTCCAGCCCCACTTGAATTTCTCCTGTTGAATCATTTGAGCCACCCTAGTGATGGCTCAGAGGCTAAAAGTTATACAAACACAAAATAATGGTTCTTGACCCAGAGCTTACAAACTGTGAATGAAAAAAAGACCTACAGAGACAGGATAACTGTGGGATGTTAGACTGAATGATAGTGAAAAGGGTCTCAAAAGTGAGCACAAGGAGCTTATGTTTGCTGCAATAGAAAAGTTACACCATAAAAGAAAACAAGGGTGATAAGAAGATGAATTGTACAAGTTTATTCTGGATGGATAGGAACATAGTCTTCTGTTATATTAGTCTTGTGTCCATGTTTGAAAAGTCTAAAATTATTTATGGAGTACTTGTTGAAAAAGCCACTTTTTAAAAAAAGCACCTGAAAGGAAAAGTATTTCCTCACCTTATTCTTTCTCAGTTGTATTAAACACTAAATATATTGTGAAGGTGCAGAAGACAGACAGCTGCAAACACTTGACATTTACAACTGCAACTTTATTAATTCTATGAAGAGTTTCTCGTTAAAATTCTGTTAGTGTAGAAAGGGAAAGGTGATCATTTTTTTCTTCCTTTTAGATGCTTAACTCCTTAGTATCAATCACATCTAAGTTAAACACCCTTCTTAAACCTAAGACCCATGTGGAGTGTGCATTACCGAAGATCTTCCAACTCTTAAAGCAGGTTATGACCTGTTGGATCTTATTTTATCCAAAATCCATGGTCATTTACAGAGTCAGGTTGCCTGTTGCATTAGATCTTCTTGGGCTTGGGAAATAAGTTCTGACTTTTCCCAAAATCAAAATGCTTTTCCTAGGATTGCTATATTTACCATTAGCACTCAGAGTGAAAAGTAGTTCCCTAAAGTCACTTTGTCTGGGCCAATATGCTGGTTATGCAGGTGTTTTTTACTTTTTCATGGAATAAAAGAATTTAAGGTGCTTCAGCTAAGGCTCTCGTTTCAACTGTGGCACAAAGACCTATTTAATTGACTTGCTTGTTTCCATTTCTACTGCATTTGTAGTTGTTCCTTTCCTAGTCATGTGTTAGTTTAATCCGCTCCAGGCAAAGTAGATGGCTTCTAAAGGGATGTTGAAGATTACAGTTACTGATTTCCCCTCTTGGAGCTTCAGCATTATCAGATATATGTGTTTGAGAAGATTCCTTGTGTTTTTCTGATTTTACTTAAGCAATTTTCATACTTGTTTTTGTTGCATGTTACTTTAGTGGTTCTGCTGCCTCACTTATTAGGCCAGACTGTTGAGGCTTCATATCTGCCAATGCTTCAGCACAACTCAGTCATTTTCATTAATAATTTGGATGACAGAATTGAGAGTATACTTACCAAAACCTAAACGCTGTAGGGAGGTCCTACGAGGTTGTAGGACGGTAGGGTTCAAACTCTAAACAATTTTGATGAATCAAAGAATGGCCTGAAATAAATAGGAGGCAGGGATAAGTGGGATATAGAGTAATAATCAGATGCAAATCATTAAATGAAGATAGGGTGATTGTATATCAGTTTTCAAGAGGGGTTCTGGAAGTTCGAGTCAGCAATTTAATATAGGTTTTCAAAAAAGCCTTACTGTTGTAACAAAGGAGGTGAGGACCGAGACTGAAATTCATACAAAATTGTTTAAGAATGTGCTACACATAAAATGTACAAAGTAATCCTTCCAGTTCTAGTCAACACTGGGAGAGCTTAACCACTGGAGTTATTGGTCGAGTTTTCAGCACCAGGCTTCAAAAGGTGTGGATTTGCTGGGCACAGTACAAAGCAGAGAAAAGGGAATAGTTCAGGGTCTAGGAAACATGACTCCTTAGATGGCGAGAGTGGGGTATAAAAGAACTATGTTTCTTTCATCAGAAGAAGAAAAGATTGGTGTAAAGAAACCTTTACTCAAGTCAGTGGTTCATTATAGCACCATTAGTATGGTATGGAACAGCACTGAAATGCAGAAATGCAGATGCAGTAATTTTTTCCTTTAAAATTTCTGAAGAAAGGTAGTTTGCTTAAGTAACCTGTTGTTTCTCTGCTGCTCTAAGTTTTTATAAATAGTCTAGAGAAAGTGTTTCCAGATAAAGAAAAGGGAAGGGATAAAGACTTAGACAGCACTTGATGTTCCTTCCAACTCTCTGTGACTGTTGTGTAAAATTGTATCTTAGATTTAGACTGTAGCTGTCAGCATTGACCTGTTGTTCGAGTAGGGTTTCAGCTTGTTTCCATGCAGCTGTGGCTCATTTTGCCATGATTACAAATCTGGGCACTGGGAGATAGCCTTCTGCTGGTGGGGTGGATTTTTACTTTCTACAAATGTGCTAACAACTGATTTTTTTTCTTCCACACTTTTATTCATTTTATTAATTTCTGACTAGCTCTGAGTGGCTTTGCATAGTACCATATGTCTGTCTGTGCTGATGCTTCCCATTTTAGACATTCTTCCCAGTCCATTTTTCTCCTTCTCCAGAGCCAAAGGAATTATTTACTACAGACCACCCTAACCTTGGATGAAACCTTACTGTTTCATTTAAAATAAAATACCACCATGTCTGTCTCACAATTTCAGCTTGCTTAGTGTTAAGTACTGCTAAGAGTCATGGTATCATATAACTAATCCTCCAAGTCTTCCTCCTCCTCTTTGATGCTTGCTTCTATTGCATGGGATCCAAATGGTTCTGCTCATTCACTTACTAGCCCAGAACACCTCTGCTAAGGCTTCACACCTGACTAAGCTTTAGTACAACTCAATTCAAGTGTTGGGATCTACTGAACACCTGTTTTCTAGAAATGTACCAGTAAAGCTGAATGAGAAAGTTTCTTTTCTATGCCTGTATTTGCTTTCACATTACAGCTGAAGAATGCACCAAAAAAATTAGGTGAAGGAGGACCCAGAGGTCTGTCAGGAGTTACAGAAATTATGACAGATTTCAACTATTACTCTGTGGGCATTGATTACATATCTGACGAGCAAAAGCAAGAATGTCACGTCATCAGATGTGTCCACTGAAAGCTGGTAATGGACAACAGGACTTGTGACCAGATCCTGACTGTTGAGATACAGCAGCAGAGTAACTAACGCTGCAGCAGAGATGGAGGAGAGGGAGAAATGACAGGGGGTGAGCCATCTTACAGTTTTCTTTAAGGATTTTCTTACAGAAAATACTGTTTATAGTTATATACAGTTAGAATTTGATGTTGTATTTGTCAGTGTTTGCGAGTAATTAATGAGTTTACTAGGATACTGCAAGAATGCAAGAGCGAAAGGCATGTTTTCTTTGACAACATTTGGTATATTCAGACTTCATCATCCACTGTGTGCAAATGTCAGTGGTCATTGCTCAGAAAAGTGGCAAGATGCCAAGATCCAAGTATAGATTTACCTGGGGACCTATATGGTTTCTTGCCCACTAGCAATTGCTGCTTAAGCAGCAGGCATGATCTAGATACATTATGCTGGATGGCTGTGCAGCCCTTTCCACTTGGATGTCAGCTCTCTCCAGTTCCAGGCTTTACCCATTCATCCACCTCTCATAGTAAGAGGTATTTGTACATATTTTATTGTTTTAAACCGAGCATTCCTTTGAACTTTACAGAAGTAGGAAGTTACTACTTTTCTTGCATTTGAAGAACTTGAAGGATTGAGGCTACGTGGGGACCTCTGGGTTTTCTTTTACCCACCCTGATGAAGAGAATTCACTGTTTCAGGATTTGAATATCAGCTACATTTTGTGTTGAGTCTGTGGTTAGAATCTACATTATGACGACTGTTTCTGGAGTCTACAGAGGATGCTGTGGCCAGCATAAAGTAACTTCCTTATTTTGAAATCCATTCTTAATCACCCATGAAATTAACTATTGGAGTCTGCCTGCAAGTTGGCACAGTCTAATAGTAGGAGGTTTAAAAATATTTAACAACATATTTGGAAACAGAACTTTTCTGTTCTTTATTTATATGTTTTTGGATGTTGGCTCTTGCATGAGAAAAGTGCTGTATGCTTTAATACTGAATTTAGAAATCTTGTGGTTTCTGTTGGCACTGTGAGGAAGCAACTAGTATAAAACTCCAGTACTTGATGAGAGCATTTTTGTGTTTTAATTATTAGACACATGAATACAGAGCCAACCGAGTTCAGCTATTGTGTTTATTTCCCCTTTTTATTCATAATTTTAAACAAGCAATGATTTTTCTGGATTATTATCTCTAACATGATCTGCAACTTGAAATCAGAAAAAAGCTGAAGTACTGTCAGTGTTTTCTTCACACAGGGAACAAATGTTGAAGTGTCATGTTCAGGATTTATAAGCCAGCTCAACGCTTCATTTCAGGTCAGCTCAACAATGAATTAGAAGTGCATATAGGACTTTTATGCCTCGTGAAGTTTCTAGGTAGGATAGCCCATGTTGATACTCAGGCTGGTAGGCCAGACTCCTCATCCAAAAATGCATCCCCTGTGAAGCATCACATGGCTTGACAAAGAGGAACCACAAGATGGATGGCAAATGTAACTCCTTAATGGAACCTGAGGCTTCAGGGGAAACTGAGGCAGTTGAAAGCCCAGTTGTGGTACCATGGGTACATACATTTCAAAATTTAAATAATTCAAAACTTTAGCATTTCCAGATATTTGAAGCAACTTATATGTTTGATTAGGCTGAAAATACCTCAAGGAAGTGTTAAGTGTGTTAAAGGAAAAATGACATTGTTTCAGACAAGTTAATTCCCCCTTCTCTAGGAGAATAATGGCATTTCTGAATCTGAATTTTCTATGAAAAGTCATGTATATGGGAAACATCTGATCAGGTCTAATAATGCCTTTTGAAAAATATTAATATTATAAACTTGCTAAACAAAGTATTTCAAACAATAACTAAAATTTCAGAACTAAATTGCCATTTTCTAAGAATTTCCTTTTAAAATGGCTCTCACTGGAACACCTTTTCTTAAACAAAAAAATACCTTATTTCCCAGGTTTGCATTAAATTTATCCTTTTGCATTAATCACATTATACTTAAGAAATTTCTCGATGCTACACAGCTAGGGTTTTTAATAGAAAAGAAGAAAAAAACCTGACATTTTTGTCTGTGGGAGTTTTGCAATTAAATTCTGGACTTATTGACATAAAAGGAATACAGTGCTTTTGATTGCTTTTGCACAGCAAAAATGTGTTAGTAATGCTTTTTTCAAACATTTCATATTTCACAGTGCTTAATGGAAAAAAAGACATACAAGTAAAATGATTGTGCCTTACCTGCCAGTTTATGAAACCATAGTTGTTTTATAGTAGTTGTAACACCTGGGCAAAATTATGAAGATTTTATTTAATGCCAAGTAATGTGTCAAATTACCATCTTCATGACGATGCTTGTAACATACATTGTACAGTGTACCCCATATCACAGAAGTAAGAATATGAACAAGTATTCAGAACTTACAAGTTATGTGTGTATTTTTAAATTTCATGGTGAGAGACGCATGGAAATTTTAAACTTGAGACTCAGATGCTTTTGGCCAAGGAAAACAGTGGTAACAAAGAAATTTACGTGAAATTTTAGTTACTTGTTTTTCACATTAAAAATATTTTTCAGAAAGAATGTTAAACTGACAGGTCTCCCAAAGGTAAAATCTAATCTACAGACCACAAGAAATGTCAACCAATGTAAAAATATGCTATCTCTTGTTTTCTTGTAGGAAAACTATTGAGTGTATCTTTAGAAAGAGGAGAAAAAATAAAATTATTTTTCAGTTAGCATTGCATTAGGAAGACTTGAAATTTACTACATCCTTAGGTTATTAGCAAGAACATTACCATTATCATAAACCACCAGGGCCTAAATTTGAAGCACAATATATGTTGCAGGCATAAAATAAAAGAAACAAGCAAATCACAGAAGAAAATTCAAAAGCTTTTAGAATAATCTCTTAATTATAAATTACTTCTGTGATTTGAAGTATGATTGGGTTTGATGAAACTACAGTAGTAGAAGAATAAAGGAAAAATTATGGATTTAAGGAAAATAAGTGTAACTGCTAATTTTTTAGGTCTTCTACAGTTGCTTAGCAAGAAATGGATGGGTTTTTGTTGAAAGGCTTTAATTCTTCCCAGTTTGCAATCGAAACCTCTGTGAAGGATCTGAGAGAGCAGCTAGGGCCTGCTCACATAGAATTCTTTTTCATGCTTGCTTTAATTTATGTGATCTGTCCAGTGTCTTTGTTCTATATTAACCCTAACTGTTTGAGTGGCTGCCTGGGAATAACTTCATCACTTATCTGGTGAAACATGGCAACTATTTAACACCATGTATGATTTAAGACAGGAAATTAAGTGCTGTCTTAGTAAATTGCAGAGAAATTTTTGCAAGGAAATGTAATTATCCAGACAAGAAATTGGCCAGAAGAGCAAGTTAAAATCACTGCATATGCAAAAAATTCTTTGTTTCCTATTTTATGAGAGGTGACTTCAAGCAATATTGTATGAATTCAGAGTCACGATAGATTACTTTTGAGATCTAATGCTTGCAATGTCTCACACCATGAGTGAATCCAGTGTTGATTTAAAATAGATTTGCTGCCTTACTGAAATGCTGTTGTTTCTTGCCATACTGTATGGGGTTACTTTAAGGTTTCCCTCTCAGACAGTGACCAAACTTGCACACTCTTATAGAATAGTTTGAGTGGAAGAGACCTTTAAAGATCATCTAGTTCAACCCCCCTGCAATGAGGAGGGATATCTTCAACTAGATCAGGTTGCTCAGAGCCCCGTCCAACCTGGCCTTGAATGTTTCCAGGGATGGGGCTTCTACCACCTCTTTGGTCAACCTGTTCCAGTGCTTTACTACCCTCATTGTAAAAATTTTCTTCCTTGTATCTAGTCTAAATCCACCCTCTTTTAGTTTAAAACCATTATCCCTTGTCCTGTCACTGCATGCCATTGTAAAAAGTCCCTCTCACCTTTCCTGTGGGCCCCTTTTAAGCACTGGAAGGTGCTATAAAGTCTCCCTGGGTCCTTCTCTTCTCCAGGCTGAACAACCCCAACTCAGCCTGCCCTCACAGAGGAGGTGCTCCAGCCCCCTGATCATCTTTGTGGCCTCTTCTGGACCTGCTCCAGCGGGTCCATGCCCTTCTTATGTTGGGAGCCCCAGATCTGGACACAGCGCTGCAGGTGGGGTACTGCCAGTACCCTCGAGTCCTTCTCAGCAGGGCTGTTCTCAATCCCTTCATCCCCCAGCCTGTACTGATACTGAAAATTGCCCTGACCCAGGTGCAGGACCTTGCACTTGGCCTTGTTGAACCTCAGGAGGTTCACATGGGCCCACTTCTCAAGCTTGTGAATCTAATGAAGTGTGATGAAATTACTGTTAAAAGTGACATCACTACAGGCTGCATTGATCTATATGTTTTAAATTTTTTATAGCATCCATACTGTGCTTTACTTTGGACAAGAGTGGTTAGATCTGGGTTTGATCAATATGTTTATAACTTTTTATTCCACTCTGAAGATTCTATTCTTAACATATTATGATAAATATGTTTCACTGCATTCCAGTAACTATTCTATTTCTTAAATCTTGGCACTGGAGTTCATTTTTTAATGAAATCTGTTTCATTTCCATTTGTCCTATGTTAACTTTTCTGTATGCTTCAGGTAGCTTTTTCAAATAGAGAAAGGCCATGAATTGAAAAGATTACTAATTATAAGAAAAAAATGAAATTGTTCAAAACAGTAGAGGTTTTTGCTTTTCAAATTAAAAATTGAAACAACTTAAACTCCTAAACTCTCCTCACATCTCCCTTGGAAACTCCCTCCTTTACTGTAACTTTGTGGTCTTGATGATATTCACAGAGAACCTGATTTACTGAATAAAGAAGTTCTTTAAGTTTTCAGTTTTGGAACATTACCAGTGTGTCTGAACCTAGGTTTCAAATTTTACTGGCATTTTGTTGGCAAACCAATTTTTTGGAGTCCTTTCTTATTTGGGTATGTTTCCTGACACCTTTGGCTGTATGGTACTGTGTTTTAAAATTCTCTTTTTCTTTTTTTAAGAGGAAAAGCCTATAAACATATACAAAGGACTAATTATAAAATATCTGGTATGAAAATAGAGAGACAACAAAATTACCAGCTGAAAAGTGCAGTGAGCAGAAAAAATGAGCATTTAATGGCAGAGTTTTACCCAGCTTGTTCAGCAGGCCTGATTCTCAAAAGCAATTCCACAGGCAAAGCATGCACTATTCTGAGACCATAATATGGTAATTTAAATCAAGCATGAGTACCTGGGTGGTAAGAAAGAGGTGATTTAGTCTTCCCTTCTATCCACTGACCTCTTTTACTGTTGCTTCCCTTTTGCCAACATCAGTGTTCATTTATGGTGAGCCAGATTAGAGCATTGATCCAGCTGAAAAATAACTCACATGCCTTTGCCCTACTTACAGTCTTCCTATATACTGTAGTTTTGCTCTCAAAGACTAACCATCTAGCAAAAGTATATATAAGTTGCTAACTTATGTCATTCATGGTGTTAATAGATTATTCCTTGGTGGAAAAATCATGACTAGTATAGGACAATCTTTTTTTTGGTAGTATTTAGTGAAGTAAGGTACAAGAAACTAGTAGTCCAAGATTTCAGAACTTTTTTAATTTTCCACAAGCCTGGGACAATCCCTTAATGCTTTTTCTCACTCATGTATCTAAGGAGTTCAAATAGAATTTGACACTAAATGGTCCTTTCTGTACTAACATTGCTAAAGGGAAACCCACTATAAAGTGAAAGAAACTGTGAATTTTTGCAATAGAACAGAAGAGTGCTTTCATGTAATGGTGTATTCTGGCACATATTTTGCCTGCTGGATATAGGCAAAGTTATAACAGTGCAGAGCAGTAAGATTCCTATAATTTAAATAAGCCTCGGGAAGATTAACACTTTAGGTGTTCTTCTGCTTGTCCCAAATGTGGGAGTCAGTATTTTGGGACCCTGCATATTGCACCTGGTCATGAATAAAATACTGCATGGAAAGTGGAAGATGGATAAAATTAAATATTTAGACCAGTAAGAGAGTGTGAAAATTACTTTAATCTAGGATCCTACTTGGGATAGGGGATTCCTGTGAACCACCTTTGGGCTAAATTGTTAATCTACTAATTAGTAGCTAATGGCTAGTTTCTGACTGATTTCAACTGAACTTAAAGGACAGCTAGACACAACAGAGATACCAAGTTACTGTACATTTCTTGGAGTCAAAGAATCACTCAGATTGGAAGAGATCCTTCAAGGTTTCTAGTCCAACCTCCTTTTAAGCAGGGTCAACAATGAATTCAGACCAGCTTGCTCAGGGCTTTTTCTAGTCAGGTCTTGAAAAACTCCAAGGATGAAAATGCTCCACAGCCTCTCTGCATACTATTCCAATGCTTAGTTATCTTCAGAGGTGAGTGTTATTCACAAATGTGATGAATGTGCATGCCATTTCCTCCTACAGTCAATGGTAATATAGATACTAAGATATTAAACAGGATATAGGTCTCAGGATAAACCCCTGAGGAACTGCAGTTGTGTCCAGCCTACAGATAGAGTACAAATCATTACTTTTCCGTCCCAGAATCGAGACACTTTTTGCTCATCTGGTAGTACATCCATCTAGACCACAGTGGCCAAAATTGGATTACAGAGGTGCTGTGAAAGACCATCCTGGAGATGGTTGCAACATTTGCCCTTCTCCATTCATCTGGGGCTTCCCTTGTCCCCATGACCATGATGATGTCAGCCACAACAGCCTTGATGTGCCATCAGCCAGCTCTCTCAGCACTATCAGATGCATCCCATCTGCTCTCATGGACTTGTATGAGTCAAGATTTATCAAAAGATCCATGAGATCAAATATTTTCTACTGTTGGTATTTCCTCTTTGCCATGTCTGTGTGTGTAAAGGCCTGGGAGACCTTGGTGAAGACTGGGGCTAAGAGCATTGAGTAACTCAGCTTTAGGTGTGTCTGCTGTGCTTTTGCCTCAGCTGCAAGCCCATGTTTTCTTTGTTTATTCTTATCAGGTAGCAGAAGTTCTTGTTGCCATGTTTCTTGCCAATATCTACTATTATTGAACTTCAGCTTTCCTAATACCATCCTTACTTGTCTGGACAATGTGTCTGCATTTCTCCTTTGTAGCATTTCTCCTTCCTTTCATCTCTTTTGGACATTCTTTTTACAGTCATGAATTCCCTTTTTAGCCTGATATATGTGTTAAGAGCTTGTCCATAAGCATCCCCCACAAGTCAGCTGGATTGCTTGTATCCCACTTTGTTTGCCTCTTAGCAGATATTGGGAGAGGGGAAATTCCCATAGGAATCAGAATCTGTGATCTGCAGATGTCCTCAAGTTTCTCAGAAAATACTTTTTCCACTTACTCCTTCTGATTAAGTGGTCTGTAGGACTCCCGCCATGATGTTGTTCTTGGTGGCTTCTCCCCTGGTCATGGCCCACCAGCTCTCAATCAGTGTACTGCCTGTTTTACAGAAGAGCTCCGTATCTTTGAGCTCCTTCAGGTACTCATGTTCTCATGGAAACAGGCTTCTGGGTAGGGGAGAGCGACCCCGATCAGTGCTGGCAGCAAGGAATCTGCAGCATGGACTAGAGAGTTACCTGTTCTGCTTGGCCAGCACGCCCTCTGGCAGGCCATTGAGCACACAGAGCTTGGAATCACACAAGCATCATGTAGTTGAGGGCTATGAAAAGGAGATGAAGGACAATGGAGGAGAGTTTAGGAAAAATATTAGTAAGCACACTGCTCACTTCTGAATGGGACATAATGGACAGAAACAGTAGATAGAAAGTAGTAAAGCAAGTGTTCAGGGCACCTTTTTGTGCAAAATAATACAAGAAACTGGTCAAAAGGCATGTTCCTTTTCATTTGACTAAAAATGGAAATATTTTTTTTACGTTGCTTTTATAATACTCTGTAAACAAGCTATTTGAGAGTGAGATTTTCAGACAAGGAACTTGAAGTGAAGGGATAAATCTCTTCATAACTTACCCTCTTGTGCCCAGGTATTTTAACATCTGGAATGTAATGCTGCCTGTTGTAATACCTCTGCAATACTGTAACACAGCAGGATGCATTAATGAGAGTTTCAATCTTAAACCCACAACATCAATGAAATTTATAGTTGTCAAGCCATTAACATTATTCAAACATAGTTTTTGTGGTTTCAATTCCCATTTTACGTTCATGTAGGAAGAAAAGTCATTGTGTTGACTAGCCATGAAGACAGAGTCTTTCTTAGACTTGAAATTTCTATAAAACAATTAAGTATTTTTTATTATTCTTGACAGCATTCATAGTATGCACTTCAGGGCAGGGGGAGGGTATTTGTATAAAAAAATTGTGCTAGAATCTCTCTCTTAATATTTCAGCTTGTTTAATATTCTTGAATACCAGAAGTGCCTTGCTCACGTTTTGGAAAATACCACAAAAATGTTCAAAGAAGAAAAGAAAAATTTACATAAATTTCTAGTATCATCTTCTATGGTCATGTAGATGGCATGTGATACTCTTCCTGATGAGTAAATATGTCTTCAGATGTTTCATGTTTCCCTACTCTTGTATCTCAGTGTGGTCTTTTGACTTAATATGTAGAGCAAGTTAGTTAAAGGGCATGAAAAAGAACATAGAATTTCTTGAAGGAAGAAATTTCAGGGGGAAAATGTGGTGAGCACTGTGATTAAGTCACTCTGCAGAAAAATGAAATCATTAAATCTGCAACTGATTAAGTTGAAAGAAAAGAAGGGAAGTCAATATGTAAAAAAGTGCACGTACAGTTACTTTCTGGTAGGGAAAATCCAAGTTGTTTCTCCCAGAAAAAAACTAATAAGCACACACAATTTACAAAGCTCTGAAGTTGGGGGGGGTCAGAGGAAATAATTTTGAACGGTACTTTTTGCTGATTTGGACTGCACTTATCTCCAAGACAAGATTGCTTTTACATGAATGAACAACTTGATATTTGTGCCCATGTTAGAAGCAAATTTGTAGGCTATACATCACTTTCTGGGTTTACCTTGCTGGCAACATCTTGAATATCTGTTTTATCTGTTAAAGAACTCTTCCTGAAAATGTGAAATGGAGGAGGATCATAGAACAGTTCAGATCTGTTTTAAAGTAGCTTGAATGAAGTTCTCAAAGTAGGGTTTTTTCTTCTTTCTTTACACCTAGCATTGACTCATTTGGTGGTGTTAAAGTGCACTTTCTACTTATCCCCAGAGGAAAGTTAGTATTCTTTTAAGTGAAACTATTCTAAAAGCAGAACACAAGCCTAAAATAAGCCAGTGTTCTCTAGAGTTCTCAGAAGGTGTAGATTTATTTACTGTAGTTAAATCATAATTAGTTCTCAGGGGATAGTGTATCTTTTAAACTGCTTTATTGCCACCATATTGGTTTTCTAAATAATCAGAAACTGCTGCTCTTATATTCTATAGTATGAACAAAAATTTGCTGTAAGTAGAAACAAATGTGTAGAATTGCTAGTTGTCACTTACTGAAGATAGTGACACACAAAAAGTAAGCCCTTCAAGAAAATGTGAAGAAATGCAAAACGTATGTTATCAGAAGGCACCTTAAATGAACGATGGCTATAACTTTTTCCAGCGTAATATATATAGTAATGTTTTACATTATCATTTTTCAGTTAATCTTTTTTTAATATTCTAATTCTTTTTAGTCAAGAATAAATGTTAACTGAAAATGGATAAATGGTAGTGCAATGTTAATGTAAAATATTACCTGATATTTAAGCCTAGATTTTCATGAATGTAGCCTAGTGTTCCAGCTGATAAGCATGGGGTTTTTTTTTTCCTAATTGGCAGGTTAATGTTCGAGTTGCCTGAGGAGATGGGTTTAATAGCAATTGCTGTTCGACAAACGCAAGGGAAAGGTG
>NW_020799091.1:97073214-97131010 GCF_003259725.1 Athene cunicularia
GGGGTTATTTATTATCATAGGCTTCATGGTAATTCCAGCACAATCTCAGGAAGCAGTAAAAATAAATCTATCTGTCTCTTGCTGTATCAGTCTGAGTATTAACAACTTCCCCATGTTGGGTCCATTAAAGAATTTCTTCATGGCCCTTAAAAGCGCAAACTCAGTCTCTGCATTTAATATGTTGTTACCTGCTGCCAAGCCTCTAATAGCTACATTCATATGTTCTGTTAATCATATCTCTTTGTTCTAGAAGCCTGTGTTTTGGATTCATAATTAACTTTTTTCCTGCTCTGATTATTTTCCTCCCATCAAGGCAGCACATGACATTTTTTTTTCCTATTTAAAAACAGATATGTGAATGGAGAAGTAACAAAAATCAGTGTATTTTGACAAAGCCTGTAATCTCTTTCTAACTGTGCTTCCAAACTCAAATTAGATTTTCATGTTGCAAAACCCTGAACTTAGTGGTGTAACTGAAATCATGCTGTTTGCAGAAGACAGGGCTGAAGCCTCGTGAGCTACAGAGGGTTTTCCCCTAGGTCCCCGCATAAGAAGAGGTATATTTTTAACGTTTAAGGTTGCTGGTAGATAAGCGAGCTTGATCTCAGTGTGTAATCCATAGGGTCTAAGGGAAAGAATTACCGAGCTGTATTTCACATGAACTGTAAGGGGACTGACAAAGAGATCTGGTTATTGCTCTTCGATAGTGTCTCACCGATTCAGAAGTAATGTAGGAAAACATTGTGGAGACGGTTACAGCTTCTGTCAGATCGGGTCCAAAAATTTCTAATTAGCAAATACATTTGTGATTCAGACTTTGCTTGGGCCATCCAATAACCTCCCATTTTGACCATCATGAAAGCGAGTCAGCCATTTGAAAGATATTCTGAAACCTAGGGAATCCTACTTCCATTTTGCTACCACTACAGCCCCAAGAGTTACTGAAGCCCAGCTTTTCAGCCTGTGAAGCAGGAGGGATGAGAGTTCCTTTGCTTGTCACCTGCCTTAGAGGCATGTGTCTGTGGGCGATGGGGGGCACATTTCTGCTTGCAGCTGGTCCTTGCTGCCTGTGAATACTTGCTTGATTGCAGAACTTGAAACACCTTCCATACATATCTGAAATTCAGAGGAAATAATTTTGAACGGTACTTTTTGCTGATTTGGACTGCACTTATCTCCAAGACAAGATTGCTTTTACATGAATGAACAACTTGATATTTGTGCCCATGTTAGAAGCAAATTTGTAGGCTATACATCACTTTCTGGGTTTACCTTGCTGGCAACATCTTGAATATCTGTTTTATCTGTTAAAGAACTCTTCCTGAAAATGTGAAATGGAGGAGGATCATAGAACAGTTCAGATCTGTTTTAAAGTAGCTTGAATGAAGTTCTCAAAGTAGGGTTTTTTCTTCTTTCTTTACACCTAGCATTGACTCATTTGGTGGTGTTAAAGTGCACTTTCTACTTATCCCCAGAGGAAAGTTAGTATTCTTTTAAGTGAAACTATTCTAAAAGCAGAACACAAGCCTAAAATAAGCCAGTGTTCTCTAGAGTTCTCAGAAGGTGTAGATTTATTTACTGTAGTTAAATCATAATTAGTTCTCAGGGGATAGTGTATCTTTTAAACTGCTTTATTGCCACCATATTGGTTTTCTAAATAATCAGAAACTGCTGCTCTTATATTCTATAGTATGAACAAAAATTTGCTGTAAGTAGAAACAAATGTGTAGAATTGCTAGTTGTCACTTACTGAAGATAGTGACACACAAAAAGTAAGCCCTTCAAGAAAATGTGAAGAAATGCAAAACGTATGTTATCAGAAGGCACCTTAAATGAACGATGGCTATAACTTTTTCCAGCGTAATATATATAGTAATGTTTTACATTATCATTTTTCAGTTAATCTTTTTTTAATATTCTAATTCTTTTTAGTCAAGAATAAATGTTAACTGAAAATGGATAAATGGTAGTGCAATGTTAATGTAAAATATTACCTGATATTTAAGCCTAGATTTTCATGAATGTAGCCTAGTGTTCCAGCTGATAAGCATGGGGTTTTTTTTTTCCTAATTGGCAGGTTAATGTTCGAGTTGCCTGAGGAGATGGGTTTAATAGCAATTGCTGTTCGACAAACGCAAGGGAAAGGTGAGTAAGTTTCCTTCTAGTACTAATAAATGTGTATTAAACATATGAAACAGGACATTTCAATGTCACCTAGCTGCCTTAAAGAAACATTGTGAGTATTGTTTATAATACAATCTGTAGAATAATCGTGTCCTCTTCTCCTCCTCCTGCTTGAACTGTGGATTTAAGCTCAAAACCTAAGTTAATAGAGACCAAAATAAACATTTTCAGGATGTTTGGTGGCTTTTGCAGAAATGATTTAGTGGTCTTCTAGTTTCTGCCAAAAAGTCTCCCCAGTCATGGAAACTGCCATCACTACATTTAGTGTAATACATGTCAGACTTCCAAATCAGAACTTCTTTTTGACTGAACTGGAACAAGGCTGGGTCTTGACTTGCTCTGAGGTAGAGGTTTCTTGAGTCTGCAGGACATGCCTGAACTGTCATGTGGACTTTCACAGTCTTTCACAGATAAGTATAAGAAAGTTCTGTGTCTTTCCCAGGAAGGTGCTAGCGCTGATTTTAAAGCAATATTCATTTTATTAGTAGAACACAGTGCCTTGCCTAATAAGCTCTTCTGAGCACAGATCTACATGAAGATGATTCCCTGGATTTCAGCACAGATCTAGCTTGTGTCGAGTTGATTCACAGTGTGGATGAATTTTAGCTGCACACAGATCATTTTCACAAATACTTTTTCACTTAAACAAAGTAAGATTTTTTTGAACCGTGTATGTTACCAGCTACCAGGATAATCCTGAAAGCAAGTCATTTAGGACATTCTAGGAAACTGAGTAGCAGCATGCCCGTTGAACAACCTGCTGGTTTTTTTTGAAGAAAAAACTTTGCACTTAAAACCATTTTTCTTTCAAAATTAGTTTAGAAACTCCATTACAGGATTTATGGTAGATTCTTGGATGGATAATATTGAACCTTTTTCTTTTGTAGTTGTCTACGTTAACAAAGTGATCTTTTATAAATATTTTTTTCTTAAGCTGAAGTTAACTTTTTTTCTCTCCCTTCCCAGGTCGTGGTGGAAATGTTTGGCTCAGTCCCGTTGGCTGTGCACTATCCACTTTACATATTGCCATTCCTCTACATTCCAACCTAGGCCAGAGAATTCCTTTTATTCAACACCTGGTGTCCTTGGCAGTGGTAGAGTCAGTTAGATCAATACCGGGATATGAGGTATATCATTCTAATTTATCCCAAAATTTCTGTTTCCATTTTCACTAAATTCAGATTTTAACTATGTCTTCTATGTGTAGAATGACTGAATGCATAATATAGTTCTTCAGCACTAATGCAGTGGTAAACCTAGCCTTCATATGTGCTTGATTATTTATATGCTTTAAGAAGTCTACTAAACATATGATGAATACTGTCTTTTATTGAGCTGATTAAGTATACTACACTCATTTCACTCATAATCTTATGAAATTTAAGACTCAGTCTTTGGCAGTAAAGAAAACGTCAATTTTGTTTGTCTAACAATTGAGTTAATTTGTTTTGATTTTGAAGGAGTTAGAGAAGAGGGAGGAGGGAAAAATGAATAAAATTGACAAATCCTTTTCTGCTTTTTTTGTTGGTGCTCTTTCAGTGGTCACTTTATCCCTTTTAAAGGATTTTTCCAACCCTTGTTTAAGGTTGAAAACTGATTTCTAAAGCAAGAACTTAGGAGTATTGCTCTCGAGAGGGAATCAAGTGTCCTGTCATCAGTATTAAAATGAAGAACCAGTCTTCTTCATCACCTCATATATCTCCTTTTTAATGTTACCATTTCCTAATATTTGCTAACTATAAAACTTTGGTATTTTACAGAAGTAGTTAACTAAAGCATATGTTTCCTATATTACAGAAAATCAATGACTTATACACATTTACACATGAACTTTATTATAGTGGCACCCAGTAGCTTTGCTGTAGTTTAGGGTCTGTCAGCCTTTCTATTAAAACCTTCTAACTTCAGTGCTTCATAACTTGACTATAAAACCAAAATGCTTCAGGCTAAAATTTGCAATATAAAATATTTGGCTAGAGTGAATAATTTAACCATTTAAAATAGGAGGGACAAGAGTTAGTTTTATAAAATATGAGTCAGACCAGGAAAGGAGTTAATTTATGAATGGAGGTGGTTTTGCTTCTGTACGCCTACCCTGGTCTACTGTCGCATTTTTTATTTTATTCCATTCAAGAGGAAAAAGGTGACTGAAGTACTAAATATGAATATAAAAATAGTGTGTATCAATAATACATGTATTGTACGTACCACACGTACAATACATAGCTTGCTATGACCAAGACAAAACTACTGAATCTCTTTGATGGTACATCCACCCTAGACAGTGGGGGAAGCAAACAATACATATATTAAAGCAAGGAAGTTCCGAGATTTATCATAAGCTCATTGCTTTAATTTCCCCTTCAGACTTTGGTAACGTAGGGTTTTGCTTTATGTCAGATGAACATCTGTGCCATGCAAAATGCAGTAGCTGCAAACAATGGGCTAATCTATAGATGAGGTCTCTGTCTCTCCTCCAAATTTCCATACTGCTGTGGGTGTATGTCAGAATCTTTATAATACTTAGCACACTTTGACCATTTCAGGATTTCCATTAAAAAATCTGATAAGCCCGTGTCTCAGTTTATCAGCTAGTCATCATTTTTAGGATTGTCATGAATGTTGACTATGCTAAGCAGGCAGCAACTGAGGCCTTTGTTCTGGGTCCTCACAGAGAAAATCTGACCACTCTATTGTAAGTTTTACTGTCAGATATTAGTGCTGCAAATGCAAATGGGCCTTATATCAAGAGAATGCTTTGCTTTCCCATTCTAAGAACAGCTGACATCTCTCCCTAGTGATTGAAGATAAGAACGTGCTCCATTTCCAGCATATTTCATGACACCTGTGATTTCTTTGACACACGGGTAGTTGTGCCGTACCTTGTAACTCCATTTTGTGGCAAAGTCTTTGCTGTGTGATTTACATCATGAGAATACCCAGTTGACTTGGTTCTTCATGCTTGCTGTCACTTCAGTTGCAGAGCTAGTGTTTGGTGTCTTACAGGTGTATGTTTTCCTTAAGTAAGATCTACTGAATAGCTCTTGGGAAGATCTCAACACTGATAATAGTGTGTTTAACTGTGTTATACTTCGCATGTCTCAAGAGTCTTCTATAAATCTTTTCCCAGTGTGAAGAGTCAAGTTGTTTTCCGTAATGAATATGAATTGGTGATACTCTCTCTTAGAATGCTTTGATAGCAAAATCAGGTAGTATTTCCTGTCACTGTACGTGTAATGGACTCCTCTCTGGCCTTTAAATCTGTCAGGAAAGTAGACATGGACCCAGGTGCAGTTTTCACACATCCTGTAAAGGGATTTCATAATCTACAATAGGAGGGAATGCGACTCTTGTAGTCCTGGAGCACCTCCCATAATTTGCCTCTGGGGATACAGTCATATGCAGTTTTTCAAACTGCAGGAAGCACATTTGCTTTCTTTTTGTGTTTAAGTAGCCAGTGCAAAGTTCAGTTCAGTTCTGTGGTTTCAACAAAAACTTCTCTATTGCACTGGAATGGTGTCACACAGCACAGTTTGTGTTTCCAGCTCCATGGTGTTGCTTGAGCGTAGCTGCTGAAAATGTGAATATATTTAGGACATTACTGAAGTATTTACATAGTTGTGAACTGGAATTTCTCCTGTCTGCTAAATTTCCTTTCCGAAATTCAAGATGTCATTTTCTCCTTGTCTGGTTTCTTCAAGGATTCTCAAATACAGTGTTGATGTTACTGTGGGCTTACCCTGATTGTTTATCAGTAGTGAGCCACAGTGGCTGCCACAGTTTGTATCTTTCTTGGATAGATCTTTTACATCTCTAATAGACACTCACGAATGAGGGAAATTAATTGTATGAAACCTCACAGTTTTGATACTGAAAATCTCTAGTATCTTTAGTCCTCCATTTGGTTGCTCTACACCTTTATTATCTGCCATATTCTTTTTTAATAAATAAACACTTTTCTCTGACAGCTGCCAACCTCCTTAGTACATCATGTAATCATGTTACTGTGACTTTTTCAGTAACATTTGTGGAGCACTTAAATAGGTTCTTATTATGAAGAGCAGTTGACAGTATCACATTTGGTGTGACAAAGAGGTACAGAAAATATAGAATATGGAGTGAGGAATGTTCTTATAATCAGTATTGAAGAGCAGAGTATTTCTAAATGTATGGTTTTATTTCTTTAGGATATTGATCTGCGAGTAAAATGGCCAAATGATATTTACTACAGTGATCTTATGAAGCTTGGTGGAGTTCTGGTAACCTCTACACTTATTGAAACAACGTTTCATATACTTATTGGTAAGTGTCTATTTTCTGAAGGTTTTTTTCTGAAGAAATTTGTTATTAATGTCTTTATGAGTTCAAATAATAAGGACAAGAACAAATAATGACAGCAGGCATTAGGAAATAAAGCACAATGTTAAATCAAAAGGAAGCACAAGAAGTAAATGTTTTCCTTCTTCTTAATAATTCCATATGTTTGACAAGGAAAACGTAAATGTAAGCATCTGAGCTGATGTAGTGGAGTTCAAAGAAAGAGCGTTATAGAGGAGAGGGAAAATGTCCTCCTTGGTCTATTGCAGAACTAGAATATACTGGAAAATGTATCTGTTTTTTTTCAGCATTACAAATAGTTAAATAAAGAACATGCCTTTTAAATCAGGAGAAAAAGAGCTACATACACATAGTAATGTTTTAATTTCTCCTTTTATCCTTTTAAACTATATGCATAACTTGTTCCTGTTGATACCTTTCTAGAAACTGGAATATTGCTAGTGAAGCAGCAGTGAAGTAATGATTTGATTAATTAATACTTTCTTTAGTTCTCTCAGAAAGTAAAATTTGCAAAGTAATTGGGAAGTCTGGGTCAGAGAGCAAAGAGTGACAATCTGTTCATTGTGAAGACAAACAGTACCTGGAAAACTGGTTCCATAAGGTAGCACAGCCAATCTCAAAAAGACTGTCCATGTATTTTCCAGCAAGTCCCAGTGCTATAACAGGGAAAGACATTTAGGTGCACAAGTAAGTATGAAGTGTTTTTATCATTTCAAGTCTGATAATCATCCTGCTATTTGTTAAGGGAAATTCTTCCCTTAACCAGCAGCAGCACAGATCTGTCCAACACGCTTAGAAACCTGCCAGCAAAGCTCTAGGTTCTGGTTCCAAAAATAATTATCTCTGATATGTCTAAAAATCTAAATGTGAAATTTCCTTAGCAAGTCTGAAAGGTTAAAGATGATAATGATAATCTTTGGTTTATATTTTAATGTAGCACAGTAGATAAGTGAAGTATATTGCAAAGAGAGTGTGGGCATGATGCTGTTTCTGTCAAGGTGCTGCAAATTTTAAGGTGCAAACAAGCAAAACAAGTGAAGTAGTCACCACCTCTTTCTGTGAAACATGCCCAGCCGTTGAATTTTCTGTTCAATTGTTATATCCTCATTTTGTAAATAATCTACATGTACAGAATGGAAGTTGCACTGAGACACTTAAAAAGTCTCTCTGTGTCACGTCAACCATTTACTGCTTCCGTATGTTTTTGCAGAGCCTGTTCTGGTTAACACAAGAAAAGTTAACACCAAAAAATGGCTCAAAAACTAGTTCATCTTATCAGATATCTCTTTGGACATTACATATTTGGTTTGGACCTTGTGTTTCTTACCCTAAACACCAAAACACTCAAATTCAAATGGAAACTTCCTGTATGCATTCTCTCTGAGATTTGTCATCTTGGTGGTGATAGGTCTGAGGTATATACAAAGCTGTACATTTTCATCAACTTCCTTTCACCTGGAAGCTTCTGAGACTGAAACTTAATTGCCACATACAGTCCTAGGATTTTTTCCATTGCGCAATGATGTATGTCACTGAGAGTAGTAGGGGTGACACATGATATCTAACTTCCTGTATTAGTAGTAGCAATGAAATCAAACTTCCACAACAGGAAAGGTAAGCCAAATGCATCCATCCCCTTTCTACAGTCATGCAGATTCCTTACCTAGACCTCATTGTTTACATGGCACTCATGAAGAGTGTCCCATATATGGGGGTTATGATCAAAATCAAAATTTATCTACCTGGCTTCACTGCTCTGAGAAGTAATTCAGACGAATAAGGCAAAAGACAAACCTGCCTTTTCACCTGTACCACATGCTCAAGGCCTCACAGATGACAAAGTTCATGACCATACTTTCAAACATGCTTTTAAAAATTCTTTTTTTAAGGACTTCATTGTTGTGAGACTTTTGGAAGGAGAGTTCTGCAGAAGATAATGTAAGGGCTTCATTAATGTGAGGGCGAGACTCAGAACAGACGTAGGTAGCCAAAAACAAGCGGAATGCAAGGGAGAGCCAATGTGCTTGACCTCCAAGAGCTCCGTCTGCCTCTGTGTGCAGCTAAGGCATGTCTGAACAGTGCACAGATGCTGAAGGCAGGGCTCGCTCTAGAACTGGAAGATGTATTGGCCACATCAGCACACTGCAAGATCAGTGCATAGATGCTTGTTTTTCACTCTTCTCATGTGGGAAATGCAGAGATGCCCTAAGAGTCCTGAATTAGCTGGCTACATTTTTGCCACTCCTTTTATCCCGAGGTGCTTCTGCCTCAGCTGAGCTTGTCATCTCAGTATGTCTCTTGTATCTGTTGCAGTTTTTGGACTGCTCAGGAGCCATCTCCATACAAACAAGCCTGAGCCTGCAGGTGGACTCCAAGGCCCCATTATATACCCTGACAGGACCAATCACATCTTCATGGCCACAGTCACTCTCTCTTCACTTGTGCCATATTTGAGTTTAAACAGCTGAGTTGGGATTTGTTGGCATGGCACATTATATTTTCCAGATCATTTTCCTTTGTTTCTTTCCAATAATACATTTTGCCTCGTTTCCATAGAATCAGTGTATCAATACTTGTATCAGTGTAGCTTTCTTAGCATGCATTCTCTTGACTAGTTAAAAGTCAAAAACTACTTTTCACTGTAAGAGATCCTTCTCCTCATAGTTAATACAAATTATTTCCATTTATGAATAGTCTCATTAATAGCAAATTTACAACACAGTTCATTTGGACCTTCTTGCAGACGGCAGTGTATCATGTCTAAACCTGATTGACAGACAGGGGGTTTATCCCAAATGTCTGAGGAAAGAAAAAATCAAAATTATTAGGAGAAAAAAATAAACAGATAATACAATATATTTCTTTACATCTCTCAAAGCCTGTTTCAGCAGGCTAAAAAAAAGGCCCCAAGAGCCATATTTAAATAAGAAAGGCATTCTGCCAACGTTATTCTAGCTGGAGAAATCTCAGCAAGAGACTTGAGGCTTCTAAAGGATATGCTGTGGGAAGATAGATTAAACAAACTGGAGTCTTATGCAGCAAAGTTAAATCTTCTGGGCTTTTCAGAGCTAGCCAAACAAGGCTTATCAGCTGAGTAAAAAGGCTTAATTTTCAGAAAATGCAGTCAGCTAACTGTAGTAAACAGAAAGGTCTCTTAATTAAATTTTAGACTGAAAGATAAAACTCCATCTTAGCGTATGATCAATGATTTACTCTCAATTAGCTAATGACCTGTCAGCTTCTTGAGATTTTGATGTTATTATAACCAGTGTGCAAGTTACCATTTACATCTTCCTAACCCTCATAGATGGGATGGTGTGTTGTTGAAAGACTGCACTGGATTTGCTTCTACAATTCTGAGGAGGTGTTTTAAGGGCAAGGAACAAGTAAAATCTGGACTGAGATTTGTAATTACACAAGTAGAAAGATTTAAAGGTGTAAGAGACTGAAGAAAAACAGCTACTGGAAACATCCTTAGAGATAATTGCATCGGGTAGCTGAATAAAGTGACTTTCTGGTGGTAGCCAAGCGTTTGTATTTACAGATCCTGTCCTCTTCTTTTGGTTTGTCTTCTTCAGGCTTTGGATTTAATGTGAATAACAGCAACCCCACCATATGCATCAATGATCTCATCACAAAATTTAATAAGAAAGAGGGGACAAAGCTGAAGCCCTTAACTGCAGACTGTCTTATTGCAAGAACTGTGACTGTGCTAGAGAGGCTTATAGATATTTTTCAGGAGAAAGGGCCCAATGGAGTTCTTCCCCGTTACTACAAGTACTGGATACACAGGTAAGTATAAAGTTCTTCTCAAGCTTTCTTTTAAGAAAATTAGAGAGAACTCATGGATATTTTGTCTTTTCCTACTTTTTCTACTAGATTGCCTTCAATACTAGTAACTTAATTAAAATATACGCCCAAGTAGGATGTAATTTTTTAAGAGAGAGTTAAAATAGCACATAGTAAAATCAGTGGACTAGCATGAGTTAAAAAATGCTTCTAGTTATTTGACATGTATCATCTCAAAACAAAAGGAATTGGGAATTATTTGTTTAGCTAGTGATGAAGCTGCTGTACTCATGTCTTTTATTAAAAAAATAGACTGTTTGGATTAATTCCAACTTTATTAATTCCACAGAAAGAAATCAAAGCAGGTAAAAACTGCTGCTAAAGATGATTCTCTGTAAAGAACCAGTGAAGTGGGAAGTAAAAATATTCCACTAGACATTAGTCCTCTAAACTATTTTTAATTGTTTGTGCAGTGTCCGCCAATTAATTCCTAACCATCTGGTTCTCTTTGTTTGCAGCGGTAAGCAAGTCCGTCTCCACAGTGAGGAGGGCCCAATCGCATGGATAGTTGGGATAGATGATTATGGATTCCTTCAAGTTCATGAAGAAGGCAAGGGTGTAGAGTCTGTGCACCCAGACGGCAACTCTTTTGACATGCTGAGAAACCTCATAGTCCCAAAGCATTAATAGTCCTCAGAGCTCAAAGTGCAAAGGGAGACTCTTTAGTGTTTGGCACCAAACAGCTAAACTTGCTTAAAGGTGGGAAGGGTAGTTGATAGCTTGATTTTTTTTTTTTTCCTTCTGATTTTCTGATATATTTGTACTTTGATGTGGATAACTTCAAGGTTGCTGAAGGCCTTTATTCTTTTAATGTTCATATTAACATTAAAACACATTATGTTGCCATTCTTTGTAAGCATCTGTTCTTTAGAAGAGGCCCGATTGCGAAGGAATACTTGGCAGTGAACAGAACTTTCTCTTCATTTACACTGTATTTGAGAAACTGAAGTGGCTAAATATTTCCTTTTTGTGTCTCTGTGTTTTTACACAGAATCACAGTATCATCTAGGTTGGAAAAGACCTTGAAGATCATCTAGTCCAACCATGAACCTAACGGTTTTATTGTACTTTAGCACAGTGCAGTACAATATTTACATTTTTACTATGTTTTTTTAAACTAAATTCTGGTTAATGCATTGTCTGCAGTGGAAACAGCTGGAAGAGCTCATCATATATTTCTGAATTACTGGGATTACCGCTGTGTTTAAATTTGGGTCTAAGTGTAGAGCCTTGCTGATTTAATTCTCCTCCATGTGGCCCTGTACAACTGTGCTTTGGTCTCAGGTCTGCAACTCTCTCATGGCTGCCTTGAGTTTTAGGAGAGTTTTCCATCAGCACTTAAGAACTGTGGTTGGTCATCCAAATTATTTGTAGTCTACTCTTCTTAGTCAATTGAATCTGAGTAAATCATCTCGTATTTCCTTTGAGTCGTGGTCTTCCAAGAGGCTCTAGCCCCCGTAAGAATAGCCCACTGGAGTAGCGTATCACCTCGTTGCAGTCTTCTTATCCAAGTTATTGGAGAATCCCATGTCAGGAGAGGAAAGTCCTAAGTAGTTTAGAATTTAACAGTAATTCTGTTGTAATAGCAATGAAGTTAAGCAATGAATTAGAGGAAATGCCCAGCTCTTAAAATTCCTGCCATAAACAACTACTACAGTGAAAAAGACAAAGCATGCAGTTAGCCTGTGTCCAAATTCTCCTCCATTGTTTCTGTTGTCACTCCCTTTCTCAAAGCGGGGCATCTGGTTTGCCACTAATCATTAAAAGTAAGAGGTTTAACATATACTGACCTGAAAGTAGCCGCTTTGGGGGCTGGTGGCACAGTGCCAGGTTAGGTGTAACAGCTTGGTCATGATTGGAAAGCATCATGGAAGAGGCACGTGGGAACTTCCGTGCGATGGCAGCTTGTCGGGTTTTTCTCCCGGGCAAGGCGAATTTGCACCACGAGGCTGGGCCACCACAGCACTTCAAACAGTTCTCTGCAGATGAAAAGTCTGTCATAGGTGCGATGTGGCCAGCTTCATTTCCTCAAGTAGGCAGCACTGCTTATTACATTACCTCGTCCCTACTGAAGGTGGATAAGGCAAATTGGTTTCCACAAAGGACTTCTGTCTACTAGCCAGAAATGGGGTTTTTAGGTTAAAGTTCACCTCATAAACAATCCGAACATGTTAGTAGATTGTTTCAGTTACAAAGCCAAGAACTCTTAAAACAAGGAAACTAGTCTGTAATGGTAATTTAGAGTAATCCTCACATATTAGGGTTTAGGTGGTTTGGCACCAAGTGCTAGAAATTAAGTTGTCCCTATTACATTTAGGATTTTATGCTCCATATCACAGTAGATTTGTCTGTGTGCCTGGTTGTCCGTATCCTGCTGTTTTCTTTTCCCCCCATGAGTCGCATCATATGAAACTGCACATCAGTATTTCATAGAACTGTGTAGTGGAGTGAGGACAGCTGTTAATTGGCTTAGTTAAGGTGATACACATCAACACCAGGTTTTGCTTTTTCCCACCAGATGCTTTCAAAACTACTTTGGGCTCTTAATTTTTGGCAACTACCTTTATTGCAGAATCAAATGTTGATGGATATTATAATCAAATGAAACCTGAGTCTCAGTTAACAAAGTTTAAATAAAAAGAAGAAACCATTTATATATGCATGTATAAACAAAAGTGTGTGTGTGTGCATATGCACATTCACATCTTCCTTGTGCATCTTCACTTCTTTTCTACCTTCTTCAAGCAGCTTACGAGCAACATGTGCTGCTGCAGGTCAGCTGTGGAAAGCGTAGCTCTGGTACTGTTTTTCCAACCACAGAGTTTTACAAAACTTGAGATCTGTACATCAAGCTGATAATTGTAGCTAAAACACAGTCTCTGCAGGGTGTGCCTATAGGAAGCACCTCTTATTTAGCTCATATTGCGGTTAGACTGATGAGTGCCTGTAGATTTCTTTTAATGACCAGGTCATGCATCAGGTTTTGACTTGAATTACTTCCTTAAAACATGCTCTCCCTTCGCTAGGGCCAAGTACTGTAAAGGACTGATAACGCATGTTCCTGCGTGCAGGGCAGACTGGACCTGCAGACCTTCACTCAGCTACGCAACCACAGTGTCTGGGCAGCAGGCAGATGGAATTTTTAATAGTAAAATGCTACAACATTTCCTGGCTGCTATTGTTCCTTTTGGATTTCTTCATTGCCTTCTTAATGAAAAGCTTGTTCTGTTCTGACTTTGAGTTGTAAGATTATCCTAAAAATTTTTGCATTGGAAAGAAACTTAGTGTTGAACTTCCTTCCTGCAGATGAGAACTAACCACGTGTGGGGGTGCCGGAGCGTAGGTGGGGGCCGTGGGAATGTACCGCTTTGCCTCTACTTTTTAGGGGCCTATTCTGTGTGTATAAAACTACCTGTTGTCTTGAGGAAACAGCCTTGAGTTGGGTGAAGTGTTTTGTTACAAACCCAACTTTTCCTTCAGAAGAACCAAAGAACAGCACAAAGAAAATTGTGGTTGTATAGTGAGCAGCTGCGTAAGGTCCTTCTGACTTGCAGCTGGTCCTGCCAAGGCAGCCAGTGACCCTTCCTGTACCACACTCACCTGAGGGCAGGCAGGGGACACAGCCAGTAGTCTTAACTCTTTTTATGCCAAACTTGGCACACCCAGAAAGCCACAACAGTTTCGTAGGAAAATCATTGTTATTGTTCTTGGTGTAGGAGACAAGCGTGGTGTAGAGTGTCTCTGGACATAGGTACGGAGAGAATCAGACAATTCCAGATCCAGAAGTAATGCACTGAAAATGTTTCATTTCATTCAACTGTCCCGATTAGTAAAACACCTCTTTCACTGTGAGTCATATCTTAAAGTATTTTCTTGATGAAGTGCTTTCAAAAAACATTTATTATGGTGTCCGTATTTCTGTGACTTCATTTTTTTCCTCCTGGACTCTGCTATAACATTTCTCATTACACATTGTGAAAATATTTGTGAAGATTGTTTATTGATAGGAAAAATTCTGCCGAGCGGGCCGGGTGTGCTGGCACGTGTCTGTGTTCAGAAGGAGTAGGCGGGTTGTGTCCAGTCAGCACCAATGCTGTTTCCAAAGATTTGAAAAGTAATAACGTACTTAACGTTTAAGAGTGCAAGCAGTACATCTTACTTCTAGTAAAAGGTTTTATAAGACTTCGGAACATTTTTTTTTAAATATATCCAACAAAAATAATCTTCTTCAAGGGCTATTATCTAGAAATAATATTTAAGCATTTAATCCTTTGTGCTGCTGCTTTGTCGTACAACATTTTTTTTATTTCTTTGCTGCAAGACATCAGCAGTCTAAAAATTCACTCTCTGCAACTACATTGGAATATAGAGTAGATATATTTTTTTTTAAAAAATGAAGTTCAGCTTAACATCTGTCATGAAAACGATTTGTGCTCTAAAGAGCTGGTTCCTGGGGGTAACTAGTTGATAAAAGCATTTGGATGCATAAGTTACTGCCGTGATGCACCGCGCTGATCAGACACCAAAGAAATTAAATCTGGACTGAGGAAAGAACAGAGGTCAGAAAATGCTGGCATGCCACAGGCTGCGGTCACGTCACACACAGCTGGGTGAAAAGAACTGCAGGGAAGAATTGTGAACTGATGTCGTGTTTGAGCATCTTGCATTAGCGCGTTTCATTAGTGATTCTGTGTTATTTTCAGTTCTCTGAAGAGTCTTCGTTTAAAATGCGGTGTGGCTAAAACAGAATAAATAAAACAAAAATCCTTGTATTTTATAGTGCATTAACTGTCAAATATAGTACATACTACAGTTGAAATAAATTTTCAGATATGCAACCTTATTCTTTGTGAAACCCTGTCTTTTGTAGTAAAAAAGAAATCCAACTCATTTTTCCTTTGGCTACAGGATTTTATTAACTTTTTAACAGTTTTGTTTTACATAATAAATAAGCAAAAATGCTTTACATTTTTAGGGAATACATATATAATTCTGAGCATTAATAGATTGTTTGTTTTGCGTGCTTTTTTCACCTACATTTGCCAAATAGCTTTTATCTGCATCATATTAAAAAAAAAAAAAAAAAAAAAAAAAAAAAAAGCAAAATCTAATCTCAGGAAAAAATGGAATAATGAAATTTTCTCTGTGGTGATTTTGAAGTATAACTGAAATATTGAAAAAACACAGTGTCCTGTTTTGTGATTTTTAGAGAAACACTGGTCATTGGACAGGTTTCCCATTCAATTGCACTTTCTCAGTGATATATTCTCTGATTTTACATCTGTTGTCCACTGTGCTCAATTTCATTAAATTACTTTAATACCATTTTTCAGATTCCAGGGCTACTGCGACCTGGAGAGAAGTCTGTTCCCTTGTCACCTTATTTACACTGTGGTGTTTCCAGTAAGTGGATAAAAACTTTGAGGTCTCAGTGTGGGATTAACATTTCAAACTTTACATTTTGGTAGAATATTCCCTCTCTCCCTCTCTTTCTCTCTCTCATTCTCCGTATCGTTTACTTGCCAGGTCTCAACTCCCCTAAGAGTTGAAATCCTATCAAGTTAACATGACAAACGTATCTATAGCGGCTCAAACAGGTACGGTAGAGAGAAATGAGGTTATTTTTCATAATATATTCCAATTCACACTCCACTTCTGTGACATTATTTTTTCCAATTATTAAAAAACATTGCCACTGTCAGTGGCTGTGCCGCATTCTGCAGTACGAGTGTTACTATGAACATCTGTAGTTTAACGGACTAAAAGTCCTATTTTTCTCTCAGTGTAATTTACTCACGTTCCAGATGTGAACATGCAATTGCTGTTTCTGTTTTGGAATGGCAGGAAAAATGTTTCACACGTTTGCTTTTTTAATCACAGGTCTTTTCTGAAACCTACCTTCTATTATCATATGTGAATGCATAATTGATTCATTATTGCCTAACAGGGAAAGTTCATGTACCTGAATATCACATACTGTAAAACATCTGTGGGAAAATGATGGAACACCTCCTCTGCTCAGGCTCATTGCATAAAGCCTGGAAGTGTGAATAACAAGGTAGATGCTGGAAAAATATTTTGTGGTATTTTACTGAAAAATATCAATGGCTTTATTTTTTAACCAGAGCCTAATTTGTACGTTCCTGAAAACATGTTTTTACAGTGAAAAGTACTTACAAGAACAGAAAAATATACCAGACTGACTTTGAGTGCAGCAGTGCCACTAATGAGGTATAAAGGGTGGTATGAGTATTGTGCGTCAGGTTTCTTTTTAATGATGCAAACAGTGAAGTTACTCCTTTATAGGCCATAGTTTGAATTTAATGAAATTAACATACAAGTCTTGGCATAATTGTATCTTTTAAAGAGTTGGGCCCGTTAATTAGTAATGCTGTCTCTTTGTGAAGGCTTTTAACCAGAGCCAACTTGTGTCTCATCACTTCAATTTATAAAGTCAGAATGACAGTAACATTCCCTCATGACATTTCTGTGGACTTGGTGGCTGCTCGAGCGTTAGACCAACCAGGGGGCACAGTCATACTGAGTGAGTGAATATGATGGTTTGGTTCTGCTGGGGTTTTTTAAGTCAGTATTCTGGTAATAGCTGATTAGGTATTTTTTGTTATATTTATCACAAAAGATATTTTTCATGCTTTTCTAGAAAATGAAAAGGTCAGACAACCATGAGCTTCCAAGTGTACGTCAATTTAACTTCATCATAAAACCTTTTAATAAGAAGCAATAAAAATACTGAAAATTGTTTTCAATCATATGTTTTAAAAGTATTTCTGTGTACTCAGAGCAATAAATATTCATACATACAAGGAAGTGACTGAATATTATTGCTGCATATAAAAGATGGAAAACACATAATTTTTAAAAGTGTGTATTTTGTTACATTTTTATCTGACAAGGTGCAATCCATGAGCAAGTGTTTTTCAATATTGCACAAGCCAGGTAAGCATTTCCTTCAGCAAAGGTCTCTTTAGAGAGACTGATAGAGAAAATTTTTAAAGTGTAAATTAGCCACGAATTAGGCAAAGAAATATAGCTACGTATAGCTGACTCGGATCCTGTTGGTATTTACAGCTGTTATTTAGGGAGTCATTTGTTGTTCTATCAAGAGCGCACAGTGTTTGGGGAAGTGGTTGAAAAGCAAAGTGGACTGACTGTTGTCAATTAAACACACACAGATCTGGACATCTCCTCATTTGTAAACTTTACAAAGAAGTAAAAAAAGGATGGGAAATCTGTTCCTAATAGGCTGGACAAAAGGTAAATGTGTACTGTATGCTTTTCGCTTGCTACAGTTGATCAGCCCAAACTGAGATGTGTACAAAGCAATCCATTCCAAACCCTGGTGTACTCAAACTCTGCTTTACTTCAAATGCAACTTTGGGTTTTGTGGTTGTGCAGTGACTTTCGACTTTCCGTACTCGGGTTGTCCACTGACATTATTTGTGAAGTGCATGAATGAGTCAAATATTAATCTTACCTTTGTGTTGACAATGAGATTTATGCTTAAGGAAGTTCAGTGTGTTAAAAGCTGAACCTTTCAAACTTCAGAAGCCTAGTGGTAAGTTTAAAATAAAGCATAAATGTTCATTATTCCCTTGACTATAAAGAAAACATTTCTGGTGCTATTATTAAGATGTATTTTTGACTAGCTGGTTTGAAAATCTGCACAGCATTCTCCCAGAATACTTGGTGAAACACACGTTTTAGAAGTTTCTTTTTCTTATTACAGCCTTTTATGGGGTATAGTCTGTAGTCCCTGCTACATGATTTGTCCCAATTTGCCATGACAAGACCTGTAACCCTTTAATACATCTCTTTGTATGTATTAATTTGTCAGATCGTTCCTTGTCAAGATAAATGGTGGTGGTAACCATCCAAGAACACTGAAATCTATGTTAAATAAATCAAATTTAGATTTGATTTATTTAGTTTTAAATCTTTTGGATAATTAATAAATAAGCTTTTCCCAAACTGAGTTCTGCTTAGTTAGTACAGCTGTTATTACGGATACTAAAAATCACCACTTTTAAAACAAAGTTAATTTGTCAGGGTGTTTAACACGTGGGCAGAGAACTGATGTAAGGTTTCACACAGTTTGTCAAACATACCTAAACTAGAGTGCATAGTTTATGATAATGATAAAAAAAAATCTTGAATGTATTTTGAGAAGGAGGGGTTAAGGAAAAAAGATGTTCTTCATATAAATCTCTGCATATAACTCCTATCATTTAATGTTGTTGCACACTATAAAATAACAAAAATAAGATCTGTAACATGTCTTCTCACTGGCACCAGAGCTTAATCTGTGACAATGAAGCACGGAAGCTAGATGTAGGGTTTTTTCCTGATCTTGAAGGTCCTGTTACATGTGGCTTGCCAGGAACACATGAGTCTGTCCCTCATTGACCTTCAGCTATGCTCAGTACATGTAACCATGTTTTCTCATGCTTTTTGCAAATCATTACAGTTTAGCTTCTTAATTAAATGTAAATACTCCTCTATTAACGTCACCTTCCATTGGCTATTATTACAGAAGTTCCAATATAATGGGGTAGTGCAGATTCCTTGTGTGTTTCTGGAGAAGAAGCTGAGGAGGGGCTTTGGGTTTTGTAGATAAAGGTATTTACTTCCTCAGAATTATATCCGTAATTTTCTCCTACGTGTCCTGTCGCTGTACATGATGAAGTTTGAAAGGTACCGTGTTTGGCTAAAACATGGTGATAATTTAGAAGCACAAATGGAACTTGTCCGGAGGGTCTCACATCCATCACACGTTCACTTTCAGAGTCGTGATCAAGCTTTACAGCCATTCTTTCATCGCTGTCCAGTTCATCTAGATTTGTAGCATAGTGACTAATATGCCCATATTTGGGTTCTTTCATGGAAATCCTTCTTGTTTGCTCATACACTGAGGGCATTGGCAGGAGATGACTTAATTGTCCTATAGTTTTAGACTGGAAACATTCTGATTTTGGCAGCAAGGAGTTAGTTATTGAGTTTGAAAAAGAACTTTCATTAATACTGATTTTTTCTTGTAGGTCTCTGTTAAAAGCTAACTTGTTTTCTTCTTTAATGAGTTGGTGAGGTGGCTGAATCCTGGTTTCTATTTTGTTGGGTTTCGTGATGCCAGAATCATAAATCTCTTCTTTGTATCTGCTGCCTGGCATGGGTGCTGTGCAGCTTGTAAAGTTGTCAGATAGAGCATCTTGGCTGTATCTTCTGTTTGATATGGGCACTTGCAGGAAAGAGAAAATATGTTAATTACTGACAATGAGCTCATATAATAGACTAATACTTTTTATGATGGAACTCATATACGTGTTTGTCTTGGGCCAGATCCGAGTCCCAGTGAAGACACTGGAGACATTCCCATTTTCCTCAGTGGCTTTGGACAAGTCTCTTTAAGACAGTGCTGAAAAGTAAAAACAAACCAACCCGTTCAGAAGGGCCAACAGCATTGAACAATTCTGAAAAGGTTTGCTATGTGAAATGCCCATTTGTTTGGCTGGATAATTATCAATCAATCAATCATTACTGATGTAGTTAAATTGGGGGAAATTAAACCAAATAAATATTTGGAAATGTGACCTGCTATCAAAAACATTAACCTTAAGTTAGATCTTTTCAGAGATTTATCAAATTATTTACCAAAGGATGGGTAATATTTATTACATATCAATGATTCAATGATTAGAATAAAACAGAATTTATTCTTTGTGTCACTGTGGAAATGTATTTGACACTCGGAACTGTAAGGAAAGAAGAGACTGTGTAGTATTAGATACTGACATGTCAGTATGTAATTTGTGATACCTACTTGTGATATATGTAATATCTAGATTGTCTCATGTTAAAGGCTTTGCTTTTTCTCCTTGAAAAACTAGCACCACATATTAAAAACATCTATTGAAAAGCAACAAATACTTCTTGAGTAATGCTATATCTCTGCTTTTAAGGTACTATCATGTAATAAAGCTGTATGTATCATTATAATTCACAACACATACTGAGAATGTTTGTTTGAATGCAGGAGTACCAAGCTGGGTGTGCATGGAAGACCAGAAGCTCAGTTCTTAAAATTTCAAGAGATTATGAACTAGGATTTCTATTTAGGCTTTTCCTCTAAAATACATTGAATAATCTTAGTTTTCTCTTAAGTTTCTGCATGGTAGCTGAACCCTGAAACAATATGAATTGTTTTTATCATTTTCTGCTCTGCTTGCTCAGCTTTTCCTTTGTGTACAAAGGGTAGGATGAAAAGCCAGTATTGGCTAAAATGAGATGAGTGCTAATTTTTTTGCACTGTCTTGTATGAACAGTTTGAAAGTTACACTGTTCCTCCAAGGCATATTTGAAAAGTTTTATGTTAAAGGTTAAATGAGGCACTTAGCAAATTTCTCAAATTAAGCCTAAACTCTGTTTGGTGTTATGCTCACTGAAAGCCCTGGACACCAAAGTGCCTTTTGTAAAAGGGATTTTCTGTTCTTCTGAAAATTTTATTCAACATGTTCAAAGTTTTGGAGTTCCCCTGTAGTGGTTGCTGGTGTAACTGTACCCACTAATAATTAAATATTCCCTGTGCTATAGTAGACTGGCAAAGCCTTCATGTATAACAGAGGAAGCAGAAATAGCTCAATTGTACCTTTTTTTATATGCAGAACTTCATTAATTTCAGAGGGAGTTGCACCACATAATTAACACCAGAATTTAAACTGGAATCTGGATCCAATTTCTTCTTGATCAACCCACCACCCTCCTAGAAACAACAACCTTTCAAGTTAGTCTTTTTTATTTCCAGGTATATATTTTGTACCAAAAAGTATTTGCAGTCCTAAGTAAAATGAATTCTCATCAGCTGTTGAAAAATGGCCCTCTTAGATCACAAATCAAAATGGGGATTCAGCAATTTTGATTTGATACTTGGAAATTTTACCAGTGTAGTTATACTACTGTAATTTTAGCTCCGTGTTTGGCATTCTTACTGTGAAATAAGTATACATGCTAAGAGCTACTGACACATAACTAATATGGTTTAACTAATCTGGTGTACTGCTTTTAGTGGTTTTCCCACTTGAAACATCCATGGGAGTGATGGGTTTGTGCTCTTACTGCAGCATGGAGTATTGTTACTTCATGACTCTCCTCTAATCTCTGACAAAAGATTGTTGGTTTCCATTTTTAGAGCCCACACTGGTAAGAAGCTGAAGCATCATGGCGACCAGTTGCCCCCTGCCTTGTTATCTTTATTTCTGTAATCTGAAATTCTGCTGGGCTGGTGGCTTTCTTCTTGGTACCAAGAAGTAATTTGCATACTTGGGAGATTTACAGGATATCCATTTTGTTATATGCTGTTTCTCAAACATGGGTTTCGTCTCTTTTGCTGAGGAAGAAGGTAAGCGTCTGGTTAATTGTTTGCAGGCTTCCATTAAAGTTGTCAGCACATTCATGGAGTTAGACCAGAGAGTTAAGCAAGTCATGTCTGCAGTGCAACAGAGCACAGTTGGTTTTGTCCGCTCACATTCAGAACAGTTACTGGAGCTAGACTTAAATGTGCTTTTGTCTTCCTTTGCAGACAAAAACCCAAGGATGCCCTGGGACAGACTCCTCCTGGGGAGTTCTTCATACAGAAGTTAATCGAAAGCTGACCAGCTGCTTTGTACTGCTGTAGAAGGGCAGCACCCCAGTATTGCTTCCACCCATGTGACGTGTGGGCAGTTGCCAGCGTACCTGCCTCAGCAGGTGCACGGGCACTCCATGCGTTCTGCACTGCTCCAGCCCTGAAAATGCTTTACAGTCGTTGAAGACAGTGCCTTAGTTTGGGGTGCTTTCCAGACCACTCTTCTGCCAGAGCAACTCAGCTATGCCAAGTGAGATAGATACACTGCACACCCAAGCTTTATATCATACCAGAGTGACAGCAGCTTTCTAGGAGGCCCATTCATGATTACTTATACCACCTCCATTCACAGCAGCCTACAACTGCGGCAGTCAACTCAGTCCTTCAGGCATCATGTCTGTAATTCTTGCAAAGTAGCTCTGCTTTCCCACTGGCGCACGGGGTGCAGCTTGGGCAAGTGGAGGGAAAACCTAGAGATAAGAGCCCCATCACCTGGCAGACTGCTCAGATTTCAGCATCCAACCATCCGAGTGGGAACAGGAAGGCTACTCAAGCAGGTAGTGGTCTTTGTTTAACACATTATTCATAGTTACAGTATACTAGAGCAACCTTTCCCCTGTCAAACACAGTGCTGCAGCAAGGAGCATTCCCTCCTCACCTTTAAATAATGCAGTCAAAGATCAGATGGTGCTCAGCTGGGCAAGATGCTTGCAGAGAAGGTATTTCGTTCACAAACATGCTTTTCTGTACCAAGATGTTAACAGATAGAGCTGTTCCTTTTTCTCCCATTGCCCATGTCTATTTCCATAAAAATAAAAGGAAGGCATCCTGGAACCAGGTTAAAGCAAAGAAAGTTTGGTACTCAGCACTCATCTTCATGCGAAATGTATGTAGGCCTTATCAGCAGAGTTTTGCATGCTGTCTGTAAAAAGCCTTGTCTATTTTTAGGACACAACTGAACTCCTCTTCATGCATGCTTTGTCTTGCACATTTTTTTCTCAGGCTCTCTGATCTACACTAATTTCGGAAGAGTGTACTCCTGACAGTTACTCTATGTTTTGAAAAGACAGTATGCCGCCACTTGAATGTTGACATGTAGCCCATGATATTTCAGTATGTTTCCTGATCCTTTGTACAAGTGGGCCTTCAGACTAAAGGATCAATTGCTCAGTCACTGAGTTTTGCTGAAGACCAATGAGCAGACCTGTACTGCTCAGGTCACATGCTCCTGTGTCACAAAGGTATGCTGATTTTCCTCCGTGTCAAAAAAGGCAAAGACACAACAATGTCTTAATACTTCCATGCCCATGAAAAGGACATCTTTTAGATTAGCTCAATATCTGTGCTGTGTCCTGATCTGAACCCTGATTGCGAACAATCTGAGGCATTGGCTGATGTTGTAATTACTGTCTTCTCCATTCTTCTCCCTCCAAAAACAATAGTAAGGCAACATGATCTTCAAGCCCTCTTTGTCTCTAGTGGAACACACTTTTCACAAAAGATATCATGTATTTGTTACAGTAGTCCCTGGCTAAACCTGGGGAGTTGGTTTGGGGATGGAAGATAAACCAGAGCTTTTTCACAGATCTTCTTAGTATTCTCCATAATTTCCTGAGTTTTGGTGTGATTAATGGCACTAAGTACAGACTGGCCAACAGCATAACTTAAGGAGAAGCAAGTACTGTGGTACCCACAGTAGTAATGTATCCATTCAAGTGTACAAAGGAAACTTCCCTGACTCCAAATACGGTAGCCTTCTCTGAAGTGAGTTTCTTTTCTGCTGACTAGGTCAACTGGAAAAAAGTGGAAGAAGCTTCAAACCCAGATTCTGAGGCGGCAGCATCTGATTGGCAGGCAGTTTTATCTGCTACGTGCTTTTCCAGAGCTTTGATGGCTTGGCATGATCATCTTAAAATCTCTGATCTCTCCAAAAGAAGCTATTTTCCATAGATAAAAATGTCTCTGGCCTACGGCATTTTTGGCAGATGTTTCTATGGATGTGATGTGGAATAGCCCTTCCATCCAACCCGGTTGCCAGATGTCATATTTGGCATTGCCTTTGGATTGAAGATAATGACGCTAAGCAGATCCTCTCTGCTTTGAAGCTTACTGGCTGTCAGTTTTTCAGTGAACTGCTGGAAAAAGCAGCAGTTGACAACGTAAGGAAGATCAGATGCCCCTTTCAATTCAAAGCAAAAAGCTGCTTGCTTCCAAAGTTTCAGATTTCTCTTCTGCCACCAGCCTCAGCAAAAGTACAAGAGGACTAATTCTGCCTCAGGAGGAAACAGACTCTGGAACAATTAGCTACAAATCCTTTTTGCAGTGGAGGCTCCATTTTTCTTTCCCCTCTTTTAACACTGTGTGTGAACTCAAGCAATGATCTCTGACCAGGCCTGAATTTCACCATATTCTTTTTTCCTTCCTAAATAGTACAATTATAAGTGCTTTTGTGGATAATTAATTGTACCAATTGTATCAAATGCTCAATAGCTAAACATCCATTAAAATAGATCTGTGCTCAAAAGACAACCATATTCCACTTTAAACAACAAAATCTTAAGCAGAAGTAGAACCAGAAGTAAGAACTGCTGGTATCACAGCTCCATTTTCCTGTTCATGAGGAAGTGGTGAAGGTATGCATGCATGATGAAATTGAAAAATACCAGCAGTTGCTTGCAGTTTTTTGTTGGGCTTTTTTCTGTTTTAACATATTTAACAGTATTCCTGTGGAATCCTTCTGACTTAATATATTTACTTGGAGTTATCTGCCCATATCAACCGACTGATGGTAAATTGCTTGTCTGCTGCTATGCTCATTGGGCTTTGTTGGCAAATGTTATGGCCACAATCAATTTTACAGACTGTTTTCTGAACAGACTGTTCTTTCCACATCCACTCTCAGTGTATCTGATGGCACCCTCTGACCAGCAAGGGGTGGATCTATTTTCTCGATCAGTCTGACGGCATCTGTTAGTCTGGAAGCAGAGAAGAAAAGCTGGGCTGACTTCTGTATGCCTAAAACAGCTTTGTTCCTGCAGACTTACTGGGGATCTGCAGGGTATACAATCTTTATACTTATCCTCAAAAGATCTAGCTTTTTTTTTTTTTTTTTTTTTTTTTTTTTTCTTATTTTTGGTCTAAGGCTACTTCTTTCACACCCTGTTCACAACAGTAACAAAAGGAAGCCAACACATTAGAGGAGCATGAACTCAGCAAAAGCATTTAACCTGCACTGAGCTGTAAGAAGTGCTTCAGTCTTGCTCATTTTCAACCTAACAGAACAGTAAAATAAAATGCTACAGTCAGCTGGGTGAGGTCAATCAGCTGGGTGAAGTCAAATGGGCCTGTGAAGGACAAAACCCTGGGCAGAAGTTATTTACTCCTCTGTGGGAGACACATTTGATGTCTGATACCGTCTTCTGCCTGATATAGCAAGCTCAGCTTCTAACATCTGCAGATACTCCCTTCAGATCTAGATTATCTGATGTCAAGTCCCTAAATGAATAAATGCTTGTTTCTGGTATTCAAGAATCCTGAGCCTATCTTTTCTAGCTTTTTTTTATTATTATTATTTATTTTTTTATTTTCACTACTGCTTCCGCTGTCCCATCCTCAATGAAGCTAGAACAAAGGAATGTTTCCATCTAACTTTATAACAGTCTGTCAACCAGTCAGTCCTCATCAGTAATTTTTAACTAATCAAAATATTATATGTAGATAGATATAACATATATGGGATCTAAGGATTAGAGTGTATCCTGAGCTTGTTTACATTTAGTTACTCTATGGTTTTAGCATGGTTATTTCTTACAGACTGCCACCTCAGAGAAGTCAATGTCTTTAGTGCTTCCTTCAAAGTATTTGAGCTGACCATCTGTATAGAAGATAATGCAGCTGATTGGGGAGGAGCACAGATGACATTTTCAAATAAAGCAGAAGACGGTGCATTTCATTTACTCATTCACTGTAGTAACTGTAAGGTAAAGCCATTCAGAATGCCTTCATGCTTAGAAAGGACAACCTTCAATTTTTATGGAAATAGAGCATGTTTATTTTAATTTCTGTATGTGAGCTGAAGTACACTTGTTTCTTTCTGACCAGCAATTACTTACCTGAGCAACTGCACTAAATAACTCTGATAGTGTAAAACATGAAGGTAAACTGTGCTAGTGTTAAAGGAGGTGGTATCTCTGCTCTGTTCTAAAACTGATTCTGGTGAATACATTTTTGCAGCTGATGCTTTGGTAATATTCCTAATCAAGTGTTGATGGTAACGGGAAGAGGGATGAACATGTAAATACTATAAACAGAATGGTTGTTAACCACTGTTTCTTGTTTTCTGTATTTCCTAAACATCTCGTAATTCCTGTTTTTAAACTACAATTACAAATCTTTCCCAGACACCTTTGCTTTTTTTTTTTTTTTAAATGATACCCACCTTCATAACTCTGTGCAAGATTATGTCGAATGATGTTCACTGGCTGATCAGGAAGATTTTTGGAAGGTGACTGGCTGTTGGGTACCAAGGAGTTGGCATAATGCCACTGACATTCTCCATTTGTCTGCAGCGTACTCAAGAAAAATCGAGCCACTTCACAAGGTGCTCCTTGAGACTGCCCAAACTTTGAAGGCAGCATTTGCTTTTTGCTACTGAAGACATGAGAATCTACAGGGAAGTGTCCATAATGGTAAGAGAAAGGCAAGCTATATGACGGGGCATATAAAAGTTCACTGTTTTCTGAATGGAAGTTTTGTTCTTGGATGGTGGCAGCGTTCACTGCAGGGCTGGATCGCCAGTTCCCCACCTGGCTGCATTCCAGTTTGTCTGTTTGGAATGAGCTGTATTGCTGGGGAAAAGAGGGGGGAAAAAAAAAAAAAAGGAAGGGAAGAGAGTTAAATGACTAACTTTCATATGAAACTGCATAACATATCATACAGGCACCCAGAGTTGGGCCTCCTTGAACTGCAATCTCACTGGCTAATGAGACTGGCTTACCAGTGCATTTAAATCTCCCTGCCTTCATGATAACTTCACTTAACATGGGAACAAAGAACTACTTTGTCATCCTAATGTTATGGGTTTATCTGATAATTTTGCCAGTTGGATTTTAGCTAGTAAGTGTAGAGAGTTGTAAATACTAGAGGGCAGAATTTTGTTGCAAAGCACTGGAAGTCTCTGATAAATGGAGTAGCAGACCATGAATATGACTTAGCATATGTTAGCATGTCAAGCTTTAGGAATGGCAGGAAGTCAAAATCTGTCCTTTGCATCAGCTTCTATCACAATGATTTTCTCTTCCCCCTTGCTCCTACCTTCCTCCCCAGATTCCAAATGCTTTTTGGGCTCTCACTGTTTTAAATGCCGTGTATGTGCTAGCTACATTCACTACTGTTTTAAGGCAATAGTAGCCCCTTCCAACAATATCTGTTGCAAAGTTTCAGAATGTCTCATGGTGGGTGTCAGTCTCACCAACCCCATTTTATGGACAATCTCCATAGTTTCCTTTCACACCTGGTTCCAGCCCACCCAGTGACAGTGAGATATATTCCAAATCCCACTCCAATGCTCTGTTTGCTAGGATTCATCCTTATGACACATTCTCCAGCATAGCAAACCACTAATACCAATGTGACATTAAGAACCCTGCATATCAACAGTGAGTTAGATGAATTGTAAACCGGTGCAAATTTTCACAACATAGTTATTCTTAGTACATGTTTTTCTTCTTTTTACCAAGAAAGCACATTGTTTTTTATAGTACTTTGCATACTCTGTATCCAGAAGTTTTTGTGTTTGCATCACTCGCTGGAGTTGGTTTGAACTACTTATGCTGTCCACCCCCAGAACAAACAGGTCTAATTATGCTCCAGCCTACAAGGGAGTTCCTGCACAGAGCATACTATGGCCACTTTTCTAGTAAGTTCAGTTCTGGATGATCTCTGTCCTCTCCCAAACAATCTACAACAACAGTTGGTAAGTAAATATTGCTGAAAGTGTTACCTGCTGTGGGTAAGGTGTTGTTCTGAGTTTTGCCTTCATTTTATTACTTTTGGGTTTTACAATTTTCCTTGTTTCCTGTGAGGTAGATACTGAGTTTCTGCATGAAAATTGTGACTTAGAAATGGTGACCTGGTCCAGTGACAACTGAAGTTCCTTATACTCAATATCTCTGCAAAAGAACAGTCCAATAAATTACATTCTCAAACATACTGCACAAATCTAAAATAGCTCCTTTGAAAATACATGCTAGCTTTCACAATGTTTTCATTTCCATTCTTCCAAGGTTTTCACTGAGTCTGCAGTGCAAGTCTGGGATGGAAGCAAGCAGTGATTCTCATGGTCTGACCCCGTCCCCACACAAGTCTATCACAAACATTCCACTGGGAACCATGTTAACATCTTCAAACTAGAGTGTCCTCACTCTCTGAACCTAAACTGTGCCAACTTCTTCTCAGCCATCTGTGGCACCCTGCAGTTTGGAATCACAGCCATGTCAGCTGACAGAGACAGATCAATTCATCTCTCTCATCCTCAATCAGGACTTGGTCTCTGCCCTGGCTCTGACAATTATTCCCGAGGAAAGGAAAGGAGTGATGTTCCCCTCCTGTCAGCGCAATGTGCTTGTAACTACACCACAGAAGCTGCAATGGTGTTTTTCTGACAGTCTCTAGACTCTCATTTCTGCTCTGTTCTGTTCAGCTTTATCTGCCCCACAGACAGGACAGATTTTGTACAAAAGAGGCTAAAAACCAAATCAAGAACAGACTGTGCATCATATTTTGAATAATTGATAGAGTTCTGGTGATTAAATGGTCTCACCTCGTTTTGGCAGTAGCAACAGTGGAGCATATTTTGAAAAGGATAACTAGAAAAAACCTTTCCCTCTCAATTTCTATCTAGAACTCAGTTCCATCATTTTTTGATGGTGAATAACTTGGAAGTAAATTCAACTCAAGAATATGCTGCTATATCCCTGGCACAGTGTCCTTCTTTTTACTCAAATCACTTGCCCCAGCTCATGGTTTGCAAGCTGGTTGCATGGCTCAGCCTTTACCTCATGCTGCTGCCTCTCACATCCATACAGGGATGAGGGCAGTGCTAGCCAGTGTGTCTAGGGCTGAGTACCTACTTCAAGTAGTTTAAAGAAACACCCTATGGTTTCTCAACTCATACACTTTAACTCCCTGAAGGCAGGTATCACAACATTGTAATATGCAAACACACACAATCCTACCACACACATCATGCAAACACATTTTACTTTCAAACCAGATAGGAAATGGACCAGTTTCGACAAAAGAAAAGAGCATATAAGTCCCTGCTTTTTTACACTACTTAACACAAGGGATGCTCACTATCTCTTTTTTTTCTTTTCCCTCACAGATAGTCTTTTCAGTCATGGTCTTTTTCATTATCACTTATCCCTCATTCAATATAAATTTCTGTCTCTCTCAGCTTTAGATGAAGGCAGGAATTTTGCAACACCTTCATGACTTTGAACTAGAATTCATGAACTGCAGGTCAAAACCACTGTATGTTCACTAGTTCAGGGGGAGCTACTTGCCATTGTGAGAGTGTAGTTTTTCCCTCAGTATCCATGCAGCCCAAGACAAGTGAGAGAATCCTCAGTGATTCACCTGTCCCTGAAGAGTCCTGCTTCCTACCATGTCCCTGTCTCCCAAACTGACACTGTGACCTCTGCTGGGTAGCAGTAGCTTTCACTGTGTCTGGGCAGCCCCAGCACAGTTCTGATGCCAATTACGCGACTGGGGTCCAGGACTAACACAAATGCCTGCCAGTGGTATTACATTCAAACACATGGTGTACAAGGTAATCATCAGGAATAGCAGGTCTTTTTAGTTCAATGTGACTGAAAGAGGGAGGATATAAGAAAAGTGGCTGCAACATGCAAGCACAGAACAATACTGAAAGACATAGCTAAAGCAAACTTAAAGGATTTAATTAGTAAGGAATCAACTACTGATAACACACAAAATGAATCTATTGCTGATAACACGTAATGGTACAAAGTATTTTGACTTACGTAAGGACATAATTGACACTCACTATGCAGTGAGGCCGTGATGAACGGCTGTTATGCACAATAGTAGCGTAGCTCTGTACCCAAACCCAGCCTCCATGCTTGGACAGTAATCGATAGTACTTGGTTGTGACTTGGCCTTTCACCAACACTGTAAATACAATTTTAAAAAGCATTTCACATCACCTGGACTTGTGACCACTTCCTGGAGAGATTTGTTTGCAAGGAAGGGACTTTTCACCCTTCTTCCCCTCCCTTAGACCTCCTCCTCCTCCTCCCACCAAACTTTAAATAGCTCACCTGCAAAGGTATCTGTCCTGCCCCTTTACATCATTTCACAAGGTCACGTTACTGTTTACAAATAGTATGTTGCAAATTATTAAGGTTTGTCTTCCTTCTTTTCCAGTTCACCCTGCTCTCTTATGCTTACATTCTGAAAAAAAAACCTTACTGTTTCTAATCTTCTAACTGAAAAAGTTTGAGACATCAAAAATACTTTGAAGAGGACACAACTAGCTTGAACTTTTCCAGTATATTTGGAAGCACTTTAGTCATTCATATCTTGTTAGATTATTGTTTATTTCTCAATGTATTTTATGCTATGATGCTTTTTCCTCTGTAAGCTCTACATTTTGAAGGTTGATTTAAAAAGGTAAAATTAAAATGCTGTTTGGTTCTTAAGCACACAAATAGGAACAGAGAGGTGAATCCATTATCTCATAGATTTCACTGGAAATGTAATCCTCTGTACATCAGTTTGGATTCTCTGTGAGCAAAGATGTTTTGGCATAAGGCTATGCTATAATGGGAGTTGTGCAGAATCTCTAAATATTTAATCTAGCCACAAATATTTCTGGTTCAGTGCCAGGCATTTATCTAATGATTCACTAGAAGATAATGGCCAGCCTTCAAAGGTGGTTCTTCTCTTGTGTAATCCTGGAATATTCCCCTAGGAAACTCCATCTTCTTACTCTTCTGTTCAATCAGTTGGTTTTGTTTTGTTTGTTTGTTTGTTTGTTTTAATTAGGAAATAAGGAACTGAGTTTGCTACACAAACTGTGTCCAAAAAAAGAGTAACCAATAGCAGCAATTCCTTCATATAATACATGATTGAGAAATTGAATTACTGCTTGCAAATATAGGGCTAGTACTAGACTGAACTTGGTAGCAAAGCTCACTGTAATTTTGTTCTCTCATTGTACATGCTTGGTGGAGAAGCAGATACATAATCATGAAATCAAACAACAATTTTCTCTTTCATCCAACTCTAATAAAGCAAATGACCTCCTGAGAGGAAAATATATGGCCTTATAATTAGTGTTCATAGCAGATTTTTCTGACAGGGAGGGCAACCAATATTAAATTGGGAACTAAAGAGCACATAATCTTTGGGGGATTGTTTACTGTTTGGTAATTAACTATATGGCTATCAGTCATCACTGGGGTTGGCTTTTTTTTTCCTTCAGTTGTTACTTGAGGAAGTAGGCGTTTATAATTTCAATAGTAATCATAGACTGCAATAATGTGAATACTGTGAATAGCCCAGTGTAAGACTGACAGAAGAGCAAGGTTTTGTTCTTGCTAAAAGGTCCTTTAAGCCTTGTAGCTTATAGGTCATCTCTCTGGACTTCTTACCCGCCTATCCATCTGCCCACGTCACAGCATATTTCAACTTTTCTTCAAACCCACTTAATCTCCCTAAGAAAATCAGGCTCTTACAAAATGGCTATAGACATTCTTTCTGGAAGTGTCAGTTCTCTTTCCATTGCAGGATATGGTATCCATTTGTTCAGAAAGCAACAAGATAAATAACAAGATCTTGTAGGACATTCAAAAGCCCATCCTCACTGACACCAAGTCACTGCTATTTAGGTTTGAAGTCTCTCTTAGATAGCAGGTTTTTGCCTCATGCTTACTGGTGTCCTTTATCACACCTACATTTCTACATGGAATAGTCTATGGGGTGGAGGTGTGCATGTATACAGATATTTAAGAAAATCATAAATATGTGTGTAAGTGTGTAAACACACCTACAAAATATAAAGGCACGTGTACTCTTTAAGGGCAATATATTGCTCTAAGGTAAAAGTCTTGTAGCTGTTACTCAAAGATTCAGTATAACAATGCCAAATAAATCTGTTCTAAAAATATTTGTTAACAATCAGCTATATGCCATGGAATCACTGTGTTTTGTGGTGTTCTATAATCCAAATGGCCCAGTTCTAGGAAATGATGCTTACATTTTGGCCTAGATCATCTAACAGATATTTTCTGTAATGTGGTCTAGGCTTTTCAGAGCTAAATCTTCATGCTAGTTTAATGGTCAGGTTTTCCTTGAACCCAGAATGCCTTACTACTTAGTCTTCCAAAAAATAAATTAATGCTGTAATGGATCTCTAGCTATAACAAAGTTCTTCCGGGTGCTTTTGGACTAGTTGTGACTTTCACTGATTTTTTTGAAATCCCTGTTTTAGCTCTCCAGTTAGGTCAGTATATTAAAAGATGTGAAAACCACTGAGGACTATAGTGTTCAACTTTCCTTCCTAATTATATGGATAAACCAGTATTTCTCCTGGGATGGTGGAGGACTCCATGTCTCCTGCATTTTTAGCAATCTGGGGGAAGTCTGACCTTGGCTAGGGGACAGTTGCTGCACTTCCGATACAGTAAATGAGGTCAGTTTCCATTTAGTTCTGTGTTAAATTACCCTGTTTGATGCTGATTGGGAAACCTCAGAAATGGGAGTGAGGTATATCCATTACCAAGACAATCTGTGCAGGCTCAAACTTCTTGGTGGCCTCTGCTGCAATCAAACGGGGAGGATTCAGTGGCTTTAGCCTTGGCTCTTAGATGTGCCATTTGTAACTGGGTGTTCCGCTGTTGTGGTTCCCTCCTGGTTTAGCAGGCAAGCTGAAAAAGGCACTGGGCTGGCTGGGCTGGTCCTTCTGGTCTGTCACAGATGGCTATTTTGAAAGGCTCCAGCAGGCTCACAGCATGTGGCTGGGAGTTCCTAGCCTGCACTTAAGGATACCAAGAGAAATGGACTTCTTGGTTCCTCAGCTGCAGCAGTTACTGGTTTAGCTTCCATGGTGCACCCAACCTGGCATGTCATCGGTCCAGCCCTCGAGCGGTGTGGTCAGTGAATGGTGCCCTAGCAGAGTCTACAGTTCTTTTGCCCTCTTAAAAAAAATAGTGCAGCTCTGCTGGAAGGTTTGGTTGCTGGGTGAGCAAAAGTAGACTCAGTGCCATGGACAGTGTAAACTGTGCTCTGCTATAAGATAGGTTCTATAAATACATAGGTTGACTTCCAGGAAGTGGCAGAAGAGTTTGGTGATGACATCAGTTGGGGCTGGGGCTTGCCTTGCCATGGCACAGAGATGTGGCCCTTGTAAAAGTTTATGTGAGAAGAGCACTGATATTAGAACATGTGGGTTGCACAAAATCCTCCTTGCAGAGAAACTATGGTACAAATGCAGTGGCTTCTCTGAGGCCAGAAAAATATTTTGTCTATACTGGAACAGCTTCTCTATCCCATCTTTTAGAATGCAAAATCCTTAAGCAGGGACTCATTATTTGTGTGGCCATATTTCCCCAGTTGCAGAGCAAACACTGTGTATATTGATGGTGCTACAGAAATAAATAACACTAGTTCAAAAGCCAAAGCTTTTTCATATAGCTGGAAGCTAATCAAATGTTTAAAACAGGAAACACTGTTTGCTGCCAGCACACCTTAGGCAAATATTCACATCTACATTTTCCTCATAGTCTGATGTTCTTGTTATGACCCTTCTAACTTGTTCCCCTCACTGTTTCCTTTGTTTTGTTCTCTGTGCTGCCTAACGTAAAGTTCAGTTGCTTTAGGTCTTCAATTTGGGAACTATTTTTTTTCCTCTTTGAAAAAGCAATTTGTTACCCTAGTTTAGGATTGGTTTTTTTGTTTTTTTTTTTTTTCCTTTTTCTTTTTTCTTAATACCCTTATTAGGTGTAAGACATTTCTCTCCACATTTCTTCATCAGATGACACTTAATCATCAATTGCATTATAGAATGCTGTGTCAAACTTGCCAACCTTTTACTGTTCATGTTCCTAAGACGTTTACTGATGGATGGTGGGGGAGTTATAACAGTGCTCCGCAGAGGAAGTTTGTACACTTTACATCTGTTTTAATAATTCCTGTTACTTGGTATTCTGACCGTGATTCTGCACCATTCCCACCATTGACCAAGCATTAGCTGATGTTTTTTGCTTCTTGGCATTTATTTGCTTTGAGACTTTTACAAATTTCTGTGCATATGTCTTGCTTTTTTTTTTCTGTTTTTAAACTTTATAATAGTTTATCTTTGTAGTTCAGACACAGTATCTAGAGAACAGCTTTTAGTTATTCTGTTTGGTTGAGGGTTTTTTTTCCTTGTGGGAGGAGGTGTGTGTGGGGGGGTGTTAATTCAATAAACGTGATGTGTCTCTATTTTAAACTCCAGTCATACACTGAATTTAAACTAGCAGCCAAAGTACAAGTCTTCTACCTTGCATACAGAATTATCCATCATTCTGCTCTAAAATGCAAAACTGTTTTCCAGAGCTGATTGTGGGTATAATGGAATCATCTCTATACTGGCTGACACAGATATTTCAAATAGTCTTGTGAAAATAATGAGTGATATTTTGTACAAGTCAACAGTCACAACCAGATGTTAACACTACAAAGAGGATGACCCCAACAGAACATTACCATCTACCCTGGTCATTCTAGATTTTAGTTTACAATGACCCAGAGTTTGGTAAATATGAACTTGCTGTAAAGATCAGTTTCTGCTTTCCCAGGTGTAGCACACACTGCCATCAACAGAATTCGGCACTTGGAATTTCAACACTGACTTGCCAAGTACAAGTGCATCCTCCTTTATATTCCAGGGCCTTATGAACAGCACACATTAAGGTGAAGAACTGACTATTTTCTCCTTCAGGAAGCCTAAGAGAAGGATTTGACTCCGGCTGCTTTCAGCCCACAAGGGCAATCTGGAAAAAAAATCCACCGACATTGGTTTTTGGATGTCATCTTTGCATCGTATGGGCTGCGGCAGACTGAGCCAAATCCAGAGTTCAGCTATTCCCGCAATTTGCTTCTCAAATTAATGTGCTACTGAATGAACTACTTCCCAAATCCAGATGTTTGAAGATATGATTAGTGTCTCTGTTGGCAGATGGGGAATTATTAAATGTGTAATTTTTTTTTCCTGACACTCCATTCTCCAAACCTCATCCACATGCTATTAATGAACATCCATCTAAGGATTTTTTTGGTTTGCATTCACTTCAAACATGGGATGATTATTACTAACATATTTCAGAGGAATGGGGAGCTGTTGCATAATTTTTCTTTTAACAACAGAGGCTAGTAAAGTTCAGGTTTTCCCCTCTCATCACTCACTCTTTTGGTTGTTTCCTTCATGAGTTCACCACCCAGATTCAAGTCCAAATTTTTGAAAGAGCCTGGATCCTTTAAATAGAATGATAAAAGTGGCCAGATTTTTTTTTTTTTTTTTTTTTTTTTTTTTATAGCCGAGCACTTTTGAAAATCTAGCTCCAGTAAAGATTTGGAAAGCTTTCTCTACTTTCCAGCACAGTGCCTGTTGTCTGCAAAACTTCTCACTCTACTTAATAAATTTCAGTCTAGCATTCTTTTTACTTACACAGATGATGAGCATATCGTAAATGGAACACATCACAGCCATGAACATGGTGGTAGAGGGTTTTTTCTATCAGATCTTGGGGCTCATATCCAGTTAATTCAGTCACCCTGGAAAATGAAGATTCCATAATAAGCAAAATCTCTAGGAATATTCAGTTTCATTAAACTAACATTTGATTGTGCCAATAAATCAGGTGCTAAAAACTACAGGACAAAATGTTAGTTTTGGAAACAGAATCCTCATCTTTATAAGAAAATAAACCCTCTCAACCCAGCCAAAGCAAGGTGCAGCTATTCCCTGGCCAGCTTCACACACAGGCAGGAAAAAGGGTTCTTTTACTTATTTCCACTTTGGGCTTTTGCCACTGCCATGCACGATCCTTTGCACAAAGATTCAGTTGAGGAGCCATTCATGAAACAATAAAACTACTCTTGTGGATTGCTGACACTTTTTCATTTGCTTTTGCAAACATACAAGTGTAGCATGTATGTCAGTCTATGGAAGCTGTGATCATGGTCTATAATTAAATTCAGGCTAACGCCTGACAGAAGAAGTAAGCAGGAGCTTATTCCAGCTGAGAATGTGGAAAGACAAGGAGCTAGGAAGGTCACAAGCTAAGAAAAGGAAGACTGAAGCTAGACTTCAGAAAAACGTCCTCACATGATGAGAAGCAGAATAATGGAACAAATTTGAAAGAGCAGTATCTCTGCAAATGTTAAAGAACCAGTCTACACTGGTCAGACTTACACTGGGTCAGACCTGAGGAGTCACACTTCATGGTTCAAAATGGACTTTTGTTTATTTAGCACTGTTCCTTGAGAACAAAATTCCTTAAAGTATATTGTGCAATTCAGCCATAATATGGCTTGTTTACCTAGTGTTGCTGGGGGTGTTTTATGCTGTCCTGGACTTTCTTCACCTAAAAAGGCAGAACAGAGGTACCATACAAAGGCATGTCTACATTAACAAGCAAAACAGTCCATTGGCAGGCAACCCGTAGAGTGAAATTGTTACTGCTGAGGATCTACTTCTGCAGCGGGAGATGCATCTGCATATTTTAATTTCAGGACGTTTACTTGGGACTAACTCTAGTTGAGGCCTGTGGACTGAAAGCTTTGTAATAGTTGGAATGCCTTAGACGTGCTCTTGGAGTTTGTCTTCCAGTTTAGATTCATCCAGAAAGAATCATGCTTAAGGCCTCTTCATGACATGAACTGCAGTGCAGAGTGGGGACAGTCAGGACCCTTCAATAGGATGCTTCTGGTCTGAACTTAAACACTAAAGAGGATGCACTGTATTAGAGAATAACACAGTAGTATCCACAGAATGTAGATATGTAGAATACTGGGGTATCCAGCAACATGTTTCATTGGTGGTTGCATATAATGTAAACTTTGATTTATCTTTTTTATTTTGTAACTATTATGCATCTTCTTTACTCTTACCCTAACGTTGAGCAATCACAAGGACCCCACAGAGACTGGGGACTTTATATTCTACTTGAGAGAGCGCTTTGGAGGGTGGGATTCTTCTGAAGAAAATCAGAGGGAAAAAAAAAAAAAAAAAAGAGGTTTCACAGTCTGATTTATTATAAATACAGGACAAATACATGCATTCCTCCCCTAGCTATGCTTCGTCTGGGAAACTCTGGCACACCTTTGCCTCAGTCAGGGACTGCCAATGTGGAGTGAGCACACATGCTGTCTTTCTGCAGGAGAATATGTGAATATATGCTTATGTTTCTCCTCTGCAGTGTGCACTATCCCTCCTGGCTTACAATTCTAGGGGCTCAAATTCTCCCTTAGGCCTATCAGCATGGTGAAATACTGGTGAAAGGTCCTGTTCAGGTTTCAGTGCTCCTTCTGACTTCAGTGCAATTAAAACAAGGGTGGCAATTTCATCCTGCTCACTTGGCAAGTACAGAAACATCTAATCCAAAACCAGACAAAATGCTGCAAACCTAAGCCAGGTGTTAATTTTTCTAGAGGTGCAGCCTCACTTTGAAGCTTGTCTTCCCATGGGCCGAAAAAAACATCATTAACAGTTACGAGGACACCCAAACTTTTGAAAAGTTTGATTCTGGAAATAAACTGAGCTGCTTGACTTAACACAAACCAACCCCTCAATAAGCCACTGTAGGGAGCCCGGGCTCAAAAGATTGTTCTTTGAGTGTGACAGGACACACAGAAGGGAAGAGTTTGCCCCAATGATCAATTCTGCCCTCTAGAGTTCTCTAAAGTCTTTGGAAACCTTGTAGCAATGAATAAGTAGGATGCAGCATGAAAACCAGAAGCAGCAGATTACTTTGGAGGGAAGTAACTGTCTCCTTTTTCCAGTGATCTTGATAAACAAACTCTCATGTTTTACATCGTATCGTGTCCAGAAAGGCTTATTTAACTGCTCCTTCCTATGGCTTTAATACTTGCCTGTCTGCTGTGACTGTTACCTCTGAAGATCTAGCAACTCTTTTTCTTGTAACAGAAGCACCCTGAAAACAGTTTTGCCTTATCCCTAATATGTCACTGCTCTGAGCAAATGTTACTTGGTTTGCTCAGCTGGGAGAGCAGAGGGTTTTGGTAATGCTTAATACTGCTGATTGTCCTGTGTGTGGATGACACCCATCTGCTCTTTGGTAAACACAGCTATGCAAGTACTGGTTCTATCTGTGCTCCTGTCAACACCTCTGGTTATATTGTCTCCGCTGAAGACATTTATGTCTCCTGGCAGTTCCTCTTAGGCACATCATTTCCTTTTTTTCCACATGCAAAGACATGTTGCTGAACCCCTTGTGCTTCTTTGTAGCTGTTACATTAAGTAAAGCATGCCAAAAAAAAAAAAAAAAAAAAAAAAAAAAAAAAAAAATCCAGAAACAGCAAACAGCTAGGTCTTTGTATTTTAGCAGCTGATGGCCCACTATCTCACTGACTTAGCATGGAGAAAGAGCATGTTCTTGCATGGTTGACCTGCCATGCAAAACTTTCCCGCTGTCTTGGATACAAACTCTTTTTTGCTGTTACACATGAATATAATTTCTGCTTCTTGCAAATCCAGCATGCCAGGGAAACGAGAGAGTATATGACAGACTGCTCCACATGCAGGAAATTTTGAGGAATGATCATCTTGTCAATAGGCAAATCTGTTATACAGTCTGGGAATTGGGCTTTTCCCCCTCAAGGTATCTTGAACTGCGCTGTACAAAGTATCATTGTATACTAAAAAATACCATGTTTCAAAAAGAGAGGAATTAAATCATTTCACAACTACTTTGGTTCTGGGTTTATGCTCCTCTTGGCTGGTATGTGAGCTGTATTGTCTGAGAGTGGAGGCAGGATTCTCTTTCCCCAGCAACAGCCATTTTCCCAAGTCTTGTTTAAGAAAGCTGTGTTTTCATGTAGTAGCCTGTTGAATTAGTTTTCATTCTAACTACCCCGTTAGTAGGGTTGGTTTCACTGTTAACGCATTATACTAAAATGCAGAAGACTTTGTGTGAGAGACAAGAAACCAGGCCTGCGAGAAACTAAGAAAAATGGCCTGAGAAAGCAAGTTGCTTGCCACAACTTGATACATACTTAGCCAATTATTGTGTGTTCCATTAGTACATGGTGGGTAGTTAATAAATGGACTTGGAGATTTATTGTTTGCTCCATTGGGGCTTTGCGAATCTGAGACACTTGTCTCCCTCATGTGAGTGGGACGTGACTGTTTTCTTACTACTCTGTAAAAAGATTTCTGGATGATCCCAGCAAGTCATTTGACCTCAGTGTTTCACTTGTGGGTTTTTTTAAATTGTGGATGGTGGTACATCCTTATTCCTTTCACTAGCTTTGTATGTTAAAATTTATGTCCTTTAAGGTAAAAATGTATTACTACTCATCTGCCTATTACTCACAACAAGAAGGCTTTAGCTGACTCTCTGAAGCTGTAGGTAACTATAGGTTAAATTGTGCAAGCTCTTATATGTTGGCATTCAAGACAAAGTATGATCTACCCAGCTACCTGAAGGGCTTTGAAGACTCACATGCTCTTTGTGTTCTAGATCTATTTTGGAATGTTTGTTTTTTCATGGATATATTGATCTGTTTGGAAACCACTGTAGCTTATGATACCACTTGACTTTGAAAACATTTTATGCTAGAAGTGAAATAGCTGCTTACCTGGAATCTAAGAATATTAATTTTAAGTCCAAACTTGCTCTGAACATAAACATGTTACTGTGAAGTTTGATCTCAGTGATTGCACTGGGAGGTAAAGATTGACCTACAGCCACCAGTCCAACGATTTGGTAACAGGAATCATACAAAGACATATCTAGCATATACTGCCGTATCTTCAAGTAGCCACTGCAATGGATCACCTGGCATGAAAAGAAAACACATTCAATATCTGATGGCAACAGAAGAGGCTGCAAGTCAGCTGACCATCCAGTTTCAGTGAGGTTATAAAGCAATACACCCTTATAATACTTAAAGATTGCATAGTCTGTTAAGGGTTCAGAAGTGCAGTTAATTTATAAATAGAGATTAAAATGCAGTAAATGCAGTTTTTGTGTTTACTGCCAACACAATTAATTCAGTATTAAAGCACATGCTCTTTGGGACTATCTAAAGTGCTTTCTAGTTAATACTTTAAACTCTCTTTAATATAGATATCTTTTAGACACAGACAGAATTCCTATTCATTATTCAAAAAATCTGGAAGATGCTTTTTTAAATGACTGTCTCACATACACACAGAGGTATATATAAACATTTGCATTTTAATGTGGTATTATTCTGATGAAAGACAATTTAAATTAATGCATTATATTTATAAAGATTAACTGCTGTATATGTAAATTCACTAGAAATGAGTTTTAAGTTCTCCAATCAAGTTCAGATGACATTCATTTGACATGTGACCAAGCCCAGGGCCTTGAGACCAGATTCTTAAATCTCCAGATACAATCCCTAATGACGGGAGTGGTAACTTCAGTGTTAGACTGTAAAAGTTCACAATGTCAGCTAAAGAGGGGGAGAAATTGTAACCTAGGGACTTTTCCATGACATAAGATTTATTTAATATAGTGATGGTGTTTAGAAATAATTTGTGCTCCTAACCAAATTTCTAGTCCAAACAGCAGGCATACTATACAGTCTTCAGCTTAATTTCTGGTTCTGTTTGACTTTTAACTGAGTCCAATGGAAAGAAAATAATTTCCACTGTATTTAGTACTCCTGGACAAAGTACTAAACAGTCACCTATAAATAGGCTCCTCCTGTATAACCTTCCTCCCCCCTCTTCAATCACCATGTGGTTAGTATGTTTAGCAAAAGTACAGAATTAAGCAAAACTTATTTAAGATCTATCATCAGATCCTACTAATTTCTGTACTGTTTGATTCATGAGTTTTTTTCTATGCTTCAGCTACTCAAGTGATATTTTCAAAATTAAGTGCTGACTCTAAGTACAAAGAAAGGGAATTTAGGCCAGCATCAATCTAGATGAATGCATTCTTAAATGTTTCACTGCATAAACTTTTAATAGCGAGCAAAAGAAGAAAGTGATCCCTCTGATTAGGAGTCATAAATGGTGAAAATAAAATCCATACAGAGATACCACCACTCCAAGCTCTACTCTTTTACCTGATTTCAGATTCAGCTTTGGGACAGAATCATTTTTTGCTGGGAAGCAGCTGAGCAAACAGGGGTCCATGTAATGAAGAATTATCAGTCTAACCAGGTAGATCGCAGTGTAAATAGACAGATAGCTATCTGGACCTTGAACACATTCCTTAAAAGAGCTCTGCTTCTCTTGTATGCTTTTCTTTTTGGTTTTGAATGACTCAAACAAAATGCATCCTCACTAGACTGTATGTGAAGTACCCTTCTTGATGCTTAAGTGATAGAATTATACTGTGTGGCTCAAAGAGCAGCAAATGCAAACTGTAAAGCTGAAAATAGGAACTGCCTGAATGGCAGGTGTTATTATAGAATCTCAGCATTTGCTGTGGCTTCTGATTTCATGTAATAAATAGAAAATTAATACAAGTGATAAGATTTATAAACAAACTTGGTGGTTTAGTACAATTCAAACCTGAGCTGATATTAGTGTTTGTTTAGGGTAACATTATGGTCTCATTAATGTTGAGGTAATTCTAGTCAGGCCAGTAAGGTGAATTGTGCAACTGGGTGTCTGCTCAGCTGGAGCACAGTAACACTGCAGCAGAGGAATGCAGGAAGATTTCCAAGTTCCTGTGTCTGGGTCCCCGACTCACCTGTTTCCATTTCCACAGGGAAGTAAGACCTGGCTGTGCACTTTCCTTGCACCTCCATGGGTGTGCTCCAACCAGTGCCCTGATCTGGAAGATCAGGATGTGGGACTATGCCACAAAGCAAACTCCAACTCACTGTGAGAGAGTTTAGACTTGCATTATTAAGGTAATTTGCAATCGGTAGTGACTTTTTTTTTTTTTTTTTTTTTTTTTTTTTTTTTTTTTTTTTTTGCATCTGTTCAGATTCTTTCCACCACAGACTTTATTTTCAGCTATACATATGTAAAATACCTATAGAACTAAACTTGTCACTTGTTGAACACTTGGAGCGAGGGGAAAGTTTATGTACGTTACCTTGTAGCCACTGCATGTCAATCCTGCATTCCTCTTGGCTAGGACACACTTCATTCTCAAGAAGAATGATCTCTCAATTTCATATTCTGAAAGCATAAACCACAGTGCTTATTTAATACTGAAAATTTCAAAACTGCCCATAGCATTGCCTCTCATGATTTGACAAATGATTTTATGTCTCAGCCTTAGGTAGCAATAGAAGCCAGCCATTCTACTTTCCCATTCAATCTCTGGCCTCAAGATTAATGTCACCTTCCTGTTAGGTTTCCCTGTGAAAGTTGGACAAGTCAGCATGACTAGGTCTCCAAATTCCTTTTTTTGCCACTCTTCACAAGGCAGTCACCTTGTTTCTGAACAGCTAGGTACCAGCTCATACTGGCAAAGGGAAGGAAACACCTCCTTTGGAGTGTAAGTAAATGAAGGTACTCTCCAAAATAACAGCAGAATGAGAAACAAGAAATTTCATAGGTTTTGTAATAATTTGAATGTACATAGCTAGTCATACCCAGACTAGTGAACTTCTGACCTCCATATGCAATATTATTACCTGTTTCACTGACTTCCAAAACCATCTTGGTAGATGTTTTTTAAACAAATACCTTTATGGATAACCTCTAGAAATGTTTTAAAGTTAAATATTGCCCAGGTACACATGTTTTCTGCTAAGAATAAGCTACTATTCTCTTTAATGTTAATTATTCTCAATAACAGTTCAGAAATTGTTAATAGTTCTGGGTTTTTTTACTAAAAGTTGCCATTTGGCAGAACACAACTATATCAAGAAAAGGAAACTCATTTGGTACATCTGTAAATAGGAAAATTAGGGAAGCAGAGGGGTTTTCAGATTTGTTGCAATGTGTATTATCTCCTAATGCCCCACAGGGTTTGATCTGAAGCCCACTGTATTCCATTGGAGTCTTTCTTTAACTGTTGAGTTGTGTCCTGATTTTTGTGCATCCATTACCCCATTAACACCTCTTAGGTACACACCTGCAGAGGTTTGAGCCTCAGACCACTACCTGGAAACCAATCAACTCTCTATATTAAGTTTTAAGTTTAAAAGCCTGAAGATACAACTACAGAAAAAGGATTTAGTGTGGAGGGAAAAGAAATGCAATATGTAGTGCATCTCAACTAGTATCAGCCTTCATGGGTATTTGAATTTTCCATTTATCTTCCTAATGCAAATTAGATCCGTATGGGCGGAAACAGGCACTTAAATGAACTGGCACATCTACTATAGAGTTTTAAATACAAATGTATACAATTTGATGGGAGGAAGCCATACAGCACAGATTACTATTGCTGAAGCAAGCATGATCTCATGAGTAAAGAATGGATCTAGAAGTTGGGAACATCGGTGCAATTCATGGCTTCAATATAGATTTTCTGTGTGACCTAACACTAGAGCTTGCTCTCTGCTGCAGTCCCATGCACACAAAATAAAGGTGACTTTATCCCTTCAAGAATGCCAAGGGTGAAAAGTAATTAACACAGAGTAATGAGGGGACGAAGATCATCATCGGCCATGGACTGAGTTGCTAGCAATTTTAATGACTTACATTCTTATATAAAAAGAGATGATTAGTGGAATTGGAAGTAATTCCTCAAACTTCTCAAATGTCCTGCCACAAGACCTAAAAGAGTCTTTTTCAGTAAGAAGCTCCTTCCAGGCACCTTATTCATTAGACTTCTATTTGCTGTTTCATTTGGAAATGTTACTACAGACTAGCGCACTGCTACAGAAACACTCAGCTCTAAATTCACTACTTCACCAGAATAGGTTATGATGTACAGTGTGGTCTTTAGGTGTCTATAAAACTAGATTAGTACCCAGACTGTAAAATAACATTTTTCCTTTATTATTTTAAATTGGTAATGATTTCATTATTTAACAAGCGATATTGTCTCCCTGATTTCACAATTGTAGACTGTAATTCATCTACCCTGGAACACTAGGCCTTGTAGCTTTGTCATTGTGTGTAATCAAGTACAAAATTATATAACTGTAATTTAATAATTATGTGTTTATTAATTATTGATCACTGAATTATTTGGTTTTTAGTAGTGTGTTGCTGAACCAACAAACACTTGTCTCTTAAATCGGTTACATCTCGTGCCTGCAATCTAAAAAGAGAAGAGTTACCCATGAGGTAATTGGGGACTCCTTTGGGAGCTTCTATTTTTGAGGCTTGAGCTAGCACATAGTAAGATGCCTTAAGTAAGCAAAGGAGAGATGGTCCATGTGGCCAACCAGAATTTGGGCCCTGAGCAGCATACTGCCTTTTTACTTGAAGAGGCCAAAGTGGTGTACACATGATGATAAGCATTCCTCCTCCCATGTGTACTAAGAGTGATTGGTTGTGTTTGTGGGGGAGCCCAGTGTCGCTGTGAGTTGCCATTTTGGGGGCAGAAAAGCGGAATGTGTCTAAAGGAGAAAAGGAGAGCCTGACCATTCCTGCATGGTCTGCGGCCGTAACAACTGTTAACACAGCTATTTAGTAATGCAGCATGTCCTCAGTACAGGTGGATGCAGAGTACCACAGCATTTTTAACCAGCCAGCTGGGATTGTTGAATGGCAGGTTAAGGCTGATGGTTGTGTCGAAGTGCCCAGTGAATAATGTGCAGGTGCTACATGGCATCTGGCATCTTGTTTGCAGGATTGTGTTCTTCTGTCTGTGTTGATCTATCATCAGTGGTCTCTGTTTACATATGTGTGTTTGTGCATGCCTACTGGGAATAAAACCCTCTCCCATCTGGATCAAGAGACTCTAAAATATAAAGGAACAGTAAAACCAAAACCCTCACATAAAGAACCTGGATGTGCAAGACTGTGAACAGTGTGAGTTAGTATTCATATTAACTGATAACTTTGCTAGTGTGACTCCCCAGTCCCTTGAAAGTAGCAGAAGGGGATAGCAAAGACAAAAAGAACTCAAGTAAATTTGTAAGTGTAAAGCTGATTAGGAAACAAAGAGCCCTGGTATCCTGCTGGATGTTAATACATTCATCAATATAATGCAAAACTTAAAATATCACATCCAGGGTGTACCTGATGCAATTAAGATGGTGTACTCTGATTAAAAGAATGCAGAAAGTAAATGAGATACTTAAAGGTTTAGCAAGCAAAGAGAGAGATGCTGAATATTCCAATAGGAGAAATCAGATGAGCTGGGAGAAAAGTGATTACAAATGGCCTGTCCTGCTGCAGAGGTTAATCACAAAATTGTGAGGAGATAGTAGGCATGAAAGCTCTGTTATAAAGCAAGAAAAAGCCTGTAACATAAATAGTCAGCACCTGCTGTAAAAGCAGAATGACTGGAGATGTCCAGGGATGTGGCAAAAGTCTCAAATTAGGGAAGACAGAAAAACAGTAAATGTAAAATAAACACTCCAGCCTTAAGAGGTGTATGTAACAAATTATTCTTAAGAGTTGAATGATTTAATGAATCAATCAGAATTAAGTTCTGAAAAACTGCAAAAATATAGCAACATAAAACATCTAGACCTAGTGATGTAATTATTTATATCATTATTATTCTTTCAAGCACACATGTACCACAGCACATATAAATACCTGAAAGAATCTTAGACTATCAAGAAAGTAAAATAAGTTTGAATCAGAGAGGAAACCAATCAAGTGTTACCAGTTCTTAAAGCTGAGAGAACGCTGCGTTAAGCACATATATATGAAACTTGAGAGAATAATCAGTAGTAGAATGTTATGACTGAACCAGAATATAAACAACACTGAAGGAAAATAGCCTTCTTAATTATTAGAGAATATTCATCCCATCTAATACCAAAGTTTAACCACTGTATTTAATTATTCTGAAATGTTAACTATATAAATGCATCACTGTAAGTGATGTCAACAACTTTCCTTTAAGGGTTAAGAAAATGTTAAAAATCTTATAAACTACATCTATTTGTTATAGAAATAAATATTAAACCAACAGGTTGCAGACATCAATTGATGAAGGATGAGAAACAAAATGTTACTGAGTAGACTAGAAAGTCTTAGAGAGATGTACCAGCTGTGTTAATACACACACACACACACACACCCCAACTATTAATAACAATCTTTGTTGGTTTTTGTCTTCCATGTGTATCACAGAAGAAAAAGTAATCCATTCAAACCCTATGGATATTGATAATTAAATATTGCTCAGCTGTGGTTTTGTGGTGGTTTGTTTTTTTTTTTTTTTCTTTTATGAAAAGGGAGATTAAGAAATAAAAGCAGATCCAGTGTGAAGATGTTTTTATCTCTAACAACAGAAATACCATTTCTCTGTATGAGGAGTACTTTATATTATTATTAGTGATAATGATTAAAAGAACACTATTACAGCACTGTAGTCTCTGTGTTTGTACTCTGCATGTGTTTCTGTGGATGTAATTTGATGTATTTACAAAACAACATTTTTAGAACTTCAAGAAACAAAGGAGATTTCACTAAGCATAGCAATGTCTCCCACAGTAAACTGTACTTCCCAACTGCACCTTCACAACACCTGGAATTGAGACAACTGTATCTTCACACGGTGTGCTATTGGGGATATTTTAGATTGGAGTTAAATAATCTCATGTATAAACTCACATTTGTCACTGTAGGAGGTATTATATATTAAATTGCCCCACTGACTACAGCTTCCAGAGCAAGCTAAAAAACTGGAAAACTGACAACAAGCAGAACGAGCAGAGCAGAGCAGAGCAGAGCAGAGCAGAGCAGAACAGAACAGAACAGAACAGAACAGAATAGAATAGTTGGAAGGAGCTACAATGACCATCTGGTTCAACTGCCTGACCAATTCAGGGCTGACCAAAAGTTAATGCATGTTGTTAAGGGCCTCGTCCAAATGCCTCTTAAACACTGACAGGCTCGGAGCATCAACCACCTCTCTAGGAGGCCCGTTCCAGGGCGCAAACACCCTCTTGGTAAAGAAATGCTTCCTAATGTCAAGTCTGAATGTCCCCTGGTGCAGCTTTGAGCCATTCCCATGTGTCCTGTCAATGGATCCCAGGGAGAAGAGATCGTACCTCCCTCTCTGCTTCCCCTCCTCAGGAAGCTGTAGAGAGCAATGAGGTCACCCCTCAGCCCCCTTTTCTCCAAACTAGACAAGCCCAAAGTCCTTAACCACTCCCCACAGGACATGCCTTCCAGCCCCCTCACCAGCTTTGTTGTGCTCCTCTGGATGCATGCAAGGACCTTCACATCCTTCTTAAGTTGTGGGGTGCAGACCTGCACACAGTACTCCAGGTGAGGCCGCATCAATGCAGAATGCAGTGGAATAATCACCTCTTTTGACAAGCTGGTTATACTGTGTTTGATGCACCCCAGTGTGTGGTTTGCCCTCTTGGCTGCCAGGGCCATACTCAGCATCAACCAACGCCCCCAGATCCCTGCAGGGCTGCTCTCCAGCCGCTCCTCTCCCAGTCACTTGAGGTTTCAAAAGAGCAGTCACCATTTGGAGATGGCAAATTTTGCTGCAATTCATGCTAAATTTCACAGTTGTTGTATCTCTTATTCAGCACCATTTCTTTCAAATACCTACTATTGCAGCAAGCCCACCACATATGAAGAAATTTGTCTGTAATGTGCACCTTCTAGCATTTGCCGTAGACATCTGTAATTCTGACAAACAGCTGTGTATCGCTATGAAAGGTTTTAACGCAGTTTTCCTTTACGGGTATAAGTATTACAGCATGGGTTTGCTTTTCCCATCTTCCCCTTTACTTTCTGTGTCAGCATCTATTTTCCCTCTTTACATGAATGTGTTAAAATAATTGGAAAACTGATCCTTCTTTTCATAAATGAGTTGAATAATTTTCAGTTTGTACATTGTTCTGTTCAAGCTTTTTTTTCAGATGAGTCATGAAAATGTCTTAATAGCTGCTATAGCTAAAAAGAACCTCCACCCCACTTCTAAATTGCTAAGTATCTTGAAAGACTGATGATAGCTTCCTGAAAAGCACACCAACCATCTTAGCATAGCTTTTAACATTTCCCAGAACTTAATGATGTTGTGTTTATCTGCTACAGGAATTAGAGATGAAAAGCAGATCGTTAGGGTACTTTCTAAACGTTTACCTCCCATTTTTGGTATAGTGTTTTTCTTTATCCAGTTATGTGCAACACAATTGCAGATCTATTCTTCTATTCCAGCCACTTCCAATATTTGTTCTAACTTGGATTTTCTTATGATTGTAAATTTCTAATTTTGTTTGCCCTGTATCAGTGTTTAACATTTGAAAGTGATTAACCTCTCCCCACTCTCCACAAACGTTTATTGAAATCTTTTTAAGAATGACCCATGAGATTCTGTTTTTATCCTGGAATTCAAATTTTCCATTTTTCCCTGACTGGGTGGTTGGTAATAGTTGGAAATGAAAACTGATGCAAGTAAAGTACTACTTTTGATTAAAAAGTTTATATACTTTCAGAAGATTTCTTTATCTTTTCTGCTGCTTTTCTTTGGAAGGGTGTAACTGAGGTTATGAAATCTTGACTTTTTCAGTATGTCTACTAGCAGTTCTTTTCATAAAATTGAGATATCATTTATAATGAGTTTTATAGGAGGAGGCACTGCAAGTCAGAATCCATATCCATGTCCAAGATGTCCATTTCAAATGCATCACTGTCTATTTTTTAACTCCATGTTTCCCTTATCAGATTCAGAGAAGTTTTTCTGTTCTACTAATATATTACTATATTGCCTGATCATTGTACAGAGGCTCCCTCCCTGAATCACTGCTACAATGGAGTTGAGCAGATTCAGTAAAAGCTGTAACTGACACAGAGAGTAAATGGCTTCATTCAAATTACAGCCCAACCTTATCTGTATGTTAACATCCTCACAGAGCTGAAACACAGCAACCTGTGGATGAGAACATAGGAAATCGTTGCTGTCTATGGACATACAGGAGATATATTTCTTTCTCTCAGCACTGAGTACCATTCCTACCAAGTATGCCTTCTCTATTAATCCCTTTTCTTAGCTTAATATATCAATCAGTACAGTTTATCTGCAAGCACTAGCCAAGGATAAAATAGCCTGTTTACATTTTACAGATTTGTATTTTCTTACTTGCACAAACAGAATAAATGTCATGGCAAAGAAAACGAGTCTTGCTATTTTGGATAAAGAATTTGTGCATTCGTTCACTCATATTGCACATGACTGCCAAAGAGGATTCTCCAAGCATTTCTGTGAAATTATGGTTAGCTTTATGGAAGCCAGAATTGTCCATCCCTGGGGGTGCAACTATGAAATCCATCTTCGCTTTCCACTCCATCTTTCATCTCCTTTGAAAGGAAACAGTCAGAAAATTCTGTGGTTTGCATGCTGCTTGCACAGTGGACTGAGAAAAAAGATCATCATAGTCTTTTCCACAGCTTTACCCCTCATGCCTTTATTTTCTCTAAGGTAAAAGCTACTATTCTATAGATCTTTCCCAAAGCTCCCAGATTTTGACATTAGCAAAATGTGGCATGGTTTTGTTGCAGAATCACCTTGTAAATTCATATACATCAGCATGCAAACTGCACACTGCTGCATCATGTACAGTTTTAAGAATGTACATCTCATGTCACTACAAAAGATAGGAAGCAGCATTAAAATTGGGAGCTCCTGACACATCTAATGATTCATGTTCGCTCTGCATGGCAGCTTGGGTGCAATGTCAAATTTCATCTGTAGTGTAGGAGATGAAAACTATTCTCAAAGGGCACATTTAGACCAAAGCACTGGGCATGTGGTCACCTGCTTCTACCTTCCCTCCTGTCCAACTTGTGCAGAGACACATGCCTGCCTCAAGCTAGCACACTCCTCTGGAGACAAGGCACGCACGTGTGATAAGCTGCGCTCCATGTCCCTGCTGGACTGTTTTACAGGGTGGAAACACAGATACCACAAGTTCATGTCTGGATAACACTTTACTGCCCATCCCCCAAACACTCTGCATATTTTTGCCCTTTCAGTTGGTTATTTTCATCTTACCCCCTCTATACTATAAAGTCACACATGTTCTACTCTTATTCTTGTGTAATCTGCAAAGCATCTGGGTGCCACATAGCTCATTGCTGGCTAGAAAAGCATCTGAGTATCTTGGCTAGTCTCTTGTGAGCATAGCAAGGCTATAGTTTTTGTGAGACACAGGAGGGAGAATGCCACAACTTCTACCCCTTAATTCTGAATGAGGGTGACACCAACTTCTAGAACAAAAAAGAGGTAAAAGACTGTGGGGCACATACAAAATAGATGCTTGCACAATAGCACACACAGTTATAAGGTAGTCCCTGAAGCTGGGAATCCAGGACTGACCAACAGGGCCAGTGTGAAAAGGGGCCTTACATGGCAAAATTGCAGATTATATAAAGATAAAACATGTTCCTATGCACATACTAAGTTGAAAACTGAAATTTGTGGGCTGCCTTGGTTTGCCCTGATAATGCTCTTGCTGTGGTAGGAAAGCAATCAGTTCTGTTGTTAGCTTCTGCCCTGGAGTTCCAAGCTTGTACAAGCTGCCCAAATTTCCACCCCATTTGGACAGTTTGTTCTGTGTCCTAGCGGTATTCAGAACTCCGTCAGTGCTGCAGAGAGTACCTTGTATCTATTATCATTCCTGTCATCCAAACTCATCTGTTTGCTAGCATTTGCCCAAATTTTCCTTTGCTTCTGTAAGTGATACTTCCAAACTTTTCTTAGAAAAGAAACTCAACAGAGCACTAGGCAGAAAGGAAAATAATAGCTTTTGCAGTCTGAGACACTCTCTTTGGTATATTTTACTGTTAATTACCAATGAAAAAAGATTTTTAATGGGGTGCCAGCAGTCTGCCCTCTTTTCCACTTTTGTACATCCAAAATAATAATATTTTCTAGGTTTCTCAAGTTTAACGTAACACTAAAAAACAGTGATAACAGAATTATCGTGATAAACCATTATCTTTCAATAACAGTTCTCCTAGAAAACAGTTTTAAATCAATTAAAACAAAAATTCCTATCAGCATTTGTCTTTTTCATATGTATTGGTAGAAAAATTTCTTTAAAACTTAGTGTGGAAAGGCTCTTTACAGATGTACAATTTTCTATTCCCTTCTTTTAATATTGAACAAAATGTATGTAGGGAAGATGTTCTTCCTTGAGATGAAAAGTATGCACTGGCATTTACTTCTTAGCTTACTAAAATGGTGACCTTAAAACATCAACCAGAGTGGAGAAAACCTGACACAATGTGTTCCACATTCCTTGTGTAACTTACATTAGGCTTGTAACTAATCATATAGGAATTATCCAGTCATTAACAAGGCAATTGGAATGTCTACAGTATCTACAGGATTCCTTTTTCCCTCTGTCTGCTCTGAGAAATGGTAATAAACTGCTTTTAGTGCACCATGCCTTGGTGTGCAAGTCCTCAAAAGTTAGGAAGCTATAGATGTTTTAAGGGATTAAAATCCCAGAAAAAGCATATGAAAACAATAAAAGACACACAACGTCTGACTCCAAATACACACGTGGAACAGCAGTACACAATGCTGAATCCCTCTCAGCACTGCTTAATTGCTCATCTCAGTTAACTTGCAGTGCAAGTATCTCTTATTTAGCTTGCTGGCTTGCTTGTGTTCAGCTGCAATGATGACAGATGGAATAGTCAAACACAGCTTGCACTACTTCGATATTTCACACAAAAATTTCTTTCTTTATTCTTACAGACGTGGATCAGGAGGTAAAGCATTTACCCAAAACCTCTGGGTGGTTTAGTATTACGATACCATCCTGCTACAGGCCTACCACTCTATGCTGCTAACTGTTAAAGAAAACTTCTGCAGAAATGGTTGGTACAGACACAGTTTTGACAGCAACATCATCTGAGGGTTTAAGGTCCCGATTTATCATAGCATGTGCAATCCAGCTTGTGTCCATGTGTTCTTTCCTCTACAGAGTGTGCTAGGGGGAGCTGAGTGTAGTCAATAATCCTGGTGCAGTCCTCAACATTCAGTCCCTGAAAGCCAGCCATTATTTCAGACACATTCAAAATGCTTATCACTTCTGGACTTTGTAACAGGCACTTCACAAACCTCTGCAGCATGTACCACCCATCAGGCTAGTACCAAAATGCTTTGCCACTGAGATGTAGCAGCTTAGACTTACTAGCCTGACAGACATTTAGTTTTATGCTATATGTGAGGTGAGGAAAGGGACAAACTTCTTACATGTCTCCATGAAGTTCTGAAGCTATCACTGGCTAGGCAGAATTTTGCACAGCACCACAACCACAACCTACTAGGTCTCCTGCACTAAGCAAGGGAGATATGAAACAAGCACTGAATCTCTACGGTCAGCCATAAACACAACCTTGCTGTCTTCCAGGATTCTGAAATTACTGTTATCTCACCATCCTCACATTTTGGAGCTCAGCCACCCTGCTGGGCGACTGCCTTCTGCCCCAGAAGGAGAATCTCATCCAATGGATGCAGTTTGTTAGTTCCACTACTTGAAGAAAAACTAAAGAAAAGCTGTGAGAGCTGTAAGTGCTCAAGGAAAGACAGCATGCATCAAAACCACTTCTCTACATCCTAAGAAAGGAGTTTCTTAGCCCTAGGCGATGTAACAGTTCCCATATTCCTGTTAGTTAAGTACTGCATATTTTAGGATGGAGGCCCAGGAATCCTGGTATCAGCCTATGCAACAGATAGAGGTGGTACAGGGGGTGTAAAACTGAGGTGTAAGGCTTCACATGTACAAAACTAAGCCAGAATACACTAAAATGCTGCAGACTAAAAATACATTAAGCAATATTTGGAAAGGTATGAAGGGCCAGTGAAGACATATGAGATCTGAGCACAACCAGTACACGTCATTTGAAAAGATATCAAATTATTCTCAGGGTTTTTTTTGGTTTTTTTTTTTTTCCTTTTCTGCTAACCCACACCAGTAATGGATTAATCCCAGTATAATGGATTAATTTTGTTACAACTAGTGCAAAATTGGCCTAGAGTCATGTGAGGTGATTCACTGAGGCATACCCTACTTTCAATGTGTATGTGAGAGAGATTATTCTTTCTGCCTACCCCACCTACCCTCAGAAAGACAGTCCAGCTGTTGGCTTCTGTCATAGCAAAGGATCTGTACATATTGCTTTACATTTTCAGTGCTATTCATGCAAGTAAAAAGGCATCTTAAAGACTTTGTAAGTTAAAGCTGAAATTCTCCAAAGCCTCCACAGATCATGGGGCTTATGGCTTTTATTGAGTCATAGCTTGTAGACATTAAAGGCCAGAAAAGAGCAATAGATCTTAGGTGTAACCTGCACATTGCAGTTCATTAAACTTCAGACAGTTACTCCTGTGCTGAGCTCAGTAACTTCTGTTTGCCTAAAGCGTATCTCCTATAAAGGCATACAGCCTTGATCTGAAGACATCAAAAGAGGAAGAAACCACGGCTTCCCTCAGTGTTTTGTTCCTGTGGTTAATCAAACTCCTAGTTCTAAATGTATGCATTATTCTAATTTGAGCTTTTGTGGTTTCACTTCACAGACATTGGTCCTTGATATGTTTTTTTCTTCTAAAATAGTCCTTTTAGTTCCTGGTATTTTCTTCTCTTGGAAGTATATACACACAGTAATCAAGTCACCTCCCAATCTTCTTTTTGATAAACCAAACAGATGGTGTTCTTTCATCTCCCACTGTAAGTCTTTCCAGTCCTTCAATCATTTTCATGGCTCTCTTCTGTACTTTCTGCCATTTGCCTTTTTTTTTTTTTTTTTTTTTTTTTTTTTTTAAAAACAGTGTCCGTTTCACTAATGCTGTATAAAGAATACAATTATTCATCCTTGCTATTCCTGTTCCCCATTCCCCTGCTTACATGAACAAGGATTTTCCATGACCCTTTTTTGCCACAGCTTCACAACAAAACAGGATGTTTGTCCTTTATGAAATTTAAATGCTTCTCACTGTTGTTGCCTTCCAGTTTCCTGCCCCAAAAGCTTTCCTTACCATAACTTGCTGTAATGCCACATTGGGCTTATCTAAAGAGTGATGGCAAAACAACTAATTCGCCACCGTCTATTTTCCCAAATTTTATTACATTTAATATTGCTATGAAGTCCCAGCTCCTGGAAGTATGTGATGATTCAAGAATTTTCATCATCTTTTAAAAAAACAAAGTGTCTACCCTCTATGTTTGAAGATCTGCCTTGTTGTATCTGAAACATTAGGAAGTCCAAGACAAACTGAAAAACATTTTAAAATTATAATTTAAGAAGGCTTATGCCTTTTAAACTAATATATCACTTTTTGAGTATTAGCCTGAGATATCTGCAGAAAAACAATGTGACAGTGAGCATGATATAAAGAAATCCACACTATGTCTGATTTTATACAGTGAGCAATAATTTGCATTTCCCTGAGAAATAGAACTCATGCAAATAAGATTTCTAGAGCTCAACAGCTGCAGGGCTTCTACCTTTCTCATGTTGTTTGATCTTTCAGAAAAGCTTCTATGGAACTGATGAAGCACTGAAAATACAAGGGAAGGTTTGAAGAGAATAATGAAGGACAATGAGGAAGATGAAAAGCAAATGAAGAAATAAATAAAATGATAGCATCAAAATTTACAAAGACTGTAAAACTGGAGGTCAAAAATAATCTGTACTCTGAGTTATTCAATACCAGTAACAGAATACCACAAAATATAGATATGTATGTTCACATTTGTGATTTTATTTCTATCATAACAGATCTCATCCAGCTACAACTGCTGAAATAGCAACTGAACTAAAAATGTATATACATATCTGAGAATTAGATGAAGAACACATCTTGAGCAAGCAAAATTTCATGAGCCAAGCTGTAAATTTGTGTTGTAAATGTCTGTCTGCAGTGCAATATTGATTTTACTCCTGAATAATATCACAGATTGGAGAGTTCTATAATGTAATAAAGTTATAAAAGGGAAGTTTTTATTTGACCCAGTGACTTGATGATTTGGGCATGTTTTAAAAGATTAAAAGAGATAAAATCAAACTGAAATGACAAAAAACACTCTTTGAAAAGTCTGTTTTCCTTTTTATTAGAAAATAAAGCCATTTTCACTCAATTTCCCTCTGGCATAAGTTATTTGTAGAACTCCATGTTTTATTTAAATATTCAAAATATCTACTAAGATACAGACAGAAGTTTCTTCATTCCTGTCTTTTATTAAATAGGTTCAGAGCTTCACTGAAGAAAAATAAGAAACCTGCTTTGATTTCTGTAGGCCAAGTAGTTTCAGGTTATACCTCAAGATATATATGTAGAAAATGCATACACTGCAGAAAAGGGCACAGCGAAGACAAATGCAAATAAATACTTGGTCACTCTGTTAATTTTAAAAAGATTTAGCTATGGATTCTGCACATTTTAATACACCCACTCCGTGCATCGTATGGGGAAGAGACACACAGAAGTAAGATTTGCATAAAATAATCCCTATGCAAACCAGAACACAGCTTAACTCCTTTATTTATCTTATCCAAGCCTAGGGATCCAAATAAGATCCTGTTTTTTTGATGTTTTTATCAATTTCCTTTGCTACACAAAATTTTACACAAACAAAAACATACATAAATAGGTCACATTTTGAAGTAAATGTTCCTTTACCTTTGCACTATTGAGAAACCAGAGCTTGATGCTAATAACAAACAGCATCTATGTAGAACGAGGTAAAGAAGGCTATAGAGAATAAGGCTTATATCTGAGGCTAATTATACCACCAGCAGAATATCACACCGAAACAGCTGCAAGTAAACTGAAATTAACAGTTTCAGCTGTGTGTAAAATCTTTTCAAACACAAACAAAACAGAATTAAACTTAACAGTGATGATAATTTAAGGAGATAAAGAATTTGACCATAAGTAGCTAAAATCAGAGAGACCTGATTGTTTCAGAAAACAAATGCTACTAGGCAAGATAAGACAGAGACATCCAAACATAAGCAAGAAACAGGAAGTACCTAACTTCCTGAACAAAAAACCCCACCACCTTCTGGAACTGCAGTACTAGTGTGCTGTCTCACTGCTTCTAGTAAACCAGAGTCACAATACTAAACAGAGAACAGGAAGAGCTGTGGGCTTATTTGCATTTGACATAGAAATTAATTCCAACCAGTTGCCCATGACTTTGTTTGTAAAAAATCTCCAACTATTAAAAAAACAAAAACAAAAACAAACAAACCTGTGACAAAACCAGGAAGATACTGCCATGGCAAGATAGTGGGTATAAAAATGTCTTACTATCAGTTCTGGATACCAGCAGACATGCATGAAAAGTCATGGATTTACACCAGAGGTATCCCCTCTGCTTATTAGTAAGGTAGGAAAAAAAAAAAGGAAAAAAGTTGGGTTTTTTTAAAAATATCAACATTTTTTAAAAAAATCCCTGCCAGAGGAATAAGCAAACTATGTAATGGTCAAGTGACAAATAGAAACAAAAAAGTCCAACAAAAATAAGTTTGTTTTTCAAGACACCAAAGGGTACACAGGACAACCTGTTTGGAGAGGAAGAAGAGAGAAGGAGGCTAAGATAATTCTTCATTTACACCACTCAGAGCAGTACCTACGGTTCCAGGCACATTAAACTTCCTTGCATGCAAAATGGTACATGGTTCTGCACTGATGGAATCACAGCAGTCAGAACCGTGGTGAGATCACCAAGTACAGAAAATCCAAAGGCACCAAAACTGAAAAAAAAAAGCCAGATCCTGAACAGAATTGTAGTGTGAGACAAAGCTTCTCATGGTTTTAGGCGCTGTGCCTTAAGAAGACCAGTAAACACTAGCAGGATGTGAGCTCCAACTGATTAAGCAATTATGAAATATATGTGAACACACATTGTATATAAAGGAGTCAGATTATTTCTGATATTTTAAAGTTAAAAGAATTGCCCCCAAGGAAACAAAAGCTACTGAAGACGATAGCGTAAATATCGGCAAGTCTTTGTTGCTTATAGTTACAACACTAAAGTAAGAACTCAATACAGAGACGGTTATGTTAATATTTATGTGTGGTGGCTGAGCACAGCCAGGGTGGACAGTCTGATCCAGGTGTTCACATAAATCAGTAAGAGTTCTGCTGTCTTCCCTGACACTCCATCCAGTTTAGCATCATGCTGTATGGGTATGCGTGAGTGAATCATCTGCAGCACCTGAACAGGATATGTGGAGAGGCTTGGATGAATCAGTGATCTGGTATCAAGGCAAGAGGTCATTATTTTCCTGGAGAGTTCACTTTTTTTAGGAGACTTTCTAAATCTAGGTCATTTAGAGAACCCATTTTTGCCCTTCCTACAGCAGAGGGTATTTCATCTGGCTTTTTGTCCAAGCTTCAGATTTAACAGGTGTTTTTAAAACTTTAAAAGTGTCCTCCTATTTCCCAGTTTCCTATTGATTTGGGGTGGGGGGGGTGGGGGGGG
>NW_020799091.1:97131060-97137759 GCF_003259725.1 Athene cunicularia
AAGGGAGGGGAGGGGAGGGGAGGGAAGGATTAGATTATCTACTTTGCTTCATTTATATAATTTTCTCTAATAGTTCCCCTTTAAAAGCACTGGCTATTACTTTTCAGGATTGTAACAGGTGGGGACCCAATATTCAAGATTTAGTGGCAAGGGAGGAAGGAGAATATACAATCTCACTGTGTGTCATGCTTCTCAATGCTTCTGTTTGTTTTTAATTGCATGAGGAAAAACATATTGTAAATGTCCATAGCTATCAATCACCAACAGACACATAAAACTGGGGTTTTTTAAAATTCTAATAATTCATATGGCAATGGGCATTTCATTGGCCTATATGCTTAGTAAAGCAGAACATGAAAAAAATCATTGCAAAAATTCACAGCTGTGGTCAGTGTTCAAACCAAAAAGAGTATCACTCATGACACTAATAGTGATTTCGCTGAAGAGTATGTTTTGCCTTTGAAGTTAAAATGATTGTATCAAAGAATACAGATTCCCCCAAAAAATCATTCATGGGTGGCTATGTGCAGTCTCTCCCTTCAATATAAAGACCTTCTTACAAAAACACCACCAATCAACCTGATTAGCAACATCACCTGTAGTAATCCAAAAGATTTTGTTGAATCTCTGCTATTACCAAGCATAATCATAACCACATTGACACGCATCTACTCTCTTACAAAGTATAACTCATGGGTATCTCTTGCTTTTCCAAAAGTCACTACCTATTTCAAAAAAATTACTCACAGAAATACACGTTTGTTCACAGGATTCACAGGACTGGACCCAAGGTCACAGCCTTATCCAAACTGTAATTTGTATCCCAGAGTTTATACCTAAATTTTAAACACTAAAGTGCTTTGTCAAACTAATGACTAGTTTTTCTCGTTATACTCATAGGAATATATTTTACTCTGATGTATGCATCTGCAACCCCAGCAAAATCAGCGGGAGGCGAACATACAACACTGAAACCAAAATTGACTGTAAAAAATGCAAGTGGAAACATAAAGCCGTCAGCAAAGAGATGAGGGCTATGTGAGAGTCAAATAACCAAAATATGTATACATAATTTTGAAACTGACCACAGTCTCCTGCTATGCATAGTGTATGCATGCTATTTTAAAGCCTACAATGAAACACTGAAAACTTAAAAAAATAAATTATATGGTTCAATTCATAAACCTTCTAAAGTCCCATGCCTCAGGCTTATTAAACCAGCTTCCTTGATGCAGCTTTTTAATATCTGTAAATACCTGCTTACTACCCAATATTGCTGTTTCCTACTAAGAGCTTTTTTATGTGTAACTCAGCTGCACATTTTTTTCCTGCCAAGAAATGATTCATAATAAACACAGAGGACTAAGTAGATGGATTCTAGAGCAAATAATTACATATTTTGCCTTTCATATACTTATTTGATGAAAGTAAAATAAACCCTTAGAAAAATTCAGATGTTTGTGGTTAAATATTTCAAGACTTATCAAAAGTCAAAGATAAACCTGGCTCCCTCATGGACCCAGAAAATGGCTGGAATAAGCTCCAGACTTTCAAATTTTTAAAAAATATATGTCTTTCACCATTGTTTCCTAGGAGGATTTTCCTCTCCATTTTGTGCCTTCGGACTCTAAGGGGAAAAAATATTTTAGGAATTCCAACCTATTTGTTATCCATGGACAAAAAGAGACAGGGAATTGGATGTCTCAGTTCATACAAGTCAGTTCAACACTGGTCTGAGGCCAATCGAAATTAGATGGAGGATGGGGTTCTAACCATCAGTATTTACAATATTTACTGTTAAAAGTTGAGAGCAAAGGCAGATGAAAATCCAGAGCCTCAGATTAAGTGATAGGTCCACAAATGAAGATACAGCCTTTTCAGAAATATTGTTTCTGATTATCTGATGCTGCAGACAGAAGCGGACGAAGTGATGCTAAAACACAAACTTTTATGTTGTTTTAAAATCTTAAACTAGCTTAACTACAGCAGTCAGTGAAGGGTTATTCAGGAGCTCTGATTTCTTTCTGCTGAAGTTAAATGCAAGATCAACTAGAAGATAAAGGCTACTATAGCAGGTCTCCAAGAATATCCTGCAAAATATTTTTAAATGGACTTTTTATTTAATTTAAATATATATTTTTAAACAAAATGCACTTTAACTGGAAATTGATGTGTGGACTAGTTAATTGTCAAATTACTTAATAAAAAGGCCTTTCTATGAACACTCTAAAAGATTTTCTACAATCATCATCACTCTGGTCTCAGCTTGTATTGGCTGGAGCTCTGTAAGAGCACTTGTTGAAAATATAGTGTGGGATTATGACTTGGTGAAGGAGACTTGCAGAATTTGCTTCTACAGACCAATCTCATTCTTGTTGATGTCAGTGGCAAAACTCCCAGTGATTTCCAGCAAAGTAGGAACAAGAACTCATTTAGAGCCCTGGGAAGCTTACAGGAATATCCTAGTGTTAATGTATTAATATCCTAGTATGTAGGAGCAGCCTACTATTAATGCCAGTACTACTTAAAGCAAAATTGTCCCTTCAAAAATAGAACATTGAGAAATAACAAGAACAGATTAGATGATAAAACAGTATGAGGAAAGAGGGGGAAAAATCAGTGCCTTGTTTAGCTGGGGGTTCTATTTATAAATAAAAAAACTCTGCACTGTGAAATTGCTGGAGCACTTAGTATTTTAATAGTCTAAAACATGCCCTTAAATTTCACATCCTGCTGTCCCTCTAATCTGTAGCTTTCTGGGGAGTTCAAGGATACAGCCTATTCATTTGCAAATCTCTGCTAAAGTGAAATACTTGTGTTTTTGCTTATTAAACTGACTTCTATAAGACCGAATCGTCTGGTTTTCCTCGACACCTCTTGCACTAAGGTTTATAGATATTTAATGTGCAATGCACATGGAATTCAGACTGTGCAGATGGCCGTGAGGGCTAAATATGACTAAAGCCTGTATGACAGTTTCAGTCCCCTCTCCTTGAACGTGACAAAGTCTATTTAGTGCACTACTGATCCCGTGGTTCTTTAATTTCACCAGATGACTGGATACTACTGAGACCTACAAGATCTGATGACTTGATGTTCCTCAAAAAGAAAGAAAAGGAAGAAACAATTTCTGAACAAAACCTGGAAGATCAGTTAGCACTTATCAAACAGCAAGCAGCACGAGACAATTATTCAGCAAGGACAGATGGGAACACTCAGTGCTTTGGAATAATTGTACTGACTAAATGAATCTATTTAAGCAGTCAGAACTGTGGTGGATCTTTTAAAAAAGTTAGGGTGAGAAAAACTTTTAATAAGACTGTCAATTCAGAGTGGAAATTATGATCATTCTCTAGGAAAGTTTATTCTAAAACAAAGCAATATTGGAAGTAATTTGAAGGTGCATTAAATGTTATGAAACAACTAATAATATGCGGTAGCAGACTCAGTTGAACAAACTGCTTGAACTAAGAATGTTCCCTGGACACATTTTTTAAAGTTGGCAGAAAAAAAAGTATCCACACAGAGTACTGACTCTCAAAATTGTTTTTTCTAAGAGAGTACAAAACCAGAGATTGCAGTTGCCTTCGGATTCAGAAGTGGTGTTTATGAGATTATATACGTGCTTTTAATATTTTTTTTTTTAAATTTTTTCTCACAACTACTATTTCTAATATCACTATTATAAACACACATGCAAAGAACTTCATAGTTTTTCATTCAAAAATATTAGTTGCCACCAAAGTTAAAGTACACATATCATCCCCACAACTCAGGCCCTTCTCTGTTTATTGGAATAGCCACAGGACATATTCCCCAGACATTTTTAGAACATCCTGCTCTCTCACCTTGATCTCCTAGTTCTTCTCTCTGCTACTAAGTTTATTTCGCTTTATTTAACTCTGACAAGTGTCTGAGCTGTAACTGGCTCTGAAGAAACACTTCTATTTCTTGCAAGCCTCATCCATGGTCCAGTGAAATTAATTAGGAGTCTGTCTACTGGACTTCGGCAGGCTTTAGGTCAGGTGCTACCAATGACTTTGTGTAATACATTTACGCAGAAAGGCATGGAAACTTGCACTCTGCAATAAATTCAGGCTATTTGCCCTTGTGCCTATCCCAAGAAGGCAAAAAATTAGAAATGTCCTTCTAAGAAAAAAAACAATAAAAAACCCTTATACTTCTTGTGCAGAACAGTAGTAAACTGAGTTTTATGAGTTCTATCACAACCATATAAAACGCTTTACTGAAAAGACCACTGAGCTGGAAAAACTCAGGAAAAACTACCCTGAATTCCATGTGAACACTCATAAATCTGCCCCCCTTTTTTTCCTAAAGCACATTTACCATAAAACTCATGTTCCACATCAGATTTCCTCTCTATTTCATAGCAAGTCTCAATATCTTACACAATCTAAAACATATAGACTTGAATTTTAAACTTTATTTCAGACGTATAGCGTTACCACACAGGCAACAGGTTTGGGTTTCAAACTCTGTGTATATCTGCAATTTGCAATATCATATTATTTATTATCCTTCTTAAAGGTAATGAGGAGTAAAATACAACGAACGAGAAAAGATGTAAAGACAGTCATGATGTGGTTGTAAGTAAAGGAATCTTGAATATTTAAGTAAGGCCATTTGTCAGTCGAAGCTTCAAATACCCCTAAAAACCAATGACATTATATACATGGCAAGACACTAGTGTTAGGTTCCAAATCCAGTATCTGTATTTAACAGATGGACAGAATAAATCACTCATACCTGAGATAAGCCAAGATGTACAGATGCTGTTTCTGAGATGTACATTATTTTGCCATCTGATGCTACCACGAAAACAAAGCCATCCAAAGTCTGGAAAAGAGAAAGATGTAGGGTAAAAAGCAAGCACTCTGTTTAAATCATTTATAGTGAAAAAAAAAATTAAAGTCGTTCAGAGGAAGATTGCTATCCAACTTCAACAGCAGCAAATAGCAGCAAAATTTAAAGAGCAGAAACCTTCATCCGATGTTGTTCCTACAAACTCCATGACACACGAACACTTTGTGAAATCCAATTCATTCCCCCTACAGATGCTAGCTTTACTACTTCACTTCAAGTTAACATTCTCCTGTTGATTCTGGTTATTTTAGCACTTAGTACAAATCCTGAGCTATGTGGTACTTAAGGGAAAGTCTAGTAATATGCAAGCCATTTTTTATGGCATAATTGGCAGACACAGCTTACTGCTATTTGCAATATATTTAATGATACCGTAAGCAACGCTTTAAAGTTCTTTGACTATATTTTAAATAATGTCTTTCTGAAGAGAGGACTGTCTGCTGTGTAACTATGCAAACTTAGAAAAAGAAAGTAAACTAAAACAGCATTCAAAACTTTATCACACTCGAAGAGAGATATTTATGCTCATTAAGCTGTATCCCTACAGTGTGTGAATCTCAACTAACAGTAATTCACAATGCAAACTTCAGATCCAATCCTACACATTCATATTGACGGGATATTGACTGGAAGGGAAATATCACTTGTGTGGGTAAAAACTGAAGAATAATTTAGTCATATGCAATTCATACAAGAAAAAAAAAAAATATGCTGCAAATGGTACAGGTTAGCCCAAACTGGCCAGGATTTGGACACACAAACTATTGGTTTGGGGGTACCTTGATTATTCAGTGTCCAACCTGAGGCATTTTTTAAAAAAGTATCTGATATATTCAGTCTAAAAGTATCCATTATGTCTAACCAATTTAGGAAGCTTCTATCGACACATACATCATTGGACACATCATTGGAAAATATATTTGGAAGAGAAAAATAGTTTTTACAGTACACAGATAAAACAAACGCCTCTTTTAATTCATCTTTGGGGTTACTGAACCAAGAGAGAAGCAATAAACCCTGTATGCTTCATGTTCTTATAGTGCTGCCCCAACAAGAAAATATTCCAAATTATTCTCTGGCCTACTAACGATTCTACAGCATGTAATTGAAACCAGATTACTCTTTGCTTTTGCTTTTTTTTCCTTTTTTGGAACATAAATCAAATTTTGTAGAAGTATTATAATGGGAAATAAATTATTGCACCCTTAGCCATAACTTTGCTTTAAATAAAGTCGTCTTGCAATTGCTCGACATAGTATCAGAACTAAAACCGTGTCAGTGCTTCCATTACTGCATTATATGGTGCAGTAGGTCTCTAATTTTCCTACACAGAAAAGCATAACTGAAGCTGAAACTTCCCATGTACAGTTTCAGTCTGAGAACCCTTAAAAAAGAGTTTACAGTAAATGTGGGTTTATGAAAATGTTAAGCACTCCTAATTCAGAAATAACTGAACTGTAAAATGAGTACTACAGGTGATTAGCATATAATGTTACTCGAGTTCATTTAACGCCAGGCAAAATGCGAAATAGCTAACAGGGAGGAGGAGCAAGTGTAACAACAATGGGGTTTGTGATATAACTGGGTAACTATTTTCTAGGTAGATCAGTGATTCCGAAACAGCTGATAGGACATCACCTACTACGAACAAAATTTTCAAGAAACGCCTCCACACGGGGTAGTTTTGAACTTTATCGATTTCCATTTCCTGCGGGCGGTCGGTAACGCCTGCTCCAAACCAAAGCGCGCTCTCCTTCTCACTCCGGGGCGGCGGGTGGCCCTTCGCAGGGCCTCGGGGGGAGCAGGGGCGCCACC
>NW_020799091.1:97148606-97218601 GCF_003259725.1 Athene cunicularia
CCTCGGCGGCGGTTTCGGGGGGGTCGGTGGCGGGGGAGAAGGAGCCGAGTAGGGGTAGGAGGCAGGCCGGGGCTTGTCGCCCACCCGTGTCCGTGAAAGTGGTCCTGGTGCCGGCCGGTCAGCCCTTGCGGCAGACACCTTTGCAGGCCCGTGGGTTTGGTCTCTCACGTTAGTGTCGTTTTCCTTCATCCCTCGGTCTCGCACGCTCATACAGCCCATGCGACGGCCGGCGGGTGCAGGCTGAGGAGCACAGGGCTGCGGGGCCAAGCACAGTGCGGGTCTTAACTTTTGTCTGATGTGCTTAGCTAATGTATTAACTGTGAGAAATACCACCAAGTTCCTCAGGAAAGAAAATATCATCAGATATTTTAACATTTACAGGCTGCAACATCAGCGTTGGTATGAGCTCAAGAACTAGCAGCGCTTATCGTCCCCAGAGGAATCCCTTATATTTTTTTTTCCTGTAACTACTGTTCCCAAGTGTGGATGTATACACACACCCGCTCACACACACAAATCCTATAAATGCTAATAAAACAGATTCCTCAGGATTTGTTTAACTTTCCCTGGCACTGCAATCTTATATTGATATTCAATGGGGTTACTAGTCTGCATGAGGATTACTAGTTAAGTATAGACCGCAGGATCAACCTTCTAGTATGCCACTTGAACATGTCCTTACAAATAAGTAAGGTAGGCAACGTAAGCATTGACAATACGATTAATTTGCACTGAATACTTCAAAGGGAAAAAGGAAGTTAAATCATGGTGCTAGAATTATTAAACTATGCAGAATTGAGGCCTCCGGTTGCAAGGGATCGTTTTCAGCTCTTTACTTGAAGCTGTATTGCTGCCATTGTCCAACCTTTGCTGGCCACATGGGACAGCTTTTGGCAATCGGATAGAAAATTATTTCTAGTGGGCATGAACTGGAAATATCCAGCTGGGGCGTGGATCTCATTTCTAATCAGAGCGGAGGGAAGGGAAACTCAGTGCTCTTTCTTGTTACTCAGGGAGCAGTTTTAGAGTTTAGCAAAAGTGGCTTGAGCTAACTATCCAGAAAAATACCTGCTGTTTAAAAATGGAGTTAGGGTGGCTTTTTTCCCTTAGAACTAGTAAATTTATTTGTTGAGGGTTTTTTTGGTTTTTTCTGTACATGATGTAGAATAGAGTACGTAGTGTACATAATGTGCCTTTACATAAGGTACAGTGATAACATAGGCATACCACACTGCACGGGCTGTCAGAGTTGATGGACTGGTCCAAATGGATGACATTTGCAAAAAATAAGTCTAAGTTAAAAACATCGAATGCTCATGTTTGGGTCAGGTTTTCAATTTCAGTTTTCTAAGAAGAATAAAGTTATTTTGTTAAGGCCACCTTTTTATTTTTTATTTTTTTCTTTTTTTTTTTTTTTTCTTCTCCCCAATTGGACCTGGAATTTGATAAATTTTCTGAAAGTGTTTTCATAAAACTCAGATCATTGATGTTAATTATGAATCCCGAACTTTCATGACCAAACATTTGCTGCTGCTAATATAAGCTGCAAACCATATTTCTTTTAACTACAGTAGATAGTTTAAAAGGTGAAAGCTGTCCTTGGGAACAGGAGAGGGAATGTATCAATCACAGAAAGGAAGCTTCTAGGCTGAAGAAATAGGAAAAACCTAGTAGGAAAAGCACACAGTGGAGCATTTTTGCTCTATCTGTCTGAAACCCTTTGAACATTATGAAAGTCAATGTAAGTATTTTTATTTACTTTTTAAAAGTTATGTTCAGTGACTTGAACTTGTTTTCTCAGTGGTCCCCAGCTTATATGAATAGTGTGACTAATCTAGTGGAGATGAGTAATGGATCTGTGAGGAATAGAGGAATTCTGATGCAAAAATATATCTCTGTTTTTGGTGGTATTTTATGCTGCTTTGGCATTCTATATATTATATAATGGCTGTCAGGAGAACTTTGGTAATACTTTATAGTAAAGTTTATAAATACTTCAGTCATGATTTAGAAATGATTAATGGAAAATGCTATTTGTACATAATTATGTGATGTTTTACTATGTTCTAAGCACATTCATAAGCTTTCATTAACTGCTGTACCTTTGATTTTTTTGTAACATCCTGATTCAATATTTTTGCATTTGTACATTGAATGCTTTGTAACACATGTAGTAGCTTATTTCTAAACAAGTATTTTATCATGTACAGTCAGAGAAATTTAAGTCAAGAATAATCTATTCACATGGGACTACCACATTATTGCAAGGGAGAAGGAATGGAATGGGGAAGCAAAGGTTCTAGTGAAGATCACTTTTGTGAATTTAAGACTTCATCCCTGCAAATGAATCAGCCAGGTCTCCAATCCATGAGCTTAAAACAGTGTGGAATACTCATAGCAGTGCAGCTATAGCAAGGCACAAGGCACAAGGCACTGAGAAGAGTTGGAAGAGGGGGGTCTGTCTCCTTGCTAGTGTGGTCAAGCTGATTGGGAAGTATGGGCATGGGAAAAGTGAGGTTTCACAAGCTCAGCTCTTGGGGAACTGGTGGGGCAATTGGTGGTTTTGATGGATGCGATGTCTTTTGGTCCAAAGGGCAGAGTAGAGAACAACCTTATACCATGGTGTCTGGTTTGAATTGGATTGCAAGTTTCCCATCCTTCATCCTTGTGGAGTCAAGGCTTTCAAGTGTGTAAGGAGCCCACATGAGCTGACCTCACTTAAGGCAGAATGCAAGAGGTGTTTTTTGCCTCTGCTCATGTCTTTCCAATGTAAAAACAGACAGTCGTTTTCTGCTGGTCACCACGACCTTCCCCAGTAGCAGTGAGATTGAAAAGTTATGCCATTTGGATAGTAATTGCCACAATGCAATTATATTTGCCACTGAAGCATTAAAAAAACTCCCTGCACAGGCAAACAAGGCTTTTGCTTGTATTGGTAACTGACTCCTCGACAAACTCACACCAGCAGGTTTTGTATCTAAATTGCTAGTCAGTCAGTAGATGTATCTGAAAGTGGAGATACTCTCAGTACAGGAACTTGCTGCTATCTCTCATTATTGTTTCCAGCTTTGGCTAAAACTTCACATGCCTTCTTCCTTTTGTCAGGGTTCATATTATCAAGGTTTCCATGCTTTTATTATGGGAACTTGGGATATGTTCAATTTTAACTGAACAAAGATGACCTAAGTTCAGTCTCTGTTAACATTAGAAAGATACTCAGAAGATACTGCCCTCTAAAATGATCTGTTTGACCTTTAGACACTGATCCTGAAATTTGATCCCCAAGACCCACCAATACTAAAGAATTAGACACTTCAGTCACTGGATGCCATTTGAATATGCTCTCGGTTTTGGAGCTCAAGGTCAGATCCAGAAAGGACGAATGCAGATGCTGAAATCTAAAATGGGAATGCTGAGCACCTCTCTTCAGTTGCTGGCTAATTATGAATATATCTAAAGCTCATTTCTCATCATTTCAGCTCTCCACAAGCACCCTCAGTCACACCTCAACCTCACTGGCGTGGTACCTAATGCAGACCTAAGTAGCAAGTATTTCTTTGCTTCTCACCTTCCATCTGTGCCCAACACAGTCAATGAATACATGGTGAAAATGTGCTGAAAGCTTCTTCCTCTCCATGATCAACAGGAGATGTTCTCGTTTCATACACAAGATAGATCAATCAGATATCATGGTGAATATCCAGACTCAGTTCCCTCCTTTACCTAAAGGAATTCAATCACAAACCTCTTGTTGTGGTGGGTTGACCCTGGCTGGATGCCAGGTCCCCACCAAAGCCACTCTATCACTCCCCTCCTCAGCTGGAGAGGGGAGAGAAAATATAATGAAAGATCTTGTGGGTCGACATAAGGTCAGAGATCGCTCAGCAACTACCATCATGGACAAAACAGACTCAACTTGGGGGAAAATTAATTTATTAACAATCAAATCCGAGTAGGATAAATAAAAACTAAATCTTAAAACACTTTCCTCCCATCCCTCCCTTCTTCCCAGGCTCAACTTTACTCCTGATTTCTCTACCCCCTCCCCACCAGTAGCACAGGGTGATGAATGGGGTTTGCGGTCAGTTCATCAAATGTTGTCTTTCCTGCTCCTTGCACCTCAGGGGAGGACTCCTCACACTCTTCCCCTGCTCCAGCGAGGGATCTCTCCCATGGGAGACAGACCTTCATTAACTTCTCCAACACGGGTCCTTCCCACAGGCTGCAGCTCTTCATGAACTGCTCCATCATGGGTCCCTTTTACAGGGTGCAGTCCTTCAGGAACAGACTACTCCAGCATGGGTCCCCCACAGGGTCACAAGTCCTGCCAGAAAACCTGTTCCAGCATGGGATCCTCTTTCCATGAGTCCACAGGTCCTGCCAACAAACCTGCTCCAGCGAGGAGCAGGTGTAGATCTTCTCCGCTGTTAACCTCCATGGGTGCAGGGGCACAGCTGCCTCACCATGGTTTTCACCATGGGCTGCAGGGGAACTTCTGCACTGGTGCCTGGAGCACCGCCTCCCCCTCCTCCTTCACTGACCTTGGTGTCTGCAGGGCTGTTTCTCTCACATGTTCTCACTCCTCTCTCTTGCTGTAATTGATGTTGTGCAGGTTCCCTCCCCACCCACTCCCCTTCTTAAACATGTTATCACAGAATCCTTACCACTGTCACGGATGGGCTCAGCCTTGGCCAGTGATGGGTCCATCTTGGAGCCAACTGTCATTGGTTCTATTGGACAGAGGAGAAACTTCTAACAGCTTTTCACAGAAACCACCCCTGTAGCCGCCCTGCTACCAAAACCTTGCCATGCAAACCCAATAAACTTGTCTGTGAAGAGTACATTTGAGGTATCAGACCATAGTCCATTTGAGAGTGTGTGGGGTACTCTCCTACTGAATTGATTTTATTGTGCATAGAAGAATCAAGATTTACTGGGGAAGGGACAAACCTTTGATGACTTTTCAAAGGGTTGTTTGTTTGTTTGTTTTAAATGTATATTATTTGGGAACAGACATTGCACATGAATGCATTAAAAGTCTTTGGAATAGGACGAGGTGCAGGACTCCCTCTCCCAGACAGCTGCCCTGTCAAGCAGGATCACATTCCTTTTTTTCCTTTCCTGCAGTTTTTCTAGGCAGAGCAGCCCTCTGTGAACAGGAGGGACTGCAAGTCTCAGCCCTATTTATATCCTGCTGTTGTTGAAAAGCTGGAGATAAAAGCTTGAACTTTCTCAAAGGCAATTGAACTTTCCCCTTATTTCATGAATTTGGTACAACTCTGTGGTATGGCAGAAAGATGAGGAAGACTGCTGCCCTGCCTCCAGTCTTAGAGCTTAAACAGTGTTTTCTTTTGCTTTTTCTGTTAAAACTTCAAATCCAAACAAACAAACCAACCAAATGAAAAGGTTAGAAGAAAATCCTGGTCAGGGAACCTCATGATGAGGAAGATGTCTAAGTCTGAGGTAAGAAGGTGGCTGTAAGAACCAGCCCATGCCCTCATCATCTCCCTGTGGCTCTCTTACATGTTCCACTGTTCAGCTTTTCTATGCATTCTCTTTGGAAGAACCCAATCCTGCATCAGTTTGAGTAGCTGAGTTTGGAAATTATGCTAGGATTTGTATGAGAAGCCATAACACCTTGCTTTATGCCTCAAAAGTAATTTTTTAAATATTTTCCTATCTAAAAAATGCAAGCAAAATCTGTTTTCTTGTTTCTATGGAGCAATACATAAATTATTCCACTATTTTCTGGTGCTACTTATTAGGAATTTCTGAAAATCCCTGAGATCATCTGTTCTCGTATAGCTGTCTCTATAAAACCAACCTTAGCCAGGTAAAATTCTAGGTCTCCTAAATGGTGGCCAGCGTGATGCAATGGAAAGAAAGGCATCTGCCCTCCACTCCTTCTTTCCCCCAAACCTGTGTAGAATTTTCTTGCATTTCCATAAATGCAATGTACTTCTGTTCTGAGAGAAGAAAACCGCAGATACCCTCTGTCAACAGAAACTGGTACATACTATTGTCTCCAAACGCTCCTTTTATCACTTGAATGGTTTCAGAAAGGCTTTTATTTCCTCACCTCCTGCTACCCAGTATAAAAGTCAAATTCTGAATGTGCTTTTCTCCTATTTCCTCCATTTTGAACTCAGAGTGTTTTCTGTATTTATTTTTTTCCAAGCTTTCTCTACTTCGGGGTTTGCCCAGCACTGGAGACCTGCTACTAGCATATCTTGGGAAATCTTCCTGCACTGGGGATTGGCAGACAACTGTTTACCCTTGAATAGATTTCAAGTATCGGAGAGTGCAAATACTCACAATGGGATTGATTACACCAATGTCTCTAAACCTCTGAACACATGCAGTGTGGACTAGATAGTTCAAAAAAACCTAGAGGGGATCTTAGACTGAGCTGAATATTTGTGTAATTAATATGAGACAAATATTCTCCTAACTGCCTGCTCAGTGCTTTACTGACTGTTAAGAGACCCATTGCTGAGGAAGTTTGTACTCTAATTCCATAAACATATGGGATTTTAGGCAGGTCAGCAGAACAGACTTTAAACCAAGACATATAAAATCAAAGTGAGAGGAAATAGGAGCATGAAGAACACAGAGAATATTATTTATCATGAATGCCTGAGAGAATCAGCTAGAGAGCTGAAATGAATTTAGTGGGAGATAAAGCCGACAGATAAATCTTAGCCAAATCTGAGATGAGAGAATAGCATGATTGGAGAAATAAAATAGATGTGGTGATGATAGCTCCTAGAAGAGGAGTGAAGCTCTGCAGAAGTTCAAAGCCATTTTCAATAAGATGTTTTATCTCTGGGGATTACTCAACCAGAAACGACAACTCCTCTGAGATTTGTCTCCACACCAGTAAAAATGCACAGGGTTGATACTGCAAACAGGGATCCTGTGAAGAGGCTAAACTCCTCATGAATCAACATCAGAGTCTTCAGTACTAACATGGCTTTCAGTCAGTGGAGGCTTTTCCAAATGATGTAATGTTTGTAACTCAATATCCTTCTCTATAATCCTAGCGAGGACAGAGCTGTTGTGGAATCAGGCCATACTGCAACAATATTTGCTTCCCTATGAGCTTTTGAAAGGTAAATGGTTTAATAAATTCTTAGGTTCAGCACCTAGGACACATAACTTGTCTCAAGAGCCTGATGTTTACTATTTACTGAAATCGGACCTAATGCTGAAATATCAAAAAGGAGAACTTCAACCCTTCCTTCCTCTGTTCTGGTCTACTACAGATGTGCACTTTCAGTTCTGATGTCCTCTACTTTTGTAAACTAAACTAACAACATATCCAGACTGTTTGTGTATGCACATCTTTATATGCATATGCTTAATGTAGGACTTCTGATAACTCTATTTTAACAATAAGGCAAGTTAAGGAAAGAGTTTCAGCTCTTAACTCCATATTTCCTGGGGTCTGACAGATTAAATCAAATCCTTAAGGCCATTTTACCATAGTTTTTTCTGCACGAGTGTGTGATTTATGTCCTCTTTTTATTGCATGAACCTTTGTCTCAGTACTATTTGATTTAGTCTGCTAGTGGTTCTCAGCTGATTTTATTTTAGTATCTGCAAATTTTTGCACACAAAGCTAGACAAATGCAGTGTAGGGGTAAATTAAATTGTGCGATTTAGTAAAGAAGCAAGTTACTGAGAGAACAAGATTTTAACTGTTGATCCAAACCAGCTCTGCATGTAAACAATGGGTCCTTGATGTTTACTGTATACTATCTCTCTAAATACAAGGATTACTATTTCCTCTAGTGTAGCAACTGGCTGGAGGTTCTCACTAGTAGCTGTTATTAGTAGCAATGACACATTAATTGAACTTCACTACTTCCAGGTGTGTGGCACACTCCGGGGTCACCCAGTGCACTACAGTTTCACGTGTATTCAATTACTGTAGCGTTATGAAGGAATGCAACATGTCATGCATTAAAATGTCAATTACCACTTTATGGGATAGCGGGTAAAATAAACCAATCAGCTTTTCCTAGCATCAGTTTTGTCTACTTGATTGCTGTAAGCATCCAATGAAGCATGCCTTTATCCCCTACCTCACTGGTACAACCAGAAGAGAAAGAGAAATGTGTTTAGAAATTACTGCTCACTGTTAGAAATGGTTAGATTACTCATGTACGAATGAGTGGCTTGGATGGATCATGCGGAGCTGTTATTAGTGACACATCATAGAATGGTTTGGGTTGGAAGGGACCTTTAGAAGTCATCTAGTCCAACCTTCCTGCCATGAGCAGAGAGAGACACCTTCAACTAGATTGAATTGCTCAGAGCCTTATTCAGCCTGGCCTTAAACATCCATGAATAGGGTATGCTGTTATGAATGAATCAGTAATGGTCCACCTCAGTGATTTGGTCTGAGACGCTCAAGGTCATGGGCACAAACTCTCAAGATTTTTCAGGGACACAAAACATCTGACACTCTGTCCTCTACCTGACTCAGCGATAGCAGCTTTGCTAGAGCAGATCCAGCTGCACTTCATAGGCTTTTCCAGCAATTTTTACAGTGTAGATGTTCACTCCACAGATATCCTAGGAGATGTTCCCCTCTAAAGAGAAAAGCCTCCTTCTTTCAAGGCATTTGTTCTCTCCAAGAAGGTCTTTTTCCTGCTGCCTCTTTAGACATGTTGTTGTTCAGAAATAATTTAAAATCCAACCGTTTGGATTAGATAGAAAGTAGAATCTCTAGAAGCAAATTTTTATCTAAAGGAGAGGAAATAAAAAATGTCCTTGCAGCATTTTTACCGTGGAATATTTTCACATCTCTAATTATGTTCCATAAAATTTCAATGCTCACGGTCTTCACTAGTAAACTATTTTTAAGATCTCTTTGAAAATCATTTGTTGACTGTGAAGTTGAGTTTAAGGAGTGAATGATTACCAAGCTGCATGGGCCATGCCATGGTCAGCTGAATATTTATCAGCAACACTTTTTGTGTTGTTTGGCTTTAAAAAGTCACAAGTAATTTCTTAAGCCTTACATATGTAAGATTTGTATCTAGATCCTCATAAGGATCAAGTTAAGTAAATTACTAAATGAAGGTAGAGATTTATTTTAGAATTTAAACTGTGGAGCTTTTTAGTCCATTTCCATGGACATTCCTGACCTTGGAATCTGGCAGGGGTAGAAACTTCTGAAGTACTGTTTGGGATGCTGGACCAACCTCCTACATCAAAACATCCCAAAGAAACATCGTAACTGCTTTTAACTGGGTATTTCAAAAGCTATTGTAAACTGGATTAAGAGAGTAAAGCTTTTATATGAAAGCCTGTGAACAGTGGAAAATAACGTGGTCTAAAATAGTCCTGCATTCATGCATGGTAAGTTTTGCACCCCATGAAATTTCAATTGAAGATGTTTCCTACAGCTACAGGAGATTTCATCTGAGATTTTGAAAGTCCTTACTGAGAAAAAAAGCATCAGGCTGGGATCACAAACATACAGCAGACACAAGGCTAGGAATAATAATGGAATTCCAGGAGTCCCTTAGTTTCCCCATTTCTTTGCTGAGAATGGGCTGTGAGAAAGTATCATCCCAGAGAGGCTCCTTGTCTGTCATACCAAAGGGACATAGTATCTGTCTGCGTAATGTCGGGTTCAGCCTAGGAAGAAGACATTTTTTACTAAGGAATATGATAAATTTCTTGCAACCCGAGACCTTTGTTAACTTGGGTGTGTAGATACACAACATGTTGTTTCAAAAACCCCAAGTCTTATTTCTAGCTCTTCTAGTTTCATACCACTCCCATGAAGCTAAACAACACAAGTCACATGGGTGGCATCCTGTGGTCTGGATCCTGCTGGAGATGAAGGGAAAGAGAAGATAAAATTGTAACGATCCCTTCCGATCTTAATATCCATGAAATTGTCCAGGATCACACAGGAAGATGCTTACAAAGTTGAAAAATCAGTCTTGTTTCCCAGTCCCCTCTTTTAGCCATAATCACATACAATACCTAGTTGCCTATTGGGAGAATATATATCTAAGCACTAAAAACCTCAAAAAAAAAAGTTTTAAAAAGACCCCAAAATGCACTAACAGCTCTTTAAGTCCCTGAGTGTCAGAAGCAAATCTATTTTAATGGATTCTTCAAAAGAATGCAGATGCCTGAAGAATTGCACAAATCCTCTCTGTTGTGAGCAACCTTTTTAAAGGTAGGATAAGCACATATTTGCAATATATAAAAATATCTCTACCCTTACACATGTATATAAATACATATATGAATGGTTATGCAGAACATTATGTTGCACATCATTACTTTAGAAACAACATAAATGGCTCTTTCTGATCTCTGTGTTTGTGAAAAAAAACCCCAAGCCCCATCAAATTCTAGATCACACAGCATTTAAAAATGAAAGCGCAAAATATGGACTGTGACTGTGTCTTATTTATAAATATGTGCTATAAAAAGCCAGAATGTATACTTTATTTTTGCACAAGGGGATATTGTTTTAAGGAGACATTCAAAGGAGGTCCCTTGAAAGATAAATTCTTAAAATGAAGAATAATACAGATACTTTGAATAGAGCCATTGAAAGGAAGGTGGTTCTGAAGCAGCCTTTCGCTTTGCACCATTGTGGGGAATTCTTTTATGTAATTATTTATTACTGGCACAGACGAATGATATGACACAACATGTTTTCCTGGGGAGTAGCAGGGAAATCTCTCTGGCAAATGTTCATGCTCACTTACTTTAGGTATTTAGCCTAAACACTTAACTTAGGAGCGTGGGTACCCAGTATGAACCATCAAGAGTGCTATGCTTGATCCCTCAGAGCACCTACATTAAGGATTTTGTCTGAGCTTCCATCTTAGTCCCTCTAACATATATGCTTCTCAAAGGATATGACTGTTTCTCCCCTCAGTGAAATCTCACCATCCCATTTGCTCACTTCAGCAGAGAAGTTTTTCTGCTCCATTATATATCTATTCCGTCACTGTATTTTGGGAGAGGACCATCCATCCATTAAGAACAGGGCACCGGCAATTCGGATGAGAAATGGTAATGTATTTTGTACTCTGTTGACTGAGGCCTCTGTGCAGGCAGAATACGCCTAATTTTAAGTGGTCTCACTGACTGCTGGGACTGCTGACATGATTAAAATTAAGTGCATGTTTCAGTCCCTTCCTGAATCAAAGTTTAAACGAGATTCGAAATGGTTCCTTGACTTTACATCACATTAACATTAGCAATTTCCTGGCTATTGTTTTTCTTCCCCCACAGTGGTGACTTTTCCAAAATAGATCCCTCATCTGACTGTAAAGGTAAATGAAAATCAGGCCCATTAAATTTACTGTCTGTAAAATACTAATGCCTAACAAACAGTATCTACATTTAGATGGCATTTATATCCTGAGGAATCTCAAATCACTCTATAAACCCTGACCTTGATCCTGAAGTTGCTTACATACGTGAGCAACTTTATATCACATATCGAACAGGATTACACATAAATGTAAAATTACCCATAAAATCAAGAGTTTGCATATTGAAGACCTTAATGTGTAAGTGTCACTCTGGACAAATGTTATTAAGATTGTACTTTACTACATTAGGAATTCACCCTACTTTCAGAAGTGCAAGCTTTTTATTGTATACCAAATAATGTTTCTTGTCTGCATCCTCACAGCTGTTGCCTTCATCCTTTTAAAGGAATGCAAGTAATTCCAGGATTTATTTGCAACTGTCACAAGAAAAGTGTTAATGAAAATCAGAACCGCAAGTCACATAAACTGATCATCATTTAGAGTTTTTCACATTATATTCTCAAATACTGTAAATGCCAGATTAAAATTCACTCAGCATGTGATGACATCTGTCTGTTTTGCCATATTTCATAGTCCTATTATGCTGACTAATCTGATGAAAAGGTAAGATGACCAAGTCCATAACAATATCACTCATAACTATCACTCTCAAATTCTCCTTGACTGCAGATAAGGCAGTCTGATTTAGAAAGAAGCTTCATTCAGGATGTCCTAAAATTATTATTTTTTAAAGTTTTATGTCTTTTATTCATCATCCTCTTGGCAATTGCTCTTGCCCTTCTAAATAAACTACTGAACAACCAACCATTTTTTTTTATAATTCTAAGTTATAAGAGCACAGGATTAAAAAGAATCTCTTGTATCAGAAGGCTGAGCCTTTTTTTTTGTTGCAGACACTTACATTATGTAGCCTTTTCACAGTCTGACCACATTGCAGCTTAAATGCAGGTAACATTTTCGCCCATTTGCAATACCCAATCCTTTTGCCAGTCAATGCCTATCACCTTCCCAGTACAAGGTGACAGCATATTTACAAAGGAAACAGTGGTTCTTACGTACCAGGCTCAGAGGGAATTCCTTTGTAGGCTGCTACTTAAATGAACCTTTAAGGAACAGATTTCTATATACTGACTTCAGGGTCCTTTCAAATTAGAAAAGTATCACAACATCCTGTAAAATACTTGTTGATGTACCCAAAAGAAGTGTCTTGACGAAGGTCAACTTAATCATTTTAAGGCAAGATATAAAAGACAGATTCTTCTCTCTTATTTCTTTCATTCGTCTTGACACTTGACAATCCTGCCTCTGCTAGGGTCAGCATGGGATTTGTTGTTTTACTCTTGTTGGACAACATTGCTCATGGTGGGAAAGATTCTGAGATTAGCAGCTGCCTTTGAAAAACAAATACTCTTCCCTCCCTCTCCTTCACTAGGTCAGTCAGTCCTTTGTTCAGCTCCACATATAACCAAAACAATGTGACAATAGCAGAAAATATTCTGTATCAAATGTTTGTCTTATAGAAATTCAGTGGAATAGAATTTGGTCATTATTTAACTTGTATAATTTAGGATGCAATAAACAACAAGGTCACTCACAATTTCATTTTACTAAGATGTTTAAAAAAATCTGTTTCATCTAAGAGAAAATATTTGACATGATTGTATTCCTTCTATTTGCTTCAGCAGAAGAATTTATTTGTCAAAATTACCAAGATAAAGTGTCTTCTTGATTTGCCTTATATTACATATTATTTCACACACCACATAAAATACACTCATATATCTGGAGGGGTCTGTCTATATTCAGAACTGATATATGTGCTAGATGCTGATTATTCTACTCAAGCACTTCTCATTATTCTATTTAAGTACTGATCACTCAGCATGGTCTGAAGATAAGATAAAAATCAGCTTTATTTCTTATTCTGAGAAAAGCTGACATCAGGATCAATAAATCCTGACAGAAGCTATTAACATTTTAATGAGTTACTCAATAATATTCTAAAGATGTGCTGGCAAGTCAAGCATCCTTTGATTAAGGACAAATTTCTTAGACTACTGTAAATATATATTTCAAGGTCCAGAATGCAAAGCTGTCACTTATCAATCAAGAAAAAAGGGCAAAAGTCATGACTAAAGAAGCTAAAGAAGGGGCTGTCCACATGATTATAATGATTACTGTACATGATGGAACTTTTTAAGATGCCATTCATCTTAACCAAACAGAGCCAAATATTAGTCGTGGGGTTGTGTGTTTGGTTGTCATACAATTGAAGAAGTGTCTATGACTTCCTCCTACGATGTATAGAAACCCCACGATGTTGGGAGCAGTTCGACATGTCTATACACGGTTGAATGGAACAGCAAATAAGGACAGTAAGCCAGGTGAATGAGAAAGCAAGTGTCTATGCAAACTCTGCTGAGCCTCTAGAAAAAGGGACAAGGGGCCAACAGGGTGAAATAAACTTGTCTAATAGTGAATTCTGCCCTTTAGACTGCGCAATTTAATTGCACTAAAATGGATCAGGATTTGACCTAAAGGAGAGATGTTACCTTACAATAGTCTTAAATGTTGGAATAAATCTGTTGTCAGGATCATGCCATTGAATATAATGCTGATAGGTTACAGGAAAATCCTGGTTGGGTTGCCATGCTTACAGAATATTGACTTGAGTGCAACATTTTAATAAACAAATACGGTTATCTGAACACAAACTCAGATGTTACTTTTCTAATGGAGACAGTCCAAGAGAATCCAAAGTACTGCAAAAAAATCTGGGCACAACAAAGGGCTGTAGGGGCTTTCCATCAAGACATAGGAGAAAGCTGGGTAAATCACATTAGTAAGTCTTCCCTGTAAGTATGAACATATGGAAACATGAATCATGAAACCAGCCAAAAAGAAACTCACTTTGTTAGATAAGCTTCTCCGTGGGTCTGCCTTACTCACAATGAAAGCATTCATTGATTTCAGTAGGAGGCATTGCTCTGAACATGAGATGAAACTCTCATCAAAATACAAAAGAAAAAGGCTGCAAACACATAAAAGGCAGCAAAATGCTCTCAAATATTTTGTCATTGATGATAAACTCTTTGAAGATGTCTCTTGATGTTCTAACACCTGAATTTCCAGTTTGTAATGTAGGAAATATATATTTGTGTTCAAGAACTGCAAAAAAATCCAAGATACTCTTTCTGCACTAGCAGAGGATGCCAAAACATGGAACTGAACCTCTGAAGTTTTGATGACCAGAATAATTACAGTTCCTAAAAAATAAATTTAGACAAAGACTCAGAACTGTGTCACCCAGTGTGGAGCACTCTGATGCTTTATGATGAAGAAAATCTACTGTAAAAGACAACAAGAAAAAGAAAGAAAAATGAAAAAATACACAAAAAATTTGAATATGCTACCTATTCTGCATAACATTCTCTCTTTTATAACTGCCCTTATTTATAGGTTTAAAATGCTACTGTATGAAAATAATCATTCATCTCTTGATAACTCCTCCCAGGAATCCTCCTCAGAATTGAAGAGCTTTAGGACTTCACAAACAAGCAGGTCATGTGACTGTTGAGTAAATTGAACACCATCACACTGCAGAGGGAAATATTCCAGATTTCTTCTCTTCGTGTTTTATATATATATATATATATATATATAATGTGTGTGCATGTGCATAAACAAAACAGTAGAGATTCCAGGATTCCAGGAGCAAAATGAATAACGTTGGTATTCATAAAAACATTCAACAACTGAGGCTTTGTTGCAATCAAGTTGCTGTTGGCACTCACTAATAGACATGACATTTATTTACCTCTCTGACAGCCTCAGTGCCTCATGACATAAAACAGCATTTACAGGACTAAGCCTTGAAAACAAAACCCCTAGGAGAGTCATGAATGCCACTTCAGTATATTGGGCAGGTGGCAAAGGGTGTCACCCAAACCCATTGATACGCTCTTATTTTTTCTTAATTTTTTTAAACTTTGGTCAGGCATTTATTGCTCATAAATATCAACAGTCAGGAATAACTTCATATACAGCTGTATTTTTTTAATTACTCTTTTGACTGAAAGGATTGTCTTGCAGTCTGTGCATGCACAATGCTGGAGGTTTGTTTGGTGAAGCAGAACAAGTGAAGATTGCTTACTTTTTTTTTTCTATTGAAGTTCTTGCACTGAATGTCACCCAAAGGGGAGGACCCAGTCCATGTTCATATAGAGACTGGATAATATAAAGTTCCTCTCTGCATCATTTTTTAGTGCATAAAGTCTCTGAGACCCCCTAAATCCCTTCTGATGCAAATGGCCAGAATGGCTGCAGTCCCCACAGAGCTGTGCAGGTTTGGTTCAGGTCCTTCCCTGGAGCTACTGAATAATTTTATCCAGTGCAGACATCATGTATAATGTATAAGCAAGCCTAAGAGAGCTGGGCTAAGTCCCTGTCTCTGTCTTCCCACGTGAGGAGCCCATGCACCTGATTAGAACATCACGGTCCTTCTTAACATAATGACTCTTGAAGGCTTTTTGTGTGTGTGTGACCTGGCAAACAGAGGCGTGCCCAGCCTCACCAGTAACTCTGTCACCAGGGTACTGTCTTGCAAGAGCCTTGAACAACCTGTGTCCTGAGAAGTGCTTTAGCTGCTGAATTAGAGGACAAAAGGTTATTGTGATGACCACAACCTCTTGCTCTTTTTCAGCCTGTATGATAAAAGAGGAGAGTGACCTCTTTCTACGTTGCTGAAAGGAACAACAGCCTGGGTTAAGAGCCTAACCTCCAAAAGAAGCAAAATGCATGGCATGCTGTTCTTTAAAGCATTCTTCACTAGCTGTTTTGTGTGGTTCCCTGCGCAGCATGCTGGCTGCAGTGAGTCCCAGACAGCACACAGGGGAGCCGAGCTGTACCCAGGGCTGGACCTGAGCCACAGAGCAGGGGACACAAGAGCATCTGCATCCCTCTGTGGACCTAATCTAAAGGACCAACTCAGATGTCATTTGAGACAGGTGGGTTAGATTCAGTTTTGATGTAAATGGACTCTGGTGACTTCACTGTAGCTGCACAGATATAAGATCTCATTTCCCCACACAGCTTTATAGGTTCTTGTGAAAGACATGTTTTTCGAAAACATCTCATTCTCTTCTGAGGAACTTTCAAAGGGGATGAATCAAAATCTTCCTCTCAATTTTTTCAAAGCTCTCTCAGTTAGATAGGTCTAATTTATCTGTTAAAAGTTAAAAAAAAAAAAAAAAGAAGATAATTAAAAACCAACTCCTATTAACATTAACAGGCCTTGTACAAAGGAATTTAAATTTCTGAAATATTTAACAGATTATTATGTTTTTTTCTATTTTTCTAATTTTTTTTTCTAGATATTATTTATTTTTTTTTTCTCCTGTTCATCAAAATTTTCCTTCACAGACCCCGCTTTCTATATCTCTGGCTACTGACATTTATGTTTTCTGAACTCCCTCTACCTGGCTCCTTCTGTGTTGGAGAGGTGATACACCTCCTTTACCCAGCAGGCTCTGCTCCTGGACAAGCTCTGGACAACATTCACTGTTAGCAGAGCGGACCATGACTCATCTAATAACCTACTACAACTAGGTCTGCTCTCACAGAGCTACCATCTATCAGCTTGTTGCCTGTACAGTATCCTGTGTCTGTATCATCCCCTACATAACACTTTACCCTCAGTCTTACCGAATTAAATATTTTTAAATGCTATTTCTTGGTTTCATAGCCGTCACATAGAATTTAGTTTAATTCTTTCACTATTGACGGCTCTTCCCAAACTGGAGTCATCTGCAAACGTGATTAGCTTCTTCAAACCAGTAACGAAAATACTGACTACTACCAAACCCCAGGATAGATTGCTGCAAAACTGTGCTCAGCACAGCCTCCCATGTCATTAGTGACCACTGACGACAACTGCTCAGGTACACCACTCCAAACACCTTTCCATGCACCTCGTAAGAGCACTTACTGAGTTTTCTCCTTTTCTAGTCTTCCAGCACACCAATGGTCTTCCGCAATGTCCTCTATCCACAGCTTTCCCATTCCTTCTGTGGTCCTACTTTTGCTACTCATGTAGCAAGTAGCACCCCTGCTGCCTACTACCTGCTACTCACACCCTCACTGCCAGGTTTGGGTTGGAAGGGGAACTCCCCCCCCCAGAGGTCATACCACCCAGGACCATCTCTCCTCTGGTCTCAACAGCATGAAGCGTTTTTGTGCAGTGTTCTGGGAGTTATGAGACATTTTGTACTATTGCAGGACCCTGGGGCAGAGACAGTATGCTTGGTCCTCTTCTGCCCTCTTCCTGCAGCACAGAAATAACTGTTGAGTTTTGGGCAAGAGGATCTAGGTTTTTTTATAGTGTTTTGGGTAGAGTCTAATGGCTTAAGGCTGATGCATTGAATCAGTGCTCTGTGTACTCTTTCAGACTGGACATTTGCTGCAGGACAGGGAGCCAAACAATCCTTCCCTGCCTGTTTTTCTGCATCAGATATTCTTGGTGCTCCATGTGAATCGCATTTGTTTCATGCCTTGGCCTCTTTGACTGTCACTACAAGCTCATGTTGTGTTTCTGTGCTAATCTGAAAGCGCATGGTTTGGTTTCTAACTTCTCTACTCTTTCTCTTTGTGCTTCAGGCCTGTGAAAAGAACTCACAGATTAGACACCTTGGTGTTTTCTACACTATTTTTCCATTCCTTTCACAATAAGATAATTTGCTGATGTATCTGTAATACCCCTTCCATAAGAATCTTTCCACTCCCTTGAACCAATTTCCTGGGAGATCTGTCCTACAAAGTCTCTGATGTCACTGAAATCCACTTTTTTGAATGGATTAATGGTTTCTATTTTGTTGCTTTTACTTCTCCCTGATTGTAAGGTCTGTCATTTCAGTCATCTTTACTCAAGTTACCTTCTACATGAACCAGCAGTTAGAATTGCATCAAAAAAAGCTTCCTCTCCAATACCTTTCTTTGGTCTTAGAATATACAGATTAAAAAGAAAACAGACAACACTGCATCCCCAGGTTTTCTGGACTGTCGACTTGCATTTCTTTCCCAGAAGATGTTTGGTTTGGTCACCAAAACTTGTGCCTTGTATGATTTTGTTAGCTACTCAACAAAATATTTATCCACTTGACCTTCCTAATTAGGCAGCCTAGGTTGGGTCTGCAGATCTATTACTAAGCCCAGTTATTTTTTTACTTTATAATTAACACTCTCTCTCTCTGCTCTTCTGGTCACATTAATGTAATGGAGGCATATACAGAGAGCAACACCTGAAACCCTAATCCCTTACTGCTGGGCCCTTGGGAGTATTTTGATATGCTCAGGGTGACTCCTGGTGGTGTCATTACTAGTCAGAAAAATGGGAGGCAGAGATGTCACAGGGATGCTTCATGACTTCACAACGTTGTACAACTGTTTTGGATTTTAGCTCTTTGCATGTAGAATACCTCCTTGAAGGGGAATTTTGGTCTGCTAGTGTCTATCTTTGTTGCCTCCTTCATCAGAACAATGATTACCATCACCTTGTGCTTCTTTTTTGAGAGTGATAGTGATGAATGCCGTGGTCTTTATGGCACATGACACTCACTTTTCTACCTCCCTGTTTTCTAGCAGGTTCATTTCCTATTGAAACAAGAGAATAACCTCCATATCCAGGGGACACTCATCTCCAGGTCAATCTCAACTCTTTAAGACTGACTAATCCATATTAATTACACACACACTCACTCATATGATACACAAATAAATTCTGTTATGAAATAACTTTGTCCACTGCTGGTGTCATTGTAGACGCCACTCACTGCCTTTGGGATATAACCTCCTACATTGTGCTGCTAATGCTTTCATGACTGTATTTAACTCTCAGCCTGCTTCTTCCTCCTACTGTTTTCTTATTTGCCTCCAGACACCTTTTACCAGCAAGCATTCCCTATGCCAGGTATCATTCCCAGCCTCATTTCACTGCAATGAATTTGGACAATCCCAGCCCATCATCTGAGTCCTGTCTCTGGCTCTTAGAGGTGCAGGAGAACAAGACTTCCAAAATTCTCTACTTAGACTGAAGCCATTGTGAACCATCCCTTAAAAACACCATTTGTAAGCCAGCCAAAAAAATGTGATCATTAAAACAATATCTACAGAGGTGCCAGGACATTTCCAGTCGTGTTTATGAAGATTTGTGACAGATATTGTGTATAAGTTCACTAAAGCCGACGGCACTTTGTAGCTGCATTGACTGATGATACGATCTGTCTCTCAGAAACTTATGCATTTTAGTACATAATAAATAAATTACCTACTAAATGATAAATAAACAGCCTACATGTGGGCATCAGAGGCATGGCTATCACAATTTCAAGGACTATCAGCAGCTCACAAAATACCTAAATCTTTTGCTGTCTCCATTTTGAGGAAAGGCTTCAGTGGTCTGTAGTTACATTTTACTTACTCTGGCCACCACTCTCTGAGTCTCCCTTCTTGCTACCCTCCAGAAGGGCTCTTTGCTGTTTTTTAATGAAATAGCCTGAGCAAACATAAAGCTTCCAGTGAGGCAATGCGATGTTGGTTACTAAGCAGCCTTTGTAAAGAGTGTGCACTGCTTAAACCCCCTCCCCCTTTTATCACTTAGATGTTATCTACACAACATGCACAGTTGTGTAAGTAAATGCTGACACTATAATATTAGTAAGCTTTAGCTTTCTGCTCCCAAATTATGCTTTTAGCACACTGCTTGAGGCAACTGAACAAAATGGTGGTGATGACTCTTAGCTAAAATACCTGGTGCATACTATCCAAGAAATCTAACAAAAACATTAAATATGTCTCAGGAAATAAAATTTATAGCGCAGGAAAGGCTTAGTGACTTCATTGCTCAGATTACCAGTTGGATATCAGTTTCATCATCAGCAACCTCCAATTTCCTGTTTTGCTTATCGTAGAATTACTGTTTTCTTTTTTTAATGTTTGCACAGCTTTTTTTAATGTTGGCATCAGCTACACTAAGATTAGATACAGGGGTTTTCTACAACGGATTAAAGACCATGTTTGTTTTACGATATTTTAAGAAATAATAATGAAAAAAACCCCAGGAACTGAATGTATGTAAAACACAAACAGTGCTTATATGCTTTTCTTTTTTACTATTGGAAAAAGTATGATTCATTGCAGTATGTGCATTAGTACTCTGTAACCATTGCTGATTTGTGTCCTGCTTTGGAACTGTTCCTTCTTATTGAGTAATAAGTGCCACTAGACCTCTGGCAGCTCATAATAATGTTATATATTTCTAGTCTTTACAGAAACTTGTTTGCCTCTTCTGTATTTACCTGTATGAATCAGGCACTGTGTTATCTTTTTGTGCTTAAAAGCTTTCCTATTAATCTTACGAGTTGCCTGGTCTTGCAAACCCCTGATCCACTACATTGTTTCACTCACCTGTGAACCTCCCTTATTGCAGAATGAATTTTTTCTCAAGGATAAATGTATTTCTTTGTCATTCCCAATCATTCTGCGAAATGTGTTCCTCTAACGCAGAGCTTCAAACCCATTTGATAAATCTCCTCAAAAGTCCTCTCAAATTGTAATATTTCATTGATCTGTCTCAAGTTCCTCAGGAGGTTCCTAGGCAAAAGGTTTGACGCTGCCTGGAGACTTGTCCAGCCAGACTCACAAGGGTTGCTGTGAGGGATGTTTGGGCTGCCCAGGGAATGACTTTTACTACGATTCGTGCCCCAGATCTGCATAACTCACAGCTTTGAGTTGGGCCTGTAATCCCTTTACTGAATTTTAATCCAACTTTTGAAAAGAGAAGCATGGTAGATTCAAATCAAAATGAGAAGTTCCCTCCAAGTGACTAAAATCACACTTAAGAGGTTTTTACGGTGAAGGAAGAAGAATTGAAAAATATGTGACCCATTTGTGGGTCAGCAGGTGGTAACAGTGTGAAGTTATTAGATAATATATATTCACCAAGTGTGCATATTCACTGTACCAGTAGAATAAACACATTTACAGTTGTTATTTAGGATTAAAAATAGGAGAATAATAGAAGTAAAACTGGTTATTGAATCAGGATGAGCCTGACTTAAAACAAATCTTTTAGTCCCCTTTACCAATTGATTGGCAAAATTTTAATGCTGTATTTTTCATTTGGAAAAAGCACATTGTAGGATATGCTGTGATGTGAAAACTGTATTAATGCACAAAATAAATTCAGTTTCATGACTATATTAAGGAGTTAAAAAAACTGCAGTAGATTTATAAATGCAGAAGCCTACAGAAAATGTCTTTTGTCCTTTTGCAAGCATCAGAATCTCCTGACTGAAAAGTAAACATTAGCTAACAGACATTCAAACTAAAACAATTACTTGTGCGAGTAATTATTTCCTATTTGCAAGATCTGACTTGTTGTCTACTTAAGCAGTTACAGTACAGTTTTGAGGCTATCTTCTCTTTCTTTTCCTTGAAGAACAATGTGTCAGTATTCAGAAAAATTTCCCCTCTGGTGTAGGTGAAGTTTAGTTCACAAGCCCATGCGCACACATAAAACTTGCCCATTAATCAGTTTGGGAAACCAGACTACTCTTTTGGGCACTCAAACTCAGATAGTCAGGATTAAGAAATTTTGAGCAGAAGTCCAATTAATGTCAGTGCAAATCCTTCCCCTGCATCTCCTTTGCCTTTATGAAAAGATGAACTTCATAGTGGGCATTTTGCAGGCAATTCTGCCAGTTGGATTAATAGGGGAAAACGGTAGCAATATTTGAAAATCTGTAACCTAGGGTCCCTAAAAAGGCTATCTCTGCAGTTTTTACTACCAACACCAAACAATACATTTCGTAAAAGAGAGAAGAGAAACTGCATGTGTAAACATGTCCACTGTTCTTCCTGTCTTCTCTCACTCTAACATACTTCTCTACCCCGTCTTTCATGTGAATGTGACTGGTACTTGCATTTATTCAAGTTGGAAGGACTTGAGCCACAGGTAATTGTAATGAGCATATTGGCATGTATGACAAAGAAAAAGATTAGAAATGATCTTCCCTTCCCTTCCCTTCCCTTCCCTTCCCTTCCCTTCCCTTCCCTTCCCTCTCCTTGTGATACATGAAATTGCTGCCCTGGAGTGGGTTTAGACCAGACAAGGAAGAGGTTTTGATGCGCCATTTGTGGGATTAGTCTGTTTTGACACCAACAATTGCTGTATTTGTAATAACACTGTAACTCTAACAATGCTTCATTTGTCAAAGTGAAATAATGTTTAATTTATGGAATAAAGTATTCTAAATATATTGTAGGTACTATCTAAATATATGGCTATAAACAGATATGACAGTAAGTTGCTTTGAGTTATAAATGGTGTCCCTGACAACCAGTTCCTAAAAGATTTTTCCATAAAGAAAATGTAAAAGTCCAAGGACAAAAAACTGTTGTCAAGATCTGGCTTTTCTGGATGGTTCTCTGTTTTCAGGAATTAAGATTATTACAGAGAAATAAAGTGGCATAGCAATCTTAAATTTCTGACCCACTGCACAAAAAACATTGCCCACAAATCCCACTTTAGTGTGCTGTGGATGTTTGTCGCCTCTGCTGTCTGGCCTGATAAGCAGGGTCCATGGGCTGTGTATGGTTTTTCAGCCTCAGTCTTTTGTCAAGTGTAAGATTAACACTAGAAAGTGAAAAATTTGCATTTACAGCTTGGTGCTCCCTTCTTTTTTATTCTGCCTCACCCTTTTACTAAGTGGTACCTGATTAATTTCCGATAATCTATTTCCTGAAACTTTTGGTGAGTTTGAAGTATCCAGTGTTAATGCACAGACAATGGGGGAGGAAGAAAAGGTGGTTCTGGTGAGAAAAGAGCATCTGCAATGATTACAGAGCTGTGAAACTCACATTCAGTGTAAGACAGTGATGGAAGACTCTTCCTTTTAAACAGTGCTGAATCACCCTCAGAAACTTACTCTCTACTTATTAGGCAAAGAAGAATCAAATCATATGCTCCTCTGCTGTGTAAGTGCACCACAGGGGCACAAGTCTTTCACAGGCTCTATATTTGTTACCTATGAGTGGAAGAGGAGATGCCAAAATCGCCACGCTGAGGTTTCCACGAGGTACAAAATACCTCATGAAAAGCTTGCTTGCCTGCTCAAATAATCTGAAACTGGATCAGTGTATCAAAACACAGCTTTTAGTATACACATTAGCTCACCCATTTATTCAGTTGCATTTGGATAATTCAGATTCTGCCAAATCTGCATATTGCCTTAGACACTCTCCTCCCCCAGCCCTAGGCTCTCGGTAGGGACCCAGCTGCCTCCTCAGCTTGCATGGAAAGAAAATGATTCTTGTTTTCATGTGCTAAACACATGCGCATGCTCAGACACGTATGTGGTCTTACCTCCACATTGCTACTAAGGATCGCCACTGCAACATACTCTCTTTTGCTCTTTAACTGTATTTTATTTCAACAGGTGCCTTTTCAGTGGAGCAGCAATTCAGCTAGCACTCACCTCCCATCATGGCACACGTCTGCAGACCTGCAGCTGCTTATGCCAAGCCACATTTGTCCTACTCACTGTATATTCAGATTGCAATTCTGGTAGGACTTACTACTGAAGAAACGGGTCAAGCATGCAGGAATTTTTGACAAAGACTTCTTTAAAACAGCCCTATCAATCTATTGTGTACTGTATTTCACTCACACATTATGAAATAAGACTAGGGAAAACGTTCATCTGTGAAAAATTCCCCAAAGAGAGGCATGTCAAGACCGCTAGTCTTTCCATATTGTTATGAATGAAACTCAAAGTTTCAAGTATCAACCCTCAAAAGAAATCGCTAGGGATTTCCACTGATTTCCACCCCCTCTCAATTTTAAAGTAACTGCATTAGAAGTATGTGTATTTATACATTAAGGCATAATGCACACACACAGAGAGAGAACAGCGACTGCTGCTCCTGATGCAGTGAATGACCAAAAAATTGGCTGTGGTTCAGAGAATAGTCCATGTTTTGGAGACTGTCATGACAGGCAGGGATTAGATTTTACATGAGTGGTGATGAGGATACTTCTACTGACATGTGGGGACTGTATGTTTTCTTGCCAACAGGGCTGAGCCACATAATTCATCTTTCTCACTGAGAAAGGAGCACATCGGCTACAGAGATTCCCTATTTACACAGGGAGGACTACACGGTGCACAAATGGAGCATAGCTATATATTGAAGCCAGCACAACAGTTTATTAAGGCTGATTTTCTCTGTTAATTATTTAGAATTTCTTACTTTTGCAGCTGGGACTGGCACTGTTATGGAGCAACTGTGCTAGCTTGTCACTAAGCGCAAACAGCAGAAAATCAATCTCTGCAGATGTTTAAACGTAATGTTTTGAGATATTTAAAATGCATCTTTTGTTTCAAGAGTCATCATCACTCCTTATTTAACCATTATTGCTGGGTTATAAGAAGTCCTGCATAGGGCATGTTTCTTTAGTTTTTATATAATCACTCAAAAATTATTATTTTTTAAAATTTTCTACTTTTCATACCTTGAGAATGTATCCTTGTGGGACACAGAGCACCCAGATAAGTATGGGAGGAGCTGCAGCATCTAATATCTCAACAGAAGTTGCTTGTCACCAGTCAGTAAGTATAGGTCTATGGTGAATGGTTACTTTTAGACACCTCATCTACAGCAAAGTAAAAATATGAAAAGATAAATGTTTCCACTCTGTATTATATTTGGTATACCACTTTACCATTAATATTTTTTAAAGAGTTTATTTAAAGGTAGTTACTGGCAGTATGTTGTTTTTGTAAAGTGTAGATTGAGGGACTAGACACCTTTTTATTTTAAATCAGTGTATTTTTTTAACTGATTAGCACTTATTACTTTTGCTGCTTACACATGTAGTATAATACTTAATGAAGCTGGCAAGTGGTTAAAAAGCCCTGGTAAGCACATTTCAACTTCTGTCAGAGTCACTGTATGACCAGGTGGGTTTATGTTTTTGGAACCTTCCCCTGAGCCATGCAAGATGGGACTTCTGGTCTGTGCAGTATATATAGGTGTGCTCATGAGAAATTTCTGTTCTCCCCTCCATTTTTTTTTAACCAGCTCAAATAAAATAAGACTGAACCTAGACACTTATGCCAAAGAGTAAAAACTTGAGATTGGCAGGCTTTAAAAATTTTGGATTTCTGGGTTTGAGTATGATCACGAGTGATAAAACAGATACAGTAAAAGAGACTGTTCTCATGATATTTCCAGAATGGCCAGACAGTAAATCTCTCTAGGGGAATAGATTTCCAGCATACCTCTAATGTCTAGAGGTCTGAATAAACAGAATTAATTTATTAGGATTCACTCATCACTTGGGCTGGTGTTGACCCAGTGCTTGTGTTGCAAATGTAGGCATGGCTTCTAAACTATCTTGTAATCTTCAGTTTTGAGTTTGTGGTTCAAATGAAACCAAAACTTGAAAACTAGAAACTCAGCTATTATCTTGTTTTGTTCCAGTTTCCACCCCAGGTAATGATTTAACTCATGCTTGACTGAACCTTAGCTTATGCTTACCAAACACTTACCAAACCTAGCTCAAATGGGGGGTTTGGCAGCAGCATCATGGTGGCAACCAGAGTCAGGATGCAGTGCCATGGCATTAAACGCTATAAACTAAACAATCCCTATTTGAAGAATTTTAAAAGTACTGCTAAGCTTCTTTTATTAGAAATGGCACAAACTTACAAGAGGAGGAAGACTGAATTCTGCTCGGGAAGTGCAGGAGACCTGAAATATTTTCTAAGACAGTGAGAGCATGTTTTGGGAACATAGCTGCACATGTGGAACACTTCCTTCTGGCTCTGGTAGCTAGATTTTAGGAGTGAGATTGATTTAATATACCCTGTGAAAGCATCAAAAAGGGAAGACTGACCTGTAACAATAAGGGCATGTCTTCACTGGAATCTGGCTGTAGATTTGGTGCATTAAAGCAGATGCTGTGCAGACAGTACAGTAACACACCATGTATTCCCATCCTTATGGGAATAGTGCTTCTTACACCAGGTCTTTGAGAGTCTCAACACAAAAGAGGGTATTTCTTCATAGTGCAGCAAAGTCTGGTTAACCATCATGGAAAATGGCAGGGGTTTTGGAGCAATAACATCATGTTGAGAGGGATGAATTTCTTTCTACCATGAGAAACAGGTCTGCTATTTCTCCAGTCCTTTGGGTGAATCCCATTTAACCTTTGCCATGGTGGCCCGAGGAGCAATTTATTGGACTTTCAGGCAGAAGAAAGGAGGGAATAGTAACTTGGGCAGCTGCAGATTTCCCATGGGATGTGTGTTTGGGAGTGTGAAAGGTTTGCCTTTGAGGTCTGAGTTAGAGGCCAATAAATCTCTGCCTGCTACAGCAGCTGCTTCAAAAGGAAAAATGACCACGTGGTAATTGAGAGGAAAAGGGGACTTTGGTACGTAAACCGACAGAGAATAGCTCCCTAAGAACTACTGCCATTGACTTAAGACCTGAGATGCCTCAAGCATGTAGCTTGATAGCATGCAACCCGGAATCAAAGATTGTCTAGTCAATGAGATCAACAGCCACTGGATCTAGCTGAGGCCACAGCACTGCTGGTCACAACACTGTTGGCCACAGTAAAAATGGTTAGTAGAAGATGGTTAATCTCTTGAGGGGAACCAACAAAGGAGACAAAAGATGCTAGAAAAAAACAAATTCTGGTGTTCTTGTTGCCCCCACTTTACAATTGGAAATCTGAGGCAGACAAAGGTTAGTTTGACCCATGTAACCTACAGAATCTGCTGCAGACTTGAGAACCATGTCTGGTATCTACAGTCTGGGCCCAGGTCCTTTAACATAATCCCACCTCCCTGCTTCCTGCTTCATTAAAGTTGCTTGGTTGAAGCCTGAAGTACCATTGCCAAAACAGCTGTCTCACCATGTAGTTTGTATTCATTCGTATTTCACCCCTGATCTTTGCTAGAAACCACAGCTTCTCCAGCCCGGGGATTCCTTTTGACACTGCAGTAACAAAACACATTTCGCTCATCACTTTCTCCCAATGGGAGTATTGTATACTGTGCTTGTATCTTCTACGTGCTGGAAACACTCTGCTTGAGATTCAGAACTCACAGCTCTAACACACGTTTCTTATCTGCATCAGACTGGGGAGACAAAAGCTTATGAGGAAAGAGATGCAATCTTGTTTTTCCTTTCCCCCCCCCCATCTTCTCTGCCTCCAGGTGTCACCTCCCTGTTCTTACAGTCCATGTAATAGTAGTGGGAGAAAGAGAGGGAGAGACTTACAATAGCTGTTCTGCTAAAAATGAGGTGTCTCTAAAAGGAAGCCCTTTTCACCTTACAGTATTTTCTTGTTTTCCCCACTAACTATACTGATGTCACTGAGAAAAACGTCAACATGTATTAGAACAGCCACAGCCATCAGACTGTAAGGCAAGCTAAATGGGAGTAAGGATCTTGTTGAGTTCAACGAGTCTTTTGTGATTTCCAATGCACTATAAAAAAATGCCTTCAAATTACCCAAGAAGTATGTTAATAGCTGACTAATGCACAAGCTGGCAGGAATCGTTGCTGCTTGAACACGGCTCATTAATCTTACCGTTCATTAAAAAAATTCCTAACTTTTTAATAAACAATTTCTATTTAAGAAGTAAAGAACAGTGAAGTGTGCTTTTTGCTAGGCAAGTGAGTTCCCTGTGAAAACAAAACATTTCTTTGCATTTTTTTGCATGTAAACCCATCTTTCTCCCATCACTAAGTTTGGAAACGTACAGAGTACTTTCCACTTCTGTAAACTCTCAGGCCTAATTTTTTAATCTTTCTTTTCACCTTTGCAAGCTTGTCCTTCCTAAGCAGAAAACCTCTTCCTGCTGATACCAAGCCCATTTCTGCATGAGGTGGGCAGTGTTTCTCTCCAGTGAGGAGCTACAGGGCTGCTGGGGAGCAGAAATGAGAGGAGAGTGCTGTTTGCTAACAGCTGAACAGGACTCTGCGTGCTGGCCTGCAGCACTCAAAATACTGCTGCATATCAGTTCAGTCCCAGTTGTGGTCAGGTTTTCATACGAGAAGAGACTTTGGGGGCCTCCTGTTTCCCTGGCCTTCGGGGAAATATTGCACTCTGGCTTTGTGAAAAGGATACCTGGGACAATTTTTTATGCTTGGGCAATTGTCTTCATGTTACCTTTTGCCTGTGGTTGTGGTCTGAAGTCCTGTAGTGGAATAGATAACACTATCCAGCCTCATTCTTTGGGATCCCTTCATCTGTACAGCATGACCTATTCAATGTAGTAGTGAAAATGAAAGATAAACTGCATAATCACTAGTAGTTACAGGAACATGATTGGTTTTGGTGATGTTTTGTCAATAAACACTAGGGCAGAACAACTTACATCAGACATTGCAAAGTCCTGTTTGTACAGAACAGATGTAGAAAAAACACGAAAAAACATCTGATCAGTGTTATCACTGATACTTTACATTCATGCACATCTCAGTACAGACATATGCTAACTTTTCTAAGTAAATGCTCTTCAAGGTCTCTACAATAATTTTATTTGCCTTTCAAAACAACCCAGGCTTCAGGATTTATTAATGCAGCAATTAGTATGCTGATCATGCCCAGCATGCTTAAATCTTTATTGGCTGTATGCACCACCGAAAGTTTTAGTTTTATTAAACCTGAGCCTCCGACATAGTGCTGTTTAGTGTGTGTTACAAAACTAAGATCAACTCTGAATGTAATGTAACCCACATGTTGGATTGCTTGCTTCAGTGACTTACAGAAATATTTCAGGTAGCGAGTATTTTCTTAGTACTCTGTTATAAAAATATGTCAAGCACACAATGTTTGCATTATATGTTCCTTTTCTGTTACAGAAGAATTCTGTACCAACCCTGTGATCCATTCTGAACAATCATTTGCATCATCTGTGTATCAAACTACTGTGAATCATCATGTTTCAGTGAAGATTTTGCAGTGAGACAAACAATGGGTCAAATTAAGGTACAGTTCTCTTCATCATATGTTGATAGATAGATAGATAGATAGATAGATAGATAGATAGATAGATAGATAGATAGATAGATAGACAGACTACATACTGTATCTGCAAAGCAAAAACTAGACATAGGTTGTAGGTTTTATTCACATGAAGGAAGGGGCAAGTGTAGCTGAGACTTTTTTTCCACAGCAAGTGCCAGAGGCTGTAGGAAATCTGCCAGACATGATGCTAGGCATATTGATCTTTGCAGAACCGTCTTTCTTTCATACCCTGAAGACAAAAATGTCATCATGATGGAGCAGCCTCCTGAGAAGCCCTGGTCTGAGCCCCTCAAGGCAGCTTTGTCCTGCCCACTGACTTGCAAGTATCAGCTGGACTTTTTCTACAATCATATTTCTTCCCCTGCCACAGCACCCACCGCAATACTACTGTTTACACCATCCATAGGAAAGAGAAGAGCCAGGGCTGATATGATCTGTGAAAATAATTGTAACAGGTGATACAGTGGTTTGGCCAGGTGGTTAAAAAGGGTTATTCCCTAACACCATACAAAGAAGAGGCAATTTGCCAAGTTTGCTTCAGATTCAATCTGTGGCAATTTATCCAATTAATCTGACTAATGAAGCTAGTCTAAAGAGATTTCTAACAACACATGAGTTGCCCCCTATAAGGTACGGTTTAGTTTTGGTTCCAACAGATGAACTTTCAGGCTTTAGCTGCAGGTGACATCCCCAGCCATCTATCCTCTTTCCATCTCAGGTTATCATCTTCTGTAAAAGTGGAAGAGGAAAAGGGTTTGCTGTTGTGTTTATGCTTTTGGCTGCCTGGGACACTAATCTGATACAACGTGTGGGCATTCTGCTCTCTTCTGCCATCTCTGCTATGGCAAGAGTCTCCCGTCTGGCTCTTGTCAACACTAACATCCAAGGGGCACTGGCTAATATCTTGAATTTCTGTGTCAGGATTTGCCAAAGTCTGTCAGAGTCCTCTTAAATGTAGGATTTAGGACTGAGGGCAGAGAGAGAGGTCTGCGTTTGCAGAGCAAGAACAGCACAGAGAGTCCAGGATTCACCACATTGCACCAGCAAAAAAACCCTGAAGCCTGGCAGAGCAGCCCACGGCCCCACCACTCCATAGCCAAAATTCTGTGTTTAAACATATTGCACTTATTCTGTTATACTGAGATAGCTGGCAGAGATGTTCTCCAGGGGAAAAAAATATTTAAAAAATAGATAACTCTAGAAGCTAGCCAACAAATTTCTGCTCCATCAGCTGAATACGTTTGAAAGTCAACACACTCGGGCTTTGTTGGAGTTAATTCCAGCACTTAGGATTTAAGTGCGAATCCCCCTCCCTCACCCATAAATACACACATTTAAATGTGTTCGAGTGTTTCAAGTCATCTCAAATTCCATGGCATCCACAGAAAAAAAGCCAGTCTAAAGTCAACAAAGCCCACAATGACGTTGTAAAAAGAGGTGCTATTGGGAATTCATTTCTGTTTTCTATGTTATATCCACCCCTGTTTGCACGATTGTTAGCCCTGAAAACACAGTCTTAAAGTTAAATTTGGTTTATCTTCTTTCTTAATCATCTTAAGCAGAAATACAGTTTTTCAGATTTAGTAGAGCTCGAGTCAGGCTAAACAGTTTATGAAAAACTCTGAGAGATGTAAATATGATGCAAAAAAAAGTATTTTTGGGATTTAAGCATGGGTTTTTATCAAAATTTACAATGATTGAAATCCAGAGAGTAGCAGCAGACATGAATAAAGCCCCAGAACTGCTAAAATCAACGGTAATTTGACTATTAACTGGAGCAGGATTTTACATGCCGTATCTGCTGCTGCTTCAACATCTTCCCTCCAACCTACTAGTTTTATTTCAGTCATATCCCTATTGAATATGGGCCAGTTAGCCCACCTCTTTTTCTCTTATAAAGCGCATACACAACCTTTGCTACCACAGAATAAGTAATTCATAGGCCAGGGCTACTTTCCCACCCTCCTTCCAACCTACATGCAGAGCAACAGAGCTCTGAATGGCTTGGTGACTTTCCAAAAAATGCAGAGGGTGACTAAACGAGCAAGAAGGTAAACCTGAGTTCCTCCAAAACACACACTAGTGTCTGAAACCCCTTTCTTGCTGATCCAGTTCTTGGTGGCTGCACAGTGAACCCATGCCTCAGATAACACAGAGATGATGCCTGGACCTGAGCCGCATGACACCCACTTGGAGGTGCAGTAACCAAGCCTGGGCATCCCAGGGATGGGGGCATACTGCAGAGCCCAGCCTTGGAGCAGCCTACCTGAGGAGCTGAGCTAAAGCAATGAGACCAACATGGGCTGGGACGAGGAGTGGTACAGCCATATGTGACTGGTAAAAGTTCAAAACACGAACCTCCACAATTGGGTTGCTGTTACTGGCAGCATTTACTATGGGAGGACCAGGGGACCCACCAAAATGACTGCTACATGTCCTCTAGTAAAGGTTATGGGATTCTTCAGTTTGCTGTTTTGGGGACTCTGACAACCATATGTGCATATTGGAAAATAACCCTCTTCACTTTTTCCCCTCGTATATTTAAGCAGCCCACTCATCACCAACAGACTTGAACAACTTCCTCTCTACCTGCCCTTTCCTTCCCTTTCCACCTCCTCCCCTTAATACAAGGGAATCCAGCTCCACCTGTGTACACAGTTGTATAATTTTTCCCAGGTTAATTATCGTGGAGTTTTACATCTGTTCCTGACATTCTCAGCACTGGGCACTGACAGAGAATACTGGGACAGCTAATGATCATTCCCTCAGACATTTTGTTAGATCATTCAGAGTGCAATAGTGAGATGATACTTTCAGGCTTAGTACTCTGCTGCTTTTAATAGCTTGCCTCATACAGTCCAAACAGGTTTAGTACTAAAATAAAATAATTATAGTAAAAAAAAAGAAGCATAAACCTGTTGCCACAAAACTATGTTCTAATATCATCAAAAGAGGAAATGCTGCATTTAAAATAATACTTTATACAGTCTGACATTACTGAACAGTCAGGCTTGCCTGCTGAAGCAGGTAGGGCTATTGTTAGAGAATTTTCTTTAAATATTTTTTTCAGCTTGTGTGAATGAGCTGAGTCGTATTTAGTGGCTTATCTGGTTTATGCCTGAGTTCTTTCAGGACTCGGGTAGAGGCCAAAAGAGAAATAGAGTTATGCCACACTCTTATTTTGTTGAGTGTGGCTTTTGTCTAAGAAAAACAATTCTCCACCCTTCTCAGTAAGCACTGAAGTTTTAAATTGTTGTCTTTACATCTCTCATCAAATGTTCATCATATATTTGTATGAAAGCTGAGCTGAAAAAGAGATGCTACCAAGAGTCCAGTGTTGTCTTCAGTTTCCATTAAAGCCAGAGACTTTGTTTCATTTTCAATTACTGTGCAGAATTGTACATACTCTCCTCTTTTTTATCATCAGAGCTCAGGAAGAAAATAAGAGGTGAAAGTATGTTGGCAGCTATAGGACGCCCCAAAATGCTTGACTGCTCCTGCAGGAGGGTACAATTTAAGACCTGCTTTATAACAGTGAAGCAATTTCCTTGCTAGTGTGACCCATTCAGCTGAATTCAGTCTCTCTTGTCTTTGTCAGCAGTGGGAAAATAATTCAGATTAAGTGGAGTGTGACTTTGAAATAGCATAGCTAGGCTGGTGCCTTTCGCCCTGTGTGTACGTGGGTACGTCAGTCTTGGGTTGGAAGCAAATGACTCAGTCCTAGGTGGAGGCGAGGGGGACTGTGCTGTGTCTGAGGTGTGGCAGCTCGGCAGGACTGAACTCAGCAGCAGGAACCTCCTCCAGCGATTTCTGTTAGCTTTTGGGAGCTTTGCCCCACATTCGGGTCCTCACACAGAGCCGCCTGCACTCGCCCTCCATCACCAGGTGAGGAAGGAGAGGGTGGCTGACTTGTCCCTCCTATACCTCACACCGGCCTGTGCAGAAAGCGGTCAAGGGGCTTCCCACCACTCAGTGACAAGCATTCATCATCCTGCAATGCAGGTTTGTCCCTTCAGGACAGTCAACGGGAGCACAGCTTGCCATGTGTTTCAGTCTGGCCTGCCCCTAAACATTGGCTATATTATCAGCATCAATCCTCTTTTTTTTTTTTAAAGAAAATAAAAGTGGTTTTATCTAATATATGGGATACTTTTTTCCTCCTGCTGAGGAGGACTAGGATTTGAAGTCACAAAAATACTTAAACATGCTCCACATTTTAAATACCACAGGGGATTTATTCAACACTCAAATGTGTTAATGGATGAGTTAAAATATGTGCCTAAGCATACTGGGGCCTAAACCAGCATATTTTAATTTTATTTTTATGAAATTTCTTTATATACCCATGCAAATAACTTGATGAAACTTGACTTCATTGGAAAAACATTTACTGGAAATTATTCCTTAATTCAAATCTGAAACCATAATTTTTCATCTTCAGATGATGTGCAAGTTTTTTCCAGTGTGAATTTGATGTGGTACAGAATTTTAGGTACAGAGAAGAGAAGGAGGGGGAAAGGGTGGGCAGTCATCTGGAACCTGTAAGGAAATATGACAGAGGCAAGGGGAACCAGCAAGCATGTATAACAAATACTATAGAAAGATATCCACAGATTTTAATCAACAATTTCTGGGAAGACAATTCCTGGGAAAAATAATTGTTTTGTTGCTTCACAGTGAAATTTCTGAACAGATTCAGCAAGGGCTGTTTCAACATAAACTGTCCTTGGAAATTAGAGCTTCAAACCAGATACAGCACAGCGAGCAGCTGGGAAGGAACTCAGTTGATTTCTGTGAGGTGCAGAGCTTGAAATGCTGACTCTGGTTTAACGTCTTGCAGCCCCTGCCTCCCCCACCCTGCCCGGCTATTTCCTGGCTGCTGCTCTCCTGCTTGAATTGGAGCCCAACAAAGCAGACTGTCACAACAATTGTACCTCAAAACCTACATATTTCTCAAAACCGTATTGCACTCTTCCAGGTAACCAGCTTCTTTACTGTGCTGAGCTGCAAATGCCGAAGTAGATGTGAAGTATAATTTTATTGTCAGCCTACAAGAGAGATGTGAGGTGCAGTTTTCTGCGTGTTTAAAAGAAGATTCAGAGAAAAGAGTTCCCACCTGTACACTGGGGAAACACCCATGTCACAGCTGAAAAAAAAATAATTACAGGATGAAATTTCTTCACATGCAGACAGTACACTGCCATTGTCTGACATACCCACAGATGAGTGTTTTGCAGCACTTGATAGTGCAAGATATCAGCACCAACTGCCACATTCCTGGTACGGGTGAGATGCTAGTTACGGAAAGTATTTAACCCTCCTCTCCAGCGCTCACCTTCAATGATGCAGCAGGAAAAAGGGGCCTGCCCTTACAGGTTTTATTACTGCAGCTGCCCTGACATCTGCCGGGAGCGTCAGCAGGCACTGGGGTTTGCGGCCGCCGGCAGCGGGTGTGAGCAGAGCCTCACAGCAGCACTGCAGCCAGTCCGGGACAACCAACCCACGTACGAGCTGTGTTTAATACTTCAACAGAGTCACTGCGGAGCTGAACCTAGATCCATAAGCACGCTTCAGGGGTTAACATCTGCAGAAAATTCAGAGTTTATGGTGAGAGGTGTTTTGGGCTAGGTTAAGGCTTGCCACTTCACAAAATCCTCACACTGCCCTTTTCAAAGCTTGGTGGAGGAGCTGTCATCAACCACAAAAGCCAGCCAAAGAGCACCGGCACTGAGGAATATGTTTGTGCACATGATTTTCCCATACTTGGAAAATGTGCTGGTGGGGAATTGCGCATGCCGGTACCAAACATGATGGATGCCGTCCCTGGGGCTGCAATCACACCCGGCACCCCGCCAGTGGGAGGTACCCCCGTTTTAGGGCCAGCGCCTCTGAGCTCAGAGGGTCCTTCCTCCTGAAAGGCGAGAGGCGTACCTACCCCACACGAGGATGTGTGAGGATTAGCTCTCTGTAAAAACAGATGTCTCCTCTGTGAATTGCAATTTATATTGTGCGAGAGGCCTCGCCCAGGTCAGGGTATTGCTGCCACCAGCCCTGTGCAAACACACGGGCTGACAGACGGTCTGTGACAAAGGGCTGCTGGCCCGAAAGTGTTGGGACAGGTGATGGAGGCAAACACACAGCTGGGAGAGTGAGAGGAAGAAGGTGATGGATGGAAATACAAAAGTAGCAGGATGTCTTTGTGCTTAATAGCTGCCAAGTACTCCACTAGGGCTATTTGTCCCAAATAAAAAGTATGTGAACTCTGCAAAAGTAAAAGCTAAATACTGTAATTGCAATACAAGAAGCCAGAGATACATACTTATAAGAGAAAATAACAATTAAAGATATTTTAAAACGTTAAGCTATTTAAAAATAACATTTAAACCTTTTAATTTAAAGACATGTTTTTGGGGAAAAAAAATCTATGTGGACTTTAGCAAATCCTGGGTACTTGACCTCTACTCTTCGGTCTCTTGGTGGGAGATCAGAAACTTTGTGAGGACAAAGATCAAACTGTCTGTGAGAGGGCAGTAAATCCCATACAGAAGCATCTTCCTTCTTTCCTGAGGTTGCAGATACCTTTCCTTTATCTTTCTGGACAGGATGTGTCGTGGGACCAATGAGGCCAAAGAAGAAACTGTCCTCTCCACTCCACCATGGCCCAGCAGCAGCACACCACAGGATTTTTCCAGCAGAAAATACCAATAGGATTAGCAGAGAATTGCCAGTTCCCACAGCCTTTGAGGAAGCCAAGGATATTGGGATTCTGAAAGGAAGTTTGCAGCAAGGAGGAAAGTAGGTTTATGGAAGAGGGCTAAGGGAGTAGCCTTATAGAGCACATCCTCTAAGGGATTGATTTGAGGACTGTGGGGTTTATGATGGATTTCCCCATGAATCCTTATGCTCCATGTGGCTGGAGGGGCAGATGCAAGCCCTGTACAGTCCACTTCTAGTCCATGCAGAGGTGCTGGGACTCTAGAGGGCTTTCTGCGAGAGAATGGCCATGTGAGCAATCCTGCATGAGAACAAGACTGATAAGAGCCTCAGCCGAGCAAGAATGAGATAAGGATGTGACCCTGAATGAGGGGGAAGAAACTCGACAAGACAAACTGTCCCTGGAAGGGGTTGGGACGGAAGATGAAGTTACCCAAGGCAGGAAGCCTGGCAAGGCTGATGTGGCACTTTTTATCCAGTCATAAGAAGGTTTAAAGCGCGGGCTAAGTTAACTGTCCAATCTTGAGGGCTTGTACTGCATGTTACGTGTGCGGGAGAACATTATAAAAGGGCTTTCTTAGTTGTAATAAACGGGCATTGCTTGATCGCATTGGTCGTGTTCGTGCTCAGCTCTCCCACACAGAGGGAGCTGTTAACTGAGAAACTGAGCGTTGAAGGGGGCAAAAGTTACTTAGAAAGTTTCTTGTGAGAAACAGCAGTGAGACCAAGGAGTTGAGGTATGTGTTACAGTTAAAATAATACAATTATTCCCTTTCTTCTTTCATTCTACCATTTATTACTCTTTTCTTTCTCCAGTCCCACAGACCGGTTCTCCTCTTGTGTAGGAAATGAGACTCAGGAAGGGCACCACTGAATTCAACGATTTGTCTGGACTCCATGCCATAAATGCTGTATTTGATTATTTCCCATTCAATGAATTTCTGTGCAGGAGAAAGTAATAATCTCTTTCGTCTTCTGAAAAAGTACTTGAATTAATCATTCATTTATCTTAATCATTTTTTTTTTAAATCTTTCCAGAAGAGAGCTTACTTAGAAAAATATTTCTTTTACTTCTTACCTGTGATCATTACTTATGTTTAATGCAACAGCTAATCCCCCATGTCTGATAATTTATGTTCAGTCAAGTTGCCTTTACAGTCATAAGAAAGATTTCTGTTGAGTTCAGTGAAAAAAGGTGTTGGACCCCTAATCTACCGGCAGAGACCCTGGCCAAATTGCTGCAGCCTCTGCAAAGGCCAGAAACAAAGTGAAGAAGATGGGACCTAAAGAAAAAGAGGGAAAGTGAGTGAGGGAAGGAGGGATGGAGAGAAATTTCCAATGGCGTTTCTGTGGGTCAGTGTCAATACTCATACTGGCTCTGTCTGCAGGAACATGCCTTTAAGCAATTGAGCTGAGCTCTGCCTTGGCGTAGGATCAAGCCTCACAGATCGCCATCCAAATCTCCCATCCTATTCTGTGCTAAGCCTGATCTGACAGCAGGTGAGATCCTAGTGTTAACAGTCTACTTCCCCTGCAGTTTCTATCTCCATGGTGAATGACTCACAAGTTCTCCCAGCAATCTTTGCAAGTACAAGAAACAAATGCACAGATTTTTTTAATAGAATACCTATAAAATAACAGGTACTTAAAACCGGTCAAAGGCTACAGCTGTGCATAAAACTGCTACTTGTAAGCATTTTCATTCACTAAGTGAATCTAACTATGCAGAACCATTATAACATTTTCCTCTTTTGCCTTGTGCAAGGAAGAACATTGGGTGGGATTTCAGTTCTCAATCAAACTGGACTTTTTCATAAATTGTGAAATGGGAGGAAGAAGAGATGCAAGAAAAAAGGGGATAAAAAACGCCAGAATTGTTGACCTCGTACTAAACTGCTCAAATCACATTCACTCAGAATAATGTCACACAGAGATGGCCCTGGGTGGTCTTGCTTCTAAAGACACGGCGAGATGTCTGTCTGTTGCGTTTTACTGTATTAAGCTTGGGGAAATGAAATAGATCTGGAAGTGTGAAGTTGCTTTACTTGCAGCCATATCCACTGGGCTTTAGGAGTGCTTGGGACCAACACTTGGGAGTTTTCAGTCTTAAACTGTGAAGGCAAAGTCCCACCACTAATGCTGGGTGGGTTAGCTTCATGATTTCACACATTAGGCCAGTCTCCATAAAAGCAAATTCCCTTGCATGAGATGGGGGGCTATCTGAGCTTGCATGTGGGGAGTCTTTTACAGGAGGGTTGGGTTGCATATCTTGCACATAATTCAAGAAGAAACAAAATCTAACTGATGTAGGTATGCAATTTCTGCTGCCTAAGGCCTATTGAAGTGCAAAACTGGAACATGGAAATCCCCAGGGGAACTTGCACACTAATCTATGGTCCCCACTCATATCGTAAGTGCTGCTATTTTCCTTCTCACGAGATACCTGTTTCTGAAATGAAAAACAGCATTCTGGAAAGCAAGCGTCACAGTCTCAGGTGTAGAGGTTTGCATATGGAAATCCCGTCTTTCGGGATCAGCTCTTATACAAACACACAAGCAAAGTGTTTTGACAGAAAAAAAGGATGCTTAATATGCTATTCATTTATTAGAAATGTAGGTAGCTATGTCTCTAGTACGCTTGATTCCAGATATGCAAAACAATCACTTTCAAAATGGCAGGTGGCAAGTCTTGTTTTAACATATTTCACACAGGCTTATGAGTATATCACCTCCCTTTTGCCCACTTACACGCCAGATCTCTAAGTGCAAGTAAATTAACATTTTAAACCAAGAAACAGCTATGTGAACTTGTCTCTGTGATGTTACTCTTCATAAGCCTGATTTCTCTAGAATGGGAAGAACAAGCAATGGCCAGTTTGGAAAAGTCAATGGATTTTACGCTGAGTGCTGCCTGGGGCAGAAGTCAGTGCTTATTCATCAAACTGTAAGTTTCTCCAACAGGCTGAGGAAAAAACCCTATAAGGGTGGTAAAGCAAAAGGATCCAATTTACATTACCAGAAAATTTGGGGTATAATTTGCACTAAAAATCCGTGGTGAGCATGGCTCAGTAGCTTTTTGCATCTTACAAGAACTTCAGATACCAAAACCCCTCAGTTAGCAGAGCTCCAAAAAGAAGAGAAAGAAAAAGTTCTCCTCTCTTACATACATTCGAGCAACTGAGCAAGTCAGACTGCAAATTAACAATAGGGATTGTGAGAACAGCAACGGGTGTGAGGGCTAATTTTTCTTCTCATGAAAGTTTATTAAAATGAAAGCCAAAAGCTGTTGGTCTCCACTAAACTTCATCTTTGGGTTACATGTTATATGAAGAGCCTGTCCCTTTTTGCAATACTCTCTCTCGAGTATTTGCAATACTCTTCTCCACTGCTCCTCACCTTGGGGTACAGGGCAGCACTGGCCAGGATGAGATGGACAAGCTCTGTGCTTCCCGAAGCAGTGGTGGTCTGCAAGATACCCTAATGTGCCAGATGCTGGCAAACCCTCCCTCCTGCCACAGCACGGCCTTCCCACGCTAGCAAGTGAAATAGGGCTGAGATTGAGAAATACTGAAAGAGGTGTCCTCCTAACATCTCTTCCAGCCTTGTGTTATGCCAGCAGGAAGATAATAATTCAAAAGTGAGCAGTTACTGAAATATTTGCTACAGAGGTTAGGATACACTTAAGTCCACTGCCCGGTTTCCTGATAGGATGAAGCAAATGTGTATTTGGTGTCATGGCTCCTGCTCTGAAGGAAAAGGAGAGGAAGCAGAGAGTCTGTGACAGAGCCAGGCAGGGAGGCTCAATGTTAAACTGTCAGCCTGTTCAGACTTTCAGCATTGCGCTGCCTCTTCATGGTGAAAACTTTCACATTTAAACCAGGAACCTTTTATCCGGAGAGCTAATTTCTTTTGTTTGAAATGCCCAGGAAGCCTTGCAGCAAAGTGTTTTCACAGGGTTCTCTCCAAGTTTTTACTTTGGTCTTAAGAAGATTTCACCTACAAGTGCTTTCCTTTTCTGATAGATCCAAACAAGGCTCCCCACTTTCTATGAAGATTAATTTAGATTTTCTATTGCGGAGGCATCCACCCCCCAGCCACGTGATTCTCCTCCTTTTGAAAACTAGGTAAAGCCTGTAAATAGGCAGCTGTGTTTCAAGCTCTTTGAACAGTGTCTCTTATAGGAGAGGAGAATAGATAAGCTGTCTTGCAAACACTGTTAGTAGAGACCAGTAATCAGTGTAGAAGAAGTCTGCACTGGGAATGAATGTATCAATTTACCTCAGGCTGTGCACTTCAGAGATGGGCTTTGCCCTAGATTGGGTACATTTTAAGCTTAGCCTGTAACTAAAATTAAACCACTTTGTTATGACAGGGGTTTGGTTCTAAATTGCAGATTTTCCTCTTTGTATGAAAAGGCACACTGATGACACTCTAAACCTGCCTCTTTAGGGGTTTTGCATCATGAATACATACATTATGCACACATGCACTTTTTGCTTATATATGTATGCATATGTAGATATATCTATCTATAAATAAATTAAATGAAATGCAATTAAAAACTTGCTTTCTCCCCATGCACAGAAGCTGTCCATAAAACAGTCATTAAAAATCGCAGATGGTACAATACATTCATTTCTTAATTTGCACATTCCTATCAGCACTAAGGAAGGAATTCCTGGGAGCTGTAAAGCATTGTTATTTGCATTACACCAGTGTTTGCATCTTTTTGGTGTTTTACTCCAGCACTTGTCAGGTTAGAACCTTAAATTTGTTATATATAAAGCTAAATAAAGGCAGAAGATTGAAAAGTGCTCTCTGCTAATCTAACCCTGTGCAGACTGAGGTAAAATGAGCACTATAAGAAATTCAACTGAAAAAATTAAACTCCTGTGATTCCTGCAGAATCGGTGCTTCAACCACTAGCTGGAAACAAAGTCAAGTTGCCTATAGTTGACTTTCAGGAAAAAAGATTTCACATCCTGGAGGAAGTTAAGCACATCCAGTTCTGGGAGTGCATGCTGAGACACTGAGATGGGGCAACAACTCCATGTGCTTTTTGTTCCATAAAAGGAGGGAAATCTGAAATATAGGATCAAAACTTACAAGAAAATAATGGAGATCTTGGCTACGTAATAATTCATAGCAACTAGCCTGCCACATCAGTTGAAGACCTCTGGAACTTCACTATGGAGGAGGTTTTAAATTTCTTTAAATCATGTATACAAAAAAAAATTGACCCAAATCTATCCTAGTGAAAGGGAAAATGTTCATAAGGAACATCTTCAGACTAAATGGCAAATAAAAAAATTGCTTTGCAGCAGATGCAAACGGCTGCAAGGATGGAAAGTAAATAGCAGGAAAAAAGGCTGAAAATTGTGTTCTATATAATAAAGTGTAAGCATAAAGTAAGAATTTCCAAGAATGAAGCTGAGGTAATTTTTTAGGGAAAAAAAGCAAGTAGCAAAAGATTAATACAGAATATCTACAAAAAAATCACAAGAAAATCACTTAAGAACAAGTCAGGCATTAAAGATCATTTATTTGAGATTCAGATGAACTTGAATATCTTGCTTCATCTTCTGAGAAATATGCTGCTGTTGATAACAAGAGGCCACATGGGAAAGTGATTATAACAATGGAATTAACCATCACATTGAAAATTAAATTTCAATTCCAGTGGAAGAAATTTTATTAAATTGATCAAATTAAGAAGTGGGACCACAAAAAAGGGGGTTGTATTAGTGGCATATGTATTACAGAAGAGGTGGCAGACCAGGGCATCTCTGAGTTCATCGGTCTAATCTCAATAACACATAAGAAAGCAAATGTTGAAAAAAAGAAAATTTGAAAGGAAAGTGCAACAGGATATAAAAATGTGTGACAGAGGTTTATTGAAGAGATAATTTCAGACATTTTAAACTCTTTGATTTTCTAGACAAAAGAAATCTATTGTATCTACTCTGTCTGGCCTTTGTAAGGTATCAAACATGCTGACACATGGGTAATCTTTAGAAAGATGGGGATGAATTCAACTATTGAAAGGAAATAAAGAACTACCTGCCGGAGACGCAAAACTAGGTTGTTATCAAAGCAAGTATCAAGCCAGTCAGTATCCTAAATACTAGGATAATTTTTCAAAGATGGATCTAATATTAATGCAAATAAACTATTTCACAGAAAGTATGAACTTCACCAAAAAGTCAGTATGCATTGCCAGTACATAGAAGGGGCAGAATATCCAGGAAGAAATAGAGCAATAAAACTGAATTAGCTAGAAGTAAGTGCTAAAGATTCTTTTCACTGAATACTGACAGTTAAGGAGAGGATACTGTTGCTGAGCAATAGAGAGGGAAAATATTTTCTTTTAATATTAGCCAAATAACAGTTTTATAGCAAAATTACACTCACGATATACATCAGATGTCTAAAACATCTTCTAAGAAATAAGCAAGCTTCTGGGAAAGATCTGATATATTTAGTTTCACAACACTTCTGAGAGCTAAGGAAAATATTCACAACTTCCACAGCAGGACCTGGGGGATGTTCATCAAGTTCAGGCAGTACCACTGCAAACACCCAAGGCCTGTATGTACTGCCTGTGTGACATAAACTAAATCAGTGCTTCAGATTTAAGAGCTATTAACAGCCATGCAATTGTCCATCACTATCACTGTCACTCCAATGGGGAACTGGGATAAGTCTGTTCTAGAGGAAAAGATTATTTTTCTTTTCTTTTTTTCCCCAGGTGTATGCTTTGGAAAGGCAGTATGCAACTATTGGAGCAGATACTCCCCCATGTGAACAACAAAGCTGAGCGGGTTCCCCACATCATATGAGAAGTTACTGCTGCAGTTGTGGGTTGCAGAAAGACCCAGTGCTCAAGAAGGCCCCCACCTCCAATAAATCTGTGCTTGCAATCTGTAACGTTTCAGCAGATGAGAACACAGTTTAGTGACTCAGGCGGTTTAGCAGATTTAGGATTCTCTGGATCAGATTAGAAATGGACCATCTCAACCCCATGAAGATGAACCTGATGAAATGTACAGAAATAAACATAGATAGTTTAATAAAGGCATGGCTGGGGTTATAGAAGATCCTCTTCCATTCCATGTTCCAGAAGAGAAGAAAAATCTTTGATCTAAGTGATGTCTGGTTTTCAGTCATGCAGATCATGTTTTGTTTTCCACCACAAACACTTCAGTGATACGGTCTGGTGTGGAATCCTCCAGGGGTTAAAAAAACACTCTGAAAATGATATTTTTAGAGAGTCTGAAACAGTCTTTGCTCTTAGTACTTTCCACATGCCAGAGACATCACTAATTGCCACAAAAGAGCAGACCTACATGCAAATCTGGCAATGGAGTACAGGAAGAAACATCAAGGTGACTCAGAATTAGTTCTTCTCTGCTTCTGTTAAGTTAAAATCAAATTTACCACTGCTTTAAAGAGAGGCATTCAAACTACTGCTCTTGCTTCTGAAAAATCTAACTTTTCCTCTCTGTGTTAGACCTGATTGCAATATCTTATTCTAGACTGGGAAAAAGCTTCATGGCAGAAAGCCTAAATTTCTTGTAGGCTTAGACTGTGGACCCCTACCAATTCATAAAGGTGTTCCAGCTATGCTAACTAGTCTATTAATAACATGCCTTGATAGGGACAATCTGGATTCATTCCAGAGTAATTACTCTTACATATAAACTTCAGAGTGATTAAAAGATTACACATTTATATTAAATAATAATTTCAGAGTGCTCTTTGTAATGGCTATACTCAGTACAAGGATCATTTGTACTTATGTTGCTGAAAATGGTATCTTAAAAGGACCAGCACTTCATTTAAACACTTCATCACAATAACAGCAATAACGAAGCCTCTAAACTGCTCTCTCACTCTAAACTATTACTCTCACACTATTAAAAAAAATAGAATGGGACAACTAGGAAGATAAATAAACTGACCAAGCATACAAGTTCTAGCAGAAAATACACAATATATGAAGTTGCAGCAATGGCCCCAAAGAAAACAGTATTACAGCTTTTCCCAGAAAAGTTCCCCAGCCATATCCACATTAAGCCCTCAGCCTTCCACGCCTGATCTGGAAAAATTCAAAAACACACACAAAAGATGTAATTTACTGAAATATAACAAAACTGAAAAAGGGAATGATGCATAGATTTATCGCAAGAGAAGAAATACTGAAAACTTTTGGCATGCTTTTCAATTCAACTGAAAAGGGAGGCGTTTTTGATAAACCTGACATTTACCCCTTTCACATTGCATCCCTTAAGACAGAGTTCCAAAATAGATGAAAACATAGATTTTCTTCCAGAAGTCAAGTAACTTGAAATAAATGAAAATGGAAGGTACCTAGCACCCACAAATATTTAAAAAGTGCTTTGGAAATATGCTGATAAGAAATGTTATTGGTGAAATAAAGGAGGAGTTGAAAAAGAAGAGAACAGCATGGACGTCAGTGGTGGAAATATTTTCAGATGACATCCCACTAATAGAAGTCTGTGGAGACAGTGGCCATTTTTATCCCACCAAAGGTTTTCTCACTTCTTTAGCATCTACCACCACAAACTAAGAGTCTTACCTTGGTTACTTAAAGTGAATACCACAGCACACCAGGATGGGTCCCAGTTCAAGTTGAAACATCCTTCCTTCTAAATTAGGTGATCAGCTGCATTTATAGGGCCAATACATTGAAACATAAAAAAATACTACTTTTTTTTTTTTTCAAATATTTGTTTAAGATTAAAAAAAATATCAAGAAATCATTGGGGATTCTTTAAGAATTTTTGCCATCTTAAAAATGCTTGGAAGAGCTTTTGAATTATAGACTATATACTTTCAAGATCTTCCTTGTGTGCTTGTGCTTCAAGTCACTTTTAATATCACAGTGATGACTATCTACAATTTCAAAATCCAAGATTTTTTACAAGTTATTTTTAGATTTCATTTGCTTAATGTGCTTTTGTCAAGTATTGTTGCTAAAGAATATTTAAAAAGTAAAACTAAAACAATTTTCATGATTATTGCTCATTGCTACCAGACTTGGGTTTATGAATTAAATCCTTTGGTCTTTAACGTTATTCTATATGCCCTCTGAAATCACCAAAGGAGCATAATGTAATTAAGTATAAGATTGTTTCATTTAGACTGAAAATTTCATTGCTCCAGAAGAGGAAGCATGGGTCAAAAAATGTACTTAAACATTAGAATTTTGAAAACACCACCTGTAGCATTACTATTACTTAAGCATGTCAACTAGCCTCACTGGAAAAAACAACTCTAAGATAAAGATATACATACCTGTGTTTTGTTGATATCACTGTACACACTGATTCATTGAGAGCTTAAACAGCTTGGCATGGTAGAATTAAATGACATAGTAAATTTATTTCCATAAAAACTCTTTTTTATTAATCAGTTGTGAGTCTTTAAATGTTGGTATTTAAATAGTGCGGCCATGTAAATTATCATGTTTATTTTGAAGCAGCAACTGGAATCAAACTGTAGAGTCTATCACCACAGAGCGCAATGTAAGAAAACTCAGAAGTATAGAGCTTTTGTTCAAGAGAAGTTTTACCACAATTCCACAGGAAGCAAGGTTAGCATCTGTAAATAACATCCCATGGGTTTGTCCCATGATCCTGCCATTTATAAATCACTGCTTTTTTCTCAAGGTTACGCTTGTTACATCACATTACAACTTAAAGTCTTCTCCCCTGCACTCCTTCCACTGAATCCAGTTATGATTCTTCAACTCGTCTTCAAAGAGCTTCATTGTACCGATGATCCTTGATATTCCAGATGTGACACCCTTACTGTTCCTTCCCTCTCCCCAGGGCTCCCTCTACCTGCAACGTGCATCTCACAAAAGGTCTACATATGTGTTAATGTTAATCCAGAGGCATGTAGTAGTGGTTGGGAATAGTTTTGCAAGATCACCATACTTCAGCCACCATGATAAACAGACCTACATGAAATCTGATCAACTGGCAATAAGTTACATATTAAAAGAGGCAAGGAGCACTCAACTCAAAACAAGCAAAGACAAAATTTATTTAGGTTGCAAAATGCATTTGTTTGATTACCCCATGACTGCTGCTTGCATGTTAAAATGTTATCTTCCCCATGCCCCTTTTCTGGCTTTCTCTTTTTTCTAATTGAACTTAAGCTAGGGACACTCTCTTCTCCTGTGTTTTGCACTGCTGCTAGTAAAATCATAGAATAGTTTGGGTTGAAAGGGACCTTTAATGGTCATCTAGTCCAAGCCCCCTGCAATAAACAGGGACATCATCAACTAGGTCAGGTTTCTCAGAGCCTGATCTTAAACATTTTCAGAAATGGGGCATCTACAACTTCTCTGGACAACCTGTTCCTGTGTTTCACCACTGTCATTGTGAAATTTCCATCTTTGAAGGGAAATTCATTGCCACCAACATTGCTTCAGATAAAGGAGAACAGACTAGACATAGTCATTGTGTTGCACTGATCATTCAGACCACCAAATTTTGGCTGTGGAAAATAATTCCTCATTTTCATTTCTTTCTTCACCACTTACCAAGTACCCTTTCAGCACAGTGAATTTGGTAATCTCTGTCTGGAGGAATCCAATGCTACAATAAAACCCGATAAAACAACTGAAACATGGATATTGGACACATTACTGCTTAGATGGCAAACTGGGAAGGAAATTTCATGGAAGAAAATACAACTAAAATTCTCATTTAATTTATTTAGGCGAGTTCAGCAACACATATTTGACTGCTAGTCTAGATATACACAGTGGAAAAGGAAATCTGTCCATCACTCCTTTGATTTTAACAGGTTTTTGTATACCTACCTCAATGTAGCATCAACAGAGAAGGAAGACCAATATTTTCAATTGGTCATGTAAATTCATATTAGATGTATATTAGATAGAGCCTATGTGGAATGGAGTTCACATTTCTTCTTCACTTTACAGGCATTAGGAGTTTCAGCAAGAAATAGAAGATGATAAATTGTACTGAAGAGTTTTGGTCAGAAATGGGAGGTGTTATCCACTTTCCCTCAAAATTTTAAAATAAAAGAATCAGTGGATACACAAATAAATGATCAAATGGATAACAGAATTCTTAGGAAAGTGTCGACATGGCTTTTATAGTGAGAAATCATGCCCTTGCAGATCTCTTAAATTACCTGAGACAACGAATTTGGACAAGGGAGATAGAGTTGCTACATACTGCCTGAATTTTCAAAAGGTTTTCAACAAGATTTTTCCTCAAGTATTCTTAGAGAAAATCAAATTTCCATGGGACAGGAGGGGACGTTGTGACATGTTTACATTACTGATGAAAAGATGAGGAACACAGATAAAAAAGAATTTTTTTTTTTTTTTTTTTTCAAAGGAGGAAGGTCAAGTGTGGATTTCCTCTGATTTCTGTGATAAGACCTGTGCTCTTCAGAAATCAGCTGAAAGAGGGGATGAAGAGTAAGGTGACAAAATTGGCATCAGAGCTAAATTATTCAGGATATGAACAAGCAAAGTCAATTGCAGAGCCCCAGAAGGACCTCACTATATTGAGTAACTGGGCAATAAAATGGCAGATGAAATTTGATGCAGAGAAATGTAAAGTAACACTCTTGGGAAAAAAGACATGCAAGTTTTGCATATAAAATGATATTTTTCAGACTATCTACTACTATTCAGGGAAAAGATTTCGGAGCTCTGATAGACAGTCAGCTCAGCGCTCAATAGTGTTCAAAAAGCAAGTAGTATAGGAAAGGAGTATGATGACAGAATACCATGTCTCTAGATAAAACCCACAATGCACCTGTATCTTGATTATGGGGGTAGTGTTGATTTCTAGTCTCTATTTCCAGTCAGAATATTTCAGAACTAGAGATGGCTTGGACAAAGTGAGGGTGATATGGGAGAGTCTCCACATGAGGAGTGACCATAATCTACTTTCAATGAGCGAGGAGTGAGAGTAGGTGAGAAAATAAGAGAGTTAACTTTACACAAGCCATACATAAAATTCTAGGTGATATCAAGATAGCGAATATGAAACATCATTGATTGCCACTGTAATACAAGAAAAAAAGGGTAAAACCAGCCAGGGTTATAATCAGAACAAGGGGGTATTTCTTCACGTGACCTGCAGACAAGCTGTGAAACATGCTGCCATGTGGCTTGGTGGGAGCTCGCAAACTAACATGGTTTCAGAGATCTATTAGACAAATAGCAAAGGAATTTCATCAAGCACAATGCTGGTGCTACCTTTAACTCAGAAAGTCTCTGAGCTGGAGACTTCCTCAGGCTGTGAGAATGGCCCAAGTATGTGTCCCTTTGGGATTACCCCGCTGCATTACACTTTCTGGATATCTTCTAGTGGCCATTGACAGAGGTGGGAAACTGGGCTGGGAAGGTCTCCGGTCTGCAGTGGCTCATATGTGCCCATAAACAGGTTTCCTGTAAGAAGGTATGTACATTTAGCAAACAATGTGTCCCATTGCTTATATATATTTAATAACTAAATGAACAGACTTGATAATATCTAGGAATGTTCTCTGATGTGTACTGTTTATATTGTGCAATTTCAAATAACAAGAATTTAATCCATTATACTGAAAATTATAATGATGCCCCGGTTAAAGTTTAAAATTAAGGTTTAAGTCAGACATAGCAGAAATAGAAAACAAGATTAAATTTTCATGGAAAAGTAACTCAGTAAATAATATATTATTTCAAATTGATGTGCAGAATATGTGCAGATGTGTGTATACGCACTATGCATGTATAAAGTTTACAGATTTACATGTGTGAATGACAAGAAAATAGTTTAAAGCAAAACAACTACAAATGGATTAAAACTTGCCTCTAACTTCATTGTGATTTGGGAGTTACTATTAGATAAGGGATTCATAACACCTGAAAAGACATGAATTGCTATTCCTGTATTTTGAAGCAACATTTTTTTAAAAAAAAATTTCCACTGATCTGGCATTGGTGGCTCTTAAAAGAGGTACGGGGTGCCCTAAGGGATTCTATACTTCATCAAAACTGTTTTTCTAGGATGATTATTGTTAAAAGATGACTTAGGAGAAGAAAGTTTCTCCCTTTCCTTCAGAACGAAGATTATAAATTCTGTTGCAAAATGGATGTGCCTGAACGCAAATCAAAAGATTTGTAAAGCACACTTACTACAGAAGCAGAGCCACTCCCTGGGTTTAGCAGAGACCAACTATTTCAGGCTGTCTCCCCTGCTCCCCTGTCCTTTTTCGTGAGTGTGTTGAAGATGAGGTATTGCGTTTGATGAAATCCAGGACTGCAGATCAATACACCATGGAATCAAGATATGCCTGGAAAATGTAGTTCCTGCATCTTTAATAAACTCTATTTCCTTTTATCCTAACCTTCACACTCCCAGGAGCTTAATAGCTCTTAGTCAGCTTGGTGGTTCCAGTGCCCCTCTTCTTCCTGCTGGCAGACACATGCCTTCCGGCTTGAAATGCCGACGCACGTTGGACAATCTAATTTATAATCCTAAATCTTCTGGAAAGGGCTACAGAGGCCAGACCATACAGGGCTTTCCAAATTAATTCTGAAAGTAAAACAGTATATGCAGCAGGCGGGTAACTTTATCTAGATTTCAGAGATTTAGTTACATGAAAGTGAGAATATAAAAACGCTTTCGCATGTAGCAGAATACTGTTGAACACATTTGGAAAGGATCAAGTCAAGACTACCTAAATCATTCAATAAAATCTGCTACATAAAACATCTAATAAATTGTAATGGCAAGGACTTGTGCAGAGAGGCTGAAATTCCAGCTATGCACTGAAAATAAAAGTTTGGTCACATAGTCACTCTCTTTTCTTTTCTTTGCTGACTTTACTAGCCATTGGGCTGGAAGTGTCCAGTTTCACTGGAACACCACAGAAAATGTTTGGCACCAGTCTCAAAGGAGAAATGATTTGGTATGCTGTGATTTGCTTTATGATTTTGGGGATACTTTATTAATCCCTGAAGTTTCAAATCTCTTAAGACCATGATTAAATAAAAAGAAAAAAAAACCTCCCTTGGTGCAAAGACAACTCCTATCATTAAGAAAAACAATCATAAAACTCGTGTGACAAAGCAATAAGGATTTCATAGTAAATTACAGAGTTAAATAATGATAGTATCTCACATGAAAATAAAACTTACTAATTCAGTTAAGCACTCTGTAATTAAAACTGGAATGCTGCTAATACAATAAGATTTTTGTAATCACGTTAGTAAGAATGATAGCCTTATGTTCCATATCCTGTTTCTCAAGCTCAGTACCTATAGGATGCAGTGCAAGAAAACAACCCCACAGAACACTTATGAGGAATCTGGAAGCGTCTGTTTCTGTTACTCTTTGTTCTAGCCAATAGGTATGTTCATTAAATTGCATTTATCTGCATTTTTGCTGCTGATCTGCCTTAAAGACATAACAACCAAGACTAGGAAGCTATTCAACATACGCAATAGCATGTATTGTGTATTGTGTAAACCGAGCTCTCTTAGAGACAGGATATAAGATACTTGTTATTGGTTTCTAGATGTCATGATCCAGGAATTAAGTTCAGTTTGGGTGCGTTTTACAATTTGGATGTGTTTTCTCTTAGTAATTTTTTTTTTAAAGTAACATTGCCCAATATATTCTCTTCATTTTAAATGTGACTTGTAACATCCCCATAATTTAAAACTCCTAATGTAAACTAGTTTCAACAAGCACTGCAGAAGTTAGCATTGAGGAACTGGGAGAAATCTTTGATATATCAGTATAGCCTAAGCAGGAGCAAATGTTTCCTCAGACACATCTTCTTCTTTTTTAATTTCAAGACTATTTTTGTTGACACTTTTAATTTTAATGTAGATGATGGCCTTGTGCTGCATTTGGATCTGTTAAATTTTGCTTATCAATGGCTAACGAACTCAGCAAGGCAACAAGTCTACATGGTCCATGCAAAATGTGGCACACTAGTTCAGTTCACATGTTATGAGCAAGCCAGCTTTGCCTGGACTTGAGTTTCCTGGGTACAGCTGCAGTGCTAACCATTTATTTTCTCTGCAGCTTTACGCCCTTGAGGCCAGCCAGGGACAGCTTAAAAACAGGGGTCAGATTGTATCTGTACAGTGGGAGAAACTATACAGTGTAAAAGGACTACACAACAGGTCTCCAGCTTGCTGTTTACACGAGCTCCTCCAAATAAGATGAGAATGGTACAAAGGTAAGACCACAATTCAGCAGTTTCAAGCAAAACCAGCTGCCTGATATGGAGGGAATGTAAAACACACATTAAAAAAAACCCACAAAAAACCAAAAAACAACCCCCCCTCAAAAAAAACCCAAAAAACAAAACAAAGCAGGTGGCATGACTACTGCAGCACAAGAAGCTAAGGAGCTGAAAGCTACAAACCTGTTCTTTTCTAGCTTGTTCTTGTAGTAAGACTGTGACTTCCATGAGCCAATATTTGACATAGTTTCTAGCTCACTAATGTCTGCTTCTCTTTCAATTGGGGCTCAATTCCAAGCACTCTGATATTACTGAAAATACTTATATCAGCTGTAATGGGGATTTGATTGGAACCAGAAATATTAGATAACAAGCAGGGGTTTAGAGAGCCGTTTAATGTAGTAGGAGTACCTGAGCAGAGGGGAAGGAAACAAACCAAAAAGTAGTAATAAATTACAACAGGGTCAGAATACTAATCTAATGACATCTGTTTAAAGAAGACAGTAAGAGACAAAGTCTTGCCTTGAGTTTTCAAAAATGCATCTGACATAGGGAATTATATGAAAAAAGTCTGCATCTCGGGTAATAAAATTGGATTCATAATTACCCGGAGAAAACTGCACATGCAAGTCCCAGACATTTCCAATACACAGATGATCTTGTGCATATTACTTGGAATATTCTTTACAACTGTAATTGTCAAGTATGTTGCAAGCTCACTCCCACCCTCTTGGACTAGAAATGGCAGCATAATTTACTAACAGCACAGAATAGGAAGGGTGCAACCTAAAAAGTACCAGTAATTTAAAACTTTCCTCCGCTGAAGCAGAACAGACAGAAAACAGCAACATTCCAGATCCCAGTGACCAACGAACGCTGCAATAAGGCATACAAAGGGCTGTCATCCAAGGAGGTCAACTTTCTCCTTCCATTGCTGCCATCAATGTGGCAAAGCACAACCGACCGTCAGGAAGAAAAAAGTGCTTATCGTACAAAGTCTGGATGGAAGCCTGACATTCCTGAAAGAGCAATAGTGAGGGGAAGGAAGGAAGGAAGGAAGGAAGGACGGAAGGAAGGAAGGAAGGAAGGAAGGAAGGAAGGAAGGAAGGAAGGAAAAAGAAGGTGTAGTAGAGTGGGGAAAAAGGATGAGTGATGTTCAATGTACAGGGTAGCAAACCTTTTTAGGAAGCCAAGACATAACAGACATGAATCGCAAAAAGGAAAGAGGAAGAAGAAACATGTGTTTAACTCAAAGACCACCATTTGTGGAGACTCTTGCAATAAACTCTGACTGACTATTCTCTCTCCTAGGACAAGCCTTCAGGTTCTGGTACCTCATTCTCATTATAAATATTCCAGCAGGAAGAGACACAACCTGAGTATGGTTTAACAGCAACTTGTAGACAATAAAATAGGAAATGGTGCATACATGAGATATTTTTATTATCGTTTTAGTTTTTATAACTGCATTCTTCCTTGGATATCTTATTACTAGTCAAAACCTATTCACATACCTCTGTTCTATTATTATTATTGTTCTATTATTATTATTATTATTATTATTATTATTATTATTATTATTATTATTATTATTATTATTATCACCACCACCACCACCACTACCACCACCACCACTACTACTACTACTACTACTACTACTACTATTCAACAATCAAGTATTTTTCTCAACACATGTTTCAGAAATACCTTCTAGTTTTCCTACATTTGGCACAACACAGCAAGTTGCTTACAAGGAACCTCACAACTCCCGGCCAAGTTTTGAAATATATAATCAGTTGCAAATGTTTTGGGGTGGTTGACGGATGAATGCAGTAACTTTACAATTTATCCCATTTTTTTACCATTAGATATTGTCAAGACAGCAGCACTTTCCCTTTTTTAGGATTAAAACACCTCAAAAACGTTTGAAAATTATCAAACCAGCTGTTCAACACATTGATTGGTCTGCTCCTCATAATAATAAATACAGTAATGGTATTACAGTGATGAACTTTTGTAAGAACTAACATAATAGGATAATTTCTATTATAATAAAACACAGTATCAAAATACAGTTACTTGCCATTCTTTATATTTTATAAAAACCATTTTCTTTCTTGTATTCTAATTTCAGCTACTTCCCCTCATAATGATACATGTCATCGTTTCAGGAAAAAGTCAGTGACTCACAGAACAGTCCCTACACTGCCCTGGGCCAGAAGGCTTTTCATTCATTCACCCTCTTTTTAGTTCAAACGTGTTTATCACTTAGAGTTGCTAACTTTTTGGTTTGGGTTTTTTTTTTTTTTTTCTGTTCAGCATGTCACCTGTGATTTACATGAATAATAAAACCAGTCAGAGGCACATTGATGAGGTCTTGCGTATTTTGGAAGGTATATAAAGCCTCGTTTATCAGTACATAAGCCAAGGTCTAAGTAATAAGGAGCTGTTATTATATCAACAGCGTGAGCTAGGCTATTTTGTAACTTCTTCATGCTGTTGGCCCCTGACCGCTCTTAGAATGAGTATGGACAAGAAGAACCGCTGGTCTGCTCTGACACAGAAATTCCATAAGAGATTATTCAGACAGTTGCAATTTATTTAGGGGGGGTGTGGGGTGTGTGTGTTCAAGAATTTCTTTCACAGCTTGCCAATGAGGAGTGAAAAACAAAATGGCTCTGAAGAACAAATATGTATTGTTGCATCAGTGACTCTGGCGAGTGCGTTGTGAGACTGCTTCAACGTCAGGGAAAGAAATACCTGGCAGAATACCTGCAGGAATCATTTATCAGGGGCCTACTCCTCCAGTTAGTAAAATTATCACATCTTATTTTGAGGACTGGAAGTCAGAGATTTTTCTCCTCCATGCATATTTCAACACCAAATACATCTTTCTCATTTTGCAGCATTTAAAATACAATTCTTCCACTTCAGGATCTGAGCATGTTCACAATGCATTAACCTGCCGAGTTCTTAAATACTGCAGTAATAAAGCAAAACAAAACCATCCTTCAGGCAAATAATTTTGATTCTCTGTTCCCTCATGTCCCCAGATAACGTCATTTAAACAGCTTGAGGGTTCTAAAATACAACTATGCATTTTTTCATTTGTATCCCAATGGGCTTTGAAACTGGCGTTGACAGTACACAACCTGAGTCCGCAGCATGACACCTGAGTGCACCAGCAGTCTCCAGACCAGAAGCTACTTTTGGTGTTGATGCTGACTTGCTACAGAAAAAGGGGGAAAGCATTGTGCCTCACTACGTTTCTGCATCTTTCCCATCTTTTGTCTTATATTTAGACTGCAGACTCTTCAGAACAAAGGCTGTCTCTTTGAGAAACTACAGATACAGGTTAGAAACAGGGATCTTGGTCTGTTTGGGTTTTTGCATACTACCACAATTTAAAAATAGAAAACATCTATTTCTGAGCCCGGATGCTTTTTGCAACAAGTTGCTGTAAACAGATTCCATCGTCCACCCTACTTCCACTCTTTGGCATTCTCAAATTTTATACCTCAAAATAGGAACTTGAACTCAGCTAATATGGGCTGTCAAAACTTTATTTACTACACTGGCACCATGACAGTTCACACCAGCTGAAAACCTGCTTTGCACATTCAAGCTTCCACCCTGTAGATGATGTTCCATAACTTGCATAGCTAAGATAGGATTTTCAAATTTATGCATCTCAACCAGGGCGGGAACAAGCCAGAAACAATTACTCTTATCACACTCTCTTTCCCTGTAAATGTGGTGAAACTCCATGCTTTTAGACAACAAATTTTACAGTGACTTTTGTAACAAAATTTCTGAAAGGTGTAGAAGGAAATGGTTTTTACTTTTAATTTTTAAATCTAGATGAGTACATATCTGTCTCATTTTTTTTTTGCTACTTATTCTTTAAAAAAAGAAAAAAAATTCTTTACTTGGGGGAAAAAACCTTGAGAGGCTTCAAGTTCTTAATTCCCCACCCCAACTTGAAAAAGCTGCGCTTGCCTAGTAATGTAAGAGAATACACATTAATAAAAGTGCTAAGTCTCAACTGTTCTATAGACTTCAAATTTTGAATATGAAGTACTGAAAGTCTATAGCAAATTCTTCAAGAAATTCCGTAACTGAAAGAAACACTAAAATATGTGTTGAGTAAATTAGAACAAGTGTTAAGTAATTCCAAATTGCTTCCAAATTCCAATAGTCATTCAGGAACTATAAAGCTAATAAACTGAATGCATTTTTCATCAAGTTTTACTTCATTGTTTCTAATGAAGAACTAAGGAATCAGTACTCCTGTTGAGTACAGCACTGCATGCCCTGTAGCATTAAAAATCTTTCACCACCCACACTGCATTGCAAATGTTTAGGAAAAAAAAAAAAAAAGGTTTCAGTAGTTTGGGTGCCTAAATAAATGCAATTTAGGGGCAGCAGTGGTGAGGAAGAGCTGACAAAAAGCCTGTCCTGGGAAGCCGCCTGCAAGAAAATGGCAAATTTACACATCATCCTAGTCTATACCAAGGCTCTGTGTGTATTATAAAGGCTGTAGAGAAAATACTTACTGCTGTGCTTTGAGGATATCTTATAATAATGGTCTCTCTCCCAACAGGCTGAAATATATGTGGTCAGAATTAGCGATAAAGGCTATGGTAATAAGACAAGTAAGGGTACACATTTTTGGGTGTGTGCCACTACTCCAGGATGTCACTGGCATCCCAGAGGATATCTGTTGGTCTGTGTGGTCTCACCTCTGCTCCTTCAGACACTCTTCCTGCTGCTGCATGATTTTAGAGATACTCCATTTCCCTCTTCCTCCAGCTTTTGCCTGTCTCTCTCAGCTGTGTCCAGTGACTCTTCCTTCCAGCTGTATCTCTGGAGCTTCCCCATTTCCACCACCACGCACGATGCTCAGTAGCCTTATGGAGCCTTGCCTTCCCTCCATTGTGTACAGCTCAGATCTCCACAGGAGAGCAGTTAAAATGACCATCCATCCATTACTGAAAAATCCTTGGACACCATCTGGGAAAGGAAAATTTCCATCTGCTCTCTCACATGGAGAAGATGCTTTGTAGTGGAGATGGTTGAATTTTCTTCAACTGACAAAAACAAAAAGCAAGCCCTAAACATTTTTATTAAAAACAGAAGCATGTTCAGGTCCTGGTATTTCACCAAGACACAAAACATATTTCCACAGGAAATTAATTTTTTTTCAAAGTTTCCAGCACCCCCCTCCCTTAAATCAGCCCTAAACTTCTTTAGCAGCCACATGAACTCTCTGATAACCTCACTGTGCCGTCACTGTGGAAAAGGCAGATGGAAAAAATTCTGACTGACACAAAGAGGAAAGGATGCTTCTCTACCAGGGGCGTCTAACAGTAATTGTCTGGTTAATCCCCCTCTGTGCCTCTGGAAACCTCCCCCCTGCTCACCACAGAGCTAAACAGAGACTCTGCAGCCATCCTGCTTTGCTTAGAGATACAGTACAGAGCACGTAAAGACAGCCAAAACACTGTGTGTCTCCAAACAATGGTTATCAAGCCCTTGCAATTTTATCAGAATAAATTTTTACCAACACTTCTCATTGGGTGCAACAGCATCTTTGCTGAAGCTTTTATGAGCATGGTGAAGTTGGGCTTGCAAAGGAACATGCAGTCAGGAGTGTTATGTGTAACAGTGGTTCTCTGCCTCTTTTTTACAGCCTAAAATTCACTTGGAAGAGTTGGAAAACACTCTGAACCTCACCAAGCTCAGCTTTTTCCATTCTTTGCCATCTCTCTTAGTTTCCATTCCCCTACTTCACCTCCCACTTCTTCTCCAAAAAGCTGGTTTTCGTGCAGGGATAACTCACAGGACCAGCACAGATCCAGGCTCCACCTCTCACCTACAGTTTATCCTGTCTTCCTAGTTTGAAACTACAGTTGTTTTTGAAAAGACTGGGCTTTTTTTTCATGTCTTATATCATTGTAACTAATGTTTGTAACTTCTATTTGGAAAGTTAGGTTCAAGCTTTGATCTTCTTTAAGCATATAACTTAGACAAAGTTGTTCTATTGAACTAAAAGAGACTTACATTCCTGAAGTCAAGCATATGCACAAGCATTTTAAGAATTATGGCTTCAACCTAAGTCAATCCTAAACCTTACATGAATTTTGGATATTAAAAAGAAAAATGTTTTAAAACCCAAATCTCTAAGGAAAGAAATAAATACTTATATATGTCCACTATATTATGAAAACTACTGTACTTGAATAAGACAGTCATGAATGTTTTTTAGATTTAAGAAAATAATTTTGAAATAAAATATATCCATACGTACATGATTAATGTGGCTTCTCTGTTCTCTTCTGCTCGAATTATTTATATTCCTAGTGAGAGGGGAAAAATTCTTTCCAGCTAAAGAAGCAGCCTCTTTTATGAATAAAAATGAGGGTTTTTTTCTACAGAGAAATGGAAAAAGGGTCTTTCAGTTTGATTTTCTGACATCAGAATAATATGTTGTAACTCTGAATATGATCTTCTCTCTTTTCTTTCTACCATGTCAAATTTTCATTACAGACTTCAGCAACACTTAGAGACTCCAGTAAGACATTTGGTAAAGTACACACAATAAGTAGGAAGGCATGGACCAAAGAACTTATAAGAAGAAGACAGGGATAGAGATAACACAGACGGAAACAATAAAGTAGCACAATTTAGATAGTAAGCAGCAATCATCCCACACCCATTGCCTTGCCATCGTAACAGAACAATTTCCCAGTGCATACATTTATCATAAAGACTCTTACAGATAGCTGTGTTCAGCAAGATCCCAAAAATTCAAGTCAAGAAAACTCTAAGTGGCCAGATGCTTAATGAGCAAAGAAAGAAAACTGGATAGAAGTGTAATCCACATGTCAAGTAGCCACACTGCAAAGTAGACATTAGCCAGGGAAGAAATGTTAGAACAAAAGGGTTTTGTAGGATCAGGTTACTAAAAAGTGGAGAGCTCTTGAGATAACCCAGCCATTTGGGCAAGCTCCAGAAAGCGAGGAAGGCTTCCTCCTGTAGGGTTCCCTCCCTCACCAGCTCAATATATGGTCCACTTCTTCAGATTATGGAAGCTTTTGCACTTAAACCAGTGTCGTAAGCCATTGGTGATGTCCTTCTCTTCCTGGGAGACACTGTAATAGCTGAAGCTGCTGTGGTTCTCTTGTATTTACATATAAAGTTTGCTAAAGGGTCCTGATGAGCATTTTGGGGCTTGCAGTAATTTTTTTTTTGGCTCTCCAGACAAAGTGTCTATTTCATGCTTGTTTGTAGCTGTGGGAGACTAGTCTCTGTGATCCCAGGGGCCCAGTCCAGGTTCCTTTCCACTAGCCAGTCCTCGGAATTGCTGCAATAGCATCCTTCTTCACTTTGCCAAGGGATGGAGGTCAAATAGTAAAGACAATAGTTTGCAAAACTAGACTGGTAGAGAAAACATAGGTATAAGAGCCTTCAACCATTGTGAACACCCAGAGATGAGAAAACAAGGTCAAACTGGAAATGGTATAGAGACAGAAAAGGAAGAAGCTAGAGGAGTGTGGATTCAAAGGAGAATAACAAGGAAAACAGGTACGGAAAACCATCTTTTTGTTTGCCTACAGATACATCTCCTGCCTCTGCAACTTCTGACAGCACACTGGCAAGATTATGTTTTGAAACAGCAGTTTTCTGAATGCCTTCTCAAAAGCGGTCTGTTCCCCCTGCCCAATCCATGCTGAAGATCTCTGGTGACAAATAAAATACCGATAGGTTACCTGACACGGGGACACCGCATATCTAAAAAGTCCATTTGTAAAAGCAGCATAATGAAACTCTCCAGTAAAAATAAACTCTTAAAACATCCTGCCTAAATGCTGCTCAGTGGAGACAAAGATAAGTTTGGATTATGTGTTGCCTTCACCTTCCCCTTGCCCAAAAATCACCAAAGGCAAGACAACCTCTGTTCCCAGCTGTGTCCCAGTAGCTGAGGAGACAGAGCGAGGTGGTGCCTCCCTGCTGTAGGCACTGCCCCGAGGCGGCTCTGGGTTTCCAGGAGGCTGCCTTGCAGTGGCTGAAACAACACTGACCAGTCACGGAAGCCAAAGGAGAGGAGAGGGAGGTGCCTAGATGTTTAAGAACTGAACAAATAGTACTTTTTTCAGAAACGAAGGTCAGCTATTTATGGCCTCGCAGTTACCTACTACTGCTTCTCCTATCTCCACCTGTGGAGCCAGAGGTTTAAAAGTGGTTTCAAATCATAATGGACTCTTCATGAATTTTTAAAAAATCACTCTTGGGGCCGATATCCAATTATCTTTTTTTTTGCCAGAATATTTCAGGAACAGCCTTATAAACCCCAGTTTGTTCTTAAATGGTAACAAAGACAGCAAGTTATTTTCTTCCATATTGTAAATGTCAGTACTGATCCCACTCAAAGTAATAGTAAACTCCTTTCACTTTAACCTCACTGGGACACTTGGCCACAATTCTTTAGTACAGGTACACAAGTGAGTCAGTCATAAGTTACACTGAACAGTGAATCAAATTGTATCATTTTCCATTGGTGAGTAATACACGGGAAATGTGAAATGTCATTACAGGGCTGGTTAACCATCTGGCAAAAGCTCCTGTATGAACAGTGCAGATGAACTACATTGAAATATTAAGGAAACATCAACTGAAGCTGTTTAGACCCTCCAGAGACCTATAGTTCACGCATGGTGGGCAGGTAATAATGTCCAATTATTCTGGAAACAACTAAACAAGTCACTGTAAAATTATCTCATTTGCACTAGATCCAACATTAAGTATTTTTTAAAATATTCATCATTCATTCCAGGTAACAAAACAAAACAACTAATCAATCTCCAAGGAGCTGCCCATAAATCAAAAAGCCATACGGAGAAGCTGGCAATTTTTCATTATTCCAGGAGTAATATTTTAAAGCTGACAAGCCAGCGGGGTGGTCCAGGTCTGTGACATTATCACATCTGTGATGAACAACCAAGCTTTACACAATTACAGTAGTAATTGCTAGAGTTACTCTAAAAAGTTATCACAGAACTTGTGGAAAGTCTAAGACTTCTTTTTCTTAAATCTGAACTGAATTTACTTAGCAGACAAGTTCTTAAATCAACTCTTGGCCAAATTAAAGACATCTTGTTATTGATACACAGAGAAAAAGATGTTGTTTTGCAGCCACTTACGGTGATTAGCCACAGCTTTTCACAAAACATCTCCTGAACAGAAGTGTATATTCAGCCTCTGTTTATTTCAGAGCAAGTTAATGTGAAATGGTTAAAAATATTTCAGTGAATGGCAAATCAGGTAGTAAATTTGAGGCTATCCTGCTCACAAGTGGTACACATTAATTGATCACTTGATGGTCATGATAGCACATAAAAATAAATTTGTCCATGGCTTTACATCCCTGTCTGCCGAGGATGTAGTTCAATACTACCAATGTCATCTAACTGCCTACTAAAACAGGTAAAACCAAGGTCCATAGAGCTTCTGGTGAGTCATGCTGGATGCTCGTCTTAACTCTTAAACTGCTCCTAACTGCTGCTATAACTGAAGGTATGAGCGAGCAAATCCTGAAAGTCCTTTAAGCACACAGCCCAATTCTGCAGTCTGGGGGTGATTGGTTACATACACATGAGGAAGATTTGAAAGAGAACAGGCAAGGCAAAACCACAGAGCCTAAAAGCCTGGTTTAGCAGAGCAATGGTATTCAAGCATATGGGTCTTCTGGTAGACATGCAATTTATCACCTTTTTAAAAGTTTTTTTTCTTTTTTAAACTCAGAGCCAATACCAGCTGTATATACAGATGGTTTGGGAATGGCTTCTGTTTTGGATAATTCAGTTTAGGAGAAAACTTCATCCAGGCTTGTGCTACAGCGTAGGCTGCTGTTTAGAGACATAAGCACAGTCGAGCGAGGAACTGCAGAAAGGAGACTTTGAATGTGAACCCTAAGCACACACAGCATCATACATAAGGAGGACCACCCCACAAGACAAACCAGCTCCCAGCAGGCATGAGGTATCTCCATAGGACATGTGTTGATCAGGGTATAGTACCAATGTGTTTAGGAAACACCCTTTGCACTTTCTTGGCAAATGACTTGACTATAACTAAGTATGGGATTGGGAGGCCACAAAAGTTTTGGGTGATACAAACAGGACTGTCTGAATGTCTGAACTACCCACTGTTTTGACCAGTTTGCTTAGTTCATAAACCAGGGAATGTCACATGTACAAGAGCTCAAGATGACGTCTAGTCACATGGGCAGAAAGACTTGACTAATTTGTCCAAAAGCTTCAGTACCCAGTGCCATGCTTAGATTTGACTCTTAACTAGCTCAAATATTTGTTAACAAAAACTGGGGACAGGGCAAGGAGTGATACTTCTGTTTGCATTCAGACGCAAAAAAAAAGCCCACAAAGTACTGCTTTTGCCCATGATCTTTCTATTTTGCCCCAGTTCTTTTCACTTAAGCATGTTTACCATGACACAAGAGCTTACTTGCCCCATTTTTGTCCACTCTTCCCCTGTTTCTTTCCCTCATTGTCATTTCTCATCCATTGTCCTCATTTTGGCTGGGATGGGGTTAATTTTCTTCCTGGTAGCTGGTATAGTGTTGAGGTTTTGATTTAGTGTGATGTTGATAACACACTGTTGTTGCTAAGTAGCGCTTATCCTAAGTTAAGGATTTTTGAGTTTCCCATGCTGCCAGTGAGCAGGTGTACAAGAAGCTGGGAGGGAGCATGGCCAGGAGAGCTGACCTGAAACAGCCAAAGGGATATTCCATACCATAGGATGTCATGCTCAGTATATAAACTGGGGGAGTCATCTGGAAAGGGCCGATCACTGCTCAGGCATCAGTCAGCACGTGATGAGCAATTGCACTGTGAATCATTTGTCTTCTCTTGGGTTTTATTTCTCTTTCTTTGTTATATTCCTTTTCATTACAATTATTACTATAATTTGTTATTATTATTATTATTGTTGTTGTTGTTGTTGTTGTTGTTATTGTTGTTGTTATTGTTGTTGTTATGTTACATTTTATTTTATTTTAGTTATTTAACTGTTCTTATCTCAGCCCATGAGTTTTACTCTTTTTTTCAATTCTCTTCCTCAACCCACTGGGAGAGGGGAGGAGTGAGTTAGTGCCTGCGTGATGCTCAGTTGCTGGCTGGAGTTAAGCCACGACATCCATTAAAATACAAAGGATTCAAATGTTTTCATAAATTATCTCTTTCTTTTAAAATACAAGAACACCAGAAGTTTTAGAAATCAAATTGCTATATATTCAGATGTGGCCACTTGCACAACACAACCTCTATTTTTGGAGTTTATCTTCTCTATCCAAGCCTTAAATCTTTGTTTACATACTCAAATCCCGTCGTGCTTCTCAGGCATCAGCAGCAAAGCAGAAATCATTAGGTGGCAATATATCATCAATAGTCAAAAGAGACAACTTATAAACTCACACACTAAAACGTCAGATCTGGTTCCTTCAATCTTCAGCATATTCTAAGAATAAGTGCCACAGCACAAGTCCAAGTATTTTAAAGACAGCTTTTAAATCGCCAAATGCTCACAAAGGCATATGGTTCCATTGCCAAGAGCTTTGTACTGCTGAATCTGAGGACTCTCAGAAATACTCTCCAAGTGATTTCTGTTAAACTCTCAAACTGAAAATCTAAGGCTACATCTACATTAGCAATCAAGTGATCTGATAAGAGTGGATTTATAGAGTGAAAAAATGGTGTTGAGTATCTGATGTGCAGATGATACATGCTTCAAGGGAATTTACTTCAGGCTAGTTTTAGGCTGGGCCATGGATTGAACGTGTAGAAATAACTAGAGAGCATTAAGAGCAACACTGGAACACATTGTCTGGTTTCATTTAATCCAAAAGGAGACCAGTTTGTGTACTCAGAGACTGCTGTGTGCTGTGAGCCAAAGCGTGGTAAGTGGCAATGATCAGGAGACCACTAATGTAGCCGCACCCCTAATTAAGTGTCAGTCTGATCTATCGGGAAGGTTCAAATTCACATTTTCTAAGACAATTATTAGCAAATGTAATTGGAATAGTTATATTTATGGTCCTAAAGAAATCCCAGTGATAACAGAACTTGCCTCTGAATTGCCAAAACGTTCTTGTCCCATTCTATGGACACTTTGATCAAAAATAAATTGGAAATTCTGGTATGTCCTTGCAAAATTCCTGTATATATCAAACCTAATGACTGAGGACTAGGGAGAGAATTTGAGCCAAGTCATGGTTCATAACTTGATTTTGAGCCTGTTCCAGTAACACCACCCTGCCTCACGCCAGTTTGATTTAGAGATAGGCTTTGTGCCCAGCATCTAATGTTGTATATAATTACGGATTTAATGTTTGTAATATGGTCTTTGTAAAAGGAGGAACCCTCTGAGGAACCTTCAAACTATGCCAACAGTCTGAATAGCTGCTTAGGTTGAGACTCAAATGCTTAAAAAGAAAGACAGAAAAAGTGAAGATAACAAATCAATACAGGTCAAGCACGCTCACGCTCCTTATCTGCTGCAGTACTGGCCCTTGGTCAGCGCAGGAAGCTGTCCTCTATACAGATGTGTGCACAATGTTTAGATGTGGAAGTAGTGGACTGAGATTAGGATCACAATAAACCAGGCTTGATTTCAGCATGTAATGTGAGGATTATTGGCTATACCTCAGAGATGTATTTTCATTTTGTGGCTCCTCCTCCATTGGCATGTGGATTGCTGAAAAGCGGGAATTAGACCCTGACGGTCAGCAGGGCTGATCCTGCAGCTACTTTTGCTCCCTTGTTTCCTTCATCCTCAGCAATCTTTAGCTGTGCTGCATAGGCTTGTCCTCAATAATAAACCAATATGACTGGCAGGCTGCTGTGCAAGATCCACAGAAAATGGACAACTATCAATTTTAGACACAGTGATGCAATGATTATTGCATTGTACCTTCACATGTGCCTACATGCCTTTGTGGGAGATTGCTCTGATGATAAAGCTGGCACTGCATTTCAAAATTATTCAATAATCCTTAAGAATAACCCAAACAAGAACTGAATTTTTGCCTCAGAAATTACTCACAGAGGAGACTTCTGCATAATCCTGATCACAAACTGTAACCAGATTGGTATCTGTTAAGGTAATATAGAAGGCCATAGTGCTCCAATTCTTAGAACTGAAATTAAGAGCAGTGCCAACTTTAGTCTCTCATGTTTCTGGATGATACAACTGGATTGGTTGTGTATTTAACAGACATTGCTAACCTTAACAGACCTATTAACTTCTGGGATGACAATATAACATACTTTATTGATGGGGTACTATTCAGGTAGTAAATCAGAAACTCTTGGTTCTACTTTTCAAATAACCAGCAAGGAGATCAAATTATTAAAAAATATAAATAAGATCTTCACCTACAGATTTTGTCATAGTTTTGATACCCTGAGGCAACTCCTATTGATATAAAAACTATTTTGCCATTAGTCAGGTTGCTACTTGTAGTGGAGAGAGGAAATCAGTGGCTTAATTACCACATGACTAAATATGCATCATGGTCTGTAAACCCATGTTGCATCACAAATCTCAAAACTTTCATTACTAGCATACCGTTCAGTTTAGCTAAAAATTATATCCCTTCATATTCTTTGAAGTGTTATTTTTAAAGGAATTATGTTCTATAGCAAAGCCAGCATTCAGATATCATCATCCAAGCCAGCTTTTAAGACTGATGCTCTGCTCCTATCAAGAAAATAAAATGGATCTTTCTTTAAAATGAAACATTTTTGATGAAGTCCTCTTCATGTTGCTATGACAAAAACCGGATCTCTTTCACACAAGGTCTTTTAGAGAAAATTATTGGTGCACTGTACAAGTACAGGGAAACAGGACATGCAGCTGCAAAGAGATTTGAACTGAGCCACGTAAATTGTTTCTCAGCTGCAGGATTTGGGATTACTCCTCATTTCTGAGTCCAGGGAGCTCCTTGGCTAGGCTTTTACACCATCCGGTAAGACCAAGGTATACCTCATCCTGCCCTGTACCCCACTTCTAGGGGAAGAAAACTTGTTTATGTAAGCCAAAGGAGAGTCACGGTGCAGTGCAGCCAGGTCACCAGATGAAGAGTGCTGGGCACTCCATGAGGGCACACAGTACAAACACAATGAGGAAAGCATTTTAGGAGTTGTACCTAATAGAAATGTGATAACTGGATGGAGAGATGTCTGTGTACAACTCTAACCTTTCCCTGAGGAAAAAGAGCCTATGGGGAACAAACACAGGAAGGTAAAACCAGAAGAAATACCAAGGAATATTTATCTCCCAGAGCAGTAAATGCTTGAAGCATACAAGGTTGTCCAAGAAGGCTGGGCAAATTGAATCAGTGAGATGTTTCCTGCCAGTAGTCTTCTGAACAAAAAGCCTCCTCCTTGTGCCTCTCTCCTGGTTTCTGATCATCCTACTGACAACTGCCTGCTCTCCCAGATGTAATATAGTCACTGTCTGTGTTCCCCAGCAGCTGCCTCTGCAGGACTGAGTGTTGCTGAAGCCCAGCAGCTGCTTTGCCCTACTCCCTTCTGATTCTGTTTCCAACTCCAAACCATAAGGAACCACTTTACAGAAACCACAAGCAAGGAGAAGACAGTACTGCAAAGACAGTGCTCCTTATTCTTCAAGAATAAAGGCAGAGGAAGAGATTGCAGAATCACAGTGACTTTAGCACTTTTCAGGTGGAAAAGGGCCTCTACTACTCACTCCCTTCGTGAAAATGCTGATTTAAGAGTTTTGCTTTCACAAGATTGGGTGTTCTCCCTCTCCATCTCTGTTATCAATAAATAAATAAATAAATGTCATGGGGGAAACCTGAGTGAAGCTTTCCTGTTCTTACTTTGAAACCTAGAAGAGCCCAAACTTTCTAATTTCAAAAGTTTATTCAAAGCATCTGACCAGCTCAACTGCTTGACTCCTGCCATCCACATGACTGTGACAATGCAGCATGACCAAGGACAGCTGTGGTCACAGGCCACTAATGGCATGTTATAAAAATCCATTTGTGCAACGAAATATGTCTGGTAACAAAAGGTTCAGAGTTTATGACGTATATGTGGAAAATAAGGGCTTAAGCTATATCCCAAAGGAGTTCTACAAAAGGTTAAGTACTGTTTGGTGGAGAAGATGAGTGAGTCTGCAACAAACAGGGATCTGAAAGGACATCCAAGATCACACATAGAAAAATTATTTCATTCACCTAATGAGCAGAATGACAGTTTTCCCTTCTGTTTTCTCTGTCACAAGATGCTTTTCTTTTACCTAACTAAAAGTAGCTCTGTATTAATAATTTGATCAAATGCAGGTCAGAGGTGACATTAAGAGATAATGTACAAGTAATGGCTGGAGCCAGCAGAAAAACAAAAGGATTTGGAAGGAGTTTTTAACATTTTACCCCAGTCAGTAGACATTTGCGAAGATTATTTAGCTGTTTTAAAGCAACAGAGAAGTCTCAGAGTGAATGCAGCCATCTCTATACCACATTAACTGAAAATTGAAACCCACTGATCTTGCCTGCTTTATAACTGGATTCATCATTATAAATCAAAAACAACTAAAAAATCCCCACTCCATTTTTTTTGTACATGTGTGTGAGAGATCCTGCTTCTTCACCTAGGATTCATGTAAGCAAAGATTTTTCAAATCTTCTTGAACTAACCAAAGTGGTAGTTGACAAGAGCAGAATAAAACAGGGTTCTGCACAAGGCTTGTCAAATGTCCTTTCTAAGTACAATATGGTCGTTCAAAGGAGCATTTCAGGGAGAGCATAAGGTGAGGTTAGTCATGATGCTTCAGCTTTCCATTTTAACGTAAATTCCTTCAAGCCGGAGGGTGGAAAAGCTTGGGGGAAATAAAGAACTGTCAGCTCCTTAAAGGGAGTTAGATCCTGGATGAACAGCTGAGAACATGAGTAGAAAGGTTATGGATGCTCCATTTCTTACCTCTTCCCTGCTGATGGCATTCAACACATTGTCTCTCCCATACACAGTTACTTTAGAGATTTTTGAGAGCACCTGTTTCCACATGCATGTGCCCTCTCCCTTCCAAAATTCCACCAGCAGAGGTGACGCAGTGGCAGAGAAGGCACTCAACTGGAGCTCTTTGGAAGGCCTACCACGACTCGCCCTCTATCCCAGCCATTGTCCTCAGTCAATGGATCCCACTGCAAACCACTTGGTTTCAGCTGATTTTGACTTTTCTGGGCTATCATTAAGATTCAAAACAAACTGAATGTATGATGGGAGTCTACTGCTCTCTTGCAATATTTAAGTTCCTCCAGGAGAACGCTTCCTCTAGCAAGTCCTCCAGTCAAAGATGGGCAAAGAGTTTCTAAGAAAGTTTCTTCAAACCTAGAATCCACATTTTTCATGCTTCAGCCATTACAGGAGCCACTGCCCTCCAGTAGCTTTCCTGAGCAGACCCATCACTGTCTGACTTGGCACTCCCCAGAGCTGTGAAATTCCTCCATTCTTCATTTTAACCTTCATTCTTGGCAATAGCTGGAATTGGTTTTCAGAAGCAGAAAATTTAATTTTGGCAGCAACCCAAGGGGAATTCATGAGAAGTCGGCTGAGCTTGGGGCTCAATGCTATCATTACTTACCAGAGTTTAGTGAGTCTGATCAGGCAATTTGCCTTGGGTCACAAAAGCATTAGTTCTTTCACACAGTGAAAAATACTACAATGCTTTCTCCTGCTTGACTTTGTCCATTCTTGACCTTACTAACAATTATGATTTATAATAATTCGTAACTGTTTCAATATCTACTGTTTCACAGACACTCTAAGTCAAAATCTGTAGCCTATATCGTTCATAGTATTCCCCTGCATGAAAATGTTCCCAAAGGAAAATCATGGCACAGCAACACTAGGAACAAGAAATATAATTGTGTTGTATTGATTATACAGCAATATGGCTGTGCATTGCTGTGGTTAGTAACACATGTACAGAGGGTTTAAGAGTTCAAAAAAATGAACATATCAGTCTTATGATGGGCAGCAGAAGGTTTCTATGCCTCATGGAAGGAACCTGTTTTACTGAGAAACGCTAAGGAATTATTCTTTCCTAATGTTCTCTATGTTTCAGACTACAGCAAGCTGTATGTTTCTATAAATAGTTGATCATATACCTCTGCTGTTTGCTGAAACAAAGATTTTCAATCCAAATATATATATATATATATATATAAAGAAGACAGATCATCTGGTCCACCCTCTGCCAGCCTAGAACTAACTGTTCCCCAAGTTTGCTAGTAGTTTGTTCGCTGTACTACTCAGTGAGTCAGGCAGTGGGACCTGGTGCGTCACCTTAGGGAGACTCTTACACAGTTCAGTAAGACTAAGCTAAGAAAATTTTCCTAATATTATTTTAAGTAACAATGAGGTCAATAGGGTGGATATCTGGCTTACCCTAGCAAGAGCTGTTGCTGGTTTCCCTGCTGCATTTCAGTTTTAATTTACATCCTCTAATCTGCTTTACATTCAACAGCACTGTGGTTCTCTTAAAAAAAATTTTTAAAATCTCATGCTAGCCCTGTACATCCATCACAGAATAAATAAACCAGATAAATGCTCAAATACCTGACCTACTTGTTCAGGCTTTGTGAAGGATCTGCCAAACTTACAGTTCAGATGTATATCAAACATCTGAAGGAGGCATTCTCTTTTGCTTCATCACTTACAATGGTTTCTTCCAGATTTTTTTGTCAAACACTAAACCTCAGGAATATTAATATTCTTTGCAAGAGACAGTCCCTTGAAGCAGTATAACAAGTAGATTTTTATAGGTCTGCCAAGACGATGATGATATAGTGGCAGTGGGATTTTTTTTATTTTTTAAAAATAAATCAGGAGTGAAATATCTGTGATTGAGATGGGTCCAGAACATGGGATCAGGAAAGCTCCAACAGCTGTGAGCACGGATGGAAAGGCTGGGTGACTCTGAACCCACATCTGGATTCAATGTTGGGCCGGTTCCTCTCTTTGGATTGATTTGCACCAAATGCATCAGGCCAAAACATCCATGACCTTTCCAGGGAGGCAGGGATAGGGAGCTTAATGGCTAATGCAAAGATCTGCCTTCTGCAGACTTGGCATTTCCTAAAGGCTCTTTACTGGTGACAGCATTCACAAAACAGAGTGAAAATTTATAGCCTCGTGCTCAAGAAGAAGAATATTGTATAAGTTGTTTAATAAATGCTTCATGATGATGCGGCCTGGCAGTAAACAAACAAGTTTTCAGTTCACATACTGATGTCTGCAACATGCCCAAGGCAATTAAACGTTTCGGTCCCATTTTCTTTAGGAAGGGGCGCGCATCTACGACACTCAACCAGCCAAAGGCATGACCAGGTCTTTACTCATCCACCCACCCCACAGCCCCAGCGGCTGATTCCTGAAAGGCGCGAACATAGCAACCGCCCAAGTTTCTTTCCCTGAAAACCGGAGGAGCTTCGCGGCGGGAGAGCTCAGCTCTGGGGCATCTCCCAGGCGCCTGGGAGGGCTGAGCCCCGCGGCCCC
>NW_020799091.1:97218651-97256022 GCF_003259725.1 Athene cunicularia
GGGCGGGGAGACGGGCGGCCGGCGGGCTCTGCGGCAGGAGCCGGGGGCGCCTGAACCGGCAGAGCACACTGACATCTAGTGGGTATTTGGGAAAGTACGTGGGTGTCTCCCGTGCTTGCAACAACCTAGAAAAAGGTACAAAGAAGCGTTTTTCAGGCTACTCGTTTTCAAGCGTCAGGCTGATGGCTGAAAAGGGCTCTTGCAGTCTGCGCTGAGACACGTGGCTTCACCGGTGCCGGTCAGCAATGCACTGCTGTCTGACAAGACAGCATCCATCCCCAGCTTCACAGGGTTTTCAGGCCAGATGAAATTCTCATCACATTTCCCTCCTCGCCGGTTTGCCTTTCAAGCCCCCAACAAGCAGAAGTTGCGAGGTATTCCATATGGGAAGGGAAAGTGTGATTTTCATTGTTTTGAGGAGGCAAACTGTCTTCCAAGATGGGAAGTATTAACCATGTTTACAACGAACCATCGCTCCTGGGGAGTCTTTCGATGTTTTTTGGGTTGGGAGCTGTTATGTTCACTAAAGTCCAACCTTGCAACACAGGCCATTTTGTCTTCTTCCACTGCAGGTACATACTTAAGAATTAGGGGTTAGAAGAAAAGACAAGGAAGAAGAAATTCCTCAAGGACATTCTTCACTGTACCCATACTGTTTCATAAGTGCTGATGTGGGGTTAACCTTCACCACAGTTTTCTGCAGAAGCAGCTCTCAAAGGGAGGAAGGTTGCCCTATACCACCAAATGATTTTGCAGCCTTTCTCCTCCTACTACTCCATCCCCATCACGTCCAGCTCTCAGAACACCAAGACCAATGGAGGGTCTGGAGAAGAGTATTTATACTTGCCCAAGGTGTAATGTTTCTGAAACAGCTCTGGCATTAGCAGAGGGAAAGGTGATCCTCTTCCTTGCCCCAGCTTTTATTTTGGCCTCAGTTTCCACCTACTTCCCAGCTGCAGTCACCAAGTCCCCTTTTGGGGTCTGAGAGGGAAAAGACAACTCCAAAGGCTAGAGCCAACTCAACATACCTTCCTGCAAAGGGAAGTGGCTCTCATAGAAGAATGTAGCAAGAAAACGAGAAAATGAAAAATAGAGGTAAAATACTTTCAGTTACATAGTCCTCATATGACTTGCTTCCTTCGTTAGCTATATGCCTCCAAGTTCATATTCCAGAAAAACAGGAGCTCTGGTGCCGGGTTTGAGGGGGAGTGGGATAGAAAAGTCAATTACTCATCCTGGGCTGACACTGAAGGCTGAACTCTCACACTGTAAAGCATACTGCTGTAGGTAAAAAAGGGAGTTCATGATGTATATTAGATTGAAGGGACCCCATATTAACTAGTCATGTCCAGCTGCACTGTTGTGTCCATCTTGGTGACTACCACTCCAAAACTCACAGGCTCCTTGTCTCTAGGAGACTGCAAATAGTCAGCTGAACTCAGTGCTCCCATTCCAGCATTGCATCCTTCACTAAACAGTTAGGCATGCTCTGTTTTCTGTCACCTCTCCTCCCATGACAAATTTAGACAGCTTGGGTCATGTGCTACCAGCTGGTTACTGACACAAGACTTCCTAAGCAAAGGATCTGCCTTCAGCATTTATGTGTGACAAGATGTGTTTCTAATTCCTGCTTTCAAGGTCTCCTTGAGAACTGCCTTCTGGTAGTTATTGGGCTTGTCCTCTCCAGTATCTCCTAGTGATCCATGTCAGACGATATGAGAGAGTCCTGTAGGAAACCAGCTGATGCAGACAGCAGATCAACTCTTCACTTAGCATACAGCGGGACAGACTACTGGGTGAGCATGTCACTCACTGCCTGTGGCTTCCCAGCAGCGGGTATACCGTTTCCCTTCACGACGCAGTACGTCTCAGCTCTAATCAAGTGTGTGATGATATTACGCTTTAGCACTTGTAGCCCACCAGGGATTATCACCACGAGCTTCTGTGTTGATGTTTCTGAAGCGTGTAGAGGCAAGTTGCCGGGATGTCAGAGAGCTGTACAGAGAGCGTAAGTCACTGCGGTGGAAAACAGGCACTTCTTGTCTTTCCGATTAAATGCGCGGATGAGAGAGAATGAATAGCAAAGCCTGCTTGTTGTGTTTTTCTAGCAAGTCATATAAAGCTGATTATTTGTAGAACGAAATATGAAAGTTTAACCTATGTATCTGTCAGGACTTTTTTAATCAGCCAGGTTTAAAAAAATTCCAGGTCCTGCACCAATTGAGTTTATAAGAGTAGTGTATTTATTTAGTGTTGTTCCAAATGAAGATTCCTCTCCCCCCAAGTTATAAGTGGAAACAAAGCTGGGGAAACATCATGTTTTTAGAAGGTATGAGACTTCAGGGAGGGAGGGGGAGAAGTGATTTTAGGATGTTTTATTTTCACCTAAGGAAAAACAGAGTCTATTCTAGCCTGCTGTGAACACAGGGGGCTGTTTTAACTGTTTGGCATTGTTCCTGTTGTTTGTAACAGCACTAGCAGATGAAATTTTTTTGATACATTACTGATCACTTCTAAACAGCTTCCCTTCCATGACTGCAGAAGTCAACAACAGAAGTTTACACTGAATTTTAGTTCCAGCTGTGAAAGGCTCAGACTTTTTAAAGAAGAAGGAAAAAACCCATACTATCCTCTACATCAAAATGAAAATCAGGCCAAAGATGTACAAATGTGCAAGGTTTCATTTTGTAGTAACTGTCACATAGTATTTATTTCTGCACAGACTTTAGCTTTTAGAGAGCATTTTCTTGTTCACATCATATGCTTCCAAAGGTCAGTGGAGCCTTCCTAGATTTGGATGTCTGCAGAGAGTTCTAACTAGCAGAAACTGTTTGAAGGGAGCCAGAAAACCGGTTCACACACTCCTTCTGAATACATACTGAACACATCTTTGCCAAGCACTAACCTAAACAGAGCCAGCCTGTAATAAAGCGCAAGAACTTATTAATTCAGAGAGTGCAGAAGCAGGTGCTATGAGTCTGCTACTTCTGCAGTTTTGGTTTGTGCTTCTCTTGTGATAGTTTTTCCTACTCTCATCTAACTGTTAGGGTAAAAGTTACCTTTCCAATACACAGTGATGAAGTGATCTGTAATTAGCAAGAGAACTCAGGAACTGAGGCTATTAAATTCACACTTTCGAGCCACAAAAAAATGCCCACCTTTCTACAGTTATTACAGGCACCAGCAAAGGGGAATAGGGACATCTACCTTATTGAGATCCAGTGGCCTACATTTTTGCTTGAGGAAAGTGCTGATGCAGTAACCTGAACCCCATCCCATTATTTTCCTAGCTCTCTGCCAGTGCAGTCTATTCAATATAACATCTCGCTCGTGCAGATGGCTCAGCTCACTGCTTGCATTCATGCAGCAATGCACCTCAGAGCAGTGGTGGCATGGTGGTACAGGCACAAACCCTTCTCCATTAGGAGAAGTTTCCATTTTTCCTGCCCAGATGAAATTCCACTTGCAGGTGTGGGATGTTTATTTGCAAGAGAGGGCTAGAGAGTAGTAATGTATACTGTATAAAAGGTCAGGCGAAAAGTTTCATATAAGAAGCAAGCCGGATGAGGGAGGATTTAGATACAGGATGAAAATTGTAAAACTGGCTTTAATATTGCTATTACGCTTCCATGGGAGGGAGAGAATATGTTAACAATTTTATATTAGAGGTAAACACAATACAAAAGTAAGCCTCTGAGAGATCACCGTGCGTCTCCTTTCTACTCAGGCTATATTTCTCTTTTAAGTAATAACTGAACTTCCTTCACAAGTGAAGTCCTCAGTACTTAAAGAGATTCTGTACACAATGGCATCTCAGTTTCTGAGCCATATGTGTAGTTATATGATTGAAATAGCAAATGTCATCAATAAGGCTGCATTTGTCTATTGCAATCATTGTCTGTTAGATCGTTGTTCAGTACAAACCTAGGACCTGGATGTTACCTCTCCCATATAGTAATGCAGAGCAATTGTGACTGTGTTTGAAACACAGACTGAAGGTTTGTTCTGAGGGTTATGTCATCATTTTGCTTATGCACCACTTTTTCCACAATTATTTTGAATTTATTGGCCAACTTCATCCAGACTTGAGAAAGCAGAAGCTTCTGAGATATTAGGTTTCTAAACATTTTATGAAAATGAGCAGCTAGGCAGAAAAAACTGTCTTTATGGATGCTTCCAATGGAAGAAAGGCAGCAGCAGAACTGCATTTACTAAACAGCACAGAGGCACCACAGGGATGCTCATCGCTCCACAGGAAAGAAGTGGGTTTGAGCCACTTCTTGCTAAAACACAAGTACCCGCAGCTCACCCTGTTACAGGCCAGGTGTCCTCTGTAATGTGAGGCTGGGACCATCCTGGGAGACAGGACAGTGTGAGAGGTGCAGAAATCCAGCTTCACAGGAGCCCGCCAAGAACCATACAGGCCATTCAAAGGGAGATGGGTGCTGGATGTAGGTGCCAACTCATGCACCAGTTATTTTGCTCCAGAAGAGATTAGCTTTTGGGCAGAGCAGAGAAAAATCTTTTCTGTTTCAGGCTCTTCTGGGAAGAACAAAAAAGAGACATTACCCAGCATAAAAGGACCTGAGAACCAAAACCATGCTCACATGAGCTTTCACTCCTGCTGCAAAGCAGCTTGACTATGCTCAGTTAAGGCAGCCACAGCAGGATAACCGGGAAACTTTAATACTCCTACTTTAATTGGAGCCCTTACAAGGAGAAGTAAGTAAATGGATAATATTTTACACGTGCTACACCCTCCTTCTGCTAATCCTCCCTCCTCCAAATATAGAAAGACTAAATCTCAGTCTGCATCTCCCCACCCTTTCCTGCATCTAAATTCCCAGTGAGGCAGAGCTGGGGACTCTCCTCTCCAGCTTAGCAACCCAAAAATGCTGGGCACCTCTCTTTCTCTGCTTGTAGCCTTGACCCAAAACTTTTGAAGACTATAAGTTTTGTAACAAAGTGAATAACATTTGAACTTCATTTCTGGTGCCTCCCATGCTGCACCTAATCTTCCTGCAATATTTAACTATTGAAGTTCTTGGTGTGGACTAAAAACATCTGCTTCAAAACTTGGTATTTTCTGTTTGGTAACAAATTTTCAAGATTGTGCTAAATTTTGAAGAAGCGGAACGTTTGTTCTTCAGTGTACTTACTCATGCATGCACATAAAAGTGATATGTGATATGAAATGTATGTGGTTGATACTATTCACAAAGGTAATACTAAGGGAAGTATCTACCTGGCTATTGCTACATACCTGGATAAAAGGTGCAAGAGGAAAAAGACTTGAACCAGTTACATACTGCACAGAAGACTTTAATTCCTTTCACTGTTAATCTTAGAAGGAATTAAGTGGAAATAAACCCCAAACCACTCTTTTTGTTCATTCCTCCAAATATAACACATCATGAGCCTGAGTGAGAGCTATTATTCCCCACCCCTCCTTTTGCAGGCAGTAGGTGCTGCCATAAATGCCTGTGTCTGACTGATGAGGTAAAGACAGCTTTTCAACCTTCATTCCATTAGTGCTTGACTTTTACAGCTTTAAAAATTGTGTCAATATTGCCTTTGCAGTATAATATTTTGGTAGTTCTCCTTGGGTCTATTCTGAGTTTACTTAAAGATAAAAGAGATGGTAATTAATTTGTGTGAAAGAAAAGGCAGATCCTTAAATCCTTTCCTGTTGGAAAGCAAACTGAAGTGTGTGCTTAGTAGTGGTGGCAGTTGAGGGGTTTCTCATATTCCTCATTTTCCCAAGAGGAAGAAGGTGATTTGTAAAAGCCCTTATTATATAGGAAGATCCACTTACGGTGTTTGAGGACATGAATTCAATCCCAGGCTGCGAGTTTTAGCATTCTCATAGAGATTGCCTTGTTAGCACTACTTACCAGTGCCATGCTGATAGAATAAGCTGTTGATAAAGAACTGGCTCAAAGCCTCCATTTGCAATATTCAACAACCAACAAAGTATTGCTATTAGTCACACAAAACCCAGAATGATGTTAAATATTCTTCAGCCAGAACATTATCCTTTTGCTACCCATTAAGCCAGCCAGAGAGGCAGGCCTCATAGCGAATTGCCCAGTGCTCTTTCCTATGTCTTGTTTTTGGATGCCAGTTGTTGAAAACTGGAGCTTTCCAGAATTGTTCTGAATAAGAAAATGAGATGATGAAGGCAAGAGTACCTTTCTCATTGGCTTCAGAAAGAATGGGCTATATGAAAAAGCTGCTGCTGGAAACTCACTTGACACAGACCACCTCTGTCACCTGCTTCTGGTGTGTGTCCAGCAGACTCCAGTTTGTGCTATGGTCCTTAGACACGTGCAGATGTGTGCTGTGCCCACTGCAGCCTTAAGCTTGGCATTTTATTTTTTTTTTTTGGCAGTGAGGCATTTCTTATAACTCACAATCTTTTCTGGTCATCGCATTCAAAGTGATGCTCATTATGAAGCAATGGGATTTTGACCAGGTGAGATTCTGCCCATCTGCACAGTGAGTAACATTTTTATTGGAGAATTCACCACATGGTGCTGTTTCACTTAGTTTTGTAAGTTCTTTGTCTTAGTGTACCAGCTTTGCACTGTTGTTAAAGGAAAGCTCCGCAGTCGTCACTTTTGTGATGCAGTTGTCCTTTGGGGGAGATCCTTCAAAAAGTAAGGGGTCATGTCTTCTGCCTCAGTCTCTTGAGTTAAATGTCGAGCAGATCCACAAAGACCTAACCTGGTATTTGGGCTGAATTTCCTACCTGTAATCTATTTGTAAACATTTATATAAAACAAGCCATAGAAAGAAAATACTCAGATTCTGTGCTGCTGGCTGTCCTTCTTGTTCCCCTCCCACCACCACCTCATCCCCCTTGCTAAAGCTAATCTGGTCACAGTGTAACTACAAGAAAGATACTATGAGTTTCCACCAGCTGGGAACTGAAGATAGATCAACTGCTTGTAAGGCAGCTCTACTCACCTCCGTAATATCAATGCACACTCCCTGATGGGAGACCAACCCAGAAGGTTCCAGCTTTTGCTATGTGACCATATTAGTTTCAGTTTGCTATTTGTATAGTGAAGTATTGGTCAGTAACAATAAATATGGTAGAAGAAATTTCATCTGCTTCTTGTTAAATTAAAATGAGATTTTTGAATGGACTGCAAAAGGTGGGTTTAGGACAAATGTGGAACATGCAATATGCTGTGTATGAAATGCAGATCAGTCCAATCAGTCACAGGACTTACATTACAGAGTAAAACTCTGTTTTCTTGGACTTCATGGTGGGTCCCTTTGACTATTCACATGAGTAAGACAAGAATACTTGACTCTCCAAACAAATTAATTGTTTAGATCCAAACCACTTAGAAGATTCTTGAAATGTTTTTTTTAACAAGTTGTTAAGAAAGGTACAGTGTAAAATCAGAAGACAACAGTTATACTGCAGGAGAAATATGCTGGATTTGAACCCTTCTACCACACCAGCCTTATCTAAGAGAGCTCAGCACTTACTATTTCTTCTTTGTCATTTTGCAGAATGGTAAACCACTATTTTCCAGGTTCGTACAAGTGCCTAATCAAAACACGTTTCTGATAGGGACTGTAGAAATATATCCCGTTGATTCTGAAGTCTTTCCTTTACATTTCTCTCAGTTTGATCCATGGTAGTTGTGATACTTTTGTCTCTGCTGGTTTTCAAGATGTTTCAAATTCAGTACGTTATATGAGGAAAAGACCCTGAGACAGAGGCAAAAGGAGATGTGTGAGGCAAGGGGAACAACTGCAAAAAGGAACTGGGGAAGAGGGAGAACATGTTTTCTGGCCAAATATCTTTCATGCATCTTGAGCTCCTACCCTTCATTCCCTGTATCACTGCACATCTCCCTTCCCCACTTCTCTGCTTCAGGAACTTCATCCTCTTCCCTTGTGGCAAGGGCTCTGTATGTCCTATCTCACTGCCTTTTCACTCCCATACAGTAGCTTTTGCTACTCCTTATCCCAGAACTGTTTGCTTCATATCTGAATTCTACAATCCCCCCATACAAGGTGCTTTGTTTTCTTTTCATCACTTCTTCTCAGTACGAGGAGTTGTGTGCCTCTATGTGTTCACCCACAACTCCAGTCAAATCTCAAGATAAATGAAAAAGAAGGGAAAAAAAGATTGAATTTAAGGAAAACAAGAATAAAATTTGCTGCATGTACTGGAGTTTTTATGGAGTATTTGCTGCTTAAATATACAGTGAGAGGCACACTCTGAATATTTCTGCTCAATCCTGTGGTACAAACTATTATGGAAAGGATGTATCTCCTACAGTACTTAACTGTTTTGGAAAAAGTTATCCCCTGTCTTCTGGGATACTTCCACACACAAAGGACTTCTTGTTTGTTTGGTTTTTTTTTCTCAGCATGAAGCAGAGAAGCCAAGTAAACTACTGAATGCTCCACAGTGGGGCTGTGAGTCAGCTCCAGGGAGAATCTAATCAACAACCTGTCATCTTGCCCAAGCTTTAGGAGTACGGGGGAGGTTTCAATTACTTTATCTCTTTTCAGGGAAAGTGCCTATCACCTGGTTTCTGATGCCAAGTACATCACAGGGAGATGGGATACTAAGTTCTTGCTTTTAATTAAACCACATTCCTTTTTGAAGTTGTATTCAGCAACTGAGAATGCCTCTTTCCTGTGCATAAGGTCTGTGTGCTTTAGTCTCCCAGATTCCTTGCATGTATAAAATTTTCAAAAATGTCCAGGAGATGTAGGAGATCAAGCCACTGCAATGTAAAAAGATAAAGGCTCCTAAATCTCTTCTGGTGCTTTGGAAAATGTTAACTGCTGTCCCTACTGACCATAGTGAGAGGAATAAGGAAGAAAGATGGACTGTGATCCATGCCTGGTCCATTTCAAGATTTTACAGCTGAAAGACAAGATCGTTGAAGCCAGTCATTTAACTGGACCAGAGTCCAGAGGGAGTGCAGAGCACCGGTGTGAAGTGCTTTCTTTGGCATGTCCAACCCAGGAGACAAGTCTCATGAACCAGTTATGGGTTCTGAGTGCCTTTTTGTGGTTAACTCCAGCCTGAGAACGTATTGCTTGCAATAGTCTAACCTGAAGGTGATGAAAGCAGAGTTTGCTCAGCCAAATTCCACATCCAAATGTAAAGGGCACAATTTCCTGGCTAATTTCAGATGAAATTAGGTGTTCCTGTTGTTATTTTGGTTTCCTGAGACAAAAAGAGCAATGGGAAACTTCGGTCCACATCGATCTTAGCTGCAGGAGGGCCAACAGACATGAAACCACAGCTCCTGCAGACCTGTTGGTTTCGCCCCTTTTGCTACACCCAATTGCTTTCTCCAAGTTATTCTGCAGAAGAGAGTTCTTTGTATCTGGTTTTCAACTTTTTTCAGACTGTAGACAGCTAGGAAAAGTGTTGCTGGGGCATGGGAAAGAGGGCGGACTAAACCTGCTGGGGTAGTGGTGGCCCATAACTCATGGGGTCCTGTTCTACTGGTTTATGGTTTGATATAGCCACAAACAGGAGGAGGGTGATGAGACTGAAGAATTTCACAGCTAAAGGTCTGAGAGAAAATCAAGAAGCATAGGAACTACTTTACCTGAGTCTATTTATTCTGAGACCTCTGAGATGGCTTATATGGTCAGCCCCTGGTACCAGATGGCCCCGTTCGGGAAGACACCTGTTTCTCTGAGCTGAGCCACTCCCACCAGCTGGCTTTCTTCTAGTGTCAGCATAGATCTCTTGCTTGTTGCTGAGGTCCTGCTGGCTCCTATAGGCTGCATGTCATAGATCCCTGATAATGCAGCACATTTCAGCAGCTTTCCAAATTGTTGATTGCAGATTGTTTTTGGCAGTTTTTCTCTGAAATGAGCCCTACATGGTTTTTGACACTTATGGAAACAGTCATCACTCAGACAGTTGAGGGTCACTGCAAGGCAGTGCTGATAGATTTGAAATCTGGCCTATTTCTGGTATTTCAGAGTACTTTGTAAAGCCTTTCACTCAGACCATACTAAATATGGAATATCTTATCAACACATTGGTACACTACAGATGAGCTCTTGTGCTGGAGATTCAAATAATAAACTTTCTGGGGTTCAGAAGACCTGCCATGTTGAAAAGACAGGTAATATAGAGTATAATGCAAATGAGTAGGTGATTAGTACGTATCTGTGTTGTGTGTATTAGAAGAGAATGCCATTTGAAAGTGTTAATTCTAGTATTATTAACTTGGTTATTTTCAATTCTGAGCTCTTGCTGGGAAGTCATGCATTAAATGGGTCATAAGAGTGGTTTTGATTTCCCTTTTTTTTATGTCTGTAAAATTTGCAAGTGTTGTATGCACCCTTATTTACTTTGCAATTATCCTGCAAGAGCAGTGCCTGCTCTCTTGGCCACATTTTTCAATTACTGTAATTCTCTTTTGGTAGGCTTCCCAGATAGTGAAAGACGTAGCTGCACAGTCTCAAAATGCAATGGGCAGCCACTGTCAGAGTACAAAGCCTTGCTTTCCTCATATCTGCTCACTTGGCTGATATCTGAGACCACATCATGGAGACTGTCCGGAAGATTTGCTGCTAGGATGTGGTCAGGAAGATTTGGGCTTAAATTCATGCCCTCAGAAAGGATCTCAGCTCTGTCTGGAGAATTTTCCTCTGCAGGAAATAGGAAATGTGAGAATCTGATCCAAGCACTCATCCCAATGTGCTGTGTGACCAAATATTGCTGTACCCCCATTTCTCCTTTTGTATGACATGGGTGATATCATCTGCCACCTTCTGCAGATCTCTCTGAGAGTGACAGTTGACTGCAGGGAGGTAGTGTGTAAATATTATTGCACTCACTGGGGTCAACACAGAAAGCCTCCGCTACAGCAACTGTGCCTCAGTCTTCCTTGGGCTGGGGGAGCAGGTACGTACCCCTGTGTTCACACACCCCATGTGCACAGCCTGACTTACAGAATCTTTCCTTTCTACTGCAGGGCAGGAACCGCCCCAGACACGTTAGCGAGCATCCATTCAGTATGCTGTTTTCCACACAGTGGCTATCAAAACCTATTTTTGCTCATCTGACAATATAATTTTTAAAATGAGTAAGATTGAAGATTTTATATTCCCAAACAAACAATGGTAAAAGCTTTTACTGACCTATTGCCACTTGCTGGAGGACCTGGAAAAGAGCTACAAATTGCATGTCACTCAGTGAGCCATTATAGATTCTGCATCCCCTCTCATCCGGGTGAGAGTTGCCCCATGCTGCTGACAGCAATGGAGGGATTTGCAACTGGGTCCCTGCCACACAGGGCCAGGGGTCACAGCCAGGAGGCAAAACTAGGTCTTGGCCATCCCCAGGCCTTGCCAAGCTGTTTGCTGCTGGATAGTCTGGTAATTTTTCTTACCTGCTCAGAGAGGGAAAAAAGAAAGGCCCAAGTTTAGTGGCCTCTCCTTTAGGACCCAGAAAGTGCCCAATGGGGTCCCACTCCCATCGATTTCAGCAGGAACTCAACAACTTGCAAGTGACGGTGCCTGTTATGACATGAGCCTTACTTAAAGCTTGGTCTCTTCATCCTCAAGTGCATATTAATTTTGTTTAGCTTGTTAAAAAAATGGTGCCATTTTGTTGATTTGCTGTGATTTATACCAACAGCAGGTGTCTTTGGATTTGTGTCCTGAAAGCAACGACAGATAAGGAGAAGTTTGGTTTATTCTTTCACACGTGTGCCTCTCTCCACAGTTTCTCTCTGCGAATGAGTTCCGTAGTAATGAAAATCTACTCAAGCAACATCTTTCCTGAGTTCTTGCTTTTAGAATATTTTTAGTATATTTTTTCCCAAAAAGTGACTTCAGCATCTGGTACTCCCAGGACCAAAGTGAATTGCTCTACAGCTAAAATAGAGCAGTATAATAACAGAGGTTTGAAGTTCAGATTGCTTTCATGGCCTGCCCAGAAGCAAGACTTGCAACTGTAATTATTGTCAGATAATTTTTCATTTTATCGATTTAAGTTTTTTCCCATATCACTGATTGTCAATAAGGACATTTTTCCCCTGGAACGCTGGGTGTAAGGCAAAATAACTTTGCAGTCTAGTAAAACAGTAATAATTGAATGGTGATGTACACAGATGGGGCTGGTGAGGTTTCAGGGTTATTTTCTCAGTGGAAGTTACACAATTCCAGACACCTGAATTTGTCATTTACTTTTTGTTTCAGGAGTTGCATTATTCAGCCTAAGAACACATAGTTTTTACAAACAGAATCGAATAGAAATAACATACGTCTTTTTTAAAACAACATTTGGTAATAAACACAGACTTCCAGTATTTCAAAGATATATGTAAAGCCTTGGTGCCAGCTACTCAAAAATCATTTAGAGACCAGCAACACAGGATCAGATTCTGCTGCTGTTCCTCAGCATGAGTTGTTTTTCGCTTCTACTCAAGTCTTTTGAGGCTAAATTGCAATCAGATAAAACTCAGTGTGAGAAAGAGCAGCAGAGCTGGACCCTGAGTCACCTGGCACTTAGCAAAAATTGAAAAATACCAGAGGCACCTGAAATTTTCACTGAAGACTGGTGGTCACCAGCAAATAATTATTATTATAGTAGTAACAGTGACTCTTGGCTTCTCTGGCCTTTTATTACTTTGAGTAAACAGTCTCTTGCCAGATTATTATTATCTTGGCACTTGATGCAAAAAACCCCATAGTTTTCCATCTTTCTTAAAGCTGAACATACACTTACTGAATGAAAGCATTTATTAAACATATGGGGACAGATTCTCAACAGGCATTAAATAACTTACCTCAATTTGCCAAGGACTCTTGCTTTGCTATGTTTTATTATGTTGAGAACTGCAGGTTGCATAGGTGGAAAATGGTGGAAAATGTAAATAGGTGGAAATGCAGATTCGCTATGAAAAGCCAAATCGTTTTAATATCTCCTGATATCCTGTAGATCTAAACTCTGTGGTGTTGGATTGTCCTCAGAGTTGCATCTGTATTACAAGGTCATGAGCAACACAGAGACGTTAAATAGGGAGTGCTGTCCTAATACAGGAAGAACTAGGTTACAGCGGGTTCTAAATATTTAGGAAAAGTGCTTTACCCTCTGCCACAGGACACTTGATATTAAATGCTTACATGTGTTCAAAAGTAATTGGACAGAATAATGAAAGAAAAAGTCATTAAGGTAAAATACTAAGATAACATTTCAGGGTCAAGAAATCTGTGATCATCAGCTTGCAGGGACAGTATTCTGGAAAAGCAATGCTATATGCTTTTCCTATTTTTTCTCTCTTTCCTAAACATCAGCTATTGGCACTGTTAGGATAGACTACAGGGGTGGATGAGTCTTTGATCTAACTCAATACATTTTTTTAATGTTCCTATGTAAAACACATTTTTTGAGCCAAAGAATGAGAAAAACTTGCACAAAGATACAGTTGTATATGAAGATCTGCACTTAAGATATAAATTGATTTAAACCATAACCTAAATATTCTAAATTAGACATCTTCAGACATAGGAATTGGTGTGATCCCATCACCAGACATTGATGGCACACAGAATTACTGGGTGTAGGGATATCCTGACTTCAGAAATCAGTCTGATTTAACTTAGATGGGCTGTTTGCAGTATCTGGTGAAACTTTGTTCATTCCACAGATAATCTCTTTTGATCTTCAGGAGAATGGGTCAAAGCTTGAAGCCCTCCTCAGTTTTCCTTACCTTGGCTCAACTTGCACCAAAACAAGTAGGACTTTCGCCCCAATTTGGGCTTTTTCCAGCATTTGGGCTTTTTCCAACAATGATAAATATCAGTAGGCAGACCATCCTCCTGGTTGAATAAGGGTCAAAACTAAGATGTTGCAATGAAAGACTTAACTGTGTGACAGGAGTTCAGAGCATGAGTTAAGATGGAATGCCTTCCTTAGCTCAGGTAGACATCACCAAACAAAAAGGGCTGAAGATTGATGTTGCTTAAACTACTTTGTATTAAAATCATCTGCTAGCCTGAATTATGTCTTTTATTTGTTCCTCTCTGAGTTTGTCATCAGCTGAGGTCAGCTGGCATTCACCCTACCGATTATGTCCTCTGAAAGTTTATTATTGTCCACAGTGATGAGAGAATAATTTGACATCACCCAGAATTAAAATCTTGGCCCAGGATTCATTCAAGTGAGTGGTAATTTCAGTAGATGCTGAATTCAGGACTGGCAGTTTTCTACCTTTGTTTATTTGTTCCATTTGTCTAGTGAAAGAAACCAAGGTAGGTAAATCAGAAAACATCTAGGGACAGATTCAGATGTTAGTAACAGCAAGGTCACGCAGATGTCACCAAGAGGGCCTGTAGGCTTTTATTACCTCCTTTCTCTTTTGCAATAACTACTTTTTCAAACGGTTCACCAGCCGTACAGCCCACCACACTGCACTGCTTTATCTATCAGCATCCAGATGAACTACAGCTACTGGGTAATCCCGGAGGATGATTATTCCATAGCATATATTAAGCCCCAGGAAAAGGAAGGTAACTTTGTGTGTGTGGAAACAGGCTTATATCCATATCCTTAATAAGGCTTTAAAGCAGTCGTGGAGAGCCAGAGAGTTCTCATGGAGAATCTGATACATAATGTAAAGAAAACTCGACCCTTTTAGCATACCTTGCATCCTGGGACCAAGCAGCTGCTGTGATCTTTACAGGATGCACAATATTCCAGTGATATGTGGTAGAATGGAGGACAAATAAAACAGAAAGGGTAGGGATTAGATAGCTTAGGTCCAAAAAGCATTAAAGGGCCCTTGATAACTCCTGGGAACTATTTATTGATTCCCTCTATGCATTGCACATTCCCATTAAGTGATTTCATTTCCTTATTTCTCCTAATCACATCACTTGGTTTAGAAGTCTTTTGCTCTCTGAAACCTGGAGGTACACAGATAAGTTCAATTTCTTGTGTGGCTATACTTTTTATTACATGTGAAAAGTTGATGCTGTAAAAGTAACTCCTTGGAGCCAGCAGGTCTGGAGCTTTCATCATTACAAATTGCTGCATCCAGGAAGCACCGGCTAATTGCTGTGTTAGTCTCAGTCAGACTAATATGTAGCTTTTTCCATCTTTGTAGTGGGCACTGATATAAAGTCCTTGGAAGATGTGGCTGCCTCTCCAAAATGTATTGCCAGCTTAGAAATAGTAGTAAAAGAGACTACTACTACTACTACTACTACTACTACTACTACTACCACCAATAATAATAACCATAATGACAACAACAATAACAATAATAATAATAATAATAATAATAATAATAATAATAATAATAATAATAATAATGATGCAGTGATGTTGTAATGGTCAGATCTTTGAGTCATTATTATAGATATTCAATTTGCCATTGTAATAGCGGATACTACAAATAACTTCTACCATAAAAACCCATGTTCCATGCTGGGGTACACTGCTTGAAACAGCAATTTCATTTTGCGGGGTAGGAAGAGACTGGAGAAAGAGAGAAGGATTGATTGATGTTCTGGTATTTTTCTTTACAAATTAAGAGAGAAGTGGAAGGTCTTCAAACACTTCAGTCTGGCAAAATGGAAAAAAAAGCATTCCTTACTCCCGCTGAATCTCACACCTCATCCTGGGCCGTTCAGTGCTTTTACTGCCCTTGCCTTAAAGGAGCTGCCATTGGCCTAGGTTTCTCACTAGCCAGGCCGATGGCACCTGGAGCGCAGGAGGTTTTGCTTCCTTCCCTGCGAGTGGGCAGAGAGTCACCTCTGCTGTCTCCCAAAGCCCAGCCGACTGGGAGGGAGAGTGGGGAGGGCACTGCTGCTCCCAGGGGCAGGATGATCCTGGCCACCATACACTCCCCTCGCAGACCTTCCAGCCTGCTCAGGGCAGGGCTTGCTGTGGGCTGCGCCTCACCCAGACTGGCTTTTGGCACCACTCACCTCTGAGCCAGGGAAAAAATCTGCAGCTACACTGGAACATGAAAGAAATGAAAACAGAGATACAGAACATTGGGTCTATTTCCATTGGCTCCGGATGCCGGGCACAGTGTATTAGCAGTCTCTTGTTCACAAAAGATCCCTCCTTTGCAGATATTTACAGAGGCATCTGCAGCAGTCAACCTGACGGCACCTAAATGAATGAAAAATAAACCTATGAAATGGTATTTCCCATTCTTTGGAACACAGTAAAAGTGTGTCCTGTGTCTTTCAACATCTAAACTAGATACATTCATCAGTGCAGGAAAAGATGCTGCCATGTGGTTTAGGGAGACACATACTCAAAGGAAGCAAACCCAGTACTTTCCGAATTAAACACCCTCGTCATTGTACATATTTTTAAAAACCAGGCTACCAGCAGAGTGAATCATTTTCTCCTGTAAGATGCTGAGCCCTTTGGAAGACCTTTGCTTCCACAAGGTTTTGTGCTCCTTGTAGCACAATTGATCTGCCCTTGCTTAAGGAGATAATGGTTTCCACTGTAACTCTTAGTCATATTTGTATAAATGACTTCCTGTGGTTAACACATCTGCTCTAAGCGTAAAGCCATGTGTCACTTAAGGTTAGTCATAAAACAATGCATCACGAACAGGCATAGAGTGTCCAGTCCCTTTTTGCTTGCCAAGGGAAGAGGACGATGTACTATGTGAGCAGCTGGTGTCTACTGGCAGTGCACCATGCTGTGGTTCATCCGACTTGGACTGAGGGACACTGCCCTTCCTTTGCTTTCAGATCTCCCGTTCACCTGATGAGGGGTAAAAAGCCATCTCATTGTGGAGAGCCAGCATTAGTCTTCAGACACCACTTAATCCTGTTTAAGGGGGTTTAAATATTGTATGGGTCTGCTAAGCCCCCTCACAAGGGGAGAATTTTCACTTAGAAAGACCAGCTAATAAAAGAGCTCCCACCATCTGTTCACCCCTAAAAAACCAGTCAGCAGTGGGCACAGAAACAAATTGTTAACTTCAGATGAAAAACAATCTGGATACAAACTGAGAATGACCTGTGCTTTGTTTTAAATGAATAGTTTCTCTTACTTATTATGCTACTTTATGATTCCGTATAGACAGAAGGGATTAATTTCCCACTCATGTTCAGAGAATATGCATGCTAGCAGTCATTAGATGTAATTCGTCACCTGTTTAAATCCCACATGAATTGATAGGAAAATTAAATTCAATTTCCTTTCAAGTTTAAATATCTCTAAAGATTCTCCCCAATCCAGGAAAGCACTTAAGCAAGTACTTTACCTTAGGCATGTGAGTGTGTCAAGTGCTTTCCTGGACAGGGCTGTGATCCATAACAGATGTACACCTGCACCATAGAACAAACACCCAGCACATTCAGAAAAGTTAAGGCACCAGGGTACTAGAAACACACTTGATCATTTTTGAGGTCCTGTGATTTTGCTCCTGTCTGTGAGATTTTCAGTTTGAAAAAAAAAAAACAACCCAAACCCAACAAACCCAGGGAAATTAGCTACAGAAAGGCAATGTTTCAAAAGCACATAGTTCTCTTAGCCTCTTGGGGAAAATTTTACACAATCCTAGTTTCAAAATAATGTTAAGGTTGCAAAATTGAGCAATCATAAAAGTCAGGAAATTTAAAAAAGTTAGTATGTGTCTTTCAATGTTAGCCCAGCAATAGCAAATATATGTAGTGGGAGAAGTTTATATTTGAAATTTCTGTGTTAAATATAAACTTTAAAGTATTCTTGTTGACCATTAATAAGCAACATAAACTATATTGGGTATTATTTAATGTCTATAAGAGGCATCTTAATCATAAGTATTTCTTGGCCTTGGAATTCAGAGGTCTTGGTTTTGAAATATAAAATGTCACTGTTGTGTTGCTGATTTATTTTGGCTCTTTTCTCACTTATGGGTGAAAGTCATCATTGGGAAAGAAAAGGAATTGCACCTGTGTTATAACACAATTCTCACATCAGAAGAGTTTTGTGACATTTATGAAATGCTGTGATTTATATGGTTAGGGAACTGATTTAATTTTTGGGGTTTTTTTTGAGAAGTAAGAACTTCCGTGGTAAAGAGACTGCAGTGTTTCCCCTTTGCTGGCAAGAGAACTAAACCTCCCAAAACAAATGTGCTCTACCTGAATTAATAATACGGAGGTGTTCCACAAAATGTTTAAAATACAGAATAATCTTTCCAGGCCAGATGTATGACTTTCTCAAATCTATGTGTCGTGGTTTAGCTTACTGTGAAAATCTAAATACAGTGTGATGGTAGTGTTTAGATAAGACAGATGTAGAGTGCAGCACAGGCTTGGTATTGAAGAAATGCTGATCCTTATAAATGAGCTGTATTGCGCTCTGGGATTTTCCTGGCTGAGTCTTTCAAAACCCAGGATAGATTAAATCATCACAGCTGGGAAGAAAATATCAAGAGTTAAATAACTACTTTATGAGAGTTGTAAGAGTGTGAAAGTTTTAAGAAGTTAAATAATTACAGCACCCTCTAAGAGTTACAGGAAAGACAAATGAGTTTGTGGCCAATGGTCTCATTTATTCCGATGTTGTCCTGAAAGACAAATTAAAGTGTCAAAGATGTGGGGAGAATTTCACACGTGACCACAGGTGTATCTATCAAAGCAAATACAGGTCAAAGTGAGGTAGTGAGGAGTCCCCTACATGCTCAGCTCAAAGGAAAGATGACACTTTGAACTCAGTGCTCCCATGGATTTTTATGTTACGTTTAGTGCCTCAGGTCTTGTGCAGTAAGTCATGAGCATCTGAAGCTCTCCGTTAGCCAGCTCTCAGCTTTTTTGTTAATGAAACTAAGCCAGCATCGGAATAAAATATGGCTCCCATTAAGGTATGCAAGTGTGAGGACCTAAAGATTTACTCTCCATGAGTGTGTCACAAGTCCAAAACTAAGGCAAACACCTAGTGTTTGATTCCAATGTATCATCCCCTTAATCCAACAAAGTCTAGGGAAGCTGCTCTCTGCTTATACCAACAGGAGTGAGCGAGTTAAAACCCGTTCCCAGTTATGTCTTCAGTGCTCCCAAATGTTGTGTAAGCAAGAATGGAGATATTTGGGGCTGTCACATGTTTGTCCAGAAATGCACTCGTAGAAGGATTGTCTGCTGATCCACTGGGGTCTGCCAAACCTGAGCGTGAGGCACCCTGTGTGTGTGTGTGTGTGTGTGTGTGTGTGTGTGTGTGTGTGTGTGTTTAGCCCCCAGGCAGCCCAGGTGCCACCAGTCCCTTGTGCTGCCCATCTATTCAGCCTAGATGCAGTCTCTGCAACACACACAGGCATATAGGATGTGCTGCTCAGAAATTGCCCACATTTCTATCTGGGAGTCTTCCCACCAGAAACATGGGAACCAAAAAAGGAAAACAAAGTAAAAAATGTGAGTGGGCTCTGAATGCCCATACAGCTGCAGGGAGTTGGGATAAAGCTTATCAGGCCAAGAGGCATGCAGAAGGGAGAGGCAAAGCATGCCCTGAATCCATGCACATGGAAATCACAGGGAGACGTTCGTTTTGTTCACTGACTCTGGGCAGCTTAGCTCAGACTCAGAGAATGGCCTTCCCCTTCCCCCTCCTCCCTCTGCTTTGTGTCTACTGAGTGAAGCATGGCAGCCCAGATCTTATTTCAGGTTTTGTGATGGCGCATACTTTCTCCCTTAGATCTTTCAACAAGAGAGCACCAGCCTCTCTGTGTGGGACTGCTAACGCTCCTGGGACTGAGTCTGGAGACAGGGATTGGGAGGGGTGGGCTGGCTGTGCTGCCAGCCATCACTCCTGGAAAGCCATCAGCAATCCCGGGAATGAGAGTATAACTGAAGATGCAGACACCTAGCAGGTTATGCTACTGGTAACCCAGTAAATTTGATTTCAGTCTTTAATGAAATAATGGTTCAAATATTCCAAAGGAGCTTCTGAAACCACCTGCACCATAGGATAATGCTGAGATCAGTTTATGTAATGGCCGAAGGGGCAAAGACAGCATAAAGTACAATACATCACAGAGCATTGCAACAAATGTGGAATTAAATTAGCTTGAAAACTATTCTAGGTGCTGTTAAGTAATGTAAATAATGTCAGAGCGGAGAGCAGAAGGGGAAGAGGGAGTGAGCCCAGATGAGACACGGATAATAAAAAAAGATATGATAACTCTCAGTAGGTATTTTCAGGGCATACACATTAACGAGGTAATTTGTTTAGGCTGACTCAAGGAAATATGGCTGGGAGAAAGAGTACGAGGATTTGGTTTGGCTCTCAGGGTGTATTTCTGAACTACAAAGTGTAGCAGACTGTAGAGCAGTCTGCCACAGGAAATGTTACAAACTCCAAGGCTTGAGTCATTTAAAAAATGACTGGGCAAAATCACCCAAGAATAATCTGGAGGGAAGCACTTGTGCAACTGTCAGGGTGTGCAAGCACAAAGGTCTCCGGTCATAAATTATAATAACTCGGATACAATAGGTAGGCAGAAAGCTGCACACATGTGAACGGGGGGACAGAGCTCAAAACCTCTGCCTCCCAAGCTCCCAGAAGCCAAATACTGCGTTGGTGTAAATTGGTGTATCTCCGTTCCCTTCATTGAGTGATGGTGCACTTATTTATGCTAGCTGAGAGCCTGGCCCGAGGGCTTCTGACCTTCAGACTAAAGTAGTTCAATCATCTCGTGGTATTCCCAGGTAATAAATACTCTGATTTAGCTGTTAGGCTTTCATAATCTGACTGGGCAGCGATTAATTTACCAGCTCACGCTTGCAGACAGGAATCCTCCAGCGCACAGAGCCCCTCATATGTTCTGCGTCATTCTGGCTGCAACCCGTTCTGCAGATGTGGTGGCCTTTTAATCTGAGGGCCTGATAAAAGGCCAGCCTACGCATAGACTTCCCCCGGTTCCAGCAGATCATGTTCCAAAGATGGATATGGTTGTTTCCAACACGAGGCTACAAGGAGACCCTCTGATGTTGATTTGCTACTTTTATTCTGGAAGCAAAAGCGTCCACAAAGATACACAAACAGTTGGAGTATCGGTTCCCACATCTCCTTATTTTGCACAAATTTGCTTGTGCACCGATACCATGCATAAATACTGAGATGAACTCTTACCTTGCCTTTCTCTTGTATACTAGCTTACAATAAAATTCTATATTAAGTTTAGAATAACGGCTTTGTGGTCTCACTGTAAAACATCAGTGTTTCAAACACTGAATTTACCCTCAGTTGAAATTATTTCCATTTTGTACATGGAGAAGAAAAGCCAAAATTATTGGAAATGTCACCCAATATTTAGTGTTTGACAAGTGGAACCATGTACCTGATTTTCATAGTACTATTTCATAGCACGTTACCTTGTCCCATCTCCCACTGAATTTCTTAAGTGTTGTGCTTGTCATGTTTGGTACCCCCTGAAAATGAAATCTAGCACCTGTGATTTGCCTCACGCTCCCAGGAGCTTTGGGAATAGTGTGAATAGAACATCGCCAACAACAGCCTTGTTCATGTCATTTTTCTGACTAAATGAGGGATGGACTCTAAAGGAAAAAAGGCTGTTTTATCAGGTACATATACAGGACTTCATAATGTTTGTGTGTTTGCAGATGAATCTAAATTAAGATGACCCCGACAGGTACTAATAACTCAAGCAGAGTTTCTTCCAAAGCCACAGTCAACATGTAAGAAAAGAGCCTGTTATTTCTAGTATGTTAAGCTGACTCATCCAGCAGTGTGTCACAGGCAAACAAACACCTACTAGCTTCAGTAAACCAATTTCAGTGAAAGGATTGACTTTTTTAAAAGAAGTGAAGGTTTATAGTGTATATTTGCTACAGTGCTCTTTTAAGACATTAATACTATAAATAAAGGGCAGAATTAAGTAGCCACATTGCATGCAGAGAGCACTTTATAAAGGTACTATTCATTGTATCCTCTTCTATGTTATACTATATGGAGAAGGCCCGACCACACTGTGGATGTTTATTATCATTCAAAACTAATAACCTTGGCTACATTAAGTAAAAAAATGAGATCATGTGAGCTGCTAGTGGTCCAAGCACAAGAGTTTTTGTTCACGTGCCAGACAAATCGTTTTATGCATATATCCCTCTGTCTGAACACATCAATCATTTTAATATAATCACAGTTTAACTCTCAGATAATTTTGTCCTTTGATTCTTTTTTCCATACCACAGATTTTATGGGTGGACATTGGGACTCAGTTATAGATGCGACAAATGATTTTAAGTTTCCCCGTTCTTAGAGCTTAAATCTGACTACCATAGAGTTGAGCATTCAAAGGTTTCTCATATAAGCATCCAAAACCCAAGCTGTTCGGAATCATGGGACTCTTTTGAAAGGTCTAGTCCAGATGAACAGTTTCAGAAATATCTACGTGTACAAGTTTGGAAACATATATACAGATACACATGTGTATACATATATATAATTTCTGATCAGTGTCCCTTCATCTCTTAACCCTCTTGCTTACTGACACCATGCAAACTGCTTCACGTTGCAGTCTTTATCCCTGAGGCCTGGGATCAGGCACTTCCTGAAGCACCTTGGTGAGGAGACCCACTCCTCCCAGCTGCCCCTATTGACCCCTATTGCCCCCCTATTGCCCTTGAGAGCAATTCATATCAACGATGATCTAAACCTCTGTCTGAAGGTACCTATCTCTGCCACTGAATATCTGGAGGGCTGAGGTGACAAGACTCCAAAATTTGGGGAGTAAAATTATGTGGGATTAAAATGGGGGTGTTTTGTAGGCTCTCTAGTTTTTCTAGGTCTATTGACTTTTACATACATGAAGGGTGAAATGAGTCTTTTGGTTTGCACCTCTAGAAAAACCCCAAATAACACACCCCAAACAGTTAAATACTTCTGTGATAGAAAAAAAAAAAAAAAATGAAGTCCACTCAAGAGTATTTCAAAAAGTGAGATGATTTTAAAGCCATCAGCGATTGGTGCAGAGATGATGTGCAACTGCTCTCAGGCAGAAACAAACCATGAAATTAATGGCACTGCCACTGGCAGCTGGCAGCACCCATGGCCAAGACAGACACCTGAAAAGCTGGCACGGTCAGATCACCATAGCGCTCATGAGAAGGATCCCACCCATGCAGAAAGAAACAGCAAGACGGCACAAGGCCAGTTACAGCCCAATAGTCCCACACAGGGAAAGTCCTGGAGGCTTTGTGGATCTGGGGAGGTGTTCAAGCTTCTCCTGCACATCTGGCGGAGCAGCAGCAGCTGCACCGCAGTGATCAATGTCAGCATTTGCCACAAGGACTTGTTCCACAGAGAGGGGGTGGGAGTAGGTGTAGGAGCAGGGTTGGTTACAGTGTGCCTTTCAAACTTTTATTGATTTCCTAATCTCTTATTTAAAAACATTAAGAGGGAGGGAAAAAGAAAAGAATTTTGCTGTGAGCCCAGAGGGCCTTATGGCCCCTCAGATCTACCCACCCTCATCCACTTACACAGAGGGATGTCTTTTTACTGAGTGCTAAGTGCCCGTCAATTTTTTCCCCAAAAACACTTCAGCAGGAGTTAGGAATGAAAGGGCCTGGGGAGGTGAAACAGCTGAACTCATGGTGTCGGAGTGAGCAACCTGTCTGTCTGGCAAACGTACTACCTGAGCTTGCCCTAAAGCTCCGATCCATCTGGCACTTAGACATGGGCCCAACCTTAATAATTCAGGCTGCGTGAAATTAAGCAAGCATGTAAAATGAGTGTATGTTTAAGGGCCTGGTTCAGCTGAGGTCCACAATAGGGAGTACTTCAGGCCTGACTCTCCACTGGTTTGCAGCTGGTAAGGATATCTGAAAAGGACATCACCACACTGCGGCACTATGCACTCCCAGCGTGGAGGCTGAAATGACTCGGTTTCCAGCGCTTTTTGAGAGAGAATTGGTGCAGAATTTCAGGAGCTGAAGTGAAAAAATATATTGGTAAGGGTGCACAGAGAAATACTAAAATTATTGAATTAAAATTCATTGGCAGAACCAGGGGATGAGAGGCACCACAGCCATAGTCTGCACAAGAAGCAGCAATTCACAGGTCTGGAGAAAGGGCTTGGAAAGAGCAGAAACAAAAGGATAAGACTGATATGGGTAGGGAAATAGTAAAATGAGAAACAATGAAAGAGACAGCAATAAAACATGCATCTGTCATTTAATCCTGGGTAAATACCCAGATTAGTGACATCAGTTTCTGCTGTTAATTTGGAGCTTACTTTGGAGCCATGTCTCCCAAGGCTGACACAGCTGTGATACAGCCCAGCAGAAAGCACAACCAAGGATTTATCCCAGATATGGCTGCTCCGGTACAACACAGGAATTAGGCAAAACTAAAGTTTGTATGCAAAAGTTGTGTTTCCAACCCTTGTGCTCATAAAAATAAAGCTGGCATGAGCTGGCAGAACAAGGAAATTCAAAAGTTTCAGATTCTTATCACAAATTTTCACATCATCTTACAATCACTCAGTGCTTAGATGGACTTTGAAGGTCATAAAGGTTAAACACACTGTTTCTTGATCGAGTTATTGGGTCTTGATATCGGGCTCCGTTACCCCATGTACTGTGGTAAAGTAAGAGCCCTCATCAAGCCAGGTCTGCTGCAGGGGTTCAGTTCAGTTGGCTCAAAGCTTCTCTCCAGTACAAGCCAAACTGCACCAAGGGGATGAAGAAAAAAAATATTTATCTGAGGTGATAGCCTTGGACAAGAACCCAGGAGGTTGCTGGTGTTGCTGCCAGAGGGAGTGCAAACAGACACCACTGTGGCTAAGAGGCACTTCCCCTGAAAGAAGCAGCTTATATCTCATGTACTCCGCAACAGACAAGGTGTGGGCTTTCGGCTGAGCAAGCCAAAGGCAGAGGAGAGACATTTCAGGACTGTGCTTAGTTTCAGAAAGCCGTCCCTGCTTTCTCTGGCAGGTGTACACTAAACAGTAACGCTACTGCCTCCCCTTAGAAGTAAGCAGCCATTTTACCAACTTTCATCGTTCTGCCACCCCAGACACTGCCCCACAAAGGCGGGATCTGGTTCATTCACTTTCTAAAAAAATATTAACAAATACAATCCATGCATAAAAAATGGTGCTTTTTTTTGTTCTTGATTTTAACTAGGTCAGCCCACAAGAAACATCCAACCCTCTGCTCACCTGATCCTGCTGTCATGTTCCTTGCCTAACCCGTTAGGAACAAAGCTGTAAGGTGAGATATTTTAACAAGGCCGTTGATGTTCTTGGAGATAAATGTGTTAAGTTACTGCTGGTTTTGCCACTTGCAAGCAGGGAGGGGAAGGCTGATCCATAGCAGTTAAAATGTTACTGAGCACCAGGGGCAGCTGGCATCTGCTGAGAAAGGCACATGGAAAACATGACGCCAAGCAAGTGGGGCTAATTAACACTGGTTTCTTAAATTAGAAGGCTCTTAATGGCTAATGTTTAAAAATAACACCTTAATGACACCTAAAAATAGCTGCTGCCAAGCCCCAGAGTATTTGGACTTCCATTAAATTGGGAGTCCGTTTCCCGTGACTGGTGGTGTAAATCACATTTATCTTTTATAACCTGTTCTGCCTGAGATTAGCTGCAAAGACTGATGCATGACCTTGAAAGCCTATGCAAGAGTAACCTAGAGCAGTCTTCTGAATGGCGTGCAATATATGGATATGATGTGTGGTCTGAGTAATTGTATAATCTTAGGTTGCACTCATCTGCAGACACGCACAGGGGAAAATACTGAGGGAGTGGGGTACTATTAGACTAGGCAGAGACCAGGGGTGTGAAAGGAGGTGCTGGGGTTAGGGCCTGGGCCTGAGACACGGGAGACCAGATCGCCATTTCCACTTCACTCACAGATTTTCTGTGACATCTGTGTAGGTGCCCTGTCCTCCTGCTGTGCTTCAAAGCCATGTCTAGATCTCCCTTATCCTGAAGGGGTATTACCAGGATAATTTCTCAAGGTGTGTGGCATGCTTAGATACAACAATAATATACCTCACAAGAAACAAACAGTGATATAAAAAGAGAAAATACTGCTTAATTTTCCTTATGCTTAATATCTGAGCCAAATCTGAATATTCTGGAATGCAAATTTATGTTGAGGACTTCTAGAGCTCTTACCCAAGCATGTGGTAGGAACAGAAATAAAATACCTCCGGCACTGCTGGGGATAACCATTAGCTTACTTCTGCTGTGCTTCTCTGTGTTGTGCTTGGCCCTAACCTGTCCTATCATATCACAATACTCCATGATTGCTGATACAAAGAGAAAAATCTGCAGCTTGACCTTCCCTGTCAGAATGCAGACAGATCCCATGGCATCTACCTGGAACAATGATTTCTGATGTAAAACCCTCGACATTTGTCTCACTATTTGCAAATTAGGCAAAATACTTCAACAACCACATAAACCCAGTTATTCAAGCATTATGTAAAGAGTCTCTGAAAGACCAGAAAGCTCTGTCAGTTGGAAAATGCCTTCCTAAAACTAGCCACAATAAAGGAAAGCTGGTCTTTGGTTTTTCTTTTCCCTTCCAGTCAAAGGGCTGGGTACTTCTCTGCATATCCTGTCCCAACATCGCATTCCTCCCCATCCTATGTCTGCACACAGCAGACACGCTCCCAACAAAAGAAAAGGAACATGTGTAAGCATAAGACTCTCAGTCTGCATTGCTGTCCTGCCTAGCCCATATAATCCCTGTGCTTTTCAATTTTTTCCTTTCTTTTGACATAATGTCCAAGGCAGATTCTGGGTTGTTTCAGGAAGAGACGCCCCATCTTGTTGTTATATTCAGAAATCGGTGCCTGCTGCAACATGGTCTGGAGATGAAGACTGGCACTGATGCACACCTCAAGCACTCCCATCTCATTACTGAGATAAGGGAAATATAAATCAGCTTTTACTTTTCTCCCTTTGCATTATTTTGTTGTTCTAGTGGTCTTCGTTAGTTTGGCCAGGTGGTTTTCCTCTCTTTGCCTGCTAAGGCCCAGTCCTGCAAACACTTATGCTTTCTTCCACGAACATGCGTTCAGCACATGCATGGGTCTTTGCAGAATTGGAGCCTAAACTTGTTTCTGTTTCTGAATTCCAAGTTGGATTTTGATGCAACAGTTATTTTATATATTAAAATATCAGGTTTCTGCCCACACACATAATGCATGATGTATAACAGACCTTGCAAGGCAGCCACTGGAAAAGACCACTTAATCTGCGATTTATACAGAAGGAAGAGTTACTATTCCTTGTTTTTCAGCTAGAATTTATACGTGACCAAACTGTGAAGGTGTTGCTGCTCAGAAGCTCCATGATGTACATCTGGTTTCATGTGCTGTCATTTCGCCCACAACCTAAAATCATAAGCTGAAACTCCACAGAGACTAATGAAAATTATTCCCCTTTGAATTGCTTTATTAAAACGCAACCTCAAGAAATACTGGCAAGTCAGGAAAGAGACTTTAATCCAATACTTGTTATCCTCTTCCACAGATTTTAAATCACTCTCTTTGCTCCCTACTTTGAGCAAATACACCCTTATTGTTTCCTTAGTCCTGCTATGACCTTCTGGGAATGTTTTCATCATGTAAAGCAACCTGCAGTTCCCTACTTTATAAATCTCATTCATTCCAAGTGTTAACACTAGCTAATTCTCTGCTTTAGAAAGGAAATCATGTTTGTTTTTTTGAAGAGTCTGCTGGGAAGAGGAATATTTGCATTTAAAATATTTTTTTCCATTTCATAAATTGTCTTTTCTTCCCAGTGGACAACAGAAGACTGTTTATATAAGTGAAGAGGGAAGCTTGCTTTCCCATTACTTCCACAAAAGTAAGATTAACAGCGATAACTATGCTAATTATGGCACTAACTGCACTTGGACTGCACCTTACTGGCTGGAGAGGTAATGCATTTGGGTAATAATTAACTCCTTTTTCCCTCAATTACCTTTTATTAGGCGAGCAGAAGGTGTCAAAGTAAAACAGCTGCATATCTTCCAAGAAAAGCTCGTGTTTTCCGAAGCGGAGGTGCTTTATTAAGAGAACTAGGCAGGACAAACATTAACATGGCAAGCTCGGCTGTTCAGTTACTTGGCTTCTCTCTAAGCCTGCTTGGCCTAATTGGGACATTAATTGCTACTATTCTGCCACACTGGTGGCGAACAGCACATGTAGGCACCAATATTATAACAGCTGTGGCCTATATGAAAGGGCTTTGGATGGAATGCGTCTGGCACAGCACCGGCATCTACCAGTGCCAGGTCCACCGCTCCCAGCTGGCGCTGCCCCCTGACCTCCAAGCCGCCCGTGCCATGATGGTAATTTCCTGCGTCCTTTCTGCACTGGCATGCGTGATTGCTGTCATCGGTATGAAGTGCACACAGTGTGCCAAGGGGACTTCCGCCAAAGCCGCCATCGCAGTCTCCGGGGGGATCGTTTTCATTCTGGCTGGTCTCGTTTGCCTGGTACCTGTTTCTTGGACCACTAACAACGTTGTTACAGAGTTCTACAACCCCATGCTTCCCAGTGGGATGAAGTATGAGATAGGTCAAGCTCTGTACCTTGGCTTCGTCTCTGCATCTTTGACTATCCTCGGTGGTGCACTGCTGTGCACGTCGAGCCAGTGTGGTGGGAACGAGACACCTTACCAGACACAGCGCAGCAGCGTAAGAAGGACTGCTCCCTCCTATAGACCACCAACTGTCTACAAGGGAAACCATGCTTCTTCCCTAACATCTGCTTCCCATAGCGGCTACAGATTAAATGACTATGTGTGAGTTCCCTAAGATTTGCCTGCGGGACACAGCTGCTTTATAATTTCTGTGCATGGCATTAAACAAAGCTAAGATGACTTCTAATTTATAAGGGTTACGATACAAAGTTTACCATTGTTCTTTTCATCCGTTCCTTTCTTTCCCGAGAAAGAAAGAATGCAAACACAAAACTGCTTGCTGCAAAAACAGGAAAATAAATACAAAGGAGGTTGTGATATTCCAGAGACAGCACATACCTGCCTACTTTCAGTCAGAGTTTTGCAGGCAGGCAGTTCAAGGGCACTTTTGCTAACAGTAATGGTTTGGTTTGTAATTTCTGCTCTGCAACAAGCACTAAAGTGGAACTAGCCACAACTTGCTGTTTGAACAGTGTTCCAACAAAGGACGGCGTTTTGCCTAAAACAGAGAACTTTATGGTGAGATACAGCGATTTTCAGCAGTCCTGCTAAGCCAGCTAAGTTTCTCATTTCCGTAATGCATGAATGTTTCATTATGACAAGGTATTAGTTTTGCTTTGACTTAAGTTTTTGTTTGGTTTTTTAATAGTCCCTTGAAATAAGAATTTCAATAGCATTATGACAGATGTCTTTGACAGTATGTTATAACCAATATTTTAAATTATACTACAATGTTTTGACCTTATCAAAATAAAATTCTAGCATATTTTTGAAACAAAAAAGATGTATCATAATGAAAACAAACCATCTCAGAGGTTCAGAATTGGGTTTTTAAAAATGTCAATAATAGAAAAAAACTAGACACTTGATGTTAAACTTTTATTTTAAAAAAAATTTTAAACTATCAGAATTTGTCACAGAATGGACATTTAGCTCTTTAGCAAATTTAGCATTCCGAACAACCTATGCATTATATAGATCACAAAAAACATTTCTAGAATCCTATCCCCAAATGCCATGTAATGAAATGTACTCATTTCTTAGGCTCAGTCCTGGCATTTTTTGCTGGGGGTCCTGACTGAAGGTGCATTAGGGCTAGTAAGTACATTTCCATCTACTCTAGTGGCACTTGGGGAACTTCCATTCGGCCAGGCACAAGTCAGCCTCCATGCCAGCAAAGGTTATGCTCATGGGCCATAACCATTGCCTGTCAGGAGGAATATAAAATCAAAACATTTACTTCTAAAATCCTTGCAAAATGCAATCATTCCACAGTGTGTTCAAACAGTTTAAACAAACTAATGAACAAAGAACCTCAGCCCTCTCCATTTCATGTTACAGTGAAGTCTAGTGCAACATATAATACAGTATAAAACCATCACAAAAAAATAAAAGCACTAGATTCCTGCTAACCCCAGAAAGCTATAGGTCTCTATAGGACCAATACATTGATATTTAATAGGGTTTAGTAAAAAAATACTTCAAAAAACTCTGAGGAAATTACACTTGGTATACTTCATTTGGCAAAAAGCCTGTTTGCAATTATGTTATCACCTGGTAACACCTCCAGAGCTGGGATCCTTTCAACATTTCCCCTGGTTTCACAGTGAATCTTCCTTTCTGTGCCTGATCACCTAGTCATTTTTTTTTTTTTAATGTTGATTCGAATTGCAACACAGCATTGATGCAAGTTATTATCATCACTATTAAGAAACAAAACGGCAATTCTAAGCAATTTGCTGAGACCAACAATAACAAAAAGGATCTGGGACCAGGCTTTGGTGATTGATCAGTAACAACTGACTATAAACTCATGTTTTATTAACTGTAGCTATTACATACGATGTGAAAAAAAAAATTGTACAGAAACTTCACTGACTGCAAACATCTTACTAACAGACTCTGAGGTGCAAGGAATGGAGAGAAACTGCTTTGACAATGGCTTCTTAGAGAAGATGGAGTCAAACTGGTCATAGTCCATTACAGATTTTCTGGGATGCCTTTTTAGGACAAAAAGTAGCTTAATGAAGGTGGTCAATTACGTAGGGTTTTTTCTGTATTTATATTACAATAGATCTAGCCAAGTGATTATGATATCAACTTTGAACAAGGGCTTTGGACAGCCATGAATACTGGAACACAAATCCAAGTCCAGGAAATGGGCTTGTGTCTCATTAGGTAGTATGTTTGCTATATACTGATAAATTAATTCACTTGCCAAGATGTTTGTGTGGTGGGAATACTTATGTGTAGTGCTATTCTTACTGCACAAATTCCCAGCCAAGCAGGATACGTGACAGTAGTAAGAACAGTTTATAAAGTCCTGGCAAAATTACCTGGAAGTGCTCTGATGTCAATAATGTGAGGGAAATGGTTTCTTTCATAGAGGGCTGTGAACCAGTGGATCTTGTTCCATGTTAAAACTGACACAAATTTCTCCTTCCTTCTTTCTTTTTTTAAGTTGCCATTTGAAACAAAAAGCATATCCATTCTAGCAGCCTTAGAGGTCTGACTGGGGCTCCCCCAGACATGTTGATAATCTAAGGAGCTCCTCCCCTGCCCCCCTGCTGCCCTGCAGGCTGTTGGCCAGACCTTGCTTGCTGTTTGTGTGCTGCCTGCCTTGGCAGCCCTGCACAGGCAGAGCAGCGAGGTGATGCTTGGAGACTTTAGCCAAGGAATGAATCCTGACTGCCCCTCCTTTGCTGAGTGATCCCTTGGTCATCAGTGGCATTGATAAGTGACAGTGTCAAGGAAAGGGGATGAGTTTCCTGGACCACCAAGGTGCTGTTTATGGGGCTGTGCGCTTTGGGCAGCTATATCTCAGCAGCAGGGGCACAGGGCAGGGCATTGGACTAGGGCTGCCATGTGCCTGATTCTGCCCGTGTGCATCCACTGGGTTTTTGCAGAGTCCTGTGGAGGCAGATTATTTCATTATTTATTTTTTAAATAAGTACAGCCTGCTTTTTGCCTCCAGCTAGCTACAGATGAGGTCCCAGCCTGCCCTTCCTGTGAAGGCACTGCTGGGAGGCGAGGAGGGGATCCGGGACTGGCAGGAACTCCTTGTAGCATCGCAGGCATTGTTTGTGCATGTGACTGTGGTTATACCATGTTTTAATAAAATTCAGTGCAACATTTCTGAAGGAGCAGGGGTGGGAGACTTGGCAGGGAGGTGTGGGTGGAGGATGGGATTTGGCAGCAAGACGGTATTGTGGTTAGACCTGCACCTGCAGGATCAGGTAGAGATGGAGGCATCTGAGGTAGGGATGGAGTCTGGGCTCAGAGCAGCTGGAAGCTTCTGAGGCTTCAAGGAGATCTTCCAGAGACACATCTAACCAGGACCACCATGTGGGGATGGGATGAGGTCAAGAACGCTGCTCCTCACCTTGGCATCCTCCCTCAGGGCTGGTGGACTATCCATTCTCCAATCACCTTGGATTTGGCTGTCTAAAATATGGCAGGCCTTGATATTATCTCACAGAATATGACAGATGTGTAACTCTGATCCAGGGCATCACAAGCAACCAAATACAAATCCAAAGAAATCAAGAGAAGAAAACATTTTAATCACCTCTAATACTGTTGCTATAAAGTGGATAATAGACTAAAGGAAGAAAATGTGGCATTCTGTTATTATTGAGCCTGTGGGATTAAAATCATGACCTCCCTCACAATACAGTATCCCACTAAATCCCTTCATCCGCAGGAAATGGACCTGTCCAACAAGTTGTGAGAAGAGACTGATGTAATGACATGTATGCTAGGCTGAAAGTGGGCACAGATGTAGACCAAGATGTTTCTCAGGTGCAAGGCAGGAAGGTAGAAAAAGTGATCTACCTTTTGGTTTGACATACAAGAATACAATGATTTTAGGCCCCGAAGGAACAAGCCTGCCATTCTGCACAGCAGAAAATAAAATGCTGTAGTTCTGGAGGAATACATAATACATCTGTAAATTTTAATGTTGGAAGTTATCAACTAGATCTAAGTTTGGTAGTAACAGCAAGAATGCTCATGTCCCTGCAGACCTGTTTCAACCGTGGTTGAAGCTTCCACCATAATCCATGAGTTGATTCACTGCTACTGAATCGTGAGGTCCCATTTCCCCTGCCCTTGCTGCCACAGCTCTCAGCCACCACTTTGCACTTTGGTCCTCTCTGTGGACCAGTTCAGCCCCCTGAAAATGCAGAAAACTGCCAACTATATCAAAGAATGGGATAATTTTCTGACATTGACATTAGCTAACCTAGCCACCAGAAAGGTCTGAGGAGACAAAAGGGATGTCCAGAAGGGCAGGAGCAGTGGAAAAGGAAGAGTAAGGAGAGGAGTAAGTGTGTAAGGATTTCCCATTTTGGCAGTAGGAAATCAGTCAGCCAGCAGATGGGCACAGCTGCCCCGAAAACCAGAACCTGAGATGCACTATCATGGTCACTGTCACAAAACCAGATAGAGCTACTGGCAGACAGAGCTCTCCGAGTTGTGAACCAGTTGGCGTTTTTGTTGTTTTTTTCCACAATGCCTAATGCCAGTACTGGAGCAAGGTAACTGATAAACCATAGCAAAACTTAAGTCATTTCTTCAAGATGTGTCTGAGTTAACTGATAAGATGAGGAAACGAACTAAATTCATTAATTAGTTCTGTTGATCTAAGACAAAAGTTATCAGACCATTCCTTCAAGTAGCTGGTATTTAAGATTCTCCACATCATTGTATTAAGATTAATGGAAATTCTGTGTCCACCTGTAAATATCTACTATTAATTTATTTACTTTGCTGTATACCTCACAAGATGGTTTGTGTATATGCAAGGGTAAGGTGTTTCATGAGGTCCAGGAGCAGTTTAAAGAAGAGCTGAAAGCTCATCCTTTTTTCCCTCCCTAGCTCATCTACTAAAAGATACTGTCTCTTCCTTACATGCCTTGCTTTGCTGTGCAGCGTAATAGATAAGTTCTTTTTCACTTGTTTTCTTAAGAAATTATTCATACAGCTTAGTCCATGTAGTCCAATTATCCGTATTTCCTATTCTTACTAGCACCTCGTCATTTTGATTCCCAGTTTAATTTCCTATTCTGCCCATGACATCAGAAGACATGTTTGAACCTAGTGAGGCTTGATCCTGAACAAGCATAAATCAGAGGAGATCATTACCCCTCTTCCTTCACATTAGATCTAGATGACATGTCCCCCTTCACTGAGAAACTTGTCAGTTTGTAAGACAGTTTTCCATACTTTTGGAAAGTGTGGTTGGAAAGGCATCCACTCAGACATCTGAATGGGCTTAAAATGCTCCACAGAGAAGAAAGCCAAGATATACTGACCTCCCTCTTTTTTCCTTTGAAGGTTTCCTGGAGGAAAAGATTGTTAATTTTATTTTCTGCTTAAGCATGAGGAAAACACATTCATTTCATTAGCTCACATGTAAAAGATGTTTGGTAAGCAAACTGTTAGAGCAAATAAAAAGAATGAATCAATACACAGATTTGATCTGTTAAGAGCATATGTATATACTTCATATATATGTGTGGATATATAAAATGGTGAAATTCTGGCTCAATTGACCTTACTGAGGTCAGAATTTCACCCATAAGCTTGTTATTATTGTCAATATTTCCAAGTCTATTATAGAGCTTTTAACTAAAAGGCCTCCAGAGCAAAGAGTATGAAAGTCATGGGAGTTTTGCTCCTGTAAGAGAGACAGCAAGGGAAGAATTGCAATGGCCATTTCACAAAGTGTTTCATATTGAGCAGAATGATTGTAACTGGTGGCATGTTTGAGTGAGTCTTCCCTTCCACTCGAGTCAAGGACAATCAATTTTATTTTTTAAATGTCATAATTACTGGTATTGATCAATGTCCCCTAATGGGGGTGCTCTTGAATCCATACTGGCTTGGGCTATTGCCATTTCTCTGGCAATTCAGGCTCAATTAGGCTGCCTTGCTAATGCATGTCCGCTTCATCTAATTGCACTCAGGCCCCGCAGTGTGAGAAAAGGGCAAGCTGACGGAGTAATCCCACACTTCCACTTTGCAGTGAGCTGCCTATTTATTTTATTTGTTCACATTTTAAAGGGCTAAGCACTTGTTATATGGAAAACACTGGAGAGCAAAAGTCAAGAAGTATTAATAAGCCCTGGAAAACAGAGTTAGAACTCAATTGCTTGTGCAAAGAATTGCTGATGGTTTCAGTACTTTGAAAATAAGGTGGACTTTTTAACTAGGGTGCTAATAAGTAGCATTTGTCTCATGGAAGCCAGTAAACAATCTCTTTATTTCTTGGTTGGTTGATGATAATGCAGCAGAAGCAACCTCTAAAGGAAGCTGGTAACGAGTTGGGGATCATGATTTCTTCCATAATATTTAACATGACTGTTAACAAATGTTAATAAATTAGGAGACAGGGGAAGAGAGGGATGGCAGCAAGCCAGCAAAAAGGAAATAGCCATTAAACACCTAAGATCTCCAATCTGTGAAAGAAGTACATGAGTAGCTCACATTTCCCACAGCAGAGCAGTTATGAGCTGAAACAAAGAAATCACCTGTGAGTACCAAAGTGCCTGACTTCAGACAGAAGCTCTCTGGCCTTTGCCTCTAGATCTGAAACTAAATATTGGAGGAAGAAAAATGCAGGTATGAAAGAAGTGAGGGAAAAGACCTCCAGTGGGGCTCTCTAGAGCATGGTGCCCCCTTTATAAAGCTATATGTGCCGGGTCACCTTCCCACCTCCTGGCTAAAGGTTAGGTTTGCTGAAAGAATAAAGATGTCAGAGTAGAGCTTGGAAGGTAAAGTGGACTCACTGCCACAAGTTCTGGATTGTTAGCTCCAAAACTCAATGTGTATCTTGGGAATCAGACCCTGATCTGATCATAAAATGCAGACTAAGGTTGCATTTCATTTTTGTTTCTTTCTAATTTTGTTATTGCAAGCAGTGGAGGCTGCTAATCAAATAACTGCTCAATATCTGGGTGAGAGGAGTCAAGATGCATCCAACAGATTTTGGATGCCTTGATTCCTTGGAGCCAGTGGCTCTGCAGAAGTAACAGCATAGTCTGTCTGGGGGAACCTGTGTTTCAGCTGTGGGCTGGCATAAACTGCAGGATTCAGCCAAGCTGAGGTTGTCATTTGGCTGCCAGCTAGGGGCTTTTGTCCTCAGCATCACCCCAGTAAGTGGCAGCACCCCATCTCCATAGCTCTGCAGTCTCACTGTCTTTACCTGCAGAGCTGTGCCCTGTGTCATCTGACAGGACTACAGTAGGAGAGCATTAGAAAGACAATATGAAAATAAACTCACTTCAGAGCAAGGGATGATGTCATTTCTTGCCTCTGTCTTTCTGTTTTTCATCAATTTCTTAAGTTTTCATTTTCTAGTCATGACAGCCTCTCTGTTGTTCCAGGTCTCCTCTGCTCCAGACTCTCCAGGCTGCTTAGCTTATGAGTTTACTTCCCTTCTAGTCTTAAACTAAATGAGGGCAGTGCACATGACAATTTATAACAAATACTGAAACCACCCAAGACAGGCAGGGAAAAAGGTTTCAGTCTGAGATACTAGTTTAACTGGGCTGAAAACATTGCAGTACTACAAAAACATTCAACTGGTGCATGAAGACTATAAGATGGTAAAAGGCCACCTAGAAGTTCTCTAATGTTGTCAGATAACATCTGACTACTGCACAAGGTAATAGACTTATCTGACACAGCTATCTCTCACTTCACAGAATCACAGAATCTCAGAATCACGTAGTTTGGAAAGGACCTTTGAAGATCATCCAGTCCAACCATTAAACTCACACTGACAGTTCCCAACTGCACCATATCCCTCAGCGCTATGTCAACCCGACTCTTAAACACTCCACCACCTCCCTGGGCAGCCCATTCCAACACCTAACAACTCCTCCTGGAAAGAAATGCTTCCTAATATCTAGTCTAACCTTCCCTGAAGCAACTTGAGGCCATTACCTCTTGTCCTATCGCTTATTACTTGGTTAAAGAGACTCATCCCCAGCTCTCTGCACCGTCCTTTCAGGTAGAGGGCGATGAGGTCTCCCCTCAGCCTCCTCTTCTCCAGACCAAACACTCCCAGTTCCCTCAGCCGCTCCCCGTACGACCTGTGCTCCAGACCCTGCACCAACTTCGTTGCCCTTCTCTGGACACGCTCGAGTCATTCAATGTCCTTTTTGTAGTGAGGGGCCCAGAACTGAACACAGGAATCGAGGGGCGGCCTCACCAGTGCCGAGTACAGGGGTCAGATCCCTTCCCTGTCCCTGCTGGCCACGTTATTGCTGACACAAGCCAGGATGCCATTGGCCTTCTTGGCCCCCTGGGCACACTGCTGGCTCCTGTTCAGCCGACTGTCAATCAGCACCCCCAGGTCCCTCTCTGACTGGCAGCTCTCCAGCCACTCCTCCCCAAGCCTGTAGCGCTGCTGGGGGTTGTTGTGGCCCAAGGGCAGCCCCCGGCATTTGGCCTTATGGAAACTCCTCCAGGTGGCCTCAGCCCATGGCTCCAGCCTGTCCAGGTCTCTCTGCAGAGCCTCCCTACCCTCGAGCAGATCAACACTCCCACCCAGCTTGGTGTCATCTGCAAACTGACTGAGGGTGCACTCGATGCCCTCCTCTAGATCATCAATGAAGATGTTAAACAGGAGTGGCCCCAAAACCGAGCCCTGGGGGACACCACTCGTGACCGGCCACCAACTGGATTTAACTCCGTTCACCACAACTCT
>NW_020799091.1:97256072-97294557 GCF_003259725.1 Athene cunicularia
GAATGGTGAATGGTGATGACTGACACCTGAAGCCATCCACCTCTCCTTTTGGCTTCAACAAAGGAGTGGTGTGGTAAGGACTCCAACTCCAATGTATGACTGAAGGAGGGATGTTCACATCTTCTTGTAGAAACCTCACAAACTGACTGGGTGAGATGCTCCGTGTATTGGCCAAGTTCCACCCTCTGTGAAAGCCAAACATAGCAAAACGTTGAAAATTAAGCCAGACCTGAGTGTGGTGGAAAAGCCTCTTCCTAAATGAATGCCATCTTCACCATCATGCCTGCAAACTACAGGACATTCTTGGATGGCTTTGGCAGCATAAGGGAAAGGTACCAGCTGCTGGTAGAGTTATCTCCTCAGTCCTTGTCTTAGTGACGAAACCGAAAGACAATGAGCCTGTTGTTTAGGCTTGCCGGGGCCTTAAAAGGAATCATTCTAAATGAAAAACAAAAGCTCAGTGTGTTTCTGGCAATGTATGTATGGTGGTTTGTACTTTCCTTACAGTAATTGTCAGTGATGTGGTGCATTAGGTTTTGTCATGTGTATTCCTTTTTATTTCAATGATTGTTTTTTAATGTGCATTTATAATGGCAGGCTTTCTGGGCACCTATACACTGGGTATTATCTTCTGATGTACTTTCTCACAAACCCTTTATGTATGCAAGAAGATGTAATAGGTCATTTTGTACTGTGGTTGTAAAATCTTCAGGATCTTCTTTAGAGACCTTGTCCCTAGGTATCACAGCCAATGTAAAAGTGATGTGGCACAAAAGCACAGTTACTATAATTTATTTAGTTTCTGTTGGAACATCATGGATTTAAGGGTTTTTTCCAAAATTTTAAAAATCTTTGTATCATTCTCAATTATTTTCACAAGCATAGTAACTATTTGAAATATTTTTTTTTAATAAAGATCAAGAAATAAAGTACAGTGAGGCTTTCCTTACAAGAATGTAGAGATAATGTTTGCAAAAGAAAAAAAACTAGCCAGAAAGAAATCTTACTTAAAATTGAAATGTTTGCTGCTATCAGATAATGAATATCTGGACTAGCCTTCTGATTACTAGCAAGGGTAAGCAATCAAATGGCTATTAAAATGGAGCATGGTCACTTAATGAAAGGCATAACGGGACATCGCTCCCTTGGACAAAGGGAACTGGACTCAGTAAACCAGAAGAGTCCTTCCCATTTCCTTATCTGACAATTAAAGTTTTAAATACAAAACTTGAGAGAGTATAAAAAAATATTTTCACATAGGGAAGAAAAGGTCTTAGTTTTTCTTAGGGAATGGACAGTGTCAGGTATGACTTGAGAGAAGGGCACAACTAATGAGAAGAATCAGTGGCCACACTAAATGAACAGGGGTTAAGGCCTGTAGATGGAAATTTGTCTGCCAAAAACCAGATGTGGGCTGAACGTAGTAGAATTTTAGGAAGTACTGGCTAGACTTGTTTCCACACATCGCAGTGCAGAGTTCTCTAGATGTTTCTTCTTATTCTAATTGCAACAAATATGAAAGCTGCTAGTCAGTATACAATTTCTGCTCATCACACACTATGCCTAGTGGAAAATAAAGATGGAGGAAGAGAAAAACAACTAAAACTCAAAGAATCAAAAAACTCAAACCACTTTAAAAGTTCCAAAATAGTTTCAAAACCAAAATCTTTGTAAAAGGCAACCCCCCTGCCCCCAGTCACTACTGAATGCTACCAATATACATCTGAAAAGAAAGTGGCTGTATTGAGTTTGCATGTCAAAGCTTTAGTAGCAGGGGGGCTACAGGGGTGGCTTCTGTGAGAAGCTGCTAGAAGCTTCCTCTGTGTCCAATAGAACCAATGACAGTTGGCTCCAAGATGGACCCATCACTGGCCAAGGCTGGGCCCATCCGTGACAGTGGTAAGGACTCTGTGATAACATGTTTAAGAAGCAGGGGGGAACATGCACAACATCAATTACAGCAAGAGAGAGGAGTGAGAACATGTGAGAGAAGCAGCCCTGCAGACACCAAGGTCAGTGAAGGAGGAGGGGGAGGAGGTTCTCCAGGCACCAGAGCAGAGTTTCCCCTGCAGCCCGTGGTGAAGACTGTGGTATGGCAGGCTGTGCTCCTGCACCCATGGAGGTCACTGGTGGAGCAGATATCCATGAAGGACCCCACACCGGAGCAGGTGAGTGTGCCTGAAGGAGGCTGTGACTGCGCTGGAGCAGGTTTGCTCGCAGGACCTGTGACTCTGTGTAAGGGACCCACACTGGAGTGGTTCGTGAATAACTTTAGCCTGCAGGAAGGACTCACATTGGAGAAGTTTGCAGAGGACTGTCTCTGGGAGCGACCCCATGATGGAGCAGGGGAAGAGTGTCAGGAGGAAGGAGTGGCAGAGACAATGTGTGATGAACTGTCCACAACCTACCATTCCCAATGCCCCTGCACCACTTGATGGGAGGAGGTAGAGAAATTGGGAGTAAAGTTGAATCCAGGAAGAAGGGAGGGGTGGGGGGAAGGTGTTTTAAGATTTGGTTTTACTTCTAATTACCCTACTCTGATTTGATTTGCAATAAACTAATTTCCCCAAGTTCAATCTGTTTTGCCTGTGATGGTAATTGGTAAATGATCTCCTTGTCCTTATCTCAACCCACAAGCCTTTCGTTACATTTTCTCTCCCATGTCCAGCTGAGGAGGGGCATGATAGAGCAGCTTGGTGGGCACCTGGCATCCAGTCAGGGTCAACCCACCACAGTGGCAAAAAATTTTCACCAGGTTTCTAAGATGCCACTGACAAGGTAGAGAAATAGAATACAACAATATCTTTGCCAACTGCTCAAAACTGGGAAATAAAATGAAAAAAATGAAAGAACTGATCAAAGTCGTCATTCTAAATATCCTTTAGAAAAATGCAGCATCATGACAACATACAAGCTATCCAGTCCTCTAGTTCTAATCTGAGAGGAGCAGCTCAGATATTTTCTTGTAATCATCACTGACTAGTTGACATCACATTTGCATCTAACTACCATAAGGAAGGTGAAATGCTTACTGAGCATGGATAGGACTGGACACAAACACAGCACACATTTGCACAGTAAGAAATTCAACAAAGTAAATTTCATAGAAGGGAGTTGAGAGGTATTTGGCAGTTTATTGGTCAAAGCTGTCGCCACAGTTTTGCTGAGGATTTGGTCTGATCTAGTTAATAACAGAAAAATGGGACCACACAGGAACAAAAGTTAAAAGAAATATGCAGACAGGTTATGGAAACTTCCACTTAGTCAGCATGGCTGAAGTCCACTACAAGAACCTGAATATAGAAAGAAAAAAGAGACCAAAAAGAAGTTGTTGGAACATAACTTCAAGGTCTTTTCACTTCTTCAAACTTATGTGATGTGAAATCCAAGTTCTTACACTAAATCTGTGTTTGTGAAAGAAGCATCACCATTCTTTGTGTTGCTGCAGTCTAGACTATTTCACAAAAAGACAACTTTATAATCTACTTTTATACTGTTAATCTGAACAGTCGGCTTGCTCTGAGAAGTCTAAAGAACACTGTCATCACAAGCATATATAGAAGGGAAGTACTGTAATGATTCATGTAAACCTTTAACTGCATTAATACTTTCCCATTCTCTTTGTAGATGCATTACTCAAGGGTAATATTACCAACACTGAAGTAATCTCCAAGACAACAAGTAGGAGTTCTCACTTATATTGGACATTAATCAAGAACATTTGTTTAAGTTGGTTAAATTTATTCAGATTGTTTAAAAGTTTTATTTTAACAGGTAATGTTTATTTTAACTCTCAGCTTCCTATCTTTAATATTTTTAAACAGAACATAGAAAATAACCTTATTTCAGATTTTGTTTAGAGAATCAGTTATGCTGTAAAGATTAGATAAAGTAATATCAGATTTGGGTTACATCATGAATGCAAAGTTAGATCATCTTAAGTCCCTTCTCTTGAAAGGAAGTTGAAGAGGAACAACCTGGAAACTATGACAGTGTAGCAAAATATTTTCCTTTCACTGAGAACTGTCAGCTCAGTGAGTCAGCTTTACAATTGTTAGTGATTCCTATAGTCTTACAGAACTTGTATTTGCTTCCTCTACAATGAGGGAAAATCATCACTTTGCAGCTATAGCTATATAAGTTGCCAGCAGCAGAGAAGTGGGAGTGAGGAAAAGGTATTTCCATCCTCAGTAATAAAACAGCGTTCATTTAGTGACTTGGATACATAACAAACACTGTGCTTTCAGATCCACATTCACCTGTAACTCTTGGTACCGTTACCTGACGGATGCTACACCAGAAATGCCATTCACCTTACCTGTGCTCGTTGCAGTTCTCAGGCCATCCAGCCTCTGGAGTCTGGGCAGCATCGTCACGGACCTTCCTTTGGGATCTCTTGGCATGTTACTGAGATGTGTCCAGTAGCATACCCGAAGCACTGGAATATGCAGTGCAACCACCAGTCTCTGGACTCCAGCCATGACACCTCATGTTCCTCCCACAGCTTAAACTCATCTTATCCCAGAATCCCAAAGCAATCAGGAGTCTTCTGGTTTTTAGTTTGCTACCTCATCACAGAAGTTACATGGCAGACACAAGCAAGCTGACCCATAAAAACAGAAATGAGCTTTGAACAGAACTTCTGAATGTCTCATTGCTTCAAAGGCTGAAATGGGAGAATATTGGTCATTAGAGAAGTTCACACTTCATGGAGACAAGATGTTTCACATTAGCCCTCTCTTCCCCTGGACGTCTTACAGCCTCTAGGCATACAGCTCAGACTTTCTCTCAACATGGCCAGTCCTGTAGCAACTTCTGTTGACCCTTCTGCTGCAAGGTCTGCTTCTCTCTCCCCAGTCCTGTCTAAAGTTTCCCCTATTCCTTCTGCAACACATTTTGAAGATGTGTCTTGGCCACCTGCATTCTTTGTTTTCTCTTTAGTGAGCGTCATAATTTCCTGAGAGGAAGGGAAAAAACCCATCCCTTCCATTCCCAGGCTACATCTCGGCAAGCTGTTCAGTTGCTATATTTAACCATCCTCCAACCCCCCTCTGGTCTTTTGATTCCCTTGTAAGCAAGATAAATATGCACTGACAGAGACTCCTGATATAGATATATTCATATAGTAACAAGTATATTATAAATACTGAATATCAGCTTATACCTTGTACAGTCATTGGACTAGATGAACTTCAAGGTCTCTCCCAAAGTAGATGATTATGTGATTCCCAAACCTTTATGCATAGAGTGTCTGAAATTCACTCTGCCTAAATAAGTAACTAAGTTTTAACCTTTAGCGTCTCTGTGATGGTATAGGGTCATCTCACACAGAGACAAAGAATGAAGCTCATGTTTCTGCGTTTTTCAGACACTAGCTACTAAACAGAGCACCAATAAAGCCCTATTAATTTTAGCACAAAAACATAATCAGATTATGTAAGGGAAATGACAAACATAGGTCACCAAAGACAAGCAGAAGAAAACTAATTTAAAAAGTCAGTTTGCAGTTGGTTCCTTCCTGACTTCCCTCTGCACATTCTTTCATCACTCATTTGAAAATAGATCTGTGCTGTTTGTACAGTTTTTTAGTGTTCTGGTGGCAAGCTCATTTCACATACTAACTATTATTTTTGATCCATCTTTAGCAGTCAGACATCACCAGGGTTAATACTAGTATTGTTCCTTTATTTATGGTTGACAATCACATATCAAATTTTAAATGTTGGAAATGTATGACCTAGATAAAATCATGTGGTTGACTCCATGCTTGCAGGAAGTTGCTACTGCATTTTAAAATATTACTGAATAACAGTCAATTTTAAGAAAAATATACTATGAAGCTCTACATTCATCTGTATCTGGATTCTTCCATTCCCTAGATAATTTGTACTCGGTTCCCCATTTAATGGTTCATTATTGTTATCACATCATTAACTAGATAATAAACTCTTTAAAGACAAAAACTTATGTATTTATTGTCTTTTGTAAATTGGTATCTTATTCCTCACCAGTGGAGCACCCATTCTACAACTACATGCTAAACACTGTAACAACAGCAGGCAAGCAGTGCTGGTTGGGTAAAAAGAAGCTTGAAAGAAGTAACACTTCAAGTCATATACAGAGGGTGTTTTGGGGCAGAAAACATTATTCAGAAAAATGTGTATTAATCAGTGCTGCATTTTAACAGAGTGCAAATAAGCAGTGACCAGTTGAAGATTTAATCCAGTTGCTGAAGAGTGAACTGGACAGATTGTAGCTTTTCTTAAAGAACAAAACTCAGAATAAACAGATATGATGTTTCTGAAGGAAGCCTGGGTAAAAAGTTTGTCACATGCTGAAATGCTGGGGTTTTAACCCCAAATTAAGGTTGACATATGGGTGATTCCCACAGCCCTTCACAAAGGGGTGGTGAGTTTAACTTTAGGCTTCCCTCCAGGGTGCAGCCAGCCTTGCGGGGAGAGCCATTGGGTAAATGAGCTCCAGGTGTCCCACATTAAGTAAACAAAGGTCAGGTGTCCCACTTAGGGATAAAAGCTGGGACCACTTGCAAGAAATATGGGTGTCTGTCTGTGAGGTGGATGCACTGTGCAGAGTTCCCTTTTGGGGAAGGACCTCCTGCCTCCCTGGGACTGGGCTCCAGTCAGGTCTGGCTTTTGTAAATGCAGGCTGTGTAGAGATTCAGTATGTGGCTTCCTTGGTCTTATGTATTTGGCTTGTTGACTCGGTGTCTCTCATCTCTTCTATGGGAAACTGCATTTCACCATTTATTCCCCCCATTGTTGGTCGTGTGGTGTCATTGTTGGGGTCAGTGGGATTGATGTCAATTATGTATAATCTGACTGACTTGTTTGTACCCCCAGTGCTCACCCATGTACTGACCCTTTTGTATCAAATACAATTTGGTTATTGGTTCATCTTTATGCTGGCTGTGTCCTTTATGCTAGGCCTAATAATTGGCAAAATATAGCCTCTTTACAAATATCCTCTCTTCTGATGGTTCAAGACATCAAAGACAGACAAGTTAATATTCATAATATTTTTACACCATGGGTAGCATTTTTCTCTCTGTCTCTATAAATATAGATCTGTAAAATACAGAATATAGCTTAAACTTCTTGATAATATGTCTGAACTTTACTGTTACTGCACCCTTATAACTGGATTTGTGTATGGTCTTTGAAAGACTTCTGTGCATCGGGGACCTAAAACTTTGCCAAACTCGTTCAGCCCATCTCTGTGACAGTTATAACTACTATTATAATGGATAGACAAGGAATTAAAAATCTTGCTGACTGGGTCCAATAGACTAGAAACAAAATAATCAGCTCCTGTGATAAGAACTGAATGGTGTTCTTTCTTAGATTAGAAAAGCTCCTAAGAAGCCCTTTTGAACAGGTTGTCACATCAGTGGCAAACAGGTCCACTGTCCTACCCAATAAGAGGTTTAGCATCTAAGCCCTGATGCCTATTGCATTATATTAATAAATGCCTAATGGCTGCTACGTTTGTACACAACGTCTGCACTGTCAGCATTTAACTCATTACCCCCTGGAAATCCTATGAGATATTTGGAATATGGAAGGTATTATCCTGTGCTGTGGTATCTACAGGGATATTTATGCAGCCTGCACCACTGGTAGTGTCACAAGCACTGATAGACTCAGCCTCAGAGCACCCTCAGGAGGGATGCAAGGATTGTTATCCCTGCTTTTTTATGATGAGCACTGAGCGAAGGGGAGAGTTGAATGAATGCTGGTAAGTTCACTAGAAAGGTTTTTAAAAGTGCCCAATCTGCTCAGCACTAACCTATGACACCCGCCACAGCCCCTTGCAGTGCAGGATGAAGCAGGTTTGTAACTGAACCCTATAAACCCCCACATCAACCTGAGATGCCAGAGCTGACTGTTGACAGCTAGGGCAGAACACAGGGCCTCTGGTGCTAGGCACAAACAACTGCTGCCTGGTGTGGGACACTCATGGACAACTATGCTCAAAAGCTGTCGTTCACACCCAGCACCCATGTGCAGATCAGACACCAGCTGGTGGCAGAGCACCATGACACTTACTTCTGAGTGGGGCTAACGCACCCCAAGCCTGGGACTGAGGCAGGGATTGAATCTGTATCCCAGCTCAATGCCATCTATAGCAAGCCTGTCTTCCATGTACAAAGGATAGGAGTATTTCAGTGGAGGATGAGCTGAATTATCTGCTACATCTGATTTAAACTTCAATAGATATTCAATGGTAGCCAACTCCAACTCAAGTTTCATTGAATGCATGTGGAAAAAGCCACCTAGAGCTCCCTATAGGTTAATCAGAGTCTCAAAGGATGTAGCCATTAGCTCCTTTCCTATTTAAGTGCAGTCTGAATTGGGTATTAACTACCTGCTGTGTTTGGCAGATCTCTTATTCCTAAAATAAATAACTGTATGAAAAGTCATAAACTCTATTATTGGACTTTTTCATTAAAAAAAAAAATCAAAGTAATGTCAGGATTTTAGCAGCCTCACTTATTGCAGTAAATCTGGCTTCCACAGCTGTTCATGTTGTACTGTGTGCTTCAGCCAAGTGTAGCTGCAGTCCAACATTTCCTTCTTAAGGTATCCCTTACCCAGAGCAAAGCCAAGCGAATGTTGGACAGGACTAGTAAGCTAGAAATTATGAATGTGCTCTTATTAGAGCAGGTTGCATGTTTTACATTAAATATTCATTCAAATAACAATCCAGTGAAATGTTTGTCAAGATGATAGTTACTTTGGCTAAAAGAACACATTTTTCCTCCAGTCTCCACCAAAACTTGCCCGTATTTATCACTTCAAGAATCTAAGGACATTAATGAAGATCTTGCTTAAACTCGGCTGAGCTCTTTCACTGGTGCCAGATCCTGTTCTCCTGTTTTATAGCTGTACCATTTCAGAAATTGCTTGGTTCTCACCAGGGACAATCCTTTTACAGGTTCCACTGCAGCTCATAAAAGGGAAAAAAGAAAAAGAAAAAAAGAAAAAAGGGAGAAAGTAGCATTTTCTCCCCCTGCCTGTTAAAAACCTGCCTGTGTCGAGCTGGGACCCACAGAGCACCTCATAAAGTGGTTTGGATTTTGGTGTCATGATTTTCTGTGCAGAACCTCCACGTATCCCTGCTGCTGTCACCCACCCCACTGTTACCACTGCTGGGTTGATGTGCCTTTCTCTATCCCCCTTTCTTCAGTAATCAGTTCATTGTTCTGGTATGCTCTCTCGGGCATGCCTCCATTCATGCAAGAGCCTCTCTTTCCCTACCCACAGGTGTCTTCTGTTTTTTTTCCCAACCCTCCTCTGAAGCCTCTGCCATTAGCTTTTCCACATTGCCCTTATTCATGGTGGGGACTCAAAAGGCACTTGTGTTTGGCAGTCATTTGTGGGCAGTCTGAAGCAGGCCTGGGCTATGCAGGGTTGCAGAAGTCTCCCCCAGCCAGGCAGCTGATGGGGTACATACCAAGCTTTGCACATTCTTTAACACAGAGAACAAAAATTTGTTTATGACACGGTTCATAAAATAATTGTTCCACAGGGCTTATCAGAAATGATGGACTGTAAAAAAATTGTGTCCTCAGTTACAGAGGAAACATCCTTGGTTCATACTTCCTTTCCTCTTTTTGTTACTGTCCCACTGTATGGCTAATGTATGTTTCCAAAGCCTTCAGCATCATCCACATGCATTGTATAGCACATTCATTGCTACATCATGTCAACACAGATCAAGTGCTACCACTGTTTGCTTTCTTCCCCTGGAGTCAGGGATGTAAATATGGGCCAAATATGCAATGGGTATCATGTATATAAAGTCAAATCATGAAAGAAAGATTTCCTCTAAAAAACAGAGAACTTCAGTATTCTGGTAGAATTACATACCTTATTCTGGCTAAAAATCAGAGCTAGCAAGTTGGTTAAACTAATACAGTTAAAGATTAGCAATATTGCCATCATGTGGCTACTATGAGTCGATGCTCAGGCATGATCCTGAATTTATTAAGCATCAGAAAGCAGACTGCATCTGAATTCTGCTGTTAAAACGAAGAGGGAATATTTAAAGTTGCTTGTTACTCTTCTAGAATATAATTATCTCTTTGTTACAGTAATGATTTATGTAGCAAGAATGAGTGTACAATAGATAAGGTTATATTACTGCCTCCACCGTGACCCTTATCCTTATGGATTTATAGCTCATATTTAAGAATTCACTCCAAAATTAATCTTGAATTATCCAGTCAGAAACTCTGTAAGTGAAAATCACCTCTTACTGCACAAAGTAAGAAAGACAAAAGGACAAGTAGTCAGTTTAGATGCCCTTCGCATTTGAAATGGCTTATAAAGTTTTAATGTTCAAACATTTGAATTACCTTATCTTATGACTGCTAAACCCATTTATTATTTTCAGTAATTTTATATTTTCTCTCTCACCCCCCTCCCACTCCATTCTCTACACTATCATTCACAACAAGCTCTTCTGAACTAACTCAAAACCATAAAGAATTTCCACAGCCTACCTCAGAAGAGTTGTATTTTGCTTTGCTATCTAGAGAGAAAAATAAAATTTACATTACAGCTAACAAAAAGGAAGTCAAATCATGTCACATGCTAAGATATCTCAGCTCCTGACAGTAAATAATATAAACAGCATGATAGATTTTCCAATTTTGTAGAAATAGAAACTGTGAATACACTTGACAATACTCCTACGTTGTTGCAAACTTCTAATGCCGTTTTGAAAATTGCTTCACTTTTCTGGGAATCCAATGAGTGAAACAGATACAACAGTGTATTTACTACCAGCACCTACTCCAGCAACTAATACATACCAGGCACTTGCAAGGTACTCCAATTTGCTTGGTTGAAGAATACTATCTAGGTACAAAGTGTAATTGTTTTATACACTTTCCCACTACAGAGCATTCACCAGTCCAAGAGATAATACTTCAATAATCAATAATTCATCTTTGTTACTGTATTGTCTGCACTAAATTACACACATTGTATCTAGAGAAAATACTGCAGCAGAAGACTGTTTTGTGTTATTACTGTATATGCAAGCAAGAAACATTGATTTAGATTGTTACTGGCTCCAGACGTTGCTTTCTTGTAATAATCGATCATATAGCAGAGATGCAGCATTTTTATGGGGTCAAAGCTTGAATTTAAAATACTGGAGACACAGCCAACACATTATCTCTCTTCTACTTACTTGCAGAGTAAATCCATACCTTCGTTCATGCCCTGCTATTTATTTGTAAGTATATCCAGCTGGTGCAACCCCACTGGTGCCAAGAAAAGGGAAAACAAAAACATCCACAAGGCTCCTGCAGCTCCCAGTATGCAGGAGGCAGCACTCAGAGATTTAGCTCAAACTACCATTTTAAACTTGTTCAATTAAACAGGCTAAGATCACACAGATAGCCATAGCCATTCCTGTTTCAATCTGGCCTATTTCCATTTCCCTTAGCAAACAACTTTTAAGAATCCCTTATTTCAGCTTTGCTGAAATCAAAACAGAAATGCCTGCCCAGCTAATTTATTTGCTTTTGCTGGCCAACTACACAGGAGAAGTTTATATTGAGACAAAAATCTGACATTATTTATCATCATCATTGTTGTGCCTCAGAATCATGTGAAGTAAGAATCTACAGAAGAATTTCAGAGAAATAAGGCCCTTCAAAATTAAGCTTTCCTGGTTAGTGTAATTCACAGCAAGAAAAACATTTTAAATGGAAAATGTCAAAGGACATGCATATATATAGTAGGCAAGAGTGTGTATGCATGCATAGGTGTACTTGATGCATAGAATGAACCTAACGTTGCTGCAGACATCCAGTTTTAAATAATGGCGAGCACAGACTCCAAACATGGAGAGTTTGGCAAGTGAAGACAAACACCAACCAGCCCGTACTGAAAGATACCAACAGCTCTCCTGTTAAAAGACAAAAACAGGTTCTTCTCCTTTCAAGAACACCAGGATCAGGTTTTTGCAGTCCCTGGACAAGCCCCGATTTATGACCAGTTTCCAGACAGAAAGAAATCTGTGAACCTTTTTAATTATTCATGCTCTAAGAGGCAAACCCTCTCGGGTTGCAGGCCGAGAGGCCTCAGGGCCACGGCTTTCTGGGGTATTCAGCCGAGGGAATAAGCAGCCGGATTCTCAGCAATATCACTTGGCTGAAAGTGGCTGTCAGGCTCAAGAAAAACAGCAGCGTACACTGGTTTGGCACACATGAAAGGGAACCGGCAGGGAAAAACTGAACTGCTCCCCGTTTGCACATTCCAGCTCTTCTGCTGGTGTTTGAGCACCTGCAGCCCCGCAGCCCTCAGGCAGCAGGGCAGGCAGGGGCAGGCTGCACCAGCAGCAGGCAGGCAGGGAGGAAGGCTCAACGGGTCACAGAAAGATCATTAAACCACATGGAAGACCTTCTTGTGCATGGAAGGGGGAGGAAGGGAGGGCAGAAAGAGCACTGGCAGAGAAAAGACCACGTGGTAAAGGCCTGAGCAGCCACGTCAGGGCAACCTTAGCACCTGCAAACTGTCTCTATGCAATAAGCAGCTATGCCAGCTCCCCAAAAGAAAGAGCACGGAAAAAATGGCAGTGCCCCAAAACCCCACATGTGAGGAAGAACAGACCAGCTGTGTGGGGCTCTGGGCTAGTTAGAGAGAATGATAATTGGTACCAAATGTGAAGATTTTGCTTCAAAGCTTATTGGCAGTGTAAATGCTGCCAAGGAAGGGCTGAGAGATCTCCTGAACAAGCCTGTCTGGAACAAAGTGGGGAGTGGGCAAAAATACCTGGTTAATGTAGTGCTGGTTTGCACCTTGAATGCTCTTTACCTGGTAGATTATTCTCACTACCAAAATTCTTGTCAGTCTCCCCGTTAAGAGTGTCAGGACCTTTAGCTGCTTGCTCTCACAGCCAGAGATTCTGCTGGATGAATGTGCAACAAGTCCCTCATGCTCCTGTAACCTGGGGGTACATGTCACCTGAACCCAGAACATTGCCTAATCAAAGGTCAACTGCTTGGAGAGTTTGCGGTGCCAGCTCCTGCCAGAAAAGCCTTCAGACTGGCCTGACATGTTGCTGCTGAGTTAAGCAGTAGAGCCTGTGTTCTGCTCCACAGCTGGCAGCATGCAGAAGACCTCATGATTGAAGTCAACCTATTGTATTTTCCTCCTGATAGAACTTTTTAGTCTAGAAGCCTATTCTCAAGGTTTTTTTCTTCATCAGGTGGAAAGTAACCAAAAATAATTTTTTAGGAAAAAACCCAATAAAAAGATACAAAGATGATGAGAAATGTCTTTAAGTAAACCGAGTTTCTGCTTAGTTTGCTAAATCTTGGGAAATGCTGTCACCTGCTGGCAGGAGAATGCAAAACTAAGTTTTGTGGCAAGAAAAGAGCCTTCCCACTCTAGAGGAAATAAAAAGCACTAATACAACTATAACTCAACCTGGAAAACTGGGTACTCTTGGGTAAGAAGGATCCTCAACGGGCTGAGAGTCCTGCACAGGATCTCCCAATAATACCAAACTCCCCCACTGCCACCTACCACTCATCAGACTTTCTGCACACTCAGCTTCCCATCCCCTTTTTTCCCAAATGCATTTCTTCTCCTTTAGTTACCAACCCTCAAATATCTCTCTACATCCCAACTCAATAAACTTAATCAACACCTGTGACTTTACCTCTCCCAGACCTCTCTATTTCTACCCACACCCTTCTCCTTTTCAAGCTAAGGCTCTTTTCCCACCTCTCCTGTGGCAAAGAGAAAATAGGGATGTACCACTGGGTAGGAGCACTGTCTCACATCTGCCTGACCATGATTTCCTTTTTGGACTCTGAATGCATAGGGAGCACTTACAGATTTTGGGCTGCTAGAAATGCCTTTCTGCCTATTGTTCTCAGAGCTCTGTTCTCATCCCAGGGAAATGCTGAGGGATGAGAGTCCAGGTGGTAGCTCCACGCCCTATGGGCACTCTGTCCAAACAGGAGCTTAAAAGTTAGAAGGTGACACTTGATGGTGTTACTCATCTGTCAAACAAGACACAAAGTAGCACATCCCCAATATTTACCCAGGCATACCTGTGGGTTAGTAAAAAACATGATAGAAGCAGACAGGAGATTCTGTTTGAGACATACTCATTGATCTATGAGGGGAGGCAGGAGTGGACTGGTAAAACAACCCTTGTTTCTATATAACTTTTCAAAAAAAAAAAAAAAAAAAAAAAAAAAAACACTGACAAAATAGTACTGCTCAATACATCACTCCACAACCTCTGCTTATCATAGAATCATAGAACAGTTTAGGTTGGGAGAAACCTTTAAGGATCAACTAGTCCAACTCTTGCCATGAACTCTAGTACTTCTGAAAATCTGGCCCTCGTATGCTATGTTTGGGAATGACCTCCCTCCAGTTTCATGTGCTTGCAATACTGACTTGTCTACACATATTCCACAATGACATTTGTTATTGCCATGTAGCAGTGATCTACAGCCTTTGAACTGCAACAGGAAAATCATTTATAGTAGCATGAAGAAAAGAGTGGTGTGAAAAGTAGATAGGTTTCATGTAACAGATCCTGTTATCATGTCACTTATGATACCATGCATTATCACGTACCTCCTGTTTGCCTCTTCATGATCCTGCAACTGATACAGCAGAAAACACAAATACAATATAGTTAGTTGGTAGGCCTGTTTTCCTTTATAAGAAATGTTTATGTAAACATAGAGAGTGTGCATACACAATACAGAGATTCTGTTTTGAATCCATAGGCAAATATCAACCACATTTTGACAAAAAGACAGTGGTTAAATAATTACAAGATGTATCTGGATAGAAGAAAAGTTAAAACTAACATCAATAGCACAGAGGCATGATGCCTAGCTGTCTAAAAATTAAACATTATTACACACCAGAAAGTCTTTCCAGGAGCAAGACAGTTGTGAACCCCCCCCCCCCATCTAAAAAGCTGCAAAATCTATTTGAAACCCCTAGTGCAACTAGCTATATATCCATATCAAACAAGGCTGTCCTAGTTCAGTGGCTCACAGAAGTATTTGGTTTTTAAGGTGGTATGTGCACATGTTTTTGCTGAGGAGCCATGGAAAAGACCTATCACTGACTGTGCAGCACTAGCCTGACACATGGCAGAAGCAGCAAGAAGTGCCTTGCCAGGCAGGAATAAAAAATAACACACCTTCTTGCTTTTGCACACAGAACATATTTTATGCGCGAGGGTTGACTGCATATTACCCTTACACCTGTCACCCTCTGTGGCCACTCTCTCCTAGGTTCCAGCAGCTTTGTGTGACTCTGCCCCCACCTTTTTCATTTCCTTTTAATGGCTGGAAGACCAGGAACATGGCAGTGCAACCTTTTAAAGCAGATTAGGATAGATAAGAAGGTATTGTTATATGGACATGCATGATTGTTTTTTGACTTATGGGTGGGATATACAAATATTTTTCTCTTCCTTCTTGCCAGCTCCCACACAGAGGGGTAGGTGTTAGCACTGGTGGTGGCAGCACCAGATCCTGGATGTTGAAATACTTTGTGTACCTGTAGCAAACTGTATCACACACAACTTGGTAACTCATGGCAAGACAATCAAAAGCTGGCTGGAGTGTCCACAAATGGTCCACATGCCTTCCAGATTCCTTTCGTTACTTCTTCAAAGAGCTTTTCAACAGAAATTATGCTTAAGACAGTCTTGGAAAGTTTGGGGCTGCACATGGCATTTCAGGTTTATCATTTTATATCTCCCTACAGATGAAAGCTATCATGGTATGGACTTACCTTCCTTAGTCAATTATAAAATGTAATTTATAAGAAAGCAAACCCTGTTGTTTTAGAAAGAAGCTTTTAGAAGCAATAGAAACAATTTCTTTCATGATAACTTACATTTGTGATAGATTCACATACAACTTGTTTATTTTAAATAAATAACCATTTTCTTTCTCCTCCTGGCTGCTGTAGCATTTTTGCCCCATAGCCCCAGGAAGAGGAATCCTGTTACAAGAGTGATACCCAGCAGTGCCTCTGCACTTTGTTTTAACACAGAAGTTTCATGCTTTGCATTTCTGCAGCTAGGCTTTTTCAGCCCTTCACTGAACTTATAAAAAATGGCACATGGTTTAAGGAAACGAACGAACCATTTTTCTAACATGGAAAAATGACTACACATACATACAGGCATATACTTAAATACAAGTATGCAGAATTGGGACATAATGATGACTTCAGAAGATCTAATATCAAGCCAGAGAAGTGCATGGTAATACGTCTAAGGCATGCAAGAAAATCAATCTGAAAAAGGGAAAACATCACTTGTCTGTAACTTGAACTCTGAGATACACAGTCCACATACATATTTATACTGTGAGACAGAGCAGAAGGCTTTATCTGTGCAGTAGCCATAGTGGATATGTTTATTCCCCACCTTCCATTACAATTTGTGCCATCTATGCAAACTCCATGTGATTCTGAGGAAGATGGGAAGAAATGTCATATGAAGACCACCTATCTCAATGGATTCCAATGACTGGTTATTTCTCTATCTTAAGTGTGAAAACACTTGTTTGTTCAAACTATGTCAAACTGGAAACGGCAGCAGAATCACAGAACAGGTGAGGTGGGACGGGACCTCTGGAGGTCATCTGGTCCAACCACCCTGCTCAAGCAGTCCCCTGTGCCCGCCTAGAACCTAGGGAAAGGCCTTTGTGTGACTTGTTTTTCCAGGGGATAGGCCTGTGGGACACTGACACACACCAGTACTAAATGTGCTGATGGGAGCCGGACTTGGACACCCCAAATGAAGAATTCCATGGTTCCCTGAGTGTGACAATGATTTGCTGCCTCTTACAGAAGTTAATTCTATGAGTTCAGCTCCCTCTTCTTACTGCTATGAGGTCAAAAGATGTAGATAGGGCATTTTTCCATAATGCTATCTCATCAAAACAGCAGAAGCGGGATAATAGTCCTTAAGACTGGACAAGATCCTTACATAAGGCACTGAGCAGAATGTGACTTAAGAAGACAACAGCTACACCACATTCACAGCTGGATTATGAACTCGGGGTCCATTTGAAGTACAAAGAATACAGCTGGCCAATTAAAAGTTACATTTAAGTCAAACCTGGACTACAAGGCACTCTTAAAAGAATTCCGTCTATGCAATACATCACCTTATGAAGTTGTCAAGAAAGAATTGAAACAGCACTGGGCATATTCTGCCTTGGAGCAGTCTAGCACATGACTGAACAAAACATGAATCCACTTTCTATAAACAGTGTGAGAATACTTTTTGTGTCTTCAGTATGAATGTTATGTGGGGATGGTCCCTTAGAAACTTTAACAGGGATCACAAGAAGCAGGAATCTACAGTTCTGACTGTCACAGTGTTAAAGATAGCAATTTATTATACAAATGATGACATCCATGTAAAGAAAAGGGTTAAAAACCTAGTGCCATATAAATTTGACAAAGTAGTATGGAAAAGAATCAACAAAAGAGAAGTAGGAAACCATAGCGACAACAGACAACTAGAACCAAAGGGAAAAAATTCCCATTAGGGAAGACAAAATATCAGTAGAGTGTTCTGACAGAGATCATGATGTGAAAAGTCTCCAAATGGTAGCAGTGGAAGCCACATTAACTTTTAAATCCAGTTAGATTGTAAGAGAGTGAAAATAAGTTGAGCAACCATATAAACAAATATGGATGTTATCTGAATGGTTATGGTATGAAATAAAGATGAATAATCTAGCAATTAATTGCATCTGAAGAATGAAGACCACAGAAACCAGGTATACCAATAATACTAAAGTAATACACCCAACCTACCAGTTTTCAACAGAAAGAGTAGTTTAGATCGAAATACACTGCAGAAACAAAAAAAAGTTAAAAATACCAATCAGGATAGCTTTGCAATTAGTATTTAGAAGTGTAAGTTTGAATTGAAAGGATCCTTTGCAGTGCACAAAACAAAACACTGCAGCGCTGTACTAAGTGGGTCACTGTCTCGCAAACGGATGAAATGCCAGTATTATTATAGCTCAAACTGGACAAAACATAAAATAGCAAGTCCAGCAATGCATGTTACAAATATCTGCTTTAGCTATCAATTCAAATCTCTACAAAGTTTAGTTTAGATATCTCTGTAAACTTCTGGGGAAAAAAAAGTTTTAGATGTGTCTTTGCTTGGTAATTAAGTCTTCATATTCCTTACTAGAAAAAAAAAACCCAAAAACAGCCTTGGGTAAGTCTAATGAATCTCCATCCTCATCTCAGTGGTTGAAATGAAAGATGCAGTTAGTTTCCTACAACTCTTTGCTTATTAATTTATGTTGAAATTTAGTTAGGCAACATACTTCATTTGCCTGAAACACTGATATAGGTATTGTTAATATTTCCTACGAAATTTTTATACATCACTTGTGAAACATCTGTATTTCTGCTTTTCTACATATTGGTTCACTTCCTTAGAAATTGGCAGAAAACAAATACTAAGTAAATTACACACCTTAAAAACAACCAAATCCAGGGAAGAATGAAGGTCAGAGAGTTTTAATATGAATTGCAGCTTTATGCTCCTGTGTGTTCTGGAACTTCAAACAATAGACTAGCCTGAATCATGAGAGAAAAATACTCTTTTAAACTGTATTTATCATCAGCTAGAACAACTATTCACATTTTAAGTATTATCTTACTTTAAAAAATCAAGTCCATGATGTTGAACAAAAGGGAAGTGGATGAGCTCAGAATACTGTGGCTGAGCATTCTACTTTTGGAGGTTAAGCCTGCACACCACCAGCAAATCCAGTGTAGTGATTTTCAAGTATTTTGGTCTCATTGTTATCTATCTGCAGGTCTTAGATAAATTGTTAAATACTACAAGCTTAATGCGAGTATTAAATGCTAAAAAGAAATCAACTTTTAGAAGTTTAACAAAATCTGGATTTATATTATATTTTATTGGCTAAAGGAGTTAAGATTTAGAGAAAAGGCAGAAACTTCTAATGTATATGCTCAAATCCTGATGCCCCAGAAAAATCTGGGTTTTTTTTTAAATACAGAAACTAAACAATTAAGAACTTTCTTCTGCTGTTTAATGCTTGCCAGAGGTTTTCTTCCTTTTGCTTTCTGTTTCTTGCAATTACAAGTTCTGATTTATATTTCAATCATATTAGTCATATTGTATGCTGCTGCATTCACATCATGTGAACATCAGCTTCCATTCCACATGTACTGGAGAGCATGAATTACTTCGCACATTGCTAAATATATAAGCCACGATGCTCAAATGAAATGGTTTATTTGGTCTTAAACCTCATCAAATCATTATGAATGTGTTTTAAGTCCTTAGAAAGTCTATTCTGAGAACTTGCCAGCCAGGTTACTTGAAGACCTTAATACTTTATAAACAACTTCGGGATTCTGATGGAAACTCTTATGTTACTGTATGGCTGTTCAATACCCAGACTTCACTGATTCCTTCAGCTATGGCATTTCTTGAAGAATGTGGTCTTTAAGAAGTAGAAATGCACTTAGAAGTCACTTCACAGCTATTTCCTCTTCTGCAAAGCTACATTCCTGAAATCTGTGTCTTCTACTGCCAGTTTCTTTCTTCATAGCACTACATCAAATATGCATATGGTACTTCAATCAGGAATTGAGGATTTAACATTTGCAGAAAGAAATGCACTCATACGGCTGCATCACCTTCAGACTGTGAAGAGTCTACTAAAAGCTTAGCCTTTGAATCACAGCTGATTTGATATTCAGCAGATGTAGAAAGAGACATTTCCTCAGTTCTAGGACGTTTTGATGCTGGAGGATTTTGAAGACTGTCATCAGATGGTAACGGCCTCTCTGAAACAGACAGATAGGAATATCATTTAAGATAAGTAAATCCAGATTGAGGAAGTAAATTGGTTTGCTAAATTCACAAACAATTCAGCACTCACCAAAAATAAAAAACCAACCCTGGTTTGAGAGACTCCAACATCTGAAACAATGATGTTCTGAAAGTACAAGGGTCTTTAAAACCCACCTGTAGGACCTGGAGAACATTACATCCAAGTGAATTTACTCTTCTTCATTAGTGTCAGCTAACACACCCATTACTATAAGAACTGTAACAACATATTGTCACATAAGCACCTGCCCAAGAGCAACCACAGTGAGAACACATTTCATATTGTCAAAAATACCTTTCAAACACACCAAGACAAAGAAGCAGTTTTATAATCTGCAACTAGGTTTAGGTTTGTGCTTGGTTGTGCTTGTCTATGATGGAATGGACTGACTGGCAAGAGACTTTGATGGACATTAATAGCCACAAAAGCTTACCATGTTCCTGTTCTGAGGAAGGAGGTATAGGAACTGTATCTGTATATGGAGAGGTTGGTGTATCTGGCTTCAGTGGAATCAAGTTTACTCTCCTTTAAAAGAGCAGAAACCGTTCAATTGCTTTATATCATCATTTCCACAAATACTTCAGATAGAAATACTTCCACAAAACTTCAGATAGAATCAGTTAAATTTAAAGGTAGTTCAGATATATTTTACTGTGCATTTTTTCTTCTTGTTATATATTGAATAGAGCATTTTTTAGAAGTACTTTAAATACCACTAGCTATCTTTTCCACTAGAAAGTACTTTTGCATATTTTGTATGTGGCACAATGCTTGATATCCACCTTCAGAGCACAATATCTTGGTCAAGTATTTTAAAACTAAGACTGGCTGCACTTGCTATTCCCTAGCCCCATCCATGTTAACACTTCAGATTCATAAAACTCTAGGGAATTCTTTTGCCCAGTGAGGTTCACTATCTATTACTGTACATCTATTTTCTTCTGCTCTCTTCTGGATAGCACTTAAAAAATTGAGCACAAAAGTGACAGAGGATTGAACCATTAAAAAATGTCTTACAAGTAGCACCATGCAGGATACTACAGGATGACACTCATGACCTAATCAGTTGACATGATTAAATACAGTTATTCTCAAAAATAAAAAGATTATTTAGTTCTATCAGTCACTCCACCCTTCAGGCAGAAGTCACTTTCAACTACCTACAAACCTTTGACTTCTTAATTCCAATACAGATGAACACTGGTGTGTAGAAAACTGTCATGTCCAAGATTTTTCTTTGCTTTTGTTGATGAAATCCACTACCTTGCCTTCTTATTCACCACTTCCTCCCTATCCACCTACTAAATAAAACAGTCCCACAAGAAGTTATAATAATCTCCTTTATTTCTAAAATAGCCTTGTTTTGCTAACAAGGTCTAGATCACCTCCAATTGCATGGTTGTCTGCTTACGGTTGCATACCAGCTCAGGGTCTTCTATTGAAGGTTGTTTGACAATCAATACATGGATTACAGGAAATTTCTAAAAATCTTGATTTTCACCTTCGGAAATAACCTCAGTAACTCCCATTAACACATTAACTCCCACACCCATGGCTGTGCACACTGAGGGTCTGTCTAGAATTGCACTCTTCTTAAAATATTGATCAGAAGGGGCTTTAGTCTTGTCAACTGAAGGCTTCAGGTACAGAGGATGGGACCTGAAGACAGATATCTGTTGCTGCCATATCGGCAAGGTATAATGGTTAGGTTAACTCTGCTATTGCCTCACATTTCAGACAGAAATATAAAAGCTGTCTCCTGAATCCCAAATTAAATTCTGACCTTTCAGTTGCAGTACAACTGGACAAAAAATTTCATGTCAAGACAGCTACCACCAAGACACAGGGCTGGGAATTTATGCCTAAACCTCAACCTTTCAATGCAGCAAAAGCACAGCTTGTCTTGGCCTTCATATTTATGACTGGAAATGGCTACATAAATCTCACCTTGGCGTCTTGCTCCATGCTTGTAAAGTGTTGAAAGTAATCCTCCTGGGCTGGTTTACTTTAGTGCACTGGCTGGCTGGCTGGCTGATTTTCCTCTCATCTGAGGATGAGACTGGAACATTTTTTATGCCAACAGGTGTGGAAGCCAAGTCCTTACTTGCAGCTGTGGGTGTTCTAGGTTGGAGGGCAGGAGTGCTGGGAGGAGTCCCCTCCGCCAGCCTAGAGGCTGGGGAAATGACTTTGTGCAACTGGCTCTTTTTCACTTTCTTCTCCATTGCACCAGAAGTCCTGACATTTATCTGTGGCTTCTCCTTGAGTGGCATTCCCAGTTCATCCTTCTCAAAGGTAACAAATGAACAGTAGCCATCGGTGGAAGAAATAGCAAGAAAGGCTCCATCGCTGGACCTATTTGTGATTTTTTTTTTCCCATTAAAAGTAAAGGTCAGAACTTTTCTTCAACCCTCACCCTGTCCATCTATAACACATGCTGTACCCGTCTTTTCCTCCTCCCTTCCCCAAGTACATGTATACCTTTAAATAAAACTGCAGTCAAGTGAAAGACATCCAAATCAAATGAACAAAAGATCTTCAGTTATGGCCTTTGCATCTGATTTATCTCTCTGGTGTTGTCTGCAATCACTTGTAATACGCTGCTGCCAGCACCTGCATGCATTTAAGCTGGCACAAAGTATGGTTCAATTGCAGGTACACAAACCTTCAGCCAGAGTTTCTGAAATACGTCTGAACTCTCCTCATTCAGACCAGCAGAGCACTTCAAGCTCTCTGACTGTGCTCCCTGTGCTAGGTAGAGGCAATGCTCAGAATCACTGTGGTGCTCACCTGAATAGGCTCTTCATGCTCATTTCACCAAGTAATGTCTATCTACCACTGATTAAAAACTATTGATTTTCTGTTCTCTTCCATTCCCCTCCTCCTCACACACAATGGTTTTCAGAGTGACTGAGCATCACTTATAAGTTCTGAAAGAGGCCTCCATGTGATCCTCAGCTTAGGTATACTGGCTAGAAAGGCATGAGAGAAGCCTTGTCCACCGGAAGGTTGTATCCTGATTGCCAGACTAGGGTTTAATTTTCCACTCCAGTTCTGACTCCCCACATCAAGTCAGATAAATTACTTCGTCCCACACATAAACACTAAGCAGAAATGTGCAGATAAAGCAGAATTTGGCCAGGATACAGACACCTGAATTCATAAAGATAACTTCCAAAACCTCCAAAAAACTTCATTATTACCAGTTACACTGCCTGAACAATAAGTAATTTTCATGGGCATCTAATACATTAGTTTTCATTAAAATTTCCATCTTCTTTCCCCAGGGTGCTTGCACCTTGTTTGCCAACCAATAAAGAACCATAATTCTCCGCTTTACAGGGCAAAAAAGAGGTGGATTGCTGTTCTGACACTGCGATGACAGTGACCACATGCATGTCAAAAACAAAGCATAAAAATAAAGCAAGATTTTGTGCAGAACTTCAACATGTAAAAAGGACATTTCCTACATCACAACAAATCTTAAGAGAGTAACAATTACCTACCATGAAACGTCACTCAGGGTGTGATAATGTATGTTAGAAACATAACCGAAGGGGAAGGACTGCTCAGTATCATAAAAAAGCACAGAATCTTCTGAAGCAACAGCAAACACCAATCGATAGGGCAGATTAAATAGAGCAGGAGATGATTTCTGACTGATTTCGTCTAGAATGGAAAGAAGTGAACACATTAAGAGTTCTCCCTTGCATTCACTGGAAGGTAGTAACTGCACCAGCTTAGTCATGAATCTAAATAAAGATTACATTATTAATCAGTATCAAGATAATGGCTAAGAAGATAGCACTTCTATGAAACGTAAAGTTTAATGTGAAGTGCTAACATTTCTGTTGCCTGAAATCTGCCCTCTATTGTATTAGCTGTAGAGAAAAAATGGCAGAAGCTTTGTCCATCTGGATTGCTATTATTTTGTTTTGTAAAGTTTGTCATATATTCTCCAGTTGAAATTTTTCAGCATATTTATATTAACTTTAGTATTGAAGTCCAAACAAACACATCTTAGGATATAGTGTAAATCAAGGTCACAACAAATTTATACCACGTTATATTCTGTATTACTCAGTCAAAATAATGGATTCAGCTCCATTTGTGTTATCTTGGGTTCAGCTCCTAGCTAGTCTTTCCATTGCAACATTAGCTCTTTGTAAGGGCAGATTATTCCAGCTTTCACTGGAAGCTGAATGCTAGCTAGCTGCTTTCTGAAATTCCTAGTATATAGAGCTCCAGTTCTATGATTATGGAAGCTGCTCACTCAAACAGACAGGCCATTAACATAATGTAAGGTACTCACATCTATAGATTTCTAGACTATCATAGATTTTCATTTTTCTAGATGTATGTTGCAGAAACTAAACACTCTGTTTAGAGGAGGTACAGAAACCAAGAGCAGACTCATCTCCTTACTTTGGATTACAATGGATCTGAAGATTATGATAAAAATACGGAACACAACAGGTAATTTCTAAATCCTGTAAAGAATACTACAAACTGACCCTCTGAAGAACGGAGAAAAGCTTTGCCTCTTCATCAGAGTAAGACCAGTCGTGTTAAAATATAACCACTCATGGACCCACTAGGATCACAAGTAAGGCTAGATTTCAATCTCCAGTTAAGTTCTCATGCAACTTTATAGAATCCTTTCCCCACCTCAGAACTCCTGTTCTGGCCAGCACTGCTTCAGGTGTGGCTTCCTTGAATAAACGTCAACAGTTGTTGCAAACTACACCAAATCTGGTGTTTCTGTGATGTGGGTAGTTGAGACTAACAGAAAATATTTCACTGAGTTGCTCCTTTAGTGCCAAGCCAAGTTATTTACTTTTACTCATACAAAATGATTAAAAGTTAAAGAAAGACATTAAACAGCATTTCTGTAGACGAAAAGGCCAAATAAGAACATTTATCTGCTATATCAAAAGCTACTCACAAGATACTTAATGAATTCAGGGTTTTAGAATCAGGAAACAGCTTCTGAAATGTGGTACAACACTATCTTAATGGAATGTTAAAAGGCTAGAGCATAAAATAGTAAACAGCCACATTGGCCTTTTCACATATTTGCTGTAAAATCATACTTCCTGAAGGATTTACAGTACCTTTATTAAGTGCTCGTCTTGACTCAAAGTAGACTGGGCAGCAGCGAACAGCAAGAGTTGCCTTTCCAGGACATGGTAGGTGACCCACAGGCCTTTTATAAAGAATCAGTATTTCAGAAAACAGCTTTTTTTTTTTTTTTAAATAAAAAGATATTTTGATCCTTAATATAAAGCTCTACCTTTTAAGATTGTTTCTGGAGAAAACATACGTTGTGTTTGTTACGTTTTCTCCTGATTCAACACAGCCAGCTGCAAAAATAAAGGTTAAAACATTACTCATCAACTCAAAAAGGTACTGAGTACATACTTTATGTCCATAAACATTCTATTTCTTAGGAATTAGGCTTGTCAGTTGGGCAAGAGCTGTGCAACCTGAACACTACTTACAAAGGCATCCCAAATATTTATTTAGCACTGGTTTTGTTTCCCTTATATATTTCCCCCTCAAAGCTTCTTTTTGATGTTGCCAGACATCTATAAAAGCAGTGCTTATATGGGCAAACTGATCCCCTCCTTGCAATGTTATTTTTACTATGACTGCAGAATTTTCTTAAGAAAGGATACAAACAAAGAGAGACCAGGCAAAAGAAACCACTTATTCTTCTTCAGTTCTATTTTAACAGAGCTGTATTGTTGTAATGTATATGTTTCGGGTCAGAAAAATGCCATTAATATATTTTTTATCACAGAAGAAAGTCGATGTTCTGGACTGCTGATGGAAGAGTATCGTGGAGTCTCTATTTTCTTCAACAGGAAGAACAAGGAGTGGCACAATTAATATAAACAAGCATCTCTTAGCAGTTTGAAAGCAATCTTGATGCACAACCAAACCAGAGCTTAACAGATGTTATAGTACCCATTCTCACATACCTGGAGTCAGTAAATAGGAGCCATCAGGAGTAAAACTGAGTCTGCGGAAAAACGACTTCATGCTGTCATCATGAAACATCCGATAGCTCCTAGCCTGTAACATTGAAAATGTGATTGTGTAAAGTGCCATGAATATGTCAGCTGAAATTCAAGCGAGAAAAAACATCCAGTTGTACAATCCAACCTGATGGAACTTTTAAAATAAAATGTAAATATTTTAAAAACCATGGCTCCTTCAAACCCACTTTCTGCTGTGCTATAAATTCTTCACAGCTAAGAAAAATAGTCCTTGATCCCTCTTCAGCTACTAATCAAAACACTCCAAGAGCAGTCACATTAGACCAGTAATCAAAAAATAGTAATAACCTGGAGAACATTATTTAACAGTCAACATAAAAGCCTGTTCCTTAGGCATTTAATTTTAACTCTAGTATTAGAGGTTTAAAGAAAACTCCTCTAATGGTAAAACACCCTCTCTCAGGCCTATTCTTTAGTCTCTACAAAACTGTTACAAATATTTTCATAAAAAAAGAAAAGGAATATAAAGAATTAAAAAGGTTACAGCCAGCTTGAAGGTGTTATTTTGCTATCATTCAGAACTGTTTGAGGAAAAAAAAGCTCTTTGTTTTCCCTCTTAGGGTTGGAATTTCCTAAATTTTCCCTATTTCCTATTTTTGCCAAAAATCAGGCTACCTTTTTGAAAATTTCAGACTGCTGACTTTAAAATATTATTGATGTCACATTCATTAATAAACTTACAGCTACTGACAGACATGTCTGAAGTTTTTCCTATTAAGAATTCACTATGAGCTATTTTTTAACAGTTACACCCAAAGACATTGTGCTACTACTTTAATCAGCTGAACTTGCAAGAGATCAACAGCAGCAGGCAGTGTTTGTTCTTAGTCACTACTGTCATGTTCAAGGAAACTTGAAGTGGTGTGTATTTACAAAATGCAAAGGTGAGATAGAGACAAAACTATCTGACATACAGATTACTTGAATGGAAAATATTTGCCCATTTGGTTTTATAGAATAGAACAACTCATGCAAAATAGCATCCAGCACATTCCCCAGTACCATTAGTAAGCAGAACAATGTACCTCTCCTTCAGCTCCTGATCCAGATGGCATTTTGGTAACATTGAACGCTACACGCTTGGTTTGCGTGTTGTATACACGTAGGATCCTACATGGTGGAGAGCACAGTTAGCTATGAACAGTTTCCTTTCACCCCAAGTTTGGCATAATGCAACATGACCTCGCTTCTGAGTCAGGACCGCCAAATATAAATGACAATTACACCTTAATTATAACTCTCTTCATGAGACACCACTGGGAGGACATGTTTTGATGGCTAAGCAACCAATGAATCAGTTATAATTATTTGACTCAATAAGGTTTGGGAAGTACCATCATATGCATTCATGGAGGAATGAAGGAATTCATGGACAGCGAATGGCCATGCCATTCCTACCTATGCTGTAGTAGCCAGCATGTTCTTGCGGAGTGGGAACTCACCTCAAAGACAATTCACTACATCTCTGTGCTGTGGTTCTCTTCAGAATAAATGAAAACTGGAGAATAGAGAACGTTGGAACTCCCCTGACTTCATCTCACTAAAACAGCAGGTAGCTGAAGCAAACCCAACTGCTTGTCCCACCACCTCCTCCTTTCTGCCAAGCTCTGACCTTCACTGAGTTATGTTGGTTTGTTAGGTTAACAGAAAACAAACCTAACACAAAAAACAGACAGCTTTCTGATGATTTAATGTGCTGAAAGAGCTCCACAAAGAATCCTGTACAGAGTTAGGAAGAGAAATTAGAAAGTGAGGCTGTGGCAGACAGCTTGAGACAGTTGTGGAACTTCTGGCTCTGGATGTCACACAGCTAAGCTGGTCTGCTAAAATAGGAAAAAGGTCTCCCCATCCCAGGCTGGTGAGTGCCCAGTCCTGGCAACTGGCCTGACTCCTGTTAGACCCTCACTGAGCTGATGCTATTCACTAACCTTGCAGTAAAACATCTGAAGCCTGAGGGGGTGGGATATTTCCCCTCTTAGATTAGGTCATGCTCTTGCTTGCAACTTCACTCCAAGAAAAACTTGTGCATCATTCTATTACTTGTGTTTCACTGTGGTTCATTTTAATAAAAGCACAAAAATCTCACATAACCGATTATCAGAAGACAGAGGCTCATAATGACTTACCATTAACTTACCATTTTCCTAAGACTATTGCAAATCTTAAATCAAAACTACTTTTCCACTATTACAGCAATTTTCTTTGCAGCGGGTGCCAGATGACATGCATTTATTAGACATCTGCAAACCCCTTCAGAGCAGCACACATGCCCTAAACAGTTTAAGCTCACTCAAAGTTTTGACAAGGGCCAAGTTTATGAAGTGTGTGTTTAGCTTTCCCAATGACATCACTTATGAAACTGTTGGGAGATGGAGGGAGCAAGAGGGTAAAAAGAAGATATTAGTGGAAAAACATTTTCACTGATTTCTTAACCTGTTTATATCTTTCTGTAAAATGACAAGGATGAACTTGTTAGCTTGTTAACAACCAGAGCATGCAGCACTAGCACTATCTTAAGATGTATTTGGTATCTCTAATGACAAATACCGATTTCTTGAAGAAAAATTTATACAAAAGTTTATGTAAGCTTATTTGATGCTTAGAGAGGACACTCAGACTTCATGAATCATTTACCACAAGCAAAAGATTACCTAAAGTATCATTTTACTTTCACATCAACCTTCTTACAAAACAATCAGAATAAAACTAAAAGAAAAATCACATTTATCCCACACACTTGCTTTTAATTCATCCTCAAGTATGGAAGAATACTAAGGCAAAACACTTAAACCAACAGCTCACCTATCACAACTCAGAGTTGCAATGTACTGGCCCAGAGGATCCCAGGTTATTCCTTGGACGTAACTCTTGTGTTCGTTTAATATTGAAACCTTCTGTCCTAAAATTACAAACAGTTTTCAGATTATAAATTCAGATGTGCTTTAAAACATTTCTTCATTTCAGAAATAAGACAAAACATTTCAAAATGTAGAGAAATAATTTTTTTAAACACACAGTTACATTGATGGTACTGGTAAGAATATCAGAAAGATTAGCTTTATTTTTAGAATCTTTGCAAGCACAGGAAATAGTGACATGCCAATTTAAGGCTTGTTTCCCTACAAACTAAACTCTGATAAGCAGCTTGGCTCAGGCATTAAACATGCAAGATGAGTATATTTCAAAACAGAAGTATTTCAAAACCTTTGTGATTTAGAAAAAACTTTCCAGGCAGGTCTAGAATACTGTTCAACAGCTAACTGAATTTGGCTGAATACCGAGCCAAAAATTCCCATGTTAAAACATAACTTCCAGCTGCATAAACTCATCTACTCTACTGAGCAGGCACTGAAAATAATATACTACACATGCTGAGTGATGCTTACACATGGGCAACTTTCACAAACAATTCTATAGCCGTGCTAACTCATGTTCTTCCACAGCTGATTCTGTCACGAAGATCCCTCAAAGGCAGGAGCTCTCTGATTTACCTGATGTTCCACAGTTGGATGTCTCAGATCCAACTATCACATACCCATCATGCATTGTGATGAGACAAAGTTATAGATAATCCTCATTAGATACTCTGTTTTGAATACTAGTGACAGATGGGTTTTTTTCCTAATATTTAAGTGTTGTCTTGTTGTAAAGAAACACTATGTAAGATTACAAGTTTCAAAGACAATCCCTCTTCGAAAGGATTACACAAGGCCATGCTGCGTAATACCAAAAAGTCCTTCTGGTGCAGTTCTCTGTCTCTGACTGTGGCCAACAACAGACAGCTAAGGAAGTGTGTAAGAACAGACCAAACACGTAATGATATTTCTACAGGATGCCCTGTAAGCTGCCAACAGTTTGTACCTCAAGGACTTAAGCCATTGATGCTCTCTTTGTACTGAACATCCCTATGGATTTTTACTATTCATTTTCTTCCAGCCATTTAAAAAAAAAAAAAACAACAAACATGCAAACTTTTAGCCTAGGTATTACTGGAAGCTATCCTTGAAACTCCTTCCTATCATGTACCCACAACTTTGATCAAAGAGTCTGTATTTTCCAGTAATAGCTTCTTACTTCCAATTTACTAGCTGTCTCTGCCTAGGAGATACAAAATGTCCTCTATGGAATTAACTGTTTGCTAAAAGCAAGCGGTAAGAATGGGAGACATTACACATAAGTAACATATTGCCTTAAGAGGCCATCCAGGTTTTTTTAGTAATAATTCTAATAGATACGTCCCTCCAAAACGGTTACAAGCAGTCTGAGGCACAAGAGACATTTGGTCACAATGCCCCTATATATACTTATGCACTAAGCACACACACTCTTAACTGAACATTCATGTATTTATGGTAAAGCCTTTTGGAATGAGTATATGTGACAGTTTGGGTGGGAGAGGCATTAAGCACCCAAACCAAGAACACAAAAAATGTCAGCAGCAGAACATTTGTATTTTCATATGTGTGTGTGTGCACTGAAAAATTGACCTAGATTCTACTTTTTTTTTTAAATTAAACAGTAAATATTAGAAATGTGAGAAAAAAGTTTAACTTTAGAAAAAGTTAGGTATTTCCATATTAAATTAAAAGTGAAAGTAATGATTACACTGCTAATAAGAAAACATCACGCCATTGTAAAGCAACCTAACCTACCTGGTTACTATGAGAACTTCTACAGATGCACCTTTCTTGGAGAATGCAAGCAATCCCACTGCAGTGGGATGAGAATGAACACAAGTGTTTTCCCTAAAGAAAGGCCACATCTTGCAAAACAGAGCCTGTATCCCATACTTGCTTCTCATTTTTTTACCTAGGTAGTTATCTGATACCAGTCAAGTTTTGTTTGTTTGCTGGAGTGTAGGGTGGAGTTAAGTCATATGCAAGCTGCTTGTGTAGGAGTTTGAGGGAAAAAAAATTGGGTGAAGTTTATTGCCTCAATATTCCAAGGTGAAGGGATTACTTATGTGTAAATTTTGCTGGCCTGAGGGTATCTTTATATGCTGGGCTATTGCCTCACAATCCCAGAAATCTAGCCATCGCCAAAAAAACATGCTTTCAACTCTGTTGACAAACACCACGAGGCACTTCCACCAGGGCTGGAGACACAAGTGATAAACATAGCATTTACCTTTATTGACATCCCACATTATAGCTGTGTTATCTACAGAAGCAGATGCCATGTAATTTCCATCTGAGGTCCAACAAATATCATAGACATCTTCTAAGTGGCCTCTAGAAGCCAGAAGAGAAGAAACCACTTATTAATTAAAAATTAACAACTATATGTAAACACAAGTTTTCTGCATTCTTAGGTTAAAAAAAAAAGTCAGAGGCAAATACAGTATCACTGAAGTAAAACAAACAGCATAAATTTCAGCTTTTAAAAAAAAAGCTTTCATGTTCAGAAGATGGTAGAACATTAAAAAAAAAGACATCCTACTTATATTTAAAATAAGTCTGCCTTTTCAACAGGTCTTTTTCAGACAATGAAAATCCCACATTTGAAGTAATTTATTAATTTGTACCTAGAGATCTGGAAACTAACATTTCTAGGATTTGTACAAACAGAAAATAAAACACTACACCAAAGTAATTAGGACGTGTCACTACTCAAGACAACTTTCCTGCATATTTATGGGTTTCATAAAAGCAGTAAACAAACATGTATACTCAGCAGAACCACGTAAAACACAGAAAATTAAGGTGGATTTAGATAGAGTCAAACAAACATTGCAAGATATTCAGGACAACCTAAAAGGGCTTCATAAAAAAAAAAAATTATTGCTTGTTATTTTAACACTCAGCACACAGTGTGGTAACTTTAATAATAAATATTTGCAACATCAAGTTTAGGGAAGGGGGATGAGGTTTGTTTGTTTGCTTTAAGAGATTAACTCTAGATGTTCCTAAAGGATCATGCCGGTTCTTCAGGAAATCCCACTAGCACTTTTGAAACCGTTCTCACAAACCTCAGCAGCTGAAAGGAATATATCAGTTACAGATAGACTTTTTTTTTTGTAAACAACTTTAAATTATTGATGTTTTTATTAGCATACAGAGACCAAAACTTTTAACAGATACTACACAGAAGGTGAGGCAGTTATATATACTGATCATTCAAAATGTGTTTCTGAGTTCAGAACCACTAATTTCTTTCAATCTTCAGATGAAAGTGAGAACAGAACACTGTTGTAGTTCAAGTGACAGTGGTGGTTTGATGCCTCAGCCACAATCAGCTAATACTTTACTTAGTCTTAGCAGGCACAGTGTGCTTATTTTATCTTACACTTGAAACAAAAGCTGTATAATACAGTAGCTTTTCGACAAAATGCACTAATTGAAAAAGATTGGTCGAGCCTTACAGCTATCATCTGGCAAAAGTGCATAAATCATTTTATCTGCTGATGCTTTTTCCTTTAATAATGATCAAAATTTCCCCTATAAAGCTAGTAAATAAAACGTCACATTTACTTTATATATCTCTGCGCTAATCTTTAAGTGACTGCAAATCTAGGAATCAATTTCAAAGCACATCAGTTATGTGACATAAATGCCCAATCTTCTGCCTTAACAGAAGATGTAAGCTGGCACTGTATCAAGAAAAAAGTTAAATACAATAAACGGATGAGTATCAAAGCAAACAAACTTTTAGAGAGCACTTAAGTTTTACATACACTGAACAGAAGACTGTACCAGATGATAAAAGCCACTGGGGAACCAAGAACACTGAACAGAGAACAAACTCATAAAATATTAAGCTACCTTAGAGTTTTAACGACTGTCCAGTTCTCCTTGTTGAGCTGAGCTTCATCTTCATCCTGAAAAACTAACGGTTCCAATTCTTTGCTGTCATTCAGCTTCCACAATAAAATAACTGCATCTGTAGAAGAAATCATGTGAAGATTCTTTCTTTCCCACTCACTGTTTTGTTAATGCATTACATTTAGTTCAACATTATAATTATCTTGCATAAGATGCAAGAAAAGCAGTTCTCACCATCTCCTCCAGATGCTAGGATCTCACCACTTGGAGAGAAGCGCACAACATTTACTGCTTTGGTATGGCGGGCGAGGTTGGAGAAAAATTCCACAATTGCTTTTCCATCTGGTCCTTTTTCCACTTTCCAGATCTAGTTACAAAAGCATTACAGACAGTTTTCAGGACCAAGATGTAATATATATGCACCACTTCAGTAATCTACAACTTGGTCCTTGGGAAGTCATTCTGAACTTATCTGAAACTTGCAGAGCTAAAGCTGCAGTTGCACGACAACCCTCTCTGTGAGCTACGGCTGTGTACTGGGTCTATGTGGGCAAGGTTTTGGTAGCTGGGGGAGGCTTCAGGGGTGGCTTCTCTGAGAAGACACCAGAAACTGCCCCCATGTTGGACAGAGCCAGTTCCAGCCAGCTCCAAGACTGTCCTGGTGGCCAAATGTGAGCCCATCAGTGATGCTCATGGCACCTCTGTGATATTTAAGAAAGAGTAAAAACACTGCATGGCAGCTGTGAGAGAAGAGCAAGAAAAACGTGAGAAAAACTGCCGTGCAGACACCAAGGGGAATGAATGAAGGAAGAAGATCTCCAGGTGCTGGAGCAGAGATTCCCCTGCAGCCCCTGGAGAAGATCATGGTGACACAGGCTGTCCCCCTGAGCCCATGGAGGTCCATGCTGGAGCAGATATCCACACTGCAGCCTGTGGAGGACCCCATGCTGGAGTAGTAGGTGGATGTGCCCAAAGGAGGCTGCAGCGTGTGGACAGTCTGCGCTGGAACGAGCTCCCAGCCGGACTTGTGAAGAGGACCCCATGCAGAAGCAGGTTTTCTGGCAGGAACTGTGGCCCAGTGGGGAACCCACACTAGAGCAGTCCATTCCTGAAGGACTGCACTCCATGGAAAAGACCCGTGGTGGGGCAGTTCGTGAAGAACTGCAGTCTGTGGGAAGGACCATATTGGAGAAGCTTGTAAAAGACTGTCTGCTGTGGGAGGAACCCCACACTGCAGCAGGGGCAGAGCGTGAGGAGGAAGGAGTGGCAGAGACAATGTGTGATGAACTGACCACAATCCCCATTCCCTATTGCCCACACCACCGGATGGGAGGAGGTAGAAGAGTCAGAAGTGAAGCTGAACCTGGGAGGAAAGGAGGGGTGGGAGGAAGCTGTTTTCAGTTTTGTTCTTATTTCACACTATCCTACTCTGTTATTAACTGGGAATAAATTAAATTAATTTCCCTAAGTTGAGTCTGTTTTGCCCATGACAGTAATTAGTAAGTGATCTCCCTACCCCTTGACCCATGAGCTTTTCCATTGTATTTTCTCCCAATCTGGTTGAACAGGGGGAGTGATAGAGCAGCTTGGTGGGCACCTGGTGGCCAGCCAAGGTCAACTCACCGCAAGTTGTAATCATATGGCAGTATTTTTTTAGTCTGATGAAATATATTACTGAGTATTTCCAATAAACTAAAAAACCCTCAACCAAACACATAACACTATTCTCTTTTCATTTACTGACAACCTCTAGCTTCAAAGGTATTCGACAAGCCTATAAATACCATTATTCAATAGCATGGAATTAACAGTATCTTGTTAGCAAACCTGTCAACCACAAACTGTAACAGTGATTACTATAGGAGAAAAAAAAGTATTAGCTCTCTTCAGAAGTCTGAGCAAGTTGAAGAGTTTTGTAGTATACCCTAAACATCAACAGATTTACTAACTTAAAACAGATGATATGAGCAAGAATTATAATAATTCCAGTTCCCTACTGATCATAATCATAGCATTAGGATGGTTGCATGATAGGGATATTTTTCTAGAAATGCTGGCTTAAGGAATTCCTGATGCCACTTGTCCTAGATTTTACAGCACTTAATGATGCCACTCCTATTGCTCTACTTGTACACTGGTTCAGCCATGAAAGCAACACCTTTATGTCCCCGTATAGCAGGACTAATGTCCCAAGATAGCTAACTCACATTATATGTTTGCTGTGGTTTAAGCCCAAAGGGCAACTGAGCACCATGCAGCCACTCGCTCACTCCTCCCCTCCCAGTGGGATGGGGGAAAAATATAACAAAAGGCTCAGGGATTGAAACAAGGACAGGGAGGGATGACTCACCCGTTATGGTCATGGGCAAAAGACAAACTCGAATTGGGAAGAAAGAACATCAGTTTAATTTGAACACTATGGTCATGGGCAAAAGACAGACTCGGGAAGAAAGAATATCAGTTTAATTTGAACGCCACCGCCACCACTTCACCAATCAGAGTAGGACACTGAGAAATACAACCTTAAAAACACCTTCCCCTACTCCTCCCTTCTTCCTGAGTTCAGTTTTGCTCCAAATTTCTCTACCTCCTGCCTGCAAGGCTGCAGGGGATGGTGGTAGTCGTCAGTTCATCACATGTTGTCTCTGCTGCTCCTTTCTTCTCAGGAGAGGACTCCTCACACTCTTCCCCTGCTCCAGTGTGGGGTCCCTCTCATGGGAGACAATCCTCCATGAACTTCTCCAACATGAGTCCTTCCCACAGGCTGCAGCTCTTCACAAGCTGCTCCAGCATGGGTCCCATGCAGGCTGCAGTCCTCCCAGCAACTGACTGCTCCAGCATGAGCTTCCCTCACAGTCCTGGCCTTCTTTGGGCACAGCCACTTGCTCTGGTGTGGGGTTCTCCACGGGCTACAGGCTAGCATCTGCTCCACCGGTGACCTCCAAGGGCTGCAGGGGTGTGTGCATGGTGCGTCTCTGCTCTGGCACACCTCCCTCCCCTCTCCTTTTCTTCTTTTTCAACTGACCTGGGTTTTAGCATAGGTATTTCCCTCACCACTCCTCCTCCTCTCAGGTTCCCCTTCTTAAATGTTATCACAGAGGCACAGCCACTGTTGCTAACCGGCTCGGCCTTGGCCAGAGGCAAGTCTGACTTGGGAGCTGGGGAGCTTCGAGAAGCTTCTTACAGGAGTCACTCCCATAGCCCCCTCCCCTGTTACCAAAACCCTGCCACACACAAACCAAATACAGTGTTTCAATAATCTGTTCTTGGATGCAGCTCAGTTCAGTAAAAGCAGACCAAAACACCCCAACAACCAGGCCTTGACAGGAATATACAACCAATGAAGCAGTCTGAATTAAGACCTCTGTAACTTTGCCAGTTCTCCCTCTTTATACACAACAGTCCTCTGAAAGATGATGTAGCAGCTGTACCTCTTATGTCAAAGATGAATGAAATTTTTCTGGTCCTAAAATATGTGTATGTGTAAATATGACTTAAATATATATTCAGTAACCTATATATATGTTCAGCTAAAATCCCTGAAATGCATACACAATCAGGTAAGACGACAGTTTGTCAGTGAGGAAGGGAAAAGTTTTGGCTGAAGCAACTAGAGTAAACCCCTAATTTTTAATGATATTTATCCCTTTTACCATCTCCAGAAGAGAGAGGCATTCTAACCATGTACATGTAACAGCAGCCACCATTCATAATAACTTGCTAATAAATCACTAAGAAATATTGTCATATTTCACAAAATACTGCACTGAGGATCCTTAGGAAATCTGAATCCAATCCAAGCATTCCAAATTTAAGTATAAACCTGACCTTTACAACTCAATTATCTGCTAAAATGGAGCATTTCCCTATTCAGAAGAAAATGCAGCAGTAATACAAAAGAAAACCTTTTATTCTTTTTCAGTTCCTATTGCACAGGTAGTAAAACCTTATTACAGTATTTTTTAATTTCTTCTTCAAATAGATGATGGAAGCCTAACAGAACATAAGCAGGCTGAAAAGATAATTAAAATGTAAGATTACCACGCAAAGACAGATAGACAGACAGATGCATACACACATAGCAGAGAACCTACATGAATTCTTTGCACTGGAGTTCATTACTAGGGAGCACAAGGAGGATCCCAGGTTAGAACCCTTCTTTATTGCAGGGTAAGTTTGAGGAACTGTCTCACATGGTAGATATTTTAGCAAACAAGCAAAAAAAGGTTTTTAGGAAATGAACAGGCTGATATACTGAAGCAACCTACAGGAACTCAAAGATAAAAAGGACAGCCCCGCAGTGATGGGTAAGCTACTCTGTTTCACTCTCAGCTCCAAAAAACAGGGAAGATAAATGTGTCAGTTTTTCAGAATTGCTCTAATGGTGACCCAGGAAAACTCTGACCCCCATGTCTACCTTCCATACAGAGAAGCTAATAAATAAATAAATGAATTCAATTTATTTCTCTGCAAAGGAAATTGTGCCTCACTTGGCTGTTACGTTTACTTAAAGAGTTGACTAATATCCAGATAAAAAGAACATGGTTCACCCAGTGCACTCAATTTCCCAGAGCTTTACAACTAAGGCTAAGGCTTTTAGAGAAAGAGATCAGTGAACAATGGGGACAGTCCTCAAGTACAATAAGAATTTAGAAGACAGTAAACAACTGCCTGATTTTGCGAAGGTGAATCCTACAGTTGCATCTTTTGGGGCTTGTGCTATTCAACATTTTCATAAGTGGCTCTCAAAAGGATGAGCAACCGATTAACAAAGTTTGCTAGTGCAAATACAAAATTGCTTAGGCGAGATGCACCTGAAGCTGAGTGAAAAGCACTGCAGAAAGACCTCATACTGTTGAGTGACTACTTATGAAAGAGCAGATAAAATTCAACTTTGATTAACATAAAGAAACAACCCAGTTGTTTCTCACTAACCCACGAGACTGCCCTAAATTAGCAGTTACTACTCAGGAATATCACCCAACAGTCAGTGAAGGTTAATTTCCTAAAAACAACATTCAACACTCAGCAGCAGGACTCAAGGACAGTACGCAAGGGGATCAATTATTCTGTATATAGCTGTACAATCTCGTATTCTTTCCCTAAAGCATCCACCACAAGTGTCACATACCGGCCAATAACCTGATACTGTGGATAACAGGCCATTCCATGCTCTGCACGTGCTACAAAACCAAAACAAACAGGTCTGAAACTTACCCGAACAGCTGTGTCCACACCTGCTGAGGCCAGTCGATTGATCTTCCCATCAGCTCCATGTTGGAAGTCTAAGCTGTACACAGGCTCCTTATTATGCCACGCTATTTCACAAGTGATGACCTTCATGTTTGCTGAAGAAAAATAGCAAATACCAGATAAATTCTTGTTTCTGATGACAAAGGCAATCAAAGTAAATGCAGATTTCATAAGCACCGCAGACAGATCCCAGAACAATTTCACTGCAGAAACTGACCCGATGGCTTAAGGAAAACCACTTCTAAACGCTTTGATTTATTATGGCTAAAGTCAGTGCATGGGAAGCCACGTCTCTCAGCGGAATTAAATAGCGTGACAGAAGCACAGGACAGGGTTACAATTAACAGCAAATCCCAGGGGGCAGACGCCGCAGCTTTTCCCTCCCAGCCCCCGGGGCGCGCCTGCACCGCCTCGGCCTCCCCGGCCCTGCCCCAGCCCAGCTCCTGACGGGATGAGCCCCCGCCGGGCCGCGCCAC
>NW_020799091.1:97294607-97313137 GCF_003259725.1 Athene cunicularia
GCCGCCGGCTGAGGCGCGACCGACGGCGCGGCAGCGCCCCCTGCCGTAGGCGGGAGCGGCCACAGGCGGTTCCCGGTGGGACCGGGGCCCGCGGGCTCGCCCTCGTTGCCCCCACCCCCGGTTTCGGGTCGCGGTTTGTTGGCGAAGGTGCCTGCGCCGCCTGAGAAGCACTTGGCAGCGCCGCCTCCCCTCCCCGGAACAGCGAGAGAGTCCTGAGGGGTCGTGAGGGCAGGCGCTCGAGCTCTGCCGCGTTGCCCTCTTGGCTAGGATGTTCGCCTGCGTTTGCTGCTGGCTAGGAGGTGTTTCCCTTGCCTGCCCTAAGCTTGCTTCCAATTAAAAAACTCCACAGAGCCAACAAAACCAATCCTAGGAAAGCTCAGTGCTCTCCCACTCCCTCAAAGAAAAAAAGGCCTTGATGTACTTGAGATGTTTTTACATTTAGCCTGATCAAAGGGCAACCAATCCCCCAAATTCCACTTTCTTTCGAATGCAAATCTTTCCCTTTAAAATAACAGTTAAGAACTTACATCGTAGAAACTGGCATCTGCTTTTCCTTCTTCCCACCCACCTATGGCCGTACTGCCTCTCACCCTCTTCCCGAAACAAAACAGGCAAAACCACTGCTGGTCATGTGGTTAAAGCCAAAATCTGTACTCTGAAGACTTTCCAATTGCTACGCTGCCTAACACAACAGGTGAGAACAAATGAAGATTTATTGCATACAATCAGATTTTTTTTTTTTGGTTTTTAAAAATAAAGAGGCTGTTTAAGTAGAGGACAATGAGGATTTCTATTCTAGTATGACTAGGCTTAAAAAGGACAGCGTTAAGTCCTTGTGCTTGGTTTGAAATTACACTTGCACAGCAAGCAAGCACGGAAGTGCACCCGTGTATTATAACTTCGTTTAAAATTCAGTTAACACATACCCTGGGCTTATACCAGCACTGCTTTTTCTGTATCCAGAACTTTTCCATACCAGCTGCAACCCTTTCCACAATACCTTGTGTGCTGCTGTCACCAAATGGGATAAAAAGAACTTACCAACACCAATGTGATACAGATAAGCAGACACTTCTTTATTAATAGCTGAGTGCGTAGGGGAGTCATCTCACCAACAACGCTCACCTAACTCACATAGCATGCTGATTATATGGGATATAATGATGCATAGTAAATAGATTTCATACATAGTCATATCAACCCTCATCATTAATTTCCTTAACCCCACCCCTTTCTGGTCATGCACATTTTAGCTTTAAATTGAGTCGAAGGTCTGCTTTTATGACCACCACAGACCACTGACTCGAAAGACCCTTCAATGTCCTTGTCTCAAGGACTTTGGCTCACATTACAGTTTTAACATGCCTCAAGATCCCTACACAATGTATCCTTTAGAGCATCCTGGCCAACAGGGCAATAAATCGTCCTTACCAAACAGCCTAACAATAGTACCTGGTCATCAATCTTACTCGTTGAATAGAAATCTGGTTAATGATTATTACAGGCCTATGTGGCCTTAGCCTGGGACAAGGACTTTGCAGCAGCATGACTGGTTGTATGGTTACTCTAACAGTGTTTCTATGGCTACTTAAAACATTACACAACTATTTATATAACAAAACTGATACTCCTGTAAAATTCCCTTTAATTGATTAGGCCTAATCATTCCTTATTTAAATCAAAATCACCAAAAATCATTAAAATCAGCTCAAATTAATAACAAATCAGTAACACTTATCTCTTTATTAGTCATCTCTATTGCACAATGAAGTACTGGTCAGAGAAGAACAGTCTGTCTCAGCCACAAAAATATGTGAAAACTTGAGCCCTCTCAGGCTGGGGAACTGATCCAGTAGCCTAAGGGCTAGTTTTCACAAGGAGAACTGATCAGATCTCATCCAAGAGCTTGCCACCTGCCCATAGGTGGTCCCATCACCCTAACTCTTTCTTCCCTTTGCATTCCTGTCCCTTCTGCCAGAACACCACAAGGACATCAGCTCTCTAACAAGGCCTTGAAAAACAGTTTTGTCCCAAATCCTATTATAGTAACAGTCTTGTAATTGGGTAGCAGAATTCCCCGTAGGAAAACAATTGTCTGAAGAAGCTCAGCCAGTCAGCTGGGTCTGGGGCTTACAGGATGCTTACCCGGTCTGAGGGCATGCTTGGTCTGCAAAGTCTTCTGCTCAAAACCAGACTGAGCCAGCTTTCTTTTAAGACTGAATACTTAAAATAAACCAGAAACATTAGCCATTCTGCATAGTATTTATTTATAAACAAAAACATTGCATTTGATCACATACAAGTTTTGATCCAGCAAACTCAGATTTATATTTTTTTTACAAAAAATACATTTTAACAAGTAAATAAAAACCATTTCCATTAGTCTACTGTTCTCCAAAGTGTAAATGTACAGAGTAAATTTGCCATTTTTAATATAGACATATGCTATATTTTGCCAGTTGTCCATAAGAAATTCAACTACAGTCTGATGAAACATAATAAATAATGATTAAGAAATGGAAATACACAACAATAAATGGAAAATATAAACTTTTTAAAAGTCATACAGTTATATTACAGCCACCTCTTCAAAAATCAAACATTCAATTTATCCATTACAAAGTACAACAGTATTGCATTACCCTTATTGGCATACTAGAATAGACAGCGTCCTAAAACTGAAATTCTGTCTATTGAAAGAAACTGACTGAACTACAACTAAAAGGAGCATAATCTAATTAAATCAGGACAGTAGCAGTGCAAAAGCCAAAAATGTTGGCTTTATAAGAAAAAGACAACTTCTAGGAATGAACATATTGAATGTTATTTCATGATTATTCAAAAATCTTTTTTAGAATTTTTTAAAAGCAAGAACCATTTTTCTTGATGACTGGATGACCAATACCACTCCAAAGCAAAAGGCAGATTTGCTATCTTTGCTGCCTCTCTTCCCATTCCTGATGACTTCAAAAGAAAAGCATGCAATTTGCTGAGAATACTGTCACCACTGTAACAACAATTTCTCTCAGTACCATTTCTTCCAGGAAGTTTTTGCATGAGCATTAGAGCACAGAACAAGTGGCTTAAGTCACTATAAAACATCCACCCCATCCCCCCAAAAAAAAGAGCAGGGAAAAGCAGGGCTCCCCTGCTTGCCTATCATAAAAGATGTCTAAACTTTAAGATAGCATAAATACGTTACATTTGAACATTTTCAGCTTTCGCTTGCTCTGTAGCAGTTAACACCACAGATAAGCAAACATGCCTCATTTTCAACGTACTTTCATTCAACTAGTTAATCAATGACTTAGTAGTCTCACTCATTCATACTCAGCGTGTACATTCTGACAGGAAGGTAAGTTTCAGAGATGAATCTCACCATCCTCACATCTCAGTCTGGAAGATTCCAAGGCAGACTATGTATTTAATACAGCAATGATTTGGTTTTTTGAGATTATGTATATAAGCATTTGTATGCATCATGGAACCTTTACGTTGATCCTGCTCAGCACTGCGCTTCCCTGAAAAAAGGCTTTCAGGTCTCAAGAGGTGGAGTCTGATGCAGAGAAGAGGTTGCCCAGGAATCTTACTTAGCTTTGGATATGCCACCCCAGCTTGTTCTCTCCAATGGTCCACCAGGACCCTTCTCATTCCACCGGATGCCTGACTTGGAAAGAAGCAAGCAAGAGCTGTGTGTGAAATCTGACCATTGAAGCTGTGTACTGGTACATACCTGGACTTGTAAACCAGCACTGCTGTGTTCAAATGGGAACTGTTGGGTAGAACTGAAGATCCCTCTCACTGTGCTAAAATACAGACAGATTCTTGGACATAAGAAACAACAATCAAGCAGCAAGGGCAGGACAGCAACAGGCATGTGGCTTCCATCACTGAAAAGGCTGAAATATCCTAGCCATATCCCATGAAGATGTTTATGCTGCAAAACTATGTACAGATAATGTTCTTTAGTGACAAAAATCCAACCAAGAGTGAGTAAAAGATCATCAGTTTTCAGAATAAAACCCTTAAAAGAATTTTTCTTCTTTTGGTAGTAAAACACAAATATTACCCATATGGCCAAAATTTTCATCTACTAGTTACATTTCTATCCTATTAATGCAACATACAAGTTTGCTGATAGCAGTGAAACAATACTGTAGTATACAACAACACTACTAAAGTTTGTTCTGAGAAGGAAATCAAGGAAGGTTCTTCTCTGCATTTTTAATATAATCCACTACTTAGATTTTAGAAGAGGAAATAATTACAAGTATTAATGCTTATATAAGATCAAAAGTCAACAAAAAAGCTTTTGTAGAAAAGTATTAAGATTCCTAATAATAAAAATATTTGCAAATTTAATTACAAATACATTTTAAAAGCAAAATCCTTTAATTAAGTACATCAGGGTTGGTCAATATTGACAGTATTCCTTTAAGAGAAAGTGAAGATAACACCCACTGCATCTGTGGGAACATCTAAACGTGTATATACACTTATTGATCAAACTATGTCAAATATATAAAGTGAAGAAGCAGTATATACACATTTTTGAACCTACTCAAAGGTTATAATGGAAGATCAAGTAAGAGTCTGCTAAAATCTTAAGATATTAAGTACTACTGATTTCATGCATTTGTTCTACAACTTGTCCTAAAATTTCATCTACTACATCAATATCATAATTTACTTGCTGCAAGTCTAGATCAGGCATGATTGTAGCCAGAAGTTGTCCAACATTCACTCGAAGAGAGCGTAGTTTCAGGCTGTGAAGAAACAATTAGATATGATTAGATGTCGATGAAGTTTTACATTTAAATATACAGTACTTTATTTAACAAAGCTGGACTACTACTCAATACTGGAAAGGGTCTGTACGTGACCTCCATAAACCAGCAGAAAACTGGTGCAGTTAAAGCTGCATCAACATAATTTCAAAATCTACCAGTTTTTCAAGGCTGAGCCTCTGACATTCTAATTTTTAAGGTTTATATTCTCTTAGTTTCAAACAAATACTAAAGGCTAAACTGAATTCTGCCTTTCCCAAAACATATCAGAAATATTTATGAATGCTTTTAGTTGGCAAATAAGCACTGGCAAAATTTCTTTATCCCACAACATCTTTTTATTTCTCAAAACAATATTAAGCCCCAATACTTTTAGAAGCACAAACTACTACCACCTGTGGAAAGAAAAGGGGAAAAGAAGAGAGAAGGCAAGAAAGAGTAGTTTGTTCAAAGGCTTTAAGATACAAAGAGGAAATAACAGTTATAGTACAGGGAAGATGCTATGCCTCTTTTCACTTTCTTTCCTGGATCCCCTTCCTGATCAAATTGTTTCCCAATGACCCATCCTTCTATTCAGCGTTTCTTTCTACCATCAGTTCCTTTATCATCTTCAGTAGCCATTCTTCACAGTGCCATCATATCCCAATAGGACTTGTGGAAGTTACTGACAAGTCCTGCATATATTTGCTAATTCTTTTACGAAGCACAAGTCAGATGCCGTAAGAAAATGAAATGCTGACAGATAAAGGGGAGGTTTAACCACAGAAAAAACTATATTGAAAGGAGTCTTTGGAAATCATCCAGTCCATTGTCCCCTATCCCCTTCCACACACACACTGAAAGCAGGGCTAACTCAGGTCAGGTTGCTTATGACCTTCGACCTTCTTATGTTACAAAAATCTCTGAAAATGGAGATTCCACAATCTCCCCGGGTCCCTTTTTCAGGGTTTGACTACCCTTGCTGTGAACACTTTTTAACTCTAATATTTAAACAGAATTTCCCTTGTTGCAGCTTGTGTCTATTGCCTCTCATTCAATCGCTATGCTCACAAGAAGAGACTGGCTCTGTCTTTTCTACACCCTCTCATTAAGTAGCAGCAGAGAGCAAAAGGATTTCAAGGTAACCCACTCTTTGTAAGGCTATTTCCTTCAGCTTCCCCTTCTATATCAGATGCTCCAGGCCCCTACCCATCTTGGTGGCCCTTCAGTAGACTTGTTCCAATATGCCAGTGTCATTCATATACTGGGGAGTCCAAAACTGGACACAATACTCCATGTTTCATAATGCCCAATAGTAGAGAAAACTCTAGGGAAGACTGACTTCTCTCAAAACTGCTGGCTGAACTCTTGTTAATACAGCCCAGTAGGTACTGGGTTCTCCCACCACAAGAGTGCACTGCTGACTCACATTCAACTTTTAGTCCACCAGCATCACAGGCCATCTTCTTCCAAGCTGCTTTCCTACAAGTAGTTTTCAGCTTGTTCAGCTGCATGGGGTACTTCCAATACACGTGCAGAACTTTGCAGTTGCCTTTGTTGAATTTCCAGGTTTCTTTCAGCCCATTCTTCCAATCTGTCAGGGTCCCTCAACTGCAGCCCTTCCCTCCAAAGGGTATCAGTGGTTCCCTCCAATTCAATGTCATTGTGAATCTATGAAGTTAATTTTGCTCTGTCATCTAGGCCATTAATGAAGACCTTAACCATCACTGGCCTCGATTTTGATCCATGAGCTCAGCAGTCTGGCCAATTTTACAGCCCACCTCCTAGTCCACCTATCCAAATCATGCTTCACAAACTTCACTATCATGGTATTACAGCAGCCCACATTGAAGCTTTGCTAAAATGAAGGTACACAGAGATAGTCATCTCATTGTGAACAGCAGTGAGGCTGTGAAGGCAGTATTTGCCTTCAGTAAGTCTCTGTTGGTTGTTCCTCATCACCTTGACTATCATGGAGCTTCAGGTGGCTTCCAGGTAGATTTGCTCCATGATCTTCCCAGAGACTGAGGCTACACTGACAGCCTGTAGTTCTGCCTGTCCTAAATATGGGCATCTCCTTTTCCAGGCATCAAGAACATAAGACTGCCACAATCTTTTGGAGATACCATTGCAAGGCCAACTCTCCATCAACTGGCCAGCTCCCTCTGATGCATCTCATCTGGTCCCATGGACTTGTGTATGTTGAATTTGCTTGAATGGTCCCCCTTCATTCAGTCACTTTTTATTACAGGCAATGCTTCACTCCCTAATATTACTACTTGGATCAGGGACCTGTGCGGCCAAAGGGCAGACCTTCGCCAGAAAAAAACAAAGTAAAGATGATACTGGATACCTCAGTAATTTGTGCTTCATGCACCTCATGTCCTTTGCTACTAAGCACCTGTCCCACTGAGCAGCAGGCTCACTTTTTTCTTGGTTCTCCTGTTGCTGCTGCTGCGCTTACAGAAGCCCTTCTGGTTGCTCTTCACAGGCCTTGTCAGTTTAACCTCCAGCTGAGCTCTGGCTTTCAATTCCATCCTTCATACCCAGGCAGTGTGCCTATACTCCCACTGGACTGCTCATTCTTGCTTCCATCTGCTATGTGTACTTCTTTTCTGCGTCTGCTATTTCGATTAACTGAGAGCTGCAAGCTCTCTATTTGTAAGTTTAAACCCTCATTTAGTTCAAAGATACACTCTGAACACAACCTAGTTCCATAGGATGGGTCTGCAGCAAGCAGTTTTTTCAAAACCAAACCCAAACTCCTTTCAGTAGAGTACTACTGATCCAAGAAAGAAAAATAGAATGCAGAAGTTCATCTACACAGCATAAGCTAGTGATCACTCTCTTTCCTGCCTCCTTTCTCTCTCCTTGTTCTGCAATTTGTGTCTAGAAATTATATAACATTTTTGATATTTTAGGAGGTGTCAGTATGGCATTCTATTGTGCAGTGGCCAACCCTGATCACACAAATACCTAAATCATAAAAAAAAATTAAATAACTCACTTGATAAAGGAAAATGTTGCTTAGTTAGGAGTCACAAGAGTCAGCAGAAAAGAATTCCAAACAACACATTTTATTATATGATTATCAGACATGACCTTCATCAAGATGCTTCAGATACAATCAGCCAGCCAAAATTTTGCTAGAAAGAACAAAACTGATACCTTTCTCCATCAGAAAAATTTACAGTGTCTTCTACATTACTGGTGGTAGAATCATTTGCACGTGCTACTGCTTCTGGAATTGAAGCTTTTAACTGTGCGATTTCTGCTCTCAGTTCTTCACATTGACAGGCAATTTGACTTTTTTCCACTTCTAGTAGTTCAATCTGGCAAGTAAATAAAAATAAATTTATGTATCAAATAAAACTGTAGTGGATTAAAATAAAGACAACTTATACAAATTGAAATCATTTAACTTTGACTGCTTTTAATTAACATTTCAGTTTGATTTTAAGATATGACAAGCTAAGCTACTTTAAAATAGCCAGCTGTCAGCTGAACCACTGTATGTGTATTCCCTCTAGCCTGCTCAGTGTCTCATCTTGTAGTCAGAGTCACTCAGACCCTTGCAGTGTCTCTCAAGTTTGCTTATTTCTATCTATGGAAGGAAAACCCCAGAAACTCCTAGAGTAATTTAGTATTTCTTCCTCCTTTTAGGTGGCTTGATTAGTTAGTAGACTGAACTATATATACACAACACATTGTGTACTAGAACTACCGTGAAACACACGTTAAAAAAAATGTAACTGTTGTTAACTTAAACATACCTCACTTTTGTATCTGTCTCTCTCAATGCTGCACTTGTCCAGTTGCCTGAAAACATCATCCAGCTGCACAGCAATTTCATCTACCTCACTCTTGTTTTCACCATCAGCACACTTGTTGCATTCAGTTTTTAAGTTTTGCAAGGTACTGCACTGTTCCTTTAGTTTTGCTATTTCTTCTAAGGCCTGTTCATAGAGAATGGTCACTTCTGCCAAACTTCTTTCATGAATGTTTTCTTCTTCAAATGAAGAAACTGTCTCAGTTGACTGATGGCACATTTCTTTTTTTACACACTTATTATTCATTTCTAAAATCCTCTGTTCCAGTGTTTCTACATGTTTGGTTAATACTTCACATTTGTTTTGGTACATTTCTTTTTCTTTATTTAATAATTGCAGATGATTTTTCAGTTCATTTCCAAGATCTACAGATGTCTCAGAAACATCACTGACACTGTGCTGTTTAGTTTCCATCTCTGCCCTGGGAACTTGAATATCGGTTTCATCTTCCACCTCTTCCTTTTTAACAACCAAGTTTGGGAGCTCTGTCTGTGTGGCTGAGGTCAACTGTTCACTTCTTGATTCTGAAGTAGCTGCACTGCGAGGTTCTCCGACATCACAGTTTTCTTCCTGCTTGTCCTCTTGATCCAAATTAATACATTCAGTTTTTACTACAGGAACATCAGAATCTGCTGAAGGCTTTGGAGTACTGCTCTCCTCTAAAATAATGACATCTTCGTCATCATCATCATCATCATGATGGTTGTTGAATGTTTTGTCATTTAATCGAGGTGTCTTTGAAGACACAGGTGTCAAGCAACTAAGTGTCTTCCGTTTAAGACTGAGAAGCAAAATATTAAACTCATTATTGTATTGCTCAAATACTACAAAGTCATTTGTTTCAAACTATGTTTAGTGTTTCAAACTATGTTTAGTGTTTCTGTAAGCACTATTAAAAACTACCACTCAATAACTAGAAAGGGATGGCTCCCTCCATAGTATTTTAAGATGCGCAACCCAAGTAAAATCCTTTTCCTGTAAAAACCAAGGGGCTAACATCCACACACTAAATTATTACCTTCATACATTATTTACAAACAACTTAGCATTTGTGGGAACAATGCCCCACACCCATTCCTTAATGAACAGAGGTTAAGGAAAACATACTGCACAATGCGTTTAGCATGATACAGGCTTTTCTTAAACATGCAAACCACTAAGCAATTTTCCTTGCCAGCGCACAGTATCTTTTGCTGCATTCACTTTTGTAATTCACAAGCTTTCTAGGTACCTTTAATCAACCTGCTATTTCCTATGCTCCAAAAAGCAACATATGAATTTTGGCAGCTATAACGTGAAGATGGGACTACACACAACACATCATTTTCAAGTTATTAATTTTAAACAGGTATCTTTTTACAGGTTCACTAACCTGTTATCTGAATCAGAATGAGGTGAAGATACTGATCTATTTAAAATAAGCAGAGGTCTTTTGACAGAAGCATTTGACATTTCTGCTAAAAGTGATCTTGGAACAGCTTCCTTTCCACTCACAGCTGAGAATGTTTTGAAGTCTTTACTTGAAGAAACAGGTGTTTTTAAAAACATTTCATTATTGATCTACAAGATAATATTAATTAAGAAAATAAACAGACATTAGTATTTTTCAGAATATGTTTAAGCAGTCTATCTGCCAATGCATAGAATTCTGACTGACATTTCTTATGTATAGTACAAGGATCTCCTTGAACCAAGGCTCAGTGTTCTGCAATAAGAAAGGCTAAGTAGACTCCACGTTGCAAACTCCAGTTTTCTTAACTTAATGATTGCACAAGCCCTCCCAAACCCTACTGATGCACATGAAATATTTCCTTCATATTGGCTGGAGACACACAACATACTAGAAAGTTCTATATTGTAATTACAGGCTTCTGGCAGATTTCTCACAAGACTTCTGAATGCTCTACATCAGCTGTACACTCCTCTCCATGCACATATTTATTGTTCTCAGGAAGCAGCTTTCTGATCTTACAAGTCTTTCTCTAAATGCAGGTATTTTAAAGAACTGTGGGAAGAGTTTTTCCCAAGCTGTAACTCTGTCTGAAGTCTGACCATCATACACAAAGTATGAGACAGCCATCTCTGTTAAAGCTGTTCATAGTTTATCCAGTTTGTCTAAAATGAATAATACTTCTAGAATTACTTTTGTACTTGGGTAAAGTAATGGATGAAAACTTAATACAATGAAGTATGTAAGTTAAAACAGCAAATGCAAAATCTCTTCTCTAGAAATAAAGTGATCCTAGGTTAGCTTAAGTTGCTCTCAAAGTAAAGGGCTATGACACACTTGGGAAATTAGATTCTGACTTACAATCTACACATTCAGATCACTCAACCACACTGATTTGGATCTGAATTTGAATGTCTCCTTGCAAAAGTGCAGCTACTCTAAGTCTGTCCATCCCCACACCCTGCCTCATTTTTAAGGGCATTTTTACTTTCATATCCTCATTGCATCGCTCTACGACAAATCTACTTTCAATAATTAGATGTCATGCCATAAAAACAGGTATGAGTGACTGACATTTTCTAGGACTATTTTGTGGGAGGGCTTTGTCCCTCAATTTTAAGTATTACATAAAAGCAATGCTGGATTTTCCATCACTGGACAGCAAAGATGGGTGATTTCTGGTTTACTAATAGTGAGCATAACCTGTACAGCCATCAAAACAAAACAGGATGTCAAACCAGTCAGCTGACCACTAGCTAAAGCAAACTATCTCAGAGCCTGGCCTGTTCGATCAAACTGCATAGTACTGTCACCACCAAGACCAACCCTGCTACCAAGCTCAGTTTCCTATCAACTTCAAGAGTTACCTGGTGGCTGTACTCTAGTCGTTTCTTCAGTTTTTCCTTGTCTCTGCACAGCAGCAAGGAAAAAAAAAAAGATCTTAGATTCAAAATTATTAATTCATTATAAACCAAAACAGTCTCAAAATCTAAAGGAAAAACAGTCTCAAAATCTAAAGGCAAACACATTACTCCTTATATCAGCTAGATACAATTAAGTCCTAATGAACATGAAATCTAAAGGCAAACACATTACTCCTTATATCAGCTAGATACAATTAAGTCCTAATGAACATGTTCTGGTTTATTGAATGGAAATTTTCTGCATGAACTCGGAAGCTAGTATAGCTTAAAGTTAGCTTTACTTCAAACAAGTTCTCAGATTAAGATTTATTTTTAAAAACTGAAAAAAACCCAAACTCCCACTTCTAGAATGCTAGCCAGCATCAGTTAAAATTACCCACATTGATTTTCTTCCATATACCTTCACTAAGAATCCTCTTAAATAAATGTATTGAGGTATTCAGCTGCTTCAATGTGGACTGTGAAAATAAGTTACCTAGAGAAGGTCTCCTAACAGTCCTAATAGCTTGCTTCTCTAACATCCCAAACTATCCTCACACTGCTTACTACTGTAAAACAATGCCCTTCTGACAGCTGTACTTGAACACCAACTGCTGCACTGCTCTCCTCAGTAATTATTAAATGAGAGAGGCCCCTTTTGTTATGATGTTCCTAATTTTGATTTAGGAGGGCAAACGGGTATTAAGTCAAAATAAGAAACTTGAAGGTAATGCCAACATGCTAATAACAGAGAAAAGAACAGTGCTATTCATCTATTCACTGCTGCTATCAAGTTTTGATTTCAGGGCACTATTTTCTGTCTGGATATGTTCCCAGAAGAGTTGGTATTATACCAGAGGTGAGAGAAAAGGGCATTTACTTTTCACATTCCTTTTCTAGTGTTGAGACACTTGTAAGAAAATCTCTAGTACTCACTTTTTCTTGTAAGTTTTCTCATATGTAGGATGTATTAAGTCGTCATCTTCTGGTTCTTCTGGCACATTACAATTCCTGAATTAAGCGGGGCAAAAAACCAACAAATCAAAAAAGGAAACAGAAAGAGATCTTAATATCCACATTTGTAACAGGTGATAAAGTAAGAACTAAAAGCAGTATTTAGATATTCACTGAAATCTAATTTTACCGGAATTGTGGGTCAGGGTTCAGTGAGCAGTACCACTTTTCTGGCAAGTGCTCTATTCCATCTGGCAGCTTCCGCCATTTCAGACATGCATCACATTGTACCCATGTCTGATCAGGCTGTTTTCTGTAACGGGAAAAATATCAGAACTTTCACATGAAAAACTCATTTTCATGACTGAGTGTAAAACTAATAACAGTATGTAAAATTCTTCTATTTAGAAGTGATACTCACTGTATCTCTTCAACTGGCAAAGCTAATGGATATTCCTCGTTCTTCTTCGTTTTCATTTCATTCCAGTAATCATTAAGCTTTTCTCCTAATGCTGCTATTGTAAGTCTAAAAAAGAAAGTTTTTTTGAAAGACCACCTTAAATAGTAAAATCCTAGCAGAAAAAGAACATTTATATACTACAGTGAAAGAACAGACATGTGAACCACTCTAATACTTCTACTTGCACAACAGTAATTGTTTATTTTTGGAAAACCCTAGAAATTAGCAATTGTGTGAAGTCACGTTCATCAGCAAAGAAGTTACTGGAAATACGAGTTGGAGCACAAAGATTGAAACCAAGAGTGCTCAATTCAGAAGCACTAGGAATGTACAGTTCAAGGCCTGAAGCTACCTCACCAGTTCAACCTCAATCATGGAACAAGTACAAACCCACTTCCGTCAAACCAGTACCTAGCTGTGTATTTGACTGATGCTTCTGTACATCCATTAACTGCAGGTTCATGACTATGTTGACGTACAACAATACTAACATGGAGATTGCAAATGTATGATCACTTTAATGTAGTATAAAGTCTATATACTGGATTAGTTTCCTGATCAGGGATCTTTGTACAGCTCAATGACTACTGGGAGGTGTCACACACAGGAGGGAGTGGTGTGGAAGAACAACAAGCCCCACAGGTGAGGGAGAGGTAAGACTGCCTCTTGTCAGCATGCTGAGTTTACGTCACCATAAAGTAGCTGGGTAACCAGAGGCCGAAAGTCAGTCCCTCCCTGCCTGGCTTACTGTAATGCCGACACCACCCCGTCCCTTGAACTAACAAATGTTTGTGCTGTGAACTAGTTTGACCTAGAGAGTTTTGATCTAGATCACCTCTGAACCCAAGTCATTCATTTCTGTGCCAAAGAAATGAAGTACACAAGGGCAGAAACAGGCAGCAATGCATGTATGGGATCACATCTCTCTTCTAGAGAGGGAAGAAGGGGAGGTCAGCTTACACTAGTGAAAATACAGCATCAGTTTTATGTTTCTGTTTTGGGCTGGAAAGTTACCTTTTGAAAACCTGTAGCAGTCTGCAGAAAAACCTTTATAAAAGATCTGTCAACTGTAGTACTTCTGCGCCAATTTTACAAGTGTTTGTAAAAAGAAACAAGCAAAAGCATTCAGTTCTCACTATGCCAGCCTGTGGGAACATAGTGTAAACCTTGGTCAACACAAATGACTATCCTATGATGACATTCCTAATTCCTTTCCCACTGCCAAAGGAACTGTTAGTGCCACCGCACAGGAAATGGCTCAGGAAACATCTCCATTAAAAAAAACCTAAACACGAGGCACTTTCCAGTTTGATTCCCTGACCTGCTTTACCATGTGTTCTCATTAATGGTTCTGCTAGCACCATGGTGGTAGAAACAGGGGAACTGCTTAAAGCTGGCAGTATCACTGCAAAGAGCTGCACAAACTGCAGGTACCATTTAAAGTCACAGGTAGATTGATCTGTAGTGGCTTAGCAGCTATCAGGCTTGCTGATTCTCCTCCCAAGGACTGCTGTTTCAACAGCAGGAACAACCAGATTTATCTTGCTATAGCCTCTCAATTGTTGCAATTAACAGCTCTGTTTATTACAGCACTCTGGTGTGGTTTCTGGGTTATCTTTATATGCAGAGCTGCGTATAAATCAGAAATTCAGGAAAGATATTGTGAACAGTTCAGGTTGCCAGTGGAAGCTGTACCACAACTGGCTGAAGGCCAAAATATGCAGCTTGAAAAAGGTAATGACTTCTCCTGCCAAAGTTTACCCCACCTATGTTTTGCAAGACAATACCCTAAATTTCTAAGTCCACACTGAAAGCAAGCGTTAGGGCAGAGAAAGAAAGTGCCTACTCCTTTAAAGGCAAAGAAGTCAAAGAGTCAAAAGTCAAAGAAGCCATAAACAAGAACATACTGAGACAAACCTGACTGACAAGGGAGATAGTGATAACAACAAACCTGGCCAGTCATAGTAACTGGTAAGGAGATGTGGAACGTGAGAAGGTTTATTTTTTCAGTTGGGAGGATAAGGAAAGGGAGAAAGACAAACATAGAGAGTCATAAAACCTGAACAATTGTTAAAGACAATAATCAGAAACAAACCTAGTCAGTCACACTAATTGATGGGCTATCAAAAAACTGCAGGCAAACTGGGATTTTGCAACTGATAAGGATGTAAAACTGAGGGTCCAAGATGTTTGGAGGGGGTCAGTGTAACTGTGCCAACAGATAAGGCAAGGTGCCTGGGAAAGTGGGAAGCAGGGTGGAACAAAGAGGGGGGTTAGATACAAAAGGGTATAAAGGGAGCTGGCTGCATGTAAAACAGATTCAATCAGTACAGTTGTCTGGCTGAGCCCTGCGCCTGATCACTGAAGTCTGTCCTATCTTCTTGTATCTTCTTATTTAATATTTTATTAACTCCCTACATAATCTCACTCTCTATTCCATGTGTATGGCAACGACTAAGTGCCAGCTACTGGTGAAAGCTCTGCATGTGTGAGTGGATTTGGTGCCAGATCCTGGAGTCAAGACTGGATGTGTGGTGTCAGCTACTGGAGCAAGTGGGTGTTAACAGCTGCCACCAACTGAGGCAGGAATGGTGTTTCCCAAAAAAGAGCTCCTGGGGTGGAACAGCATGAGCTTGCTGCTGGCAGCTGGAGCAGAACCGTGGGTGCCTGGTGTTGGCTGCTGATGGGGGAACATGCGTCTGCATCTTCCCTAGTGCCAGCACCCTGGTGTGCATGGAACACTAGCAAACTCTAAACTAGACTCAGCAGTGAATATCAGGCCCCAGATCTGTGCAGGGGTACCAGGCAGGCAAGGGTTTGTGCTGGTATACCCAGGAGGACTGTTTTGCCAATTATCAGGCCTAGCATAAAGGACACAGCCAGAATAAAGATGAACCAATAACCAAATTGTATGATATAAAAGGGTCAGTATAACAGTGATCACTGGGGGTACAAACAAGTCAATCAGGTTATACATAATCAACATCAATCCCAATGATCTCAACAACAACACTGCATGACCAACAATGGGTGGAATAAACAGTGAAATACAGTCACCCATAGACGGGATAGGAGACAACCAGATTAACAAGCCAAACACATAAGACTAAGGAAGCCAAATAATGAATCCCTACAGAGCCCACGTTTACAAAAGCCAGACCTGACTGGAGCCCAGTTCCAGGGAGTCAGAAGGTCCTTCCCCAACAAGAAACTGCAAAGTGCATCCACCTCACAGACAGACACTGCCCCTTCCTGCAAGTGGTCCCAGCTTTTATCCCTAAGTGGGACACCTGACCTTTGTTTACTTAATGTGGGACACCTTGGGCTCGTTTACTTAATGGCTCTCCCTGCAAGGCCGGCCGCACCCTGAAGGGAAGCCTAAAGGTAAACTCACCCCCCTTTGTGAAGGGCTGTGGGAATCACCCATATGTTAACCTTAATTTGGGGCCTGGGGTTCAAACCCCAGCATTTCAGGGATTTGCTAATATGGAGTGTCTGTGGTACAAGTGTGAGAGTGCATACATTTGCTATCAAACATCAAGCTAAACTAGCCTGCATGTAGGGGACCTCTGAAGCAGGTAAGAGGGCCTGGGATCCAGGTAGGGTACCAGGAAGACAAGAGAGGCCGTGCTGGTACCCAGGGGATCCACAAATGTATGTGCACTTGTAAACCTAGTTCACGTGCATCTTCACTTGTGAGCTTCTATCTCTACCAGCCAACAAGAAGGAAGAGGACTTGGCTGCCTACACTTTATGAGAGTCCTGTACATGAGTGCACCTTGTCTGTGGCAGTCTGTGTAACCAGCTGTGTCAGTGTCCCGTGTCTGTGCCCCTGGGACACGTGCTCAGCTTTGCTACTGGCTGAACCTGCAAACTGGAGACTGGCAGTCACGTCCCTCAGCCTGGGCAGAAACCCTGGGTCACTGGGCCGAGCAGGAGGGAGTCCTGGGACAGAGCTGCTGGAGGAGGTTGCCACTCCTAACACCCCTTAACACGAAGCAGCACAGAAAATAGAAAATAGCCTTGTCATCACAAAAGGAAAGTAAGTAATACAGAATGGGATAATTCTCAAGGTTTGTATTCAGGATTTTTTTCCTGAACAGTTTTTCCACCTCAGCCTGAATATTGCTTAGGTAACTCATTCTCCTCTAGCCTTTCATCCACTACATGCCTCCTTCCACAATGCTAGCACAACTGATTCACAGCAAAGCAGTGTAAACAGACTATGAAAATCACTTGCCTTAAAAACAATTATCATCTCTGAAAATCAGAATTAGATTCCCAATCTGATTCACCATTTAACTATAGGAAATATCACACTAGATACTGATTGATGGGATAGATGCAGATATGTGAAAAAGTGGCAACCCTGAATTAGAAATAAAAACTGAAACAAAGTAATGTCCCAAATCACTGCTACCTTCAGGATGTGAGATATTATAAATGCTCTATCAGGTAGAAGAGAATTTGAGGGCATTCAAGTCTACTCTGGGAGAAGCTGAAAAGGACTCAAAAATATCCAAAGCTTTTCCAAAAAAAAAAAAGCCCAAACAAAAATTGTTATAAAAAAAGTTAATAGTGTGGGATTCATGTATCATCATTTTAGTGTGCCATACAAACATTCACATCTCAGCGAGTTATTCTATACTCATTTTATAATCAGTGAGGGGAAGAATTGCAACCAATCACATTTAGGGCACTTGCTTTTAAAATGATGTTTAGGATACTGCATTCATTGTGCAGTCAGTGAAGTCTAGAGTACGACTGATGCAGATGTAAACATCCCACCCTTCTGTTCAGAACAGTCATGCAGTTTAACTGTGGAACGTAAGCTTTTATTCTTACTACTCAGAAAAGAAGCAGCCTTTTATTGTCAAGCATTTCACAGTGAGCAACACTATTTGACAGAAAGTCTACATAAAAATATACGTTTACCTGTATTCGTTTGTGTAGTCAAAATCTTGTTTGTTATGAGTTGGTTTTAGGAAGTTGCATTCAATAATCCCAATTACACCAACACCCATGTTGTTTGCCTGTAAGAAATGAAGATTTATCAGGAAAACCAATATATATTCCACAGCAATACTGCAAGAGTACTAGGTAAGAACAATTTTCTGGCTTACAACTCCTCTCTAAAAAGACGACAACACAAACCCCCTAATTAAAATCCTCTGTTCCATCCCTCTTTGTCCTAAAAGATATGCCCAAGCCCATGTATCAAGCTTAGTTACAAAAACAAACATTAAAAAACCTGCATACAATATAAAACAATTTTTAACTGCCACACAAACTAAAAAAAAAAGGGCATTTTATATAAGATACATCAATATCCTTGTTTCCATCCATTCTCTTAAAATCAGCACTGGAGTGACAATGACTTCTAAAGATGTTAAAATATTTTTGAGCTTTAATTTCTTACCTTTAACTGACAGCCAACTCTTTCATAAGCTTTGATGAGTCTGTTTTTATGGTACATCATTATCCCATAATGATCTTTGTTTCTGCAGTTAAATCCAAAAGTAATTCTTACTGCTTTAGCCTTTTACCAGATATTAAGGAAAAATCTGGTTAATCTCATGTAACACAAAAATACAGTTACTTTGAAAAAAATAGTTACTAAACTGGGTCCTGGAACTTTCTTTTTTTTTTTTTTTTTTTTTATTTTTT
>NW_020799091.1:97313187-97327635 GCF_003259725.1 Athene cunicularia
TTAGAGTAATGAATTACACTAGTTCAGTTTCTTAGAAAACAACTGAGTTATTGCTTAGAAAGATTATGTTTGATTATTCTGTCATATTAATAGTAGGAGCAAATATGAATCAAATAAAATCTTTATTACACATTACTTGCATACGCTATGATTTTTTGAATTTTCTTCTGAGCAGAATGGCTTACAACCTCTTCAATATGAATTCTACACAATCTAACCAAATTTCTTCTGCTTTTAAGTTACAGGTGCAAAAGAAGGTCAGATGTGAAGGAAAGGAAGTTGTGACTTCCAATTTATGACATTTTCTTTTCATTTGCCAGTATGCAGTTTTCTTTTGCATCTGTCTTTTCCTGTTCTTGTACATTATGGACAACTTTTCCACTTGGTGATGTTGTCTTTACCAAAAAAAAAAAAAAAAAAAAATCCCATAACTGCAACATATCTTGCAGAATCCAGACAGCTTACATAAAAAGTCACATCAATAAATCCGTCATGTAGTGATGTAAATATTAGCAAAGGATACATTCAAAAATTTTGGTCTATATATATCATGCTCAATGAAGGCAAGACTTTTGGAAACCAGCTGTGTTTTCACTTTTTGTCCTCGCAGAATGATCTGCATTGTTGGCTTCAGATACAAAATACTGCAATAAGCCTACAAAACATACAGTAACTTCTGTTATTAAAAAAATCCCCAAACCTCAAGATATGAGCGTTACAAAATATACATTATGTTTAGGAAGACAAACACAAGTTCTAATTAAATTTTATGAAATGTGGGGTTTTTTCCAACTTGAATCCAGAAAAATAGGAAATGCAGGTGTGCATAATAAGCATACATATATCAAATTAAATGAATGGCAATTGAGAAACAACTTTTATGAATATGACAAGTTAATCAGGTGTCTGAAGATGCAGTTTCACCACTAAGTGGTCTCAAACACACAAGCCTCTCTTTTCTTATCCCCCACTGAGAGCTTCAAAATTCTACTACAAACTTCAAAATAACAAGTGTGTTAACTTTGTTCCAAATGACTGCATACTATCATAGCTTGGTAACTGCTATGCAATCTTCTTATGAAAACATAGATCTATGAATTTTAACTTGCATTTCATTCATCATATTTACAACTTCTAATCACTGAAGTGGATATAAGACTTCAGGAAGTCTTAGAATAATTGAAAGTTTTAGTTCAACTGGATTAATACTTCAGAATATTATCCACAAGAAGTGCCCAGAACACCTAGTAATTCCAGATGCACTTTCTTACAAATAGAAGATTTCAAAGCTTACGTCAATTAACCTACAGAAAACCCTTGTCCCTGTCTGCATGCATGTACTCAAACAAAGGAGCTGCTTTCCCAATTCCTTTTACCTTTTTTTGAAACCTAGAAATGACACTTTGCCAACCAAAACCCATTTGTTTTCAAAGATCCCCACAGGCACAGCATCTGTACTATATGCATGTATACCTGCACTATAATGAAATGTTTACTCTGCTGACAACTACACACACGCCTATTTAATTTCTGAAACTACTGATTGCACTTCCTTCTTCCTCCTTAGTGGATACTGATAGCTACGTTTAGCAGGAAACGTTATTTGCAAGACTACATAAACCCCAGTAATTTTTTCCTCAATAAACAACAAACGGTCACACAAGTTCACAAATACATTCCACTTTCAATTTTTAAAATTAGTGTTGACATATTGGCCTAACATTTAAATTCTGACCGTCGTCCTCCCCACCATCAATCCTTCTACAGTATAGCACATTATATTAAAGCAAAAACATACACCCTCCAGCTTTCAAAAATAAACAATTTTTAAAAAAAGTTATACATACTCGAAGTGAATAGTCACTTTCTGGAACAATCTGGTCCATTCTCTCCTGTTTTTTATATCCCCTTTTGCCTGTTTCATCTAAGTCTTCTGGAATTCTGATGTCATATTTATCCTTGTCAAAGTCAAACTCTGTTTTTTCATTTTTATCTCTGAGAAATAAGATTAAAAAAACCCTAATTATGAGGAAAAAAAAGCCAACACAAGATAAAGATATTTTGGTAGATCCATCAGGTATCACAAAGATGCAACAGCCATGCTGGTTTTCCTCACAGATTTACTAAAAATCACATAAACAAAGTTCACCAGTTCCTTTCTGATATCCAAGGAGTACAAGAGAAGTGATACAACTCACAAATTCTAGATTAATTCTAAGCAGGTCACACTTCAAAAGTAAAAGCAGGCAGTATCAGCTTTAACTTCTGGATGGACCAAGACACATGCATTACTTTTTGTCCTGATTTTTGCACAGAGGGCAACTGATCACTACCGAGCTGTTCACTCACCCCTTCCCCCTCCAGCACTGGGAAGGAGAAAATGAATCAAAAGGCTCAGGAATGGAGATGAGGACAGTGAGAGGTGGCTCACCCATGATGGCCACAAGCAGAGGACAGGCTCGTTAAGGGAAGAAATGCACACAACTAATTCAAACACTAACAAAAACCAACACTTAGACAGAATGGGACAGTGAGAAGCGTTACCACATTTAAAACAAAACACCTTCCCCCACTCCTCCTTTCTTTCGGGGCTCAGTTTTGTTCCCGATATCTCCACCTCCTTGGCACAGGGGCAGGGAATGGGGGGTGCAGTCAGTCTGCCATTTCTTCCTGCAAAGAGTAGGAGGAGGAAAACAGTCTTCTGCATTCTTCCCCCTGCTCCACATGGTATCCTTCTCACAGGAGACAGTCCTCCATGAACTTTCTCCATCATGAGTCCTCCCCACGGGATGCATTCTTCTTGAGATGATCTGGTATGGGTCACCCCTACAGGTTGTGGGCCTCCCCGTGCTGAACTATCAACAGTGTGGGCTGCTTCTTCCCTCAAGGGTCCCAGCCTTCTGCAGGCACAGCCACCTGCTCCAGTGTGCGGGCCCCCACAGGCCCTCTGCTCCAGCAGTGACCTCCATGGGTGGCAGGGGTTGGCCCTGCCATCTCGCCATGGACTACAAGAGGGGTGCACTGGCACACGCTCCCCCCTTTCCTCCTCCTTTCTTCCACTGACCTTGGTGTTTATATAAGTGTTCTCCTCACAACTCCCACTCCTCCTCCCAGATTTCACTTCTTAAATCACAGAGGCACAGACACTGTTGATGACCGGCTCAGTCTTTGCCAGATGTGGGTCCGACTTGGAGCTAGGGGAGCTTCAAGAAACTTCTCACAGAGGGCCACCATGGTTGCCCCCTTCCCAGCTACCAAAAATCCAACACACAAACCCAGCACACTTCTAAATATATAATTTCTGAACACTACAAATTGCTGTCCTAAGATTTTTAATGCTGAAAAAATGACATTCACCACAGCTTTCCAACTCAATTATCACAATTTCTTATTGGACAACTCACCAGATGTTTGCAATATGTTTGCACAACACTGAGATATATCAGTTGGTAAAAATATCCCAGAAATAATAAAGGTTTTTTTAAAAAAAAACTCAGAGCTGTTTCAGTATTGAAGTGGATTTGATTATAGCATATCAGAAACAACATGAACACTCCCCAAACTATTCTCTCCCACAACTTCCCACAAATACACACCAAAATTCAGGACACAAAAGCTATCCTGCCCAGTCAGCTGAGGTCACTGTGTATTTTTTTTTTCTCCCTCAAGCAATGAAGTGATGCACACATACCTAAAAATAAATTGAAGTCTACCTGTGTAATGCAGATTACTTTCTGAATTGTAAAGGAGATGAAGTTTTTCTTATGGAGCAGGTGGTAAGAGGCAACAACCAGAATCAGTAATACATTTGTTACCTCCAGCTTTGTTGTATTAAAATCTCCAAAGCTAAAAGTGATTCAGAGCTCTAATACTCACAGGAAATTAATGAAATAAAAAACCCCAAACTTTTCACCTGCTATAACTGACTGAGATGGTTTTAGTCCTGTAACATATAAGCTATATGTATTCAAGTGTGTTTTCCCGCATCTCCCTGGCCCTTTTTCTGACAGGCAACAATAAAGGTAAGAAACCAAAAAACATGCTAGTTCTTTGCCATATCTACAGGACTGAAAGAGTTCAAAATTCCTTCCTATGGATACCTTATTTCAGGTATTTTAAACTACAATAAGATAAACACTTAAGAACATAGTACAAGACAACATCTTCCCCACCAATTAGTGCCATCGCAGTTAAAGGCATGGTAAAGCTTTTCTAGACAGACCATCAGACAGGTTCCCTGCTAGTAGGGCAGCAGCAAAGAAGTGAAGGCCAAGGGAAAGAACATGGGAAATAATGACACCCATCTGCCACTGCTACTGCAACAGCTGTTTTAAAAGAAAAACACCAAACAATCCCACAGAGGAGAGTAGGTAAATAAGATAAATACAAACAACTGTACTTATTTACTTGGATGTCTCTTTATTTTATGAAAAACAAGAAGTTTAGAAAGAAGTTTAGTCTAGATCCCTCTAGAAGAATACTCCGGACTCTAAACTTAAAAAGTCTGTAATACTTATCTGTACATACAAATATTTTTTGTTTGAATTTTCACATTCAGAATTTTTAAGTCTGAAATAACAGATTTAGAATTTATCTATTTCAATTTTCCTTCTGGCAAAAGCAATAGTATCTTATCAAAGGAAAATATGAAGGCCTTTATATTCTCCTTCCTTCTGCTTTGTTACTTGAGATATTAGTAACAGTTCTCATGCAACATTACAGCCCTTCAGTCATGCGAGTTTGAGACTAGTTTCCCCATTACAGCTAACTGCCCACAGTCTTTTGGAATTATTCCACAAAAAAAAACCCCACCTTGCATGTTAGCATACACTAAAAGGTAAGAGAAACTAAATGAGAGATATAAGAGACTGGACTTCATCTTACCTTCTAAGATTCCAAATGATAATTCTTGTTCCTTTTTTAGCTATTATAGCATCTAGCTCTGCCAGTAATTTCTCCTCAGTAGAAAACAAAGAATGTGTTAGTATGGCCTTCAGGCTGTTTTTGGATTCTGTTGGATCACTTATCTGCCGTAAGCATTGTGTTAAGGAGTGTAACTTTGAATGAAGTAAGCTTTCAGCAGATTAGGAAACTTCTGCAACAGTTGTACTGACTTCACATATTCCTATTGTACATCTCATGCCCTACAAATTTAAAGGCTTTAACAAATTATAGCCTTCCCTGGACTTTACAATTTATTTAGTATATCCATAAGACTAGACAAAGAGATTTTCTTTACTGATATTATCATCCAAATTTTGCACATAACCACAACTTTTCACTCAGAAATTGTTGAAAGGATATGTTGGTTGTCGAATGTCACTATAGGAACCATGACATGTTCTGCTTTTGTGACTTCAAGGAAAGTCTGAGATAACAGGCCCACACTCATGGTTTCTCCATTCTTGGTGAAGACTATTGCATCTTTTCCCAGGCGCATGGACCCTGATTTAAACCCATTTCCATACAGTCCCACTGGAACACGGCCATTCATCACCGACTTCTCACTGAAGCCAAAGCTGAAACGTAGGAAAACATAAGGAGAGTGTAAAAAGCCCCATAAAACTTGAAAACCCAAAATCTGCACGCAAAACTTCCCAAATTAGACTTAAACACTATGAGTTTATCTCTCGTTTTAGAGACCATGTACTACTGTACAATTAATGTACAGTTAAGCAAATCTCCCTTTTCCTCTTTCTTGCTAACTTAAACTGAAGCAATCTTGAATGAAAAAAAAAAATTGTCCTCAGCTCCACTAAAGAGCACTACAGATAGTTTACACAGCACAACCACTGCACAAAAAGTTAAATGGGAAGGCTGACAGAAACGATAAAAGGAAATTACAAGATAAAAAAATACACTGACAAAGTTTTGTTAAGGTTTCACTAGTATCTGTCTATTCTAGAGTTTCACTTGCATAATTTCTCACCTTCAGAAATGTTAAGTTTATGAACAAAATTCGGCAGTTACATCTAAGAAAAAGGAATAAGCTGAGCAATAACAGAACTAGAAGCTGAAATTTTTACAAGAAGAAAGTTGCAAGAGAGGTTATCCACCTTAGCATTTTGTGAAGCTTCTCTGTGTTCATACCATTTCCATTATCAGTGAATGTCAAGCATATATTGTTGTTTATCACAGTTTTGTCTATCCATATCTGTTTAGCGCTCACATCTGGATCATAAGCATTATCTGAAGAGAAAGAAAGCAAAGAAGGGTGGGATGCTAAAAATCAAAAACAGTTTAAGTGTGAACATATTTTAAAGTGTTTAATTCCAGTGAAGATATCGGATAATAAATCTTCCAAAGTTACTTAAATATATATGCAGCAGGGAACATAGCTTTGACCAGCAGGAATACATATATAATCAATCTGCTAAATGTCAGTCTTGCAACACTGCCAAACAGCTATAAGGAATAGCTGTCCCTAACTTTATCATGGTGCTATGCTTGTGCACATGTTTATTTGGTGAATATGGTAGCTTAAGGTAGGTCCCTAATCACAGGCCTATGATCCCAAAGAGTCACATGATAAAGTAAGGGAGCTCTAAAATTGCAGCAACTTTTCAGCTCCACAGTTAGGTATTTAATATAGTTGCAGAAATTTTGTGCTGGCACAGATATAAATTTCTCAGCTAAGTCACTGAATATTAGTCAGCTTCTGCACAGAAGCAAGAAGCTATAGCTTTTAATAAAGTAAATATTACGCTAAAACCCAAGTCTCCTAAATCACTATCTTTGCTATAGATGACAACACTAAATCAAAATATTACAGTGAAACAGCTGCATCAAAACCTGGCAAAGTTTGCAAATTACACAATATTCCAGTTATTACAGATGACAGTAATATATAGACAAAAAGTTAGGTGGAGACCAGTGGCTCAAACTTGAGAATAGAAAACGAAACTAAGACAAGTTTCTACTTTCGTTTCCTGTCTCCCAAGCAGCTGTTTACTTTAAACAACAACAACAAAAAAATCAATATTTACTTTCTCCCAGCCATGCAAACATCTCTTCTGACTGGCTCTCAGGAGGCTAGGCTACTGTCTATAATGCAGACAATGACACATCACATACACAGCTGCAACAATATCTTACCTGCTGCAGGCTTGTGTGCTTTCTAATTGGGAAATGAGATTTCAAATACTATCACAACTTCAGATAATCAAATTTGAGATATTAAAAATAAGCAAGCAAAAAAACCGAAGCCCAACTCCTCACATCCCAGATAGTTCTGTGAAATACAGAATTTTGACTCTGCAGATTTAGGTGAAAAAATTGTTGCTGCTCTGCCACCACATCACTTCCATATTAACAGAGCTAAGTGTGACAAATATGTATTTTGCAAGTTGTTCAAAACTAAGAAGGCATGACTTTCACAGAAGGGAAGTTCAAAATGCTTTAGACTAAACTTTCTATTTACAGGATTTGAAAAAGCTTGCAGCATTGCTACTGCAAGTGAAAGGGAAATCATGGCTCCACAAACATTTCTTGGCAGCAAAGCTAATTTAAACCTCATCTGCTCTAACAGCACTTTCTTCCATCTCTTTTCCCCCCTTCCCCAGCACCGTGCTACTTATGGAGTTTGCGAGGGGGGAAAGCACAGGGAGGAGGAGGGGTGGTATGTGGTGGCACAGCAGGAAGCAGTGCCCCTGCTTCACTGCCTGTTTTGCAGGTCCAACTGAGGGCCATAAATAAACAGCTCAAGTCAACATTGCAGCCTATAAAAAGGAATCACAGTTTGGTAGCTTGCTTTCTATAAGCATAAATTGCATCCACAGTGAAAAAGTCCATAAAATATATTTCAGCACCAACAAAAGAGGACATTTCAAGTACAATTTAAAGTTTGGAAGTATTCTTTTAAGGCCAGGATTTGTGGAAGTCTTCAGATTTGCTAGGCCACCAACTCTCTCTAGATGTCTCATTTACCCTCTTTCAAGCATCACCATTAGTTCACCTAAATTTAACCTGATTGAGGACTAAGGGAGAAGCCAGCAATACAACGAACAAAAAGCTGGCACGAGGGACTAGAGCTTATAAGGCAAATTTTAGCATACAGACCATTAAAATTTGAGGTAAGTTCGCATAAACTAAAAGTCAGGCCTCCATAATATAACCCTCATTATATTATTTGATATTTTGTATATAGTACAGCCTTCCATAGCATGTGAAAAATTACAAAACTTATTTAAATCAACATGACTAACTTGAAGCCTTTACAGTATGTTGCTACTATGCTTTTGAAGCTTTGTTAAAGCAACACATATAACAAACCAGAGGAAAAAGAAGACAAGTCTGCATGCCTTGCACAGCACATATACATCATTCCAGACAAGTATGGCATGGGGTTATAAAAAACAGCTGAAATGAACTTACCACACTGTTACCCCCAAAACAGCTAGCCCTTCCTGCAGCCACATGGTTCTGGTTCCCTCCTTTATGACAGCTCTGGCCTTATCTGGCTGAACAGTTCCCTATTTTCTTTTGCTAGGTTAATTTTCTGGATTAGCAACAGCAAAACTTGTGCACAGAAAGTGAAGGAATGCGTGACCAGAAGAGTTGCTCCCTTTGGCAGCAGCAAACTACTAGGTAAGCTTGGCAAGTCTTTACAAACCACACCTTTATTTCGAGGAACCAGTTAAAGAAAGTCTGCTAATCATTACCTAACTTGGGAAACAAGCAACTCTGAATATATCCCCTTAACCACTATTCAAAATCAAAGGCAAGATGATCAACAGGAGCTAATAAATTAAAAAGATACACAAGGCCCAGCTAACAGCAGACAACAGAGACACTAACAAAGAGCAGAACTCTTAGGAAACTGATGGATGGACCATTAAAAGGAACCACTCAAGCATAACGCTGAAGATTTTCAGCCAGAAACTTGGTAATCCAAAAGAAAATTAGGATGTTTGAGGAGTATTGTGATAATGTGAAAAAATTACCATTGGATGTTTTGAGGAAGCGTTGAAGAAAAGGGAAGATGGGAGAAGAATGGTATAATGGGTGGGGAGGGGGGGGAATAACACGGGCTGATTGTGTGCAAGCTGGCTGCTGGTCAGTATGCCTGTATGGCTGGACCCTATGCCACTCTGTTGTAAACACTATTCTTACTAAACACTATTTCTAATGATTTCCTGTGTGAGTGTGCTCTCTATTCTCAGTATGTGCCTGTACCCATTTGTTCTGCTAACAAACTTCAAGTTGGACAAGCCCACAAGTTGGAAGAGACCAGCAACTGTTGAGATCCAAGGTCTAAGACAGAGACTAGTAAAAAGCCCAGGACACAGGTACTGGAAAGGCTCCCAGGTCTTGGCAAAACACACAGAACTATGTGTAAGCACGAGTGATAAGTGAGTGAGAGTACGCATACGTGCCACTACTGAACTTCAAACCTGGTTAGCCAGGAAGGAGGAACAGGGTAAGGCGATTTGTGCTGTTCACATTTTGAGCACTGCTCGTGCTAATGTGGGTTCTTACAAAGTCACTGCCCTCCTGTGCTAATCTGGCTGTGGCCAGCTGTGTCTGTACAGAATGCAAGTGTGCAAGCATATCTTTGGAATGTGCACTCAGCCTTACTACTCTTTGGGCCTGGGAACAGCAAAAAGGAGTAGACTTGCATTTGGTGGATAAAAAGGAGTTCACTTGGTCCCAGTCTTCTGTATTTGTCAAACCATAATAAACTCAGTTAAAAACAAATCAGCAGATCCTACAAGGCCCCTGCAACTGATGTCAGGTAGTATCTATGCTGCTAAGAAAGGAAAAAGTCAATCTGGCTGAACAGTAGTTTTATAACAAGAAAAAAACATGCAATCAAGTACTCAGGCAAACTATTGATCGACATACCTATAAGTTCTGCAATTGCACTGAAAGGCCAGGTGTGACTGGTAGAGTTGGTATGCAAGAACTTTGGACAAAGCTGAAATAAATCACAAACAATGGCATTAGTTTGCGTTTTTCAATGATACTAAGCCAGAAAACAGTATGTTAAATAAAGTAACATTAAATGAAGCTGTTTTGTACAACACTACCAAAAGGCTGCAATTTACTTTACTTTTAGATACTGGCATACAACACCTTTTACAGGGAACATTAATACAGCTATTAAAGACAAAAGAGCAATACAGAATTCGGCACAGTATCAAACTATATTCTGAGCATGGGTTATACTGTCATCCTATCAAACTCTCTTCATCTCTACAGAAATGTAAGGAACTACTGCTATATACTGATGCTAGAGGTTACAGAACCCATCAAAGCCTTAGTTCAAATCTAGAAACAGAAGCACATGCCCTCAAATGTTAAAAACATACAACTTAAACCATGAGTATTAAACTTCATCCAAAAAGCGAGCAGCACCTAATATACTCCATGGCTTACTGTCTGAGGTCATTGCTCCTTTTGCCCATATTGATCAAAATCACATGTCAGATTCTCTCAAATAGTGATTTGTGCTTTTAGCAATTCCATCTCATACATTTTATCCTCACTCATGGTTAAGATGTAACCAGATGAATGTAGACACTACTAGGATTAGATGAGAACATGCAAATAGAGTACCTATTTATGAGACATCACCCTACAGATGTCAGCAACAAAAGTATTTTCAAGTAATTTATGAAAGCCTGGGTTCCTATATATTCACCTAGATCAAAAGACTAGGAAGACCAGAACTACATATCCATATAACTTAAGGATTTGTCAATGCAATGTTTGGCAAAATTTAACTGCTGAAACTGATACAGCTGCATTTGCATTACCACTGAGACTATCTGCAATTATACTTTTACAAGGCCTTTAACACAAAACCTCTCTAACACAGTTATGCTGATGGCATAAAAAGCAGTATCTATGAGTACATAACGCTGGAAACAGTCCTCGTACAGTGCAGTTATATCAAAAACCAATATAATCCACATTATTATATACATAAAACCAGTTGAGTAGTGTATATCCATACCTCAAAATTTTTACAGAACTACTACACAGACAAGCACTTTTATATAGTTAGTGAAGTCTAAATAAAAGCAAGCAACCATTTCAAGTCTCCAAGTTCATTTATCAGTGAAAACGAGTAACGCTTTGAGCAAGTTTGAGAGTGGTGAGCCAGGTACCAGAGAGGGAGTAAGTAAGGTGGCAGCAGCAGCCCTAGTTCAGATAAAAATAAATTGTCAAGAAACCTCCCCTTGATTCTGAGGTCATAAGAACACAGGACACAGTTTCTGACTGCAACTTAAACCTGCATTTTCCATCAAGCTAGAGTACAAGTATGAATAGGCATCACATTCTTCATTGCCATCTGTGCTTTACAACTTCAATTTTATAAAATCTGGTAAATTGAGTCAAGCTAAGTCACTGCGCCCCTTTCAAATTCCTAGCAGATACTTACAAATAATTTAGAATCCAAGAAGAAAATTACATCAAGCCTATTAATGGAAACCTCACATATTCCATGGCACACAGTTAAAAGGTTCTTTTGGTTTCTCCCTCTGCCATACAGTAACTCAGTGGATCTTAAGGTCTGTATCACTCTCTTCATTTCAACCTTTCACAGCGCTGGCAGCATTTGTTCCTTTGCTTCCTAAGCTTCATCATCAAAATACACAAGAAACAACTGGGGTTTTTTTTTCTGCCTGAAATCCCTCCTTGTTAAAACACAAACACTTAAGAAAAACCCCACCACACAGATGGGCATTCAAGCATTCAGCATCTGCTCAGCTCACTGCTAAATTATGTCTCTGTTGCTAGCCTGTGAAAAACTCCAACCATACACAAGGTAGACTGGGACCTCTGGAGCTACTGCTGGCATTGTAACCTCAGTAATGCAGACTTGGCAAAAAGTCCTGACTCTAATTTTGATAAAGGCATGAACTCACAGTTGTGAGCCTCCCCTGATCACCAGACAATGCTGATGAAGGAAGGAACCTCAGCGTCACCCAACACTGACATAATCACAAATAAGTGTCCTTTTTTCTGCAAAACAAAGCATACACATGCACAGCAAGAAAATCTCTTCAGGTGTTGCCTGTGTAAAGCAATGCTTCTCCATCCTTCATTTCACTGCTGCATACGAGTGATTAACTTTGAAAACAGCAACTTAAAGAAGCAGCATCTTCTAAAACCACCAGAATTATGCTGACCTTCTCTGGATCACTGTTTCAAGTGGTAAGGTTTTGAGACAGGCTGGAAGGTGGTTCACAGAATCGGGAACTTGTGAACAGGTATATCAAATGAGAAGATATGGGTTGGAACATAGGGACTGTAACAAATTGGTCCTTGACTCTAACATCTGCCCCCACAGCAAAAGGCAAGCGAGTATCCCACAGGGTAGCTGACTGGAAAGTACTCAGAGCAGACAGCATCATGTTCCTGTAAGGCACTGAAACAATGGCACACAACAAAATCAGATTAAAACCCGGAAAATAGTGGTTTAAGGCCATTACCTTTTGCTTCAGAGCTTACCCAGCTGTCAACAACAACTCATCACTTCCCAATGACCTCATCAGGGAATATTTAAGCCCATTTTGTCCCCTTACACTTCATTTCATCCAAGCACCGATTTAATTGGCTCATGAATAATTGAGGTTCACTAAGTACAGTAAGAAAGAGTTAGTCCCTTGGTGAACAGCCACTTTTGGCTACGTTAACATGACTGTAGCTGAGACATCCAGTTGCTTTGTTCACTGGGCCTAATATATTTTGTTACTAAGTCGGTTTTGCTGAACGGTTTCATTTTTTCTCCTGAGACCAAGTACAGCCAAATTCATTTTGGAGATATGACCAAATCTCCCCCTCCTTCAGAGTACATATTATAAGACGACTAAACTGCATTAAGAGAAGCATCTCCTACAATTATGATCAGCAAATATTTAACAATAAAGCAGCTTATCCCTCAAAAATGACAAACAGCTTTGGGAATTCCAGTTTTCCAAGAAAAGCAGAACTCTTCCACCCCTTGCAGATTATAAGACATGCACAGATTGAATTACCACTTTACAATCTGTCTTATCTTACAAAAGTATTGCATAAGTTCTTGGGGAACAACCCCACTGCAATTTTCCTCCTCTTCCTCCCAGTTATGCTAGTCCAGTTACACGTCTATCATGAACCACATCAGGGAGCTGATCCAAATTAACAACCATTTTTAAAATCTTATTTTTAACCTGGATCACTTCCCTGATCTGTCTCATCATGCAACTGAGCAAAAATTGTACCAGAGCAACAGCAGGAGATAAATGCCAGTGTGGGATGAGTTACCAGGCCTGCTCATACTGCCTGTGTTGCTTATACGTGCTTCTGAAACTCATGGAAATATTTTGGTGAAGCCCAACATATTTGCAAAGAACAGCTGCTGACAGAATAGACTGTGACCATGTATCTGTATCGATGCATTCTTTGTATTTGTAAGAGTTCAGCTTGTCAACGTGATTTCAACTTGAGAGTAATTCTAAACTCTGCAGTCTGACTTGTGATAGGCAGGTTTTTTGCAAAGGCTGATTATTAATGCTGATGGATTTTTACCCTCAAGAAGGCTAATAATGCATTAAAATCAAAGGGAGACCTCCTTTTTTTTTAAAAAAAAAACCCAAAAAACCCCCACTGTTATCTAAAGAAGGAAAACACTTCTCTAATAAAATATATCAAACTATGGATTTCAAACACAAAAATTAAAGACCTGAAATGAAAGCGTAATTCTTGAACTTCAAGTAGATGACATTTATACCTAACCCCTACAATCATGGCAATTTATATTAAGGTAATTTAAGCAGTGCTGAGAATATATTAACATATGTTTTTCACTCAAATGTTTTTTAAGTTACTTGCTGTAACGATTCAGCTTCTTTCCACTACTCTTTAAGTAAGCTTATGAACCAGCTGTTTGTAACTATAAGCGTGACTTAGATAGCTGAAGTCAGAAAGGCTTAAAAAAATATCATTTGTATTTCCACAAAAAAGGAAACGACCGATTAATTACCACGAAAGTACAGCAACTGCGGGCAATACTGTGACTGGAAAGCACAATGCAGCAATAGATTTAACTGCATGCACATTCATCACCCTTGTTAAAATGTAATTAGGCCTCTTGCAAATAGTAGCCAAGATTCTGAGTTACAAGTTTCCAATTAGAGGTCAGTACCTTATCAAATAACTCCATCACCACAACAGACTGTGAAATCCCCTTTCCCCACCAACCAACCCAACCCACCCACAGACTGTAACTTCCCCTCCCGCGCAGCCCGAGCCAAACTAGCTACTGCTTTTGTGCACAGATCGACGGCGGGGAGCCCCCACGGCCCGCAACCCACCCCGCGGCCCCCAAGGGGCTTCTGCTCTTCCCGCCCCGCACGGCCAGCGGTACTCGCGGCTTCTCCCCTTAGGAGAGCGGCCAAGGCGCGGCGCGCCCAGGGAGGGCTAAGGGCGCTGCCGGGGACAGCACAAGACGAGAGAAAA
>NW_020799091.1:97327685-97383540 GCF_003259725.1 Athene cunicularia
GCAGGGTACAGTTGGCTTTCTGGGCTGAGTGCACACAGCTGCGTCTCAGCTAGTTTTCCATCCACTAATACACTCAAGTCCTTTCTCACAGGGCTGCTCTCAACCCGCTCTTTGCCCAGCCTGTATTTGTGTTTGGGATTGCCCCGCCCCGCGGTTTCAATGACTTTGTGAGAGCCGCTTTCCGGATTTCATCCCTCCCCCGTGGTCTGCACGTCCTTTGCGATGCTGTGTGCTGCACCCTGCACCTCAGAAGCTGCTCATGTTTTGATTACACGGCGTGTGTGGAAAATCCCGCGCTGGGAAATACCGCGGCCCGGCAGCCAGCTCCACGAAAGCGCTGCCGGTCTCTGGGCTGGCCCCGGGAGACAGGCAGCGCTTTCGTGGAGCTGGCTGCCGGGCCGCGGTATTTCCCAGCGCGGGATTTTCCACACACGCCGTGTAATCAAAACATGAGCAGCTTCTGAGGTGCAGGGTGCAGCACACAGCATCGCAAAGGACGTGCAGACCACGGGGGAGGGATGAAATCCGGAAAGCGGCTCTCACAAAGTCATTGAAACCGCGGGGCGGGGCAATCCCAAACACAAATACAGGCTGGGCAAAGAGCGGGTTGAGAGGAGCCCTGTGAGAAAGGACTTGAGTGTATTAGTGGATGGAAAACTAGCTGAGACGCAGCTGTGTGCACTCAGCCCAGAAAGCCAACTGTACCCTGCGCTGCATCAAGAGCGGTGTGGCCAGCAGGTGAGGGAGGGGATTCTCCCCCTTCTGCTCTGCTCTGGTGAGACCCCACCTGCAGCGCTGTGTCCAGCTCTGGGGCACCCAACATAAGAAGGACATGGACATGGACACGCTTGAGGGGGTCCAGAGGAGGCCATGAGGACGGTCAGGGGGCTGGAGCACCTCCCCTGTGAGGGCAGGCTGAGAGAGTTGGGGTTGTTCAGCCTGGAGAAGGTTCTGGGGAGACCTGATAGCGGCCTTCCAGTACTTAAAGGGAGCTACAGGGAAAGTGGGTGTGTAGGGATAGGATGAGGGGCATAGATTTAGATTTAGATTAGATATAAGGAAGAATTTTTTTCCTGTGAGGGTGGTGAGACACTGGCACAGGTTGCCCAGAGAACCTGTGGCTGCCCCCTCCCTGGCAGGGTTCAAGGCCAGGTTGGACGGGGCTTGGAGCAACCTGGTCTGGTGGAAGGTGTCCCTGCCCACGGCAGGGGGGTTGGAACTGGGTGATTGTTAAGGTCTGTGTGAGCCAACACAAGCAAGATGCAGGAAAAACCACATAACCACGGATGAAATGCAAAGAGTAAATTTATTCTTGTTACCTAATGACTTGGAGAATCCCTGCAGCAGCACCCGGACAGAGGCATACAAAGCAGGGACACAGGCACTAGAGCTTGGTCCTTGCTAGCCAAGAAGAAGAGAAGAAAGAAAAGATCTGCTGCTTTCGCCTGTATGTATCAGGGATTTTCACAGGAGTAGTTTTCCACTGTGCTTTTATCTTTCCCACAGCAGGCCAGGTATCTCAAGAATGTTTGATAAGGTACCTCTGAGTTTATCACAGGCCTAGGTTATCTAAACGTAGACATTCTACCCATCAGCACACAAAACTAAACAATTAGTATGATATATGTGGGTTTTGACATCCCAGCTGCAAGTTACTTCAGTGTTTACAATCCTCCTTGCCAATCTTCCGTTGTATTCCCACAAGGCCACTTCCAACCCAAACCATTCTATGATTCTGCGAAGCCGCACTTCTCCCACTTTAGATGTTCAAGCTCAGTTGTATGGAATTTTTCTTCCTCCCAACGAAAAAGGCAGTACTTTCAGGGCATTTGTCCTGAACATAAAAACGTACAGACTGAAGTTTGGAAAGCTCTGGTACACAAAGGAGGCATTATGCAACAGCACTCTCTAACTTCCTGGGAAGAGGTGTTTTTTCAGTGCCTGTCGGTCCATTGGTGATCCCCTGACACTGCAGCAGCAGCTTCCTCCATCTGTTCCATGTGGTTCTTCCTGACACACAAATCCAGAAAAGTTGTCTCAAGACCACAGAACTGGGATCTCAGGGTGGAAAGTTCAGGAATGCAAAAGACAGGGATGTAAGAGCTGGAGCAATAGGGGCTGGTGAGGAGGGGGTTAGGGAGGTGGTGGCACAGTTGTTCCCTAGGCATGTGTAGGAGCTAGCACAGACTAGCACTGAGCTGCTACTGCTGGGATCCAAACTGAGGTCTATAGAGTTCTGTACAGAGCCCTCATCCATTGAAACTGAATTTGAGAGCTTTTACAGAATCAGGTAAAAATTACAGTTTGTGAGTGAGCAGTAAAGGTAGTCTGAAAAATTATAATTGCATGTTAAAAGCTATTTCAAAATAACATTTAATATCATTAGAAGAATTGTATCCAGATATAGTATTGAATACACTTAATCATTACTCAATGCTCCATATTTTAAGTTCAGCTGTTCTTTGGCAGTTGTCTTGGTTGCACCTACTATGTTTTTCCTTCAGGAAAATGAAATCCTTCTGAGTATTTAAATATGTCTCCCTCTGTGTATCATTCACTGTGACTATGCTATCTCAAAGCTGAAGTATCCAAAAGAGAAAACTAAGCTTGGTTATTTTGAAAACAAGCAAAGAACTATACAGTAAAGCAAAAGCGTTTTCTCTCCTGTTCTTGATACTGAGTTCTAGGTAAAAGTTTGTCAGATTAATCTACAGTTAATTTACTCTGCTTTGGCAGTACCAGTGTTAGAGCAGTACAATCCTCCTTCATGTGGATTTAACAGCAGTAGCATAAGTAAAATGACTACAGTTAGCTCCATATAGAAAAGGAATAAAGTTACATGGCTAGAGATACCATCAGGCCTATGTAACTGTGCCCCTCCACCACCCTAGCAGGACTTTTTTTAGAGCCCTTTACCTCCTTATTCACATACTATTTATAATGATAGATCTGCTTAGATACTAAATTTTAAAGAACTTTTTTCTTCTTAAGAATTAGATTCTGCTGCAGTGAAAGGATTCTGCAAGTCATAAATATCTGAGGCTATTTCAAGCAGCCATCTGCAGAACCACAGGACAAAGGTAAATGTATGAAGGCAGGAGTTAGAAGCAAGTAATATTTTTGTAGAAGGTAAGATAATCTTAGAGACGTATACAGATCTAAGTTACTGATTTCTGTTTCTAAAGTTCACCACTACAGCTGAGGAGGAAGTGACTGATGTCCAATCCCCTGCAAATCTGATGTACAGGCAGCCAGAATGGGACATACCCTTTTTCAAGGGGAAGGATGACAAACCCCTCAATCTAAATAACTGGTTCACCACCTCCAGTTAGCGATAAACCTATGTGAAGACACAGGTTTGTAGCCTATGGGAGAATGTAAAACAAAAGATTTGATGGCAAAAAGTTGTCTTAGATGTTAATAGCCTGTTTGACAGCACATCATCAGGATTTTAAGGGAAATACCCGAGGATGGAATGCAACCACCAGAAAATTGAAAGTAAAACTACCAAATCATCTTGAGTATTAGCAATGCTCTCTTTAAAAATTACTGAAGATATAATAGTAATGAACACAAATATTTTAAAAATATCCTGTTTCAGTCTTCCAGTAACGCTTTAAAAGGATAACTTTTCACTTACGCTCATTCCAACAGCATTAGAGATCATTAATAAATTATATCAATACAAATAATTCTTAGTGACTACACAATATTACACTTCAGTCTATCACTTCCCTTAACTGTAAAAATGCAGAGAAGCTATTTAAGTTTAGCATAAGCCTATTATAGTACTACATTCATAGAGCATTACAGTATTATCATAATAAAGCACATTTTTCAGTGTTTCACTATTTTAGTTTATAACGCAAAGATGAAGACTTCATATATCTGTAGGTAAAAACCACTGCAGAGTAGCCTTCCATGTTTGTCATGTGAGTTTTGAAAAAAAATAATCCTTGATCTTGCAACCTGGTGACACTGAACCACACATTTTGTATGTCCTTTTTAATTAGCAAAAACAAGAGTGGTGAATTCCAGTACCCAGCACATTTACCTCAGTTGTGATTTTCCATAACTCAAGCACATACCAGTCTACAGGTATATCTTACAAAACCAATTTTTCTGGAGGCAAAGGTGTTTAAAAAAAGCTCAGAAGAGACAAAACTTTTTACCATGAAAAATAAGATAAACCTCCCCTCCCAGACAAATTGGCATTTCAAATTCAGTCAGATAATCCCCTAAATATGAAAATACAATGGAATCCATCTCCTCATTTAAAAAACATTATACTATGCCTTTTGTTGTATGTGTTGCTACAATGGTGCTTAACCGCTGGCCATCAGAAGCCTCCTTCAGACATGCAGCTGTGCTGTTTGGTGGTAGAACTAATCCCTGTCTTCCACCTCCTGGGCAGTGGTAACAGTGATGTTCCGAAATAAGTTTCACCTAAAGCATTACTGTAGTCATGGTGCTGTGATGATCTCCCTACCTATTTTAACACCTCGGAACAGTCAAATACATTCTTTTCTATAAAAAGTGTTCTTTAAAAAAAATAGTTTTATTTTCATTTTAATTAGGCTGTTGGTACACAGTAATTTATATATTTACAGAATTATCTTTAGTCATATTTCAGAAGTTGCAAAGTGACCTTAGTCTCTGAAAGAAGTTTTTTAATTAGAAAAACTGAATTAGAATATTTTTAGTCAATTAATTAAAATAAGAACACCTCAAGTAATGGAAATTACAAAATGTTAGTGCATAGGTTTGTCTTTTATGCATGTTTGTCTTTTATTTAGGAATCACTAATCCTGAAGAATGCTATTATAGTACAGAGTTGAAATTACAAACATGGTAAGTCTGCAGTTATTTGCACAATGCTAAGACTTATAAAATATATCTGTTTGAAATTCAGGTGATTTGTATAGAAGCTGGTAAGTTTTAGGAGAAGTTAAAGAAAAGAGAAGTAGAAGCAGGCTCTAACCTCAGGAAATGGCTTATATGCAAACTGACTGTACACTGACATGCAATATTAGCTTTCTCTTAAATTTACTTTTAGAACATAGTTCCAAAAGCAGTTTAAAATACTTACTTGAGAAGTTATTGGATAAATGGTACAGTTGCTACTTTCACCAAGTCAAAAATATTCTTCCTTTATTTACAAAATCTCTTTAATCCTTCACATTGAAAACAAGTAAAAGAATACAGTTAACTATGATAAATTACCACTAAACTGTACTTTTTTGTTTCCCCCACAGGAACTGAAGAATCCTGCTTTTTAACACCAACTCAGAAGCTTGGATTATTGAAGAGCACTCCACAAGTGCAGGAAGAAAACCCAAAATGTAGTTTCAAAACTGGGGAAAAAAGAAGAGAATTTCAGTAAAGTTTTCCCTTTTTTTTGCTATTTATTCACCACGAGCCAACTGTCTGACCTGTGGCTTAACTTTCCATGTTTTCAAGGAAGTCACATTCGACACTTTCTTCAAGCTGTTGCAAGATCTTTATGCCATTACTGCCAACATAGTCCACAGAGAGAGATGCAGAAGTATGTGAATTCTGGGATTCACTCCTGCTTGTTGTAAATGCACAACAGAGAGTCTTGAAGAAGGGCATAAGCTGGGTGATGCTAGATATAGAGTGGAAGTTCAAAAGAGGAAATTTGTGCTTCTTGGAAATTCCGTCCGTGTTGTTTGTTTCCTGTAAACAAACAAACAGGGATTTACTGAAGGTTTTGAATGAAGAAACAATGTTGTTATGGCTTGTCTGAACCCTGTACTTATGCACTTTTTTCATACTAGGAGATCCACAGCCTACAACTGTATCACAATATAAATGGTAGAGATGGTATACCGAGTTACTTCTATATTTGGATACAAGGTTCCATTAAATCAAAGTCTCACAAGTTCAGAAGACTGCAAATTTGAACTAGCCTTCAGAATTAGGTATCAAACAACAACAGAATACAAAGATATCTCTGATAAACACTAATGCTCCTATTTCCTTTTCTGGAAGAATTAATATGAAACCTTAATGGTAATTTAAAGCACTATTATGGTAAACTTTTTTGACAAAGTACATCATGCTCTTTTTTATAAATACTGGTCCTGTCTGAGATAAATTGTTTTCACAGGATGGTTGAGGGCAGATTTAAGGGAACAACAGGAAAACTGCCGGTTGTTCCCTCACACCCAAAAGCAATCTGACACCTTCAAGACATGTATGTGAAAGCAGGCAGATAATTTCTAAAAGCCTCGTGAATTTTATTAGAATATCTGAAAACCTCCTGTCTAACTTACTTTTCTGAACAAGTGACAAGATATTAGGTTAATGGATTTAAAAAAAAAATAAAATTAAATGAAGCATGCTTTTTTACCCCGTATTTCATCTTCAGCAGATCCATGATTCTTATAATGTGTGGTTTGCATTCCTGGTGATTTTCTACCAGATGAGAGGTCACAGTAGATGACTCTGTGTCCACCTCTGGGACAAACGCCCATTTGTACCTGAAACAAATGGATTACTTAATAAGAAGACAGGCAATAAAAATCCTTGTTTGGATCATACATAGTTTAGTAGAGCACTGGTTTGTTTACAGAAAGAGCTGTCATAACTACAATTTTATGCTACTACTAGAGCCAAACTTAATGAACAAGGAGGTTACTATCATGTCAGTATTTAAATGCAACTGGCTCAAAAATAATCCCGAGTGTGTGCAAAAGGAAAACAAAGAACAGTCTCTGTCTTCATTTTCTCCAAGTTTTTCCAGGTTAGAGAACCTCCTAATAAGGATGGTGAAATCCTCCTACGCTGACAAATGCCCCAAATTACGTTTGTCTTAAGTATCAGCATTTGCACTTCTGATGGCAAAATTAAGTCTAGAAGAAAATCGACGTGGAATTACTTTAAAGGATAAGAATGGTAACAACCTGGAGAACAGGTAAGTAATTAGAGGACTTACATTTGAAACAACTGCATCCTGTCAGGTGGAAATGAAAGTGCTGTGTCCAAAAATTTACAAGCTGATAAATACAAGGACAACTCATTCTGCTGTATGTCAGATCCACTGCCATCACCTGAGACTTTCTGTTTGCTTATTTTGCTGTTGCTCCTGTGTTAGTTACAATTAAGAAACATACCATTAAAACATAAAACCACTAAATGTTTTTCATTCTCCAAAAGAGAAATGGACACATTTGCACAAATGAGCACTTGAACTTATGCACAACAAAACCTATTTTTATTCTGCATGAGTACTATGATTAATATAAAAGGCTGTTAGAAGAAAAAGTAATCTAAATTTTTTTTTTAATGGCAACATGTTAAAATATTCAAATGCTGACTTAGCACCTCTTCTATTTTTGTATGCAATTAATAAATGATACTTATATTTTTTAACATATTGCTATTTTAGCTATCCCACTGTCTCTTCGCTATCCCAGAGAATTAATTAATTAAGTGAATAAAAAATTGCAGATAGCGAACAAGCACAATCATTAACAGGTTTCCCAAGTTTTCTATCAGACAAATGCTAATTCTTACTTTGATGGTTCATCTTCTTCAGTTAAATCTTCTTCCAGCTGTAGAAATGTCTGAATCTTTAAAGAAATAAATTATTTATGGGATGCTGAAATGTTCATACAACTCAATCACAAAAAAGATATGCTCCACGTAGTATAAGGAACTTAATACGTAAGGACTCTTTATTTACACTTATGACTTGCCACAAATTAACAAATCATGCAATAGATTACAGTAACAACAAGAACAAAATTAATCAAGGTAATTCTTAATGACAATGTTAATTGTTTTCCCAAATTATAAGCCTACTGCGAAACTACGCAAAAATTTCCTTTTTCAAACAAGGGGTGTATTTGGGAGGAAGAAAAAGGTGAAAAAGGACAAAACACAAACTAATTTGTTTCAAATAACTACTTATTCCTTACCAATTCAGTTACCATGATTGGCCACAATGAGGTTAGATGCTGAGGAGAAATCCTTAACAAAAGAACCCTGAAGAAGAGAAACATCTGTGCAGCAACTATAGAAGTCTGCCCAACACGGAGGTTCTCAGTCAATCGTTCTGAAATAAACATTACAAAGGTAAAAAACCTGACCAAACAAAAAAGAGTAGTATTTTCCTAGACATGTGTTGTTTCAGAAAATAAAATTGTAGAAGGTGGCAAAACAAAATTTGTGCTTTATCACCAGTTTTGGGTTGAGTCCCTTGCACTCTATTAACAAAACTATGATTCAGAAAAAGTCTGTAGACATGGTGATTTTAAATTGGGCAAAATTTTGTCAAAACTGACAGGTAAGGAGAACAACAACAGTCCAAGAGTGTCTGGAAGACTGCTATAAAATAATCATGTTTCCAGTTATATTTCCAGACCAAAGGCTTTGAAACCCAGATTCCTGTGTCCCTCTTAATGAGATTATTTATTTGTTAGAATTCAGAGATTCACAGCATCATAAATTTTGTTAAAAACTTTTAAAAAATTGAAGTATGTATTGGAAAACAGGTGACATTCCTTTCTTACACAATTTATATATGTGTTACAGCTGAAAAAAAATAGGTGAAATTAAAAATCTTACCTTGTATTAAGGGAAGATAGAGATGATACTGATCAATCTCTCCACTAAAGACAGCAAAAGCTTGCCGCTTTAACAACATTGCTTTTTGCTCAAAACTTGGGTAGAGTTTTAAGGCGCTGCTCTGCATATCTGTAACAGAGATAAGAATTACCTACCCTATAAAGACTTCTTGTGTTTTGGGCTGAAAATAATTCCCATGTCCAGAAATATTTTGAAAAGAAAAACTCTCTTTAGGCCTACTAATTGGAATAATAAATTGGTGTTGATCCAGATCTGCTCACACTAGCAGAAAAATTACATATGAGACAAGCACTGCAGCTCCAATGATGTCACAATTCGGCAACTTAAAATCATAGCAAAATGTGAATGCAGGAGTTCTAGAATTAGCATTTCTAGAACAAAAATACTTATGGGGTGTTTTAGATGTGTCCAAAATACAGAATTAACTTAGCACAGCTTTTAGCTGTGAATAAAGTTGGCAACATACTCCATTATGCAAATACATTGTCTGCATTTTATTGATACTTTAGTATATTAAAAATGTACCCAATAGCTCAAATGCAAATAATTTCAAATGAATGTAGAAATAAGTTATCAGAAGCTGATACTTACTCATCAAATCTTTAAACATAGTTTTCTCATGTGTTAGAAGATGATCAATAATGGATCTCCAGCTGAATAAGATATAGAAGGAATTAGGTAACCAGAGAAAGGTTTGGTATAGATTCACCTCAGAAAATATTTTGGTCAAATATTTCGTACAAGGAAACAGTTTCCAAATGGTATTCAGTATACATTGGCATTCAGTATGACATTCAGTATGACATTCAAGGGCATTCAATATGATATTCAATATCTGGTTTAACTCACACTGCATTCTAGGTCCTCCAGCTCTACTGTATGCAGCTCCCTAATCACTAAGGGGAGTATCAGCATGAGACAAGTTTATTCTTCTGCAGTATAATGAAAACATCAGTGCTTTTACTAGTTTTTACTGCATTTACTAGTTAGTTGTTGAGACCCATTTTTATCATTATTACATTCTGTAAGTGCTAAACAGAATTTTCTTTCCAATATTAGCCATTCTCCCTTAAAGCCTTTCTTTGCAAATTTAGAATAGAATCTTGGAGTGCTGCAATCTCATGTCTTACTGAGTGCATGAAGTGTCCATCTGGAAGAAAGCTGGATCCATATACAACTCAACAACTTCCTTTTTCCATGCTCGCTTGGTATAGGCATATCCACTCAATGAGCTGAGCAACTGAGCACCAGCACGAAAACTCGGAATGTTGTAGGCACTGGGGGAAGAGAACAATAGTGATAAATATATATTTTTTTTTAAAGTGAAGTTTATGTAACCAGAAAATTAACTCCGGGATTCCCCAGAACTTCTAACCAAATTCTCTCAGTAATAGGCTATGTCTACATTAGCTCGTAACTTGGAGCAGCAGCAGACGAGTAGATCAAAAGAGTTTGTGCAGAAACTCCTCACATTTTCAGTATACCTGGTTTGGAGAGATATTTTCAGATTAGATGTACCACAGTATTGCCTGTCTCCACTACAGATGTAGTTAAAAATTTCCCCAAAATAAAGTTTCCAATAAGCTTTGAATTCTCATCAGCAGCCCCCTTTGGAAGGTACCACACTAGACTTCATGTGTCATTCAGATAACATGCATCAGTTCTCATGTCATCTTCTGTATAAAAATCTCACAAATAAGCCTTTTTCTCCTTGTGCTGCCCTATGCATCATCCCACCACAAATCTGGACACAATGCTCTGCAAGGCACAGTAGGAAAGGAGCACAGGGCTCAAGTCAAAACTGGTAGGAGCAAGGTGAAGAGACTGCATGAACTGTTGCTTGTCCTCTGGCACCTCAGTTTCACTGAAGACAGATGCCAAGCAGCATCCTGCTACAAATCCTTGCTACAGTAACTGCTTTGCCCATGGCTGAAAAAAGGTTTCAGATTGGTGAGGTGGTGCTCAAACTGGCAGGAATGTGACTTTTGGTTGAGAAGGGATGCTGTCAAGGTCCTCTGTTGTGAGGTGGCACCACACCTTCACAGAAGGCTTCAGCAGCCTCTGTGTTTTCAAGGGGGAGGCTATATTGATTTTTTGCACAGCCCTGCAACCAAGCTCCTGCCAAGCTGGGGAGGACAGGGGCATGAAGACAGTATTGGAGGTTATAGTCCAACTGCTGAGGAGCACATATGAGTAACATGAAAATCATCCAGCACATCTTTGGTCCTGATGAAGGCTTCACATTCTTAACCAGTAACCATCTCACTATGGTTATGGCTATACAGCTCACATGGACTGCTGGCCTTGCCAGGCTGACACTGAAGAATCATCAAGGGACATCTGTAGGCATCTCAGCAACTTCATGAGGACTCTGACGCTTATGTCTTTTCAACCATCTGTCAGAATGAAGGGAATGGTAGTATAATCCTTTCAAGGAAAAAAAAAAAAAAAAAGCCAGCTGACTCCTGGCATTCAGATCTCCATTTGCATTGCAGAAGTCGTCATTTATCCCCGTGCCAGGTCACATCCTGACAGCAGTGGTGCCCATGCCAATTTTAACTGTGCATTTCCACACACAGGGCAGAGATGGAATGAATGTTTGGCTTGCAGCTGCTGGCTTGCAGCAGGCCCAGCACAGCAGGGTGATGACAGCATTCCAGAAACGTTTTCAGTGGTGTCTGTATGCAGGCTTTTCCGTATCTTCTGCAAATGGTGAGGATATCAGATACATGTGCACGATGGTATATACACTCAGTAGATCAAGAATCTGACTGACTTGGTTAGGGTTGAAGTGGGCAGAAGACATTGCAGTAGATACAATGAAAAATGCACAAATATAATGAATAGAAAAGAGTGGCTTCCCAAAATTTCTCTGCATCATTTTTAATCCGTCCTCCTTGAGAGGGAGCATGGAAATGTCTTCAACCCCTGCTGCACCCTGAGGCTTGCTGGCTTTACTTGCTCAGTTCCCAGCGACACACTACCCATCATCCCATTTAGGCATGCTTGATTACTCTGGTTTATATCTTCCCTGACTCTCTATACCTTTTTTTCCCTCTTTGCTGCATATCAGCTCACGGTTTTGACTGTGACCTAATAATGCTTGAGACAATCCTCCTTCCCTCCCTGACCCCCGTGAGCTGTGGATGATGCTCTCCCACACCTCTGTATAGATTGGTCTGCTCAGAAAAATGTAGTAGCCAAAAGGAGGCAGCCAGCAGGAACAGCTACAACTCAGATAAGCAGAACTGGGGGCAAGCAGGAAAAGGAAGGAGAGGGTTGTTTCCTGCCACTTAGCAGAGAACTGCTAGAAAAAGGAGGATTTGCCTTCTAAGAGATCTGTGAATAGCACTGGGAGAAACCAGGGGGAGGGATGCATGAGGAAGGCTGAGGAAGCAGGACCAGCTGATAAGATAGAAGGAAACCCACACAGAAAGGAAACATTCTCCTCTCCCTCCTCCTGTTCCTGTGGGAAAGGGGTTATACTGTTCAGCTGACAGAGGATATCATCTATCTCTCTCATACCTATGCTTTTGGCTGAAAAAATAGGCAGTGTAGGGAGTTACTGCACTCTTTCTACTTCATGATGGCTCCTGTCACCTGTTCAGTGTTCTGCTGCCCCATCCCTCAGCCTCTTTCCATTACCTAACATACACAGAAAGGGGAGCTTTAAGTTAAGGCCAAAAACCTAGATGGGAGAAACACCTATAGCTAAACATCTGTTTCTAGCTGTCACAAAGCTCAAACAACAACAGATTTCAGTTCCTGGGGGAAATACAGCTCATACCTTATTAGAATGGAAAAAGAGGAGAGGATAAACACAACTATGTATGTTCCCATGTGGGCCAACAGGGTCCATAAAGACACATAATTAACAGAATTTGGCCCACAAGGCCAAACTAGCACAATGCTGGTGGGAAAGGAGAGGGCAGGAAAGGGCTTTATAGTCTCCATGCCTCTTACTAGATCTCACCCAACCTGACTTGCACACATGGAAAATGGGGGCTCTGCTGTCCACCCAGCCATCAGCCATGCAGCAGGCAGAGCTGCTTCTCCCAGCAAGTGCCCAGTAACCACCACCACCAGGGAAGATAGTTCAGTGGTCCTCCTGCTGGGGCTGTCCTTCTCCCATCTCTTCAGAGCCTCCTGCTCCCAGGCTTTTGCCAGTTGGGTATCATGTGAGCCATGTCAGTCATGCTCAGCATCCTGCAGATGCCTTTCCACTACAGCCTTCATCATGTTCCTCTCTCTGAAGTGCTCTCTTGGTCTCTGGGTGCTAAAAGGTAGCCCCGTGGGGTGCATACTGCCTCCTGCCCACAGCAGCATGGGAACAAGGTGGAGTGACATCTGCTGCAACTTCCTCCTCGCAGGACTCTGTGGAGGAGAGAACAACAAACCCATCAGTGCCTTTTAGGATACACGATAGTTTCTTGCCTGTGGCCTTTCTCCTCCTAGCTTCTGGTTTTCTTCAAGGAGCCAAGGTTAAAGCTTTTGAGCACAGAGAGGACCTCCTGTCAGTGTGTGTTCTCAATGTGCTCCATGCCATGCTCCTGCCTGCCCAGACCAAGGAATAACCTAGGGCTGTGTGCTTGAGGAGACACACGCAACAGTGTGGGCTGTCCCTCCACCTGCAGTCAATACTCAGAATGCCCCAACACAGAAGTTTGCTGGATAAGGTTAGGACATGCCAGGGATTCAGAGCTCTGTGAGCGGCAATGACATGTCAGCAGATGTGACAGTGTCCCTTTTACTCCTAAAACCATAGGAGATGCACGGCCTCAGCTGAGTGCCTACAGGAGGCTGTCTGCCACAACCAGGGACAAGGGCACAGTACCACACTTTGTGTCCTGTGGAGTCAAAGCCTCGCAGGTGAGACTGCATTATTGATGCCCACTGCCAGTGCCTGGGCAACAGTGGGACAGACAGTGATATTTCTGGCTTATTTGTATGCAAGGCAAATTGAGTGTCACCACAAAACTCCATGGATCCTCAGTTAAGAGACTGCTTTATGCTCTGAATAAACGCTGCCAACACCAGACCATCAGCCTGCCCTGCCTGGTGGGGATAAGACCCTGGCAGCATGCTCTTATCGCAGAAGCCTGGAGGGGGCTGCATTATCCCCAGTTGCTGTGCACACAGCTGACCCCTGGCCTGGCCCGAGGCAGGCCCATGGGCAGAACCCATGGTTTCTGACACAGGTGACTGATACATGCAAGATTTGTATCACATCTCATGGTCCCAGGGCAACTTCTTCTAAAGACAAAGCAACCTTTGTGGTCAAAGCAATGATCCATAGAGCTATGCTACTGCTCTGAACAAAATACCTTAATTTCCACCAAAAATGAAAGCATTAATTAATTCACTCACAAAGTCACCATTAAAATGAACATCTGTACACATACCTGGGTTTTAACCAACAGCTCTCCTGAAGCCAGCTGTGGTGTGGAAAGGAGTTTGTGGATGAAAACGGTCCATGGATGTGCCCCTGTCCAGATTGTCCTGTAGGGTTCAGGGACAGTATGCACCCCTCTACATACTACTGCATGGTGATCCTCAGACTTGAGTTGAAATGGACTGCAGGCTTGGTGGTGAGCAGGTACTTAAAGATTTCTTCCAGCTTTCTGCAATGGATACATGTCTACTGAGAGGTTCCTTATCTCCGATTGCTGTTCTGGTCTTCGTCCAGACTACCAACAAACTTTTGGTCACGTCACAGAAAAGACTCAGCAGTGGCACTGTTTCCTTGTCACCCTTCTTCCCCAACAGGCAGAAAAGGTTGGCAGAATTGGCAGAAATTGAAAAGCAATGACAGTAAAGGACAGTAAAAGCAATAGCATTCAGCAGTGGAGAAAGGCAACAGGGCAGTTAAAGTAGCAAGGGATGATGTGTCAGAAGAAACCCAGAAGGGTAAGGAAGAAGCAGCAGAAAGACTGGTATCAGTTGCAGTGAACAGCTAAGAGCCCGCAGTAGACAGAAGCAGTAGGGCAGGATAACTTGGCTCACAAGAACAGCTTTAGGATGTCCCAAGTCTGATAGGCTTCTGCTGGCACGTCTGGTATGTATGAGCAAGATCTCCTCACAGCAGTGCAGTCAGGAATTAGCGAGCCTTGATGGGTCACTTTTGTATAGGAGCTTCTATTAGCTTCCTCCAAAAGGAATTTAGTTCATGCACTAAAACCACCTGGCGTACCGAACCAGCTTTTAATAAATGGAGACAAATCAAGAGATTCACTTCAAAACTACACTACTGCTCTAATCAAATTGCTAATGTTAACATAGTCACCAAGTATTATCCTGAATTCTGATCATCTATTGCAGGAAAAAGAATGCTCAGGAAAAACACTCTAAAAGCACAAAACCACAATTTAATGCAGAACATGGCAATGTCTCTAATGCTGCAAACATGTGGTATGGCAGGGTTGACAGACTACTCTTAGATGTCTACGACAAGAAGGGATTTAGTATTATTAGCATAAACTTATTGAATATGTAAGATAATCCTCCCAAAAGGGAAGTTTTGTATTACCCTACTACGGAGAACGGCTCATCATTCAAGCTGTAAGTTCACCAGAAAACTAAGGCACAGAGAATTTAGAACAGCTGACAGGCTCAGCGACTCTTCAGCTAGCAATTCGGTGAAATAATTGTTACAAAATCCTACCGGCCTAAATATCAATTAGTTATGCTCATTACCTGTGCTCTTCCAGTTGGGAGGCCTGTGTGTGTGAACAGCAGGAAGAGAGTGGTGAAACATATTCCCAGAGCTTTATTTTAACTAACTGTGCCTCACTCCTTAGGTCTTCCACAGTGAGTGGAGAGAGAAGCTCTTCTGTTGTATGATTCAAGACAGCAGCGTCTGAGCACAGGAGCTTTACAGGGCTAAGGTTTGTAAAGGAAGTTGGCCTTCCTTGAGAAAATTTTCACTTGTTAATGAGAATAAAATGAGACTTTTTTTCCTAAGGCAAAAGATCAACTATATGGTACAGGAAGGGGAGAACATGCTTCTCTGTCCTATACAGTTAGCAACTAAATTAGAAAATTATTTATGTGAGATTTTATATCTCAGGTGTCCAACTCTTACAATTCCCCATGGCTATTAAGCACTCCTGAGAAGAAGAAGAAAAAAAAGTCTTACAGTGTGGTCAAAAAAATCAGATGTAAGAAAAAGCACATGTGCAGAGAGAGAAGTCACCTGTGATTGCGTAGATAAGGAAACACATAATAAAGCAAACGTGAAATCAATGGCACAGCTTTCTCCTTCTCGTCGCTCCGGTAAACCATGTCCAAAAGAGAAGCAAGAACCTTAAAAATGAAAAGAATGTCTCTTTAAACCTTCAGTTGCTATTTCTGACAAAAAGGGAAAGCATGCCATACCTCTGGCTAGAATGTGTGTGCATATGGGATGTCACAATAAAGATATAAGCTCCCATTTAATCTACCAGGCAAGCCTATGTATTACTCTGCTCAATAATACCAACAAATACCACCCCACTGATGAAAGCAGCAACTACAAAACTGTTCCTACTTACTTCTGCAAGGAGAGAAAGAGCTTGGACACTGTATATTGAAGGAGCAGAGGCAGAAACCATTGAAGATGGTGCCACTGAGGTATCTAAAAGAGGCAAAATCATTTAGTTTTCCTTTCAGACAAGATATGTTTAAATTTTGCTGTTTGATACTTTTCTTTCCAAACAGAACTGTTATTTGCATATTGGTATTACAGTGAAATGCTTCTGGGCATGTTACCACAATGATATAACTCATGCCCCATGCTGTTCTGTCACATGTATTGCATGCACCTGCAATATGTTTTCCTCTGTATTATACACAACCTGCTTAGATTGACACTGAAGGATAATGCATACTTTTGGTTTTACTTTTTGTCTGTATTACTCCCTTCTTATGCAAACCACACACTACCAAACACCTTGTAATCTTCACTGACTTAAGCAGAAGAAAAAAAGTGGTGGAAAGTCAGACAAAACCACATTACCATTCACATCTTCAATGCTGAAGTCATCTGGTAAAATCTGAGGCTGAGCTTTCACTTCTAAGTTCCGGCTCAGCCAGCTAGTCTGTTCCAGAGAAGAACCTGCAATAGTCCCTACAGCCTCCAAGATTTTTTGAGTCACCTCCTATAACATAAAAAGACAATGTGGTGTCACTTGAAAGCTATCATCACTCGGTCAATACAGTGAAGTCCTTTTTATATGGAACATGTCAGGAGGATCACAAGTAGGCACTTCTATCTCTTAGAAACATAAATACTTCTCTGATTTAACTATCTGTGCTCTCAAGATAACCAACTACTGCTCACTTCAAATAAGAACAGACAAGAGAATGAGAAGGAAAAACTTTAAATTAGCTTATCATGGAGGTTTTAGTCATGATTTCCCATGTAAGCCCTTACCGCTAACACAGTATCAACTGGGCATCAGTCCTGCCACACATTAGCTGTCATCTGTCAAAGACATGATCAGCCAGTCACCCTAAGGAAACCAAACCTCAAGTATCCAAAGCAAAGCAGAAGTTACTTGTGAAGAGGCGGTAAGATGATAAGATGGCAAAACTGTCTTTTAATTAATATTATAATTTTGCTGGCCAGTCTCTGAAGCAGAAGTGGAAATTTAATTTCTCTGTTGGCACACTAAAGTAACCATAACACTGTCTCACCTCATAGGTAGCAATTACATTGGCTCAGAGCCAAAACCACCCATGTGGGTAGTGCTTAGGCATAGGAAGAGTCCTGCTCTACGCCACTCCTTCTTTACCTAAAAGGTGAGCTGACAGTAATTTACATTGCCAAATGCAGCTATAAGCTTCAAGGGTAATTAACCTACTAATTTTCCTAGATAGCTTTGAGATTTCAATACTTACACATATGATATGAACTCATGACATCACACTTGTGTTATGATTTAAATTCTGAGAAAAATCATAAAATTACCCAAGGAAAACAGCTTTGAAAAAGCCATAGTTACCACTGTGATTTCATGCATTTTTGACAAAAGTTTGTTAGAGACATTCTGTGCATCATGTCTCTCATATCTGAGTCTCCCATATTTACCAGCGTGGATGCACATTTATACATTCTAAAAGCACATGTAAATTCAGATACAAAGTACAGATCAGGCCATCTCCACTTTTACTTAAATGTACAGTGCCATATTTATGAACTAAAAGGAATACATGTATACACTGTACCTGCAAGTCTTTTTGGTCTTTTTTGTTTTCTATAGTAGGTGTCCTAGTCACAAAGTCATTCAGAGTACTGTGGAAAAATGAATTCACTCCAAGTTAGTAATTGGACAGGTCTACTCAATGACTATAAACCTCTTTCTTTCTTTCTTATGCAGTACCTGAGAAGGAGAAAGTGTCCAGGAGGAGCCAAGTTCAACTGCACAGACTCTTTGAGAAGTCCTAATAAGGACTGGAAGTTCTCCTGCAAGGCTGAGACAGGCAGTCTGCCAAAAAAAAAAAAAACCCAAACCGCACCCAAGTCTGAAGTTAGAGTTAAGGAAAAAAACAAAAAAACCCATATGTGGGTAACTTAGTGGCCTAAAAGCTTCCATCAAGATCAGTTCTTTAGAACCTGCCCCGTCCTAACTGATCCAACAACATGGTATAAATATCCGGCAGCACAAGGAATGTTCATACAGCAGTAAATGCCAGCAGCACATGCAGCATGCCAGCCAGCACTGTAAGAGTGCTGGGTCTTAAGGGGTTGTAAAGGAATAGTTTAGTTAACCACTCCACTGTATGCCAGCTTACTTTATCTCCATAGCTTATCATATACAGTATATTGTACAGTCTCATATAAGGCTTCCATATGAGAAAAGCCAAGTATGTGAAGAAGAGTTTTGATCAAAGGAATATTTCCAATCAGCTGCCTGACCACTACCTGTCCAGCACAGACTGCAGCCATAGCAGTTTTGTTAATTTAAAAGTTTTCTATCCATTCATCTGCAGCACAGAACTGATACAAAGAAAGATCATAAGAAATTATGAAGTATCTTGCTCATGAGATGTCTGAAGTATGTTGCTCTGTTAGTATAAAATAAGGCTTTCAGACTGGCATTATCAACAGATCAATGGAACATAATGTCATAGCCCAGTTATTTTGTGTCTTTCTGTTACTTAACAATGAAGTGGCAACAACCATTTCCTACATAAAGGTGTTCTGTGACATTGTGACATGAAGATAAAAGTAAAGCAGAAATAGTAATGCTGGCTGTTATCTTAACTAGAGTCAAACAGAAAATTCTTTTTTATAATGACTGAATTACCTTTGAATGAAAGCATAACTGAACTGCAGCACTGGAATATCTACAAGAGAAGATTTCTGAAAAATAAAAGCAAAACACACATTATCTGCCATCAGAAAAAAAAGAAGGTCCAAGCTGTTGAACACTTGCGTTCAATGGTTAGCACACCCTTCTTAGAAGCCAATAGGTACTCCTGTACTCAACAGGTGACCAACTATGATAAAACTATCTATACAGCAGTATGAGTTCTAGTAGAGGACTTTCATTCAGAAGCAGGCACATTACTTTGGAATATCTACTACAGTTTATTCAGAGCTGTAGGAGCTCCTACAATGGCGTGCACGGTAGCAAAACTGGTTTCCTTGAAAGCCAGTTGGAAGATAGTAGACTCAATGTGAAGTATTTCTAACTGATCAGGTAAAGGGAGAGAGAAAAATACATCACTGTGTTGTATATCTGCAGCAGCTTTACAAAAATTGTCAGCATCTTTGGTAGTGGAGGACCTCACACCTTTTCATTACCAGCAACTTCTCTAGCAAAATATTCTGAAGAACCTACTTACGTTGATGGCTCAAAACACAGAAACCCACATTCTAAAAACATAACTTATTCAGGAGCAAAAGAGAATCACACTCTTTAAAAAACCCTCCAAACTTTCCTTCTAACAATATTTAGAAAACACATTGGAATAGATCCTGAATATAATATATTAAGAAAATTGAATTATCTTCATGGTTACCTCTTCGCCCTTGATTTGTGATGGTTTCTTGACTACCTCTTTGACTAGGTGTAATATAGTGTCAATTTTCAATGTGTTAAGTGCACATATTAAATCCACAAGAATAAGCTGGGATGCACTAGCCACTGGAAGAATCTGAAAAACCAAACCAAAACAAAAGACATGCCCCTCAGATCACTGTACCAGGCAAAACATGAAGTTGAAAAAACAGCTTTTTTGTGTGATTATTCAAGTATCTATATTTATACAAAACATCAAGTAGACAAGTTAAATCAAACATGCAACAATTTGCCATACACAGATCTTCTCCCAACACCTTCATGAAATCAGCTTCATCATGCTTAAATAAAAGAAGAAAAGAAAGAGGTGTTCTACTGAGAATAGATGCTTTGTTCCAGACAATAACCTTTCTCTGGAAATGGAGCTGATCCAAGTTTTTAAAAATATAATTGGCAAGTTGCAATCCTAAGATTACAATCCAGTATTGAATAAAAAATGGCTATTACTATAAGTCTTAAACTGCCCTTTTTATTTGATGACTTAATTAGGTTTAATTGTAGTCCTGATGCTTTGTGGAATTACATATAAATAAGCATTTCAGATTTTTCAGTGACTTGACATTGCCATATGTAAAAAAACCCAAAGAATCTATAAACAAGCCCAGAGTTTAGGACTGATCATACACATGTAATTGCCTTTACACTGGAAAACTAAGGGTGCCTTTATTTAGTTTCACCTTGATTTTACTTTGATTCCTATGAGGTTTCTTGCTATTCCATACTGCTGCAATTGCTGCCATCAACTGGATTCCAAGTTGTGCTGTCAATGGATTCATGAAGTCCAGTATTTTAGTTCTTAATGTCTACAGAGGGGAGAAAAGTTAACCGTCAATGCTAAACTTTGAGATAGCCTTTGCCTTCCATAGTCTGTAAACCATTCTTCCTTTTCCCAAGATGTTCAGAAAATACACAGCAACAAAATAATCTCTCTATATACTTGGCTGTCAGATTAGTTTTGATAATTTATTTATGAGTTAGTGTATCCTTCTTACAGATGGAAGGCACATTTGTTGGAAAACAGATTGCAAATTAGAAAAAAATAACTTCTTGTGTTATATTCTCTCTGCTCCTACAGATATTTTTCACTACTATGATTTACCAGTATCCACAGAAAAAGGGAAAAGTCTAGTATATTTATTTCTTCAGGTACAATGTTCTACTGCCTGTGGAAGGTGCAGACAATTCAGAGGCAGCTGGCTCTACAGCAGCTATTAACAGAAGCTCACAGAAAAAGCAAAACATGAAATAGATCAGGTAAGGGTGAAGGTGGGCAAAAGAACAGGAAAAAATCTACTTTTGTGGGTAGGTACTGTGCAAGTCTGTAGCTCATGAGAGTTCTTAAATTCTGTGTGGCCCAATATAATTCTGGGAATGGAAAACTATTCCTATGAACTCTATGTGAAATACTGCTGAGAGGGGATGATAAGGATGAGGAGATACACAGCAGTTTAAAAGAACTCCTACTTTGGTTGCTTTAAAGTAGACTGAAGAAGAGCCTTTAGTTGTTCCAAAAAAGTCTGTTGGTCTTTTTTGAGAGTCTTCCCTCTTTATAATGCTCCAAAGAAGGGACATGGTATTAATAATGCGAGGCAATTCTTCCAAAATGGCATTCCTAGCATTTCTCAGGTTTGCAGGTTCAGCTAAAGATGACTAGAAAACCAAAAAATATGAATATTAAAATACACTGTATTTTGCAACACAGAGTGACTGCTCTTATACAATAATTAGGAGAATTATAGTAAACTTGTGTAATGAAAACTTTAAAAATAATTCAACCATTCTATTTCTGAAATATAATGCTGCTATGAGAGTCTACTGAATTTGGTGTTTACTATTGTGGCACAGAGAGAATTGATTTGTCTAGGAAACTGTTAGGATAATATCCTCTTCTGATAAATGTTATAGGAATAAAAATTGTAGAGAGCACATTAGCAAGTTATCAGTGCAAAAGAAAATAGAAAACTTTGTTATTGACAGAACAACTGTAGACATGCTACACAGGACTAATATTTGCATAGCCAAGATCATCATGAACATTGCTTGAAATTAACTTTCCTGTCTTCAAATAGAGAAATTAAGTTCAGTCTCCCTCCATTTACACTTTTAGTTAGTTCACTTCTTCTGGTATGCTCTGAGGTTTCTCTAAGGTTATCTTCTCGTACAAGCACCACTTCACTACTTATAGTCACCTCTGAATGAAAAATGGATGCATGCTGGTGCTGAGGTGTCAAGTGAGTGGTAAGCATGAAGCACTTACCTTTCTGGTTTGGTTGGGGTGATCCAGAAGGCAGTAGTGACCAATGGTTGTCAGACCTTCCAAAAGGGTTAGTGGGTAATCAGGTGTAACATTTTCTCTTTTAGAAGTTAAGCTTTGGAGGAAGAAAAAAAAAAGAAAAAATGGTTAACGGGCCAAGTAGTATTTCCGTAATTAAAAATTCCAGTAGAAATCTGTTTCTATTCAGTGGCTAAAAGAATACTGGAACAACCAGACAGGAATATCAAATCAAAGAATTCAGACTACGCTTGGACAACCCTGTTTCCTTGTCTAGATCTTTTAGAGTATTATTCCCCACCAGTCCTTTCACTTACTGCCTGTTCTGAACAGTATCACTGTATTTTTCTTCTCCAGGGTCTCTCTCCCCAATTAGTCCTCCAAAATCCTCATTTTTTTCAAAACTGGGAACTTCATTTTACTTGGATGGCAGGCAGAGGGGAACAGGAAGTATCACAGCTGCTGGTCATTCTTGCAACCGCAGTGAGCCCTGCTGCAACAATACTGCCTCCACCGCACCTGGGCTCAAGGGACAGATGCCTGCATGTGCAGCAAGGTTTGAGGATCAGACTCTGGGAGCCAGAGTGCTAAAACAGTAAATCACTATGCACTACACTCTAAGAGGAACTTTAAAAAGTTTCAGCATAACAAATCCCACCTTGCAGACTTCTTACCTTGCATATGTTTTTGCAGGTGTCTTCACAGCTTCATTTTCATACTGCTTGACAAGCTCATCAAGGTTTTTACATATCTGTACAACAAACGGTGCCACAGTCCAGCCTAAAGACTTCCCAAAATAGGGCAGGGAACATGTGACTAAGCCTACCCAAGTGGGATGCATCCCATAGCCATACTCTGGTTGCAGACCTCTAACCACAGCAGAGACGAATAATCCCTGTGAAGTTATTGGGTGTGGATAGACATATTGCATTGCACCAATAGCCTGCTGGAAATTAAGAGCCTGCTGCCATTCCTTAGAGAGGTCTGGCTGATTCTCCTGCTCCTCATGAGTCTGTCCAAGATGGTGCTCCAAGACAATCAATACCTGCAAGAGCTTCAGCAACTCAATCTGGAGTGGGTGTTCACTCCATATTTGATCATGCCCAAAATTGATTAGGCTTTCTTCAAAGAGCTCTTCTTCAGGAACATTATTAACTCCATCTCCCATAAGCAGTTCATACCGTTTCTGACTTGTATACATAGATGCAGACAAAGAAAGAAGAACAAACTCCTGAATTTTGCATCGTCCTAGCAAATTGCGTATGAACTCTATGTTCTTATTCTCTGCTGCCTTTGCCATGGTAGCTAGCTGGGTCATCATTCTAATCAGGACTTCCACACTTTTTACCTGAACGTCTCTGTTGCCAAGCACATCTCTGTGTGTGACCTTCAAGTAGCATGGATAATATGAACGCAGAAAACTGAGACAGAGGTAAGTGAGCAATTCTATTAGAAGAGAATGGGGACACATGGTTGGGGACTGTGTCTGAAGCTTGCCATAAAAACTCTGCCCTACAAGAGCTTCTTGATGGCGAGCTAAGAGATTGTAAATGAGATTCAAATGTGCTGTGGAGCTGGTATCCATGCTGGTACTAGCTACAGCTTCAATAAATTCTTTAGGGTTTGTTTTAAGCACTGCCTCCAGAACAGAAAAAGCATACAATACCCTCTTAGAATCATAAGGCTGCAAATATAGCAGCATGTGTTTGAACAGAGACTCAATCATCTCTTGTTTTTCCTTCTGCTGCTTGAGCAACCTAGAATGGGTAATTTCCTGGAGCTCCAAGTCCACCTCTTCATCACTTGACAGAGACTCTGATGCTTGAGTCCTCTCAGAATCAGCACGCACAAGGTTGAGTGCTACACTGGATTTGGAGCTTTCAGGAAGGAACGCATTGAGACAACTCACATGGTTTGTGGTTTCTTTGCCATCAGTTGCAGCACTGTCATTGTCCTCATTGCTCAGTTCTTGCAGCTCTAAAGAAGGAGAAAAAGAGGATGTATTTTCACTGTCATGGCCTGTGCTGGTGTCTGCTGATTCTGTGTGCTCACTATTATCTTGGTCACCATCTGCTTCATGTGATGTTACTGGATTATAAGAGTCATCATTTTCAGACTGTTCTGTTTTTAACTCTGACTTCTCTGGATCTTTTTCGACTTCTGCCCAAATTGCTTCTCTATCCACAGTAGTAAACTGGCTCAATGGAAGGTTTTCCTCAGAATTGCTCTCAGAGATGCCAGACTCTTTCAAAGAGGTCTTTTTCTTGCAAAGCCAATCATGTATATCTTCTGAAAAAAAAAATAATTAAAAAGAGCTTACAAACATCTATTTCACACAACATCCTTTATACTGAATAAAACATTGTAAGAAAAAAAAGGTTAAAAAGTTATTCTGCTCTAGTCTACTATTAACTGTAAAAAGTGGAGCTAAAACCCCCTGGGCTAAGGCAAGAATTTTATCTTTTTTTCAAAGTGGTAGAGCAGTCCTAACCTACTGGAAGCACAAGAGAATAGGATCAAAACATAAAGCACATGCTGTTTCTCTTACGCTGTAACTCCCTGGATGTGACTTTTTTTTTTTAATGCTTCCTGAGCATAAAATGTTTGTTGAGATCAGGAGGGAAATGAGAAGGATAGCAACAGAGGATTTTTTTTTTTTAAGAGCTAATATTTTATTTGATCACATGCTGTGGAACAAGGAAGGAACAGATTAGATCTGTGTTTGTATAGCATCTAATAAACAGGTCCCTTTGGATGCTATAAATGTCTGCCATCTAACTATTTGCCAATCAAGACAAAAAAACAATTATGCAAGCCTACAGCTAGGTTAACAGTAATGAGACAGACAGGTGACACGGAAGTTTCTTAAACAAAACTACCAGACACTTCACCACCATCTTCCTGCTCTGCTCCAGGAAACAACCTTGGCTACTTGGGCCAAATGGTACAGAGTGCCTCATAGCCATACCACTCCCAGCAACCCCAAACCTGAACAGACTGCCAGCCAGTCTTCGCAGGACTCCACACTTGGAGCGAACCCTGGCTCCATGCCTGTCTCAGTCTTCCTCAGCTGCTCCCCACAAGTCTCTGTCACACTTGTCTGTTCCACATTTGACTCACAGATCACATGTGGTTCACAATGGTTCTCATTACAGGTCTTAAAATGGACATCTTGCAGCTGTCAAATTTAGCCTGTCAAGGTAAAGACACTCCACCACATTCCTAAATTTGGGTGGCTGGAGGTCATCTTCAATTCCAAACATCTCTCTTTGCTTCTACATCCTAGCTCTGGGATACCTCAAGATGTATGCCACAAGGGCTCGGCCCTTCTCTTGAATCAAGACGGATCTTTTTTGGAAAAACACATTTTAATTTTTAGAAGTTAGCAGAATTAGGGATTTTTTAGTATGGTGCAGCCTAAACAGTAAGATGTTCCTCACAATCTGTCTGATTATTTTAAGATGATGCTGAAGGAATCATTAACAAAAAAATATTCTGAATAAAGAAGCCTAGTACGAGGGTGCATGGTGTGCTGGGGCAAGACTGGGTGGAGAGTGTGAGATTTGCCTGTCCATCCTGCCTACTTGAACAGTTCCTGGACTGACATCATCACCAAACTGCTCCTGGATTTCATTTGGTTGCAGACCTAGTTTTGCTCGAGAAGGGATCCTGTGAACAGTGAACACACATGCGGTGTGGATCATCTGGGAATGGCAATGAGAAGAGTGGGACAAGATCCCAGAGCAAAGCAGGGAGCAATCCAAACTAACAATGTAGGTGCAGCCACTGTAATAGAAATTATCATTAAGCCTTCAACTAGCATGACTTACTCCTGAACTCTGTTTTAGGCATCACTAGAGGTACCTGAATGAGGAGGAATCTATGGAAGTGATACAAGACAACTTAGGGTAATAGGATACCATTGCACTTCAGAGACAAACTTCGGTAGGTGTTCAGGAGTATGCAATGCTGTTAGCACTTACAGTTTCAGTCCAAGAACAGTTTTACCTGCTGAATTTTTCTGTTTGATGTAGTGGATGGACGTGCGCTGTGTCTTTGGATGAAGCAACAGCAGCAAGACTGGTTCAAGAATCCGTGCAACATCATTAAGTGAAAGAGCACGGATCAGCCAGCCCTGTGCTGCAGCACCAATTGCACCATCTGAACAATTGAGACTGTCCAGTACCACAAACAGAGACCTGAGTGGAGAAATCAAAATAAAGTACAATTGAAATCCCTAAAAAAGTTAATGCAAACAACAAATAGTGGCAGGGTGGCACCAGACACGGTGAGTGTTTAAGTAAGCACCAGCCAATTGCTCATGTCTGTTAACAATAGCTTGATCATGCACATTTTCCTGAGTTGAGGTCAAGTACACATGCATTTGTAGAAGCAAGGCCATACATATACTCACACTCTAGAAGAGAAGCATATTTTAAAGTTCTTTCACATCTTTATTTAGAAAGACTCTTAATGCTTTTGTCTCATTTTATACAAAGGTTATGATCTCTTAATAGGAAAATTTGTTTTTGCACAAGTAGCTGATTCTATTTTCTTTGGGAAGCTCTTTCTATTTTTACAGAAACTTCTTTCACAAAGGAAGTGCACCATGCACACTGAGTGCTTTGCAAAGTTAACAGTGCAAGAAAGATTAAGATCTTCCTTTTGCTCATTTTTTTGTTCTCTCTACAGAGAACTTTTTCCCACTTCAGAAAAAAGAACAGAACAAAGCATGGTATAGTTAAATATATAAATGCAAGTCTAAGCCAGTGGAAACGGAAAATACCTATCAAAGGACCGATTGTGAGAAGTCACTCTGCTGCCTTGGATCTCTCTGGTCAGATGCCACATGACAGAGAATCTGAACAGCGCTTCCAGCCTTGTCCCCTTTGCAAGGAAACAAAACAGACACATATTTTTTGCAACATTTGTCTTCAAGTAAAGTTTTAGTGATTTTTAAATCTCTAGCAGAACGACAATTATTGTGTAAATGACTGCTAATCCTTCTCAGGTAGTTTAAGAGCATTTTTCTATTTTATAACTGACTAAACCAAAATGCCATGTATCCATGCATGCACAACCAAAACAGCCACAGTGTTTGTAGGAGCAAAAAAATATGTGCCAAGACACCAAACATGTATTTCAGGGCTCTTGTGTATAAATATTTTGGTCTTGGTTTGGTATTATGGAGGTTTACAAGTTGGATAATGAACAGGAATACATTGGTATATTAGGTAGTGTTTATTATTGGGTAATTTTGTTTGAAAGCTTTTAAAAGATTTCCAAACTTCTAAGTTTCAAAATTGCAGGAGCAAAGATATGAAAACAGTACCGAAGACTGAAGGTGGCTGTTATAAGTTTTATTGTGCAAGGCACTTCTAACAAATATACTTAAAGTTATTAAAGAACTGTTCTGTCATTAAACTAGGCAATAAGTGGCTCAAATACAGCTTACTTATTATGAGATCTAAATACTAAGGTGGACACAGGGTCAATGTTATGTTGACATACACCTACAAGGTAATAAAGTTCTTGTTGGAATCTGAGGTTTAAAAATTCAACACAAAGTAAAATGATTTTAGAGTTATTGGTGGAGCTGGGTCAGTTTGGAAATACTGACAAGAAGTTTTTAGATACTACATGATTTGGGCTAAAACTAGAAAAGCTCCAGCATTGACTGACAGACCTTGTATCCAGGGACTAAGTTTAGCTGTAGTCCCATGATGAATAAATCCCAGGTAATTGTAAAGGCACAGACAGAGTCTGTCAGACTCTTGGAAGCCAGAGGGACCGTGGGAGTGAAGATGTGGGGTGGAAGGGAACTGAAGGCAGTCTGGAAAGCACTGGAACAACTCTACAGTGATGAAGGGGCTTCACTGAATACAGAACTTACTTTATCACGATCCAAAAGTGCATGGCAGATAATGTCTTCACAGATATTTGCTGATGGTGCCAAGCAGTGCAGTCTGTAGAACAGTTCCACACAGGCAATATGATGTTCCCGTGTCTCTTTGTTCAGCTGATTCCAGAGCACACAGGCTACTCTCTAGGGAAAAATAGCAAATAACATTAATAATAATAATGATGATGATGTAGTGCCATTTCTTCCCTGACTTAAAAGCTTTCCATTGCATAAATGCCTTCTATTACCAAAATGGATTTCCAAATCGTCTTAGTTTAGCAAAGAGCAAGAATTCAGGTCATACACTCAGACCTAAAGGAATGCAACTTTCCTACCCTAGTAGGACACATAATTGAAATATACGTGTACCAGAAGTTAAGAAAGGCATTTCTGCTTTTATTTTCTGGGTCAGAATTTAACAGATTTTACATGTGTCAGGCACAGCAACTGGAAACACAGTAATCAAGAAAAAGATCTTGTAACCAACCCTCATATCAACACTGATATCAATAAATGGTCAGGAGAAGGAAAGCACCTTTGAAATATACTCAAAACAAGGAGGATGAAGTGTTTTCATTATTATTCACCCACTAACATTTTCTCTTATCTGAAAAGTTAGAGTGGTATCAAAGTTCTCTGTAAGTGTAGCTTTCAAACTAATGAAACCAAACCCTTCATGTCAGAAATCAACTATACCTACCCAAGAATTTGGGCACAAAACCAACTAGCAATTTGAAAATAATCTGCCACTTTTGAACATCCTGTTGGGAAGCACACAAAGAAGAATGTGATTGCTTTCAAATGCTTATGGAAGCAAGAAACAGCAACCTGTCATTGTAACACAAACATGCTGCCCCGAAACATCCCTTCAAATACCATTTGCTTTTCCACCCCATCCTTAGAGGTTCAGTGTAGGTTAGGCAGTAAAAAAGAAAATGGAAATTGACACCTGGTAGAAATCTGTTTTCTCTGAGATGATCTTTAGAACTCCAGGAGCAATGGGAGGCAGGGTAACCATCTGTAGCTTTCCAAAGAAGGGGTTGTGGCCAGATACTTTGTACCGCTTCATTCTGTCTTCTATCACAAGCGCCAGTGACTGGGAATGGTTGATCACCTCCAGCAGCGTGAAGATGGACACATTCTGAACATAGCAGTCATTCACACAACAGCATATTGTCATTAAGGACTTCAGCCACAGAGGGAAGCTGGCATCACAACCTCCTCAGAAGATAAAGGAGAAAAAAGTTTTGGAATAATCCCAAGGTTATAGCCATATTTTCAAGAATTCTTCAATCAAGCTCACGGGACAAAGAGACAAAAATGACCACCCAAATCCAACTGTCATGCTATCATCAAGTCCCTTACTTCAGAAGGAAGTTGCTTCAAAGCAAGTTACATTCTTTTCCCTGTTTCTCCCAGCAGAAAGCTCTTGCAGGACCTCAGTAACCCAGTAACTAGTGGATTCCTGCTTTTCAGTTTATGTTTACTCATAACTAGTTTTCACAGCTGCTGTTTTCCAGCTGTCATTATCAAAAACAACAACAGAGGTCTGCTGATCCAAGTATGCTCTTTTGGGTAGCACTGAGGCATATCATTTCAGAAACCATGAAGCAGACAAGGAACTGATATGGCTAACATCAAGTCAAGCCATTTTTGCCTCTCTTGACTGAATAATCAGATAAAGTTTTGTTAAGGCTTGACTGGAATCAGTTTGTGACTGAAATCAAGTCAAGTTTGAAGTATGAGTTCACACCTCTGGCTTCAAAACCAAATGTTTTAACTGCTTTACTACCACAACAAAATGACTTTTCCTTCTCCACATCAGACAGCTTCTGCATCACATGCAACCCAGACCTTCACTAACAGAGGTTCTCCTTTTGGCTTTAAACCCTCCTGTATTCTCCAGGGTGTGCAGTTTAAAAGAATTTTGAAAATAAACTTCTATAATCCTAGGATGATATTCCAAAGAAACACAATTATAAACGCAAGCCTTCTAAGTTCAGCTACATTGCTGACCACATGGAAGGTTCTGCAAATATGCAGAAGTGTCCATGTCTAGCAGACAGCTCACCTGTGTAGATGATGGGCATATCATCACTTTGCTAAGGAAGACAGCAGAAATTGGTACTGAACTGAGGAAAAGAACCCAATTTTCCCGTTTCCCACCTCTCCATTCACTACAAACCTATCTTGCCAATTAGCCTTCAGGCCAATAACTGCTAAAGCTAATGAACTTGAATTCCCAGAACAAAGAGGCCCTCCAATTACACAAGATTATTATTGTATGTTAGCTTACATTGGACTGCTTTGAATTCTGAGGGTTACAGAAATAGCTGGTTTTGTATCTGTTATGGTTTAGAGCTCCAGTTTTCCACCTATACCCATCTTCCTCTAACACATCCTTTTTTTGGGGGGTGGGTGGGACGATGGGGGGGATGTACACATGGATGACAGGGGGACAGATTTCCTGAAAATCCTGAACCATGCCACAAGGCCCTACAGGTCAGAAGGTCTTTTCATCCCCTCAGCTACAAGTTCTATAATGAAAGCTTTGAAAAGAATGTGAATTTGACAAGTGTGGTAAAAATTGTCCCTCAGCTGCAAGACACAAAACACATGTTGATGTAAGTCTTTAATTCACATAGAACTTGCCTTGAGCCCTATCAAAAGGCATTGCTACCAGCCCTGGTCACAGGTCTTGCAAATAGCCAAGCTCACATGGCTATCTGCATTCTCAAATGCTCATGTTGCCCAGTAAAGAAATCTTTTCTTACCAGGGACCTGAAACAGAGAGAGATACAACTGTTCCATCTCGTCCTCTGAAAGATAGACTGGGAATGTGGTGCAATCCAACAAAAGGTGACAAGCTGCAGCGAAAGCTTCCTTGCAGTCACCTCTGAGGGGTCCCAAGACAAGCATCACTTGTTCTAAGTCCCACTCTTCTTCTTCCTTTTCCTTTTTATTAATAGAGTTGTGGTCAGAAGGAAGAGGATTAGAGCTCTTGTTCTTGAATGGTGACCCTCGAACTGAGAACAAATCTGAAAGCATTTGTTTAAACTGAGGTACAGTGATTTGCTTTGCATCCCATGGGCTCTTTTTCTTGCTAGCACTTTCAGGTAACCTGTAGCCATTCTCTTTTTTCTCTTTTCCACTCAGATTCATTGCTGAGATGCTTTCGTTACTTGTTTCTTGAAATTGCACCCCAAAAATGTATTTACTGGAAAACCTGGCCACCAGCTCTTGAATGCAATACAAAGTCTTCTGAATCCTCCCCCCTTTCTTCCAGACATGATCTCTCTCAAGGGTCACAGTTGGCACCCCCAAGTGCTGAGAGAGCTCTGGGGAGGAAGCACTTAGAACAATGCCACTGTCTTCTGACTTCAGGGGAGGAAACGGAGTCTCATCCTCCTCCTGCAGCACAGACTTCGTCTCCAAGGTTATGTCCACATTTTCTTTTTTCACTGGGCTCTAAAACAGAAATGTTAATGTGGTTTATGTGACACTGTGCAGATAATTTTAAACTATGTAGAACTGTGGCAGGCACTAGGGAACAGCAATGACAGAAACACCCCCTAGTATCTGCAATTTTCAGATAGAGATTACTTTTACAAGATCATGAGACATAGTTATTTCTAAGCAGACCAATTCAATTGCCTTTAAAACCCAACACGTTTGTATAATCCTCACATCTTGACTCATTAAATACCAACAGGTCCATAGGTACAGGTACTTAGCATATGGAAATGTTTCCTTAAAATCAGTTCACCACTAGAATAGTATTACTTATGTTGGATTATTTCTAGTCAAATGCATGCATTTGTTTGACTGCAAAACTCTGTCAAGCTGTGCTTGTGTGACTGCTTTATGCCATCTATTCCTCATTCCCTATCATGGTCTCTTGCACACAAACAATACCACATTGTATTAAACTAAAATATTAATTGAAAGCCTTGCAGACCTAACCAGCTGTAAAGTGAGGCTTGATTTGGCACCTCAAATCTTTAGCAACTGCATGATCCTGAGTGCCTTTTCAAAACCATTAAGATCCCATTCTTCCCCAGAGATAGAATTCCCCAGATTCAAACAAGATTATACTCCCTCATTGTCACAAATAATTCAAACAAGTCAGAACTGAATGCTCCGTGAGAATAACAAGACATCAGGCAGCTCTGGAATGGGCCAAAAAAGATAAGTTTCCAATATCTTTTTTGCTATGCTACAGTTATCATCTAGGTTAAAGGTAGAAGAATTAGCATTTTAAAATAAGTTATGTCACTAACAATTTTAAACATCTATGAGGAGTTGAAAAACACTTACCCCATTTCCACTTCCTGTCTCAATGTCCAAATAGGAAGGGGGCATTTGCACTTTGCTAAGCACCTTAAAACAGGTCTTTAATGCATGAGTGAGTTCTGGTAAACCTAATACCTCCATATTTTCCAGGAGAGACTGCACCATATAACTGAGCATCTGTGGGAGATACTGAGTCTGCACTTCAGAGTAGAGTTCCTAAAATAAATGAGCATTTTTAAAAATAGTTATCATATTTTATTCAGCTGTCTAGCAACACTGCTCAATGATTGATAAAGTCAGTTCACAAATGGTTAAGCTGTACAAACTTGCTTCAGTGCTATTCCTTCTTTCTTCATTCTACATGATGAACACTGAGTCATACCCTAAAAAACTTATGATAATCAGACAGCTACTAAGAGACCAAAAAGTCCCAGGCAATTATTTACCCAAGGAGAAAAAGGTACATTTTTTTCATTCCTTTGATAGAATCACCATATTTCAAAGTGCAAACAATTTTTAATTTGCTAGGCAATAGCATGGGTAGCCATATATGAGTCAGCACATAAAACTATACTTTGCAGGACATACTGTGCATATGCACATGTATGTTAATTTGTTTTCTTTTATTTTTATCACAATATGTATTATTTGACTTTAAGTTTCTTAAGACTTTGAAACAGTTAACTTCAGGTTCCCTTACCAAAGGAATCACGTCAAGAAGAAACACCAATAGTGTGCAGAGTTCTGAAATTGTAGGAGGAGTGCTAATATTTTCAAGAGAATATCTCATCTGTGTGGATTTGTTTCTGGATTGAGAGAAACATTATTTTGTAAGCTTTTTTCCTGTCAAAATTCTTGTTACAATAAAAAAGCTTCATCAAAACCAGCACAAAATACTGAACAGCTAGGCTTTCTGAAGCCAAGTAAAATGGGACTTCTAATACAGCAGGATAAAACATTCTGTCAAAACCACCTAAACTGTAGCATGCAGGATGCTAAAGTGCTTCTAATTTTCAGATTGGATCTCTGTACATGATCTTACTACTTAAAGTATAACCTTCTCTCTTATATTTAGAAAGAGAAAAAATGATAGAGTTCTTTACTTCAAAAAACACTTGTTCTTCCAAGGAAGATTTCTTCACCTCCCCTCCCAAACCCCTTCCTCCTTCAGCTGTCATTTTGAAAGTAATTTTTTTTGTTCTCAGGTTGCTAGTTTCCATCTAATTGTTTACCTATTCTTGAATTATTTTACGATGCAACTTACATATCTGTCTGATTGTAACATGTATTATGTCCCTTCTCGAATTGAAATGCTTCAGTAAACATTATCTCACACAGATAGCTCTTAAGCAGTATTGTTAAGAGCACTATTGTTTAACAATATAAACACCTGAAACAATCTTCAAAACATTTGGTCATGTAATCCCAAAGAAAATCCGTGCTTAAGGATGTGATCAACAAATTGACTGTTTTAACAATTTCCGAAGCATTTTTGTTCTCTTTGATTGCACTGTGTGAAAGAGGAAAAAAGGAGAAAAAAAAGAAACAGCTATCAGTGAAGATTCTAAAAGCATGCACATCACAATATTAACTGATGAGTTCAAAAACCCTTTTCTACCTTTCTCTACAAGCTAAAAGACATTGATTGTTTTGAGTCAAGGACTAAGTCATTCTGGAATAGCTTGAGTTTGAGCATCTTTCTCCCAGATTAAAGAAATTGAGCCTTCAAATTTGAAAATCAAAAAAAGCTAAGAGTTCTCTGACCAGACTGATTCTTGGCCAATATAACTGGATTTAATCAACACCAATCATATGCAGTGTACTTCATTTTCTTCTCTGACAATCAAAAAGAAATCAAGCATGTATGGAGAAAAGGGAAAATTGCGTCTTCTATACAGAAGGTCACTTTATTAAAGACGTAACCTTTCTTAAATTGGTTAGCTTTTAATCAATTATCTCAATATAAAAGATACAGTTTCAGTTCACAGTTGAGAACTTGTAGTTATACCTTGCAAGTGTGTTGCCACTTTGATTGTAGCTAAGTTTGAGATCAGAACCAAGTGCATCTTTGCAGTGGGAATAAAAGGCTCTAATAACTTCAAGGAACAGATCCCCAACAACCTGTGGACCTGCAATTTGAAGGAAGAAGACTCTATTAGTTGCACCAAAGGCAGCTCAGTTACAGACTTGTATAGACTTAAATTAGGGGTAGCTAGACTGAAAAAACACATGATCATCCAAGTAGGAAGAAAATGCTTATGTGGCTTTTTAAAATGTCAGGTTTTCCAGTTAAAATAAAATGAAATATCTAGTCAAATATTTGTTTGTTGTTTTTTTGTGGTTTTGGTTTGTTTGTTGTTTTTTTTTTTTTTTAATTCTAGTTAAATACCGCCTGTTGTTCATTTAATGTAGTACTTGGAAAGCCATAGCACTGGTTCTACATTCACTTAAGTCACTCCTATAAGGCACCTACACCGCAATAATTTATAAATGGGCATAATCATATCCATAGACCTGCAGTTCACATGCCAGAAATAATCACCATGTCTGTATCCATAAGGAAAACAAGCAGTTTCCCAATACACATTTAACATAGTAGCCTTGATTAATTTTTGAGAGACAGAAACTGGAAAAATCTTCAAACTGAAAAGTTCAACTGCCTAAATATATTTTAAAAATGCATAATTTATAAACAGTTTTAGGAAGTAAATAAGTTAGATGTGTGCTGACAACTGCACAACAGTGCTTTTTTGATTTAGCTGAAACTGTCTATAGAGGAGGCAAACAAATAATAAGTACAACACCCTAAACATGGAACCGTTAAAAAAAAGTAGTGTATAAAGCATTCTAATGAATGCTTCTAAAAAGTAGAAAAAGTCAAAGATTCTTGTATATTTAGTTTGCTACCTCTAAAAAAAGTTGCATTGCTGAATCCATTTCAAAAGGAAATGAAAGCCATATTGGCTTAAGGCTCAAGAAGCTATATTTGGGTGCTAACTGGAACAGAAAGATTAATCTGAATAGTGCCATTCAGCTAAATAACTTAATGTAGTTCAGATTAACACTGATTGTCAGCCAAATAAAACATACAATAGGGTAGTACCTGTCATCTACTTTCTAAACTAGATTTAATGAAGAAATTTATAATGTAACCACCTTAGTCAACTGTCCCTTCTTCAGCCTTCCTGTCAGGAAATAAAAATGCTTTATATAAGAGACTTTAATCATTATAGTTTTCTTTAAAACTAGCTAAAAGCCAGCTAAAACCAGTGGAAGGAAACATTAGCACTGTTTTATAAACAGACTAACAACTGCTTCTAGTAAGGTAGAATTTATTTGTTAGACAAGCAATACAGAATCCTCAGTTTTCCTGGCAGTGCATAAATTATAATTATAAACATAATTCTTTCACAGGAAATGTGCTTAAAAGGACTCCTGACCCATGAAAGAGGATAAGCTTACCAGAATACAGGAGCCTGCAAAACCAACTACCACTCAAGTGTTTGGTACATGAGTTTTATTCTAAGTCTGCAAGCTTGCTCAATGGTAACATCACTCTCTTACCCAGGATAGTACCTAGAACAACACTGTGGGATAGTCAGTCATTAAGACTCTAATAGCTACTAACAAATACCAGTTAAACAGTCCATAGGCTTCTCATACCTGTCAGATTAACAGAACATAATTTCAAATTTATCTGTACATGGTTCTTAAAGAATACTATTAAATCCTAAAAATCTGTCAAGTTGCTTTGGCTTAATTTTTTGATGAAGAAATGAGAACTTGCTCTTTAAAATAAGGGCTGTCAGGACCTCACCCTTCTGGTGCTGGCAACTTCATGTATACAACAGAATAGACATGTGACAGTCAGGGAAGAGGAGGAAATTATTCACGGCTCAGTCTCAAGTCTCAAACTATAGCTCCCACAGACCAGTGTCAGGCCAGCACAAGCTGGAAGTACCGCTGACAGAGGCACCCCTACCTCCCCACACCCGTAACAGGTTATTTCCAGCTGGAGCACCTGCAGGTAAGGGGTAATGCCCACTCTGGCAGCAGTACCACCACAGGCTGGCTGCCTGTGGGACTACAGTGTCTGGAAAAGCAGCATGGTCATTAGAATCCAATGCAAGTGTATATGAAGGCCGGCAAGCACAGCCAAGCACTGGAAACAAACCCAGGCAAGAGTAGTACTGGTGGTTTTCCAGACAGAAGCTGCTTTCTAAGACACAATAAAAAGAGAATTGACAGTACTTTAGAGAATGAACTCCAAGGAATGAATTGAGCAGAATATTGAGACTAGGGCAGAAGTGGTTCTGTTTAGCTGACCCCTCAGATCACAGTTCTGGGCATGGAAGAGAGTTAACCCCACTGGGATATGTCCACACTACACCATGGAGTGCTCTGCAGAAGAGGCAGAGATAACCTGGAGAGAGCACTTGCTCCAGAGCACTGTTCTGAACCATGTCCAAGACAAGGAACACATACCCCTGCACACTAATACACAACACACACATATTCAGAGTTAGGAAGAATTGTGTAGGGTGTTGTCTTGAGTCCTGGTCGATGAACACCAAGTTGTAACAGTTGTTAGCACTCACAACAGAAGTGACAAGCAACATTACCTATTTCAGGTTTGTCAAGGAGACTGATCAGGATGCGGAAGGGTTTCAAATAAGCTTGATGCTGTTCCTCTGTATCAGACTCTGGGAATTTCTGATGTAAAATTTCAGTCAAACTCTAGTAAAAAGAAAAAGCCAAAATGTTATACGTAGAAGAGAGATTGCCATTTTATTAAGACCTGAAATGTTTCTAAATTTGATTTTGTTTAGTACTGACTAGAACTGAACTTTAATTTTTCATACAGGGTAGACAAATCAATGACATCATCATCTGTACTGAAAAGCTGATCTTATTCAGAGAAGCATTTTTAAATAATTCAGGTAGTTCATCAAAGATACTACCCTTTGGTTTCATTAGATGACATTTGTATTGTAAGCACATACAATATTGGGATAAATAGAGCACAGCAGGCATTCAGATAGATGAAAATATAAGCACCAAAAGGATGTTATCTTTAAGGAACAAAAGTGAAGGACAAACCAAGTGGCACAGTGAACAATACTAGATGCAGCTTGCACTAACATTGAAAAGGATCATAAATACATCTGTATACAATGAACACCAACCTCAACCAAAAGATCTTTAGAATATTTTCCAAAGAAATAAATAGCATGATCTTCAGAAGTTGTGGAGTCTGGAGCAAAAGTACCACCTTTAATATCAGAGCCTACAAGATAAACAGAGATATCAGAAGTACAAACACTACAGTACAGAGCCCTACACACACGTCATTTATACAAATACTGAAATTACGCTGCATTTTTAACCTTTGTCATTTCAACACTTTGCTTGAAGTTAGCTCACCTACTCCCAAGGAGAGCCCACATATCACAGTTTGAGGCACCCAGATGTGCTATACTGAACATAAACCAAACCCAAGGTCAGATCCAGACACAGGTTCAGGAAGAGCAGCCTTCATGAAACTACATAGCTGCAGCTCTTGCCCTGTCAGTTTTAGCCTCCTCTTACGCTGTTAAAACGAAGCCGATGGGGAGAAATTATAGCTCTCTTATAGCCCCTCCTTGACATTTAAGTACACATGGGAATTAATAGACTATTACTTCCAGCAGAACAAGGTTAAAATAGCACCGCACTCCTTTCAGTTCACTGAACCACTTCAAATGAACCGTGGATGGGACCAGAAATAACTCATCAGATACCCTGTGCAATGGACAGTGCAATGAATTAACCTCTGAAGAGAAGACCTGTTTACCAAATGAATGCTTAATTTTATTAAACAGGTACTTAATAAATGGCAACTAAACAACACTTTATTTTATCATCATTAACTGCTGAAAAAGCGTATTACATTTTCAAGCACTGATTTTTTTTTCTCTTGGGTATTAAGAATATTGAGTATCACTGTATGTTTTACAGTACCTAGCAACCATGCGTATAATCTTCTATTGAGTGACATGTCCCTCCTCAACAATGTCTGTGTAGCTGCTGACAGAACATAGACTAAATCAGCCCTGCGCAATAGAATAGTGCTTTCCTTGCAGTCCTAGGATGAAAACCAAAAATACTTTAGCTGTTTATGAACACTGAAACAAGTCAAATTGGTAATGAGGGTTTTTTTTAACTGGTAATATTAATGTTTGGAAAAAAAAAAGGGCAACAAACCATCAACAACAAAATACTTTGTATACTGAAAATATCAAGAAAGAGAATCTGGCACAATCGTGATCATTTTTATATTTAAGGTACAGAGCTACATTTAAGCTAAAAATACTAAAGATGACATTATGTTATGCCTTAAGACTTAAAATTACTTGCTACTTTCAAAATACAGACTATACTACTAGGTAAATTAGGAAATGATGGGGAACAGCTCTTGTTTCAAGTAGTATTTTCTGTCCTAGATAATAGAAGCATGTTTGTTTAGTGCAGACAATTCCAAATGCTGAAATCCCATTTGAAAAAGGAGCTCGATATTTTTTCCATATGTAGTTTCTCAGGCCTGAATACTTCAAGCACATTCCAAATATCACACAATATTCATTGTGAAAGCACATCTTAATTTGAAGCTGTAAGTAGTCTGAGAAGCAGCAGAATCTCCTCTACTGTTAAAACTGATGGAGGGACAAGAAACTGCAAAATCTGGTCATTGAATTTGAAGGTACAAAATTCAGATATTTGGCAATAACAGAGGTAGCAGCTGGACTGGTTTCATAGAAGACACCATCCTGCACAAAGTGTGCATGTGACAATACCAAAACAGTCCTCTTACCAAAGCTGTATAAAATGGGAAAAAGAAGAGAATCACTTCTAGAGTGTTTCTTTGCACAAGGACATTTGAATCCAATACTGATACACACAAAGACTTTATCTGTAAAAGGAAAAGAAAGCACAATGGTGTTTTACTTCATGATACCATTTAAACTACAATCACTGTTAATAATCACAAGAATGAAAGAGCAAACTTGGTTACATGCGAACAATATCTTTTTAAATAAGAGGATAATTGTTCAGCCATTTAACTCCTGCCTCCAAAGACTTAAAAAAACTTTTGTGGAATACTGTTAAAAGAATAATTAATATTTATAACATACTTGTTTTTATAACAATACAGAATGTCACAGCGTGACATCACCAGACAGAATGTGAAGATTCACAAAACTGCAGATACTAAAGTACTCTAACTAGCTAACTAATTACAGTTAATTCCATCACTCAAGTGTAACATAAGTTACTACTTACTGAAGATATCCATTTTACTTAGAAAAAAGATACTAAATTTCAGAATTGTTTTCCAGGACTGCAAGCACTTTGAGAGATCCACATTAAACATTTGTATATACTGTACTATAGAAAAGCTGGTCTTCAATCTTAAATGCAAATTCAGAACAAGTAGAAAAAAGATGTCAGATTTATCTTCTGATTTGAAACAGAGTCAGTCTTTTAAGGCTGCATGCAGTACCAATTACCAAAAACTGCAGAAGCTTCAGAAGATGCATTCTGCAGGCTATCCAAAATCAGTACGGGAGATTCTCTTCTATATTTCAGGTAAGATGCAACTGTATTAAGCAATTTCATCAGAATCTCTTTCTCTCTCTCCAAAATGTTTCTAAGAGCATGTCATTCTAACTAAATACAGAGAAGACACAATCTGCTGGTATGCAGGTATCATGGTAGATAAGACTGTTCTACAAGGAGTGTGATGAACTTACTGTGAGCTTATAATCGATGCCAAGCATGTACTTCTGCTCTTTTCCAGAGAGTTCTCTGTTGATATGGCTGACAACAAAAAGAGAAGCAGGCAGCCTGATGGATGGGCTGACCAGGACACTGCCCCAGAGCGCTCCATAGAACATTTCTTGGCCCATCAATAAGGAGAGCTTCACAAGCAGAGCATCTGTTCTGTATGGAAATATGTTTGGTATGAGAAAATAGATCTTTTGTTAGTTCAGTTATACAATAAAAAGGCAATTATACATAGAATATTATAGTTGACATTATTTATATAATTTCCTCATCTTGTCCTTTTCATGTGAAGAAGGATAGCATCTGGTTGTATGAAAACAATCAAACAACACTCAATCCTTTGTCACTGTGCACACTCACTGAAACAAAGTTTCTGTGCACACTTTGGAAACTTCTCCAGTGAAGATATGGATATATAATTGGAAATAATTTAAGCTGATGCTAGACTCCGAAAGCCAATGTTATCAGTCTGGGAGCTGGAAGATATCCTAGATATCTGTATTTACAAATCAATAGGCTCAATTTGTAAGTCACTCAGTGAAAAAGCCCATGAAATAAAATGACACTCTGTCAGTTATTGCACACAGGACTGGTACCCTGAAATTAGTATAAAAGCAATTACACTGGAGGTCCTATGACTGAAAGCACGTTCTCTGCTTTGGCAATTCTGTCAGAACTCCAGTATTTTACTATAATGTAGGAATTAAGAGCTTACATGAGAAATGTAAAAGTGAGAAAAGAAGAAGTCCAGCATAGAAGAGGGACACCTCCCCTCCCCCAGTCTTTGTAAAGTAGCTTTCAAACCACTTTCCTTTACCATTTTGCATGTGTGTGTGTGAAAACTTATGCATATGTGTGTGTTTAAGAAGGAAATAGTTTCTAGAGTGAAGAACAATCTGAGCTAGTACTTCTGCCACTTTCAGGAACAGCAGGAGATGTATTAGTGTTAGTCCTCAATATTGAAGATTCTGAAAACCTGCAGTGGAGAGTGTCTCATGAAGCTGAATTTAAAATTAATCTGATCTAACACATCTTCCAACAAGATATCTTGGTCTATCTTTCTTGCACCAGAATCATTACGATGAGTAAACTAAAGAAAGTCTTTCTCATGTATTTTTTTTAATTTCACAAAATAGCATTCAATTAATTTTAGCATAAGTCTTTCACAGTGAAATATATGGTCAGTTCCTGTCTGTGATACTGTTTGTTCAAGGCAAAGAGGAAAACAATGTCATCAAGAACAGGGAAAAAAGATATAAAAACAAAAGCCAAATCCTGGAAGTTAATCTGCAGTTCCCATTAATTTACTACTTCAAATTTAGTCAGTTTCAAAATAAATTCAGTCTCCCTAAAAAGCATTCAGACAGACATGAGATTTAGTTCCAAGGGATCCCCCTTCTTCCACAAGTCCCCAGCAAGTAGTACTGTAGGAAAAAGAAATACCATTACTTCTAAGCCTGCCTGACAAAATGTACACACTAAAATTCACATTTCTACAGCAGATGTATAAGAGGTATATACTTGTCCATAGACCTGATGTTCTGGAACTGGCAACTGAATGATACTCACCAAGTTGGGAATGCATGCAATCTGCTCTTAGCCACTCCAGCAATTGATACGAGCCTTCAATTTAATACTTGTTTTTTGAAAGAGGCATTAGACATAGAAGTATTTTGCTTATCAACTGCAATCTATGCAGCCTAGCATATCTGTTGTGTTTTTGGTTTTTTTTTTCTTTTTTCTCCAAGTGTACACACAGCTATCTAAGAGTTAAAAAGGGCAGAGAGAACAGCTAACTCATCCAGACTGGTAACACAGAAGGAAGTACATTACCACTGCAATGTTTAGTGACTCTTTAAGCAATGAAACATTTGGATGAAACCTACAGTGGCTGAGTTCGTATAAGATCTTGCAAAACAGTTCTAGTAACCGAAGTAAAAATAATACACAAAAGAGTGCTGAGCTGCTCTTCTCAGCACACTTCCTGATCCTGACTTTATCACACTGAATGTCATTGCCATTACTGCCAGGGGCACCCAAAAGTGAGAGATACTTTTTTCCACAATAGATTTTCTGTGAGTTAGGTCTTGCTCATGTTTTCAAAACCTGAGGGTAAATATCTTGTATAGAAAGACTGGACAGAATTCAGCTGCTCTCTCTTGTTACAATATTTAAATAGAATTTATCAACAAAGCAGTGGTTTGGGGAGTCAGGTTAATTATTTAGGAATTCAGAGGAGCTTTAGAAAAGAGCTTTTATTCCTTTCTCTCAGCACATCTATTTTTAACCCTCCTTTTCCTCTTCTCTCCTCCCGAGATGAAAAAAGAAGGGGAAAGGATTTTTCTACTTTAGCACTATTTGTTGCATCTTTCAGGGACTTATCATTCTTCTACCCTCAGCAGCTCTTTTGTCAAGTTTTCTATATAGATAGCTGGCAGAAATTTCTTGAGAATTCCCTAGGAAAGCTAAATACTTTATATTGCTTTTAAATTAGTATTAGTTCTCACCTGTCATAAATTTCTGATCCTTCTTCCAACCCAGGTAGCAGTCCAATTACAAAGGCTTGAAGACCAGGCAGGAGGGACTTTTGGAGAGGAAGAAAGTATTTCTCATACAAACCAAGGAGAACAGGCCTCACTGACATTGCAGCATTTGCCAGCAGAGGAAACAAACCAGAGCTTTTGTTTTGAAAAAAGAAAAAAAAGATAAGAAAAGAAATTAGTTAATTAAAACAGACTGTGAAATGTATGCACCTTTAAAGAAAAGTTTACCTGTATAAGAATAAATCCTTGGCAAGCCATTTTGTCCCAATAATTTTAAAGATTATTTCATAGGTTTCTAGTGCCTTTAAATGCACTCCACTAGGTAGTGCTGGATGCAAACACTGAGATAATCTTTTACTGATGATCAGCCGTCTTGGCAATAGAGAATACTTCAGGTTACTCTGAAGAGCCTGTGGGAGAAAAGAGATAAGAATAAATAGTTATAATGTAAAAGATGATGTATATGATGACAGCATGTCAAAGGTTTCCTACTAGCACACTGAGAAGAACTAACTGCATGGAGTTTTCTCTCATAAATGTATTTTGTGACACTGAAACAGCAGAATTCTGCCACTGAATTTTCATATGGAATCAGCCATGAACAGTCTAGAAAAGTGTGGTCCTGCTTTGCTTAGAGGCTGGAAATAGAACTCCAAGGGCAAGAAAGGGATGGGGTACCCTTACCCTGTCTCCAGTGGAAGTAGGGAAGTGACAAGAGCAGTGTCTCAGCTTTTGATAGGGAACAAAGTAAGAATTAAATAACTTCCTTCAAAAATTTTCATTTCACCTATAGCTGAAATATAAACAAAACTCCTTCCAACCAAAACAGGCATGATTAAATGGGACAATGACATCTTAGAAGTTACTTGCAGTTCTGTGTGGCTACATTCAGTAAGCTTTATTAACTATATGCACTGTATTGATGTGTAAGTAAAAGATCTTCAGGACAGAAAACAGTTAAGTATTGCAGACAGGCCAGGTCTCTGGAAAAAACAAACTGTAGCACATTTCTTCAGAAAGGTTACTCTTGTCCTTGAACCATGTATACATTTCAGCAGGGTTAATTAAGTATGTGTCTCCAATTCAGAGACAATTAAAAAAAGCAGTTGAAAGTAAGTGGCACTTTAGCCTTTAATCATTGTCTGGTAAGGCAAACAGATGTTTTCACTGCAGACTGACATTTGGGATGTTTTCAGGATTAGGCAAAGTCTTGACTCTCCCAAAGATTAAGTCATGGTCTTATCCTACATAATTGTTTTAAATTTGAGGTTCTTCTATCCTGCCTGAAAAAGGGTTTTGAAAAAGCAGCAGACAGATGAACTAACCTTTTTCCTTGCTCATTTCCAAGAAAAAACCCAAAGCAGTTCCACCATGATCATGGCATTCACTTCAGTGCTGAATACTCTTGTCAGCAGTAAAAGGAAGAGATAAAACCCATCATTTTCCAAAGGCGTGTACATCTTGTTTAAGAATGCAGTTGATGGGCATGAGAAGCTAGAATCTGTGAGACTACTATTGCATTATTTCTCCCACTTGCTGCCCTGCCTAAACTGAGAGACCAGCTGTTAGTAAAGAGCTTCTAGTAAATAAAATTTAAGAAGAAAAAGGCTGAGAGTTTCTAACAACAGTAAAGGTCACACCATTCTTAAATACACACAGTACAGATGCCACTTAGAGACAATTAATTTCCTTCCTTCCCTCCACCACTATCAGCACGAGATCTGCATTTTGATAGGTACTAAAAATAGAATCCAAAAATACAGCAATATTTCACACATGAAACTAAATCAGGTTATATTTGTGATCTTTTATATTTGAGACATGCAGTCATATATTACATGAGTAGTATTAAATATTAATGATTGAAATCTTTAATACACGTAAGAAGTTTGAAGACTGCTTGAAAGCTGGACTTTGAAACACTCTGTTTATATTGGTTGGTATCTATTTGCCCACACCCTCTCTCTGAAAGAAGGCAGTAACAAAGAAATAAGTCAGTGATAAATATTTTTCCCCTCAGTTTTAAGATTGAACAAATACCATCTTAATATTCTATCAGTTAAAATATAAATATCAACTAGGTAGAAAATGAAAACATTCACTGTTTATTACACAAAGAATCTGATCTATTACAGAAATAATGCCATCTCATTAAAAAAAAAAAAAAAAGTCTGGCTTATCCAGTTTCCTAAGGATGTAAAGTAATCACCACCAGCAAATAAGAACTCCCCTTCCCCAAACATCAGGGATAGCTAAGCAAAACATTTAGTCAGGGGAGGAAAAAACACTCCAGTCATCTTAGAAGATGACTAGTGGATATTCAGGGATAACTCATTGTAAGTATTTCTTCTGGGTAACTCTGAAATCTTTGTATATCAAAATTCCAGCAGGTGAGACTAACTTGAAACAAGACTACATTCGTGTATATGTGCCAACTATATTGCTTCACCTAAAGAATCAGAAGACATCTCTGTGCAGGAAGCAAGATTTGAAGACATTTATTATGGTCCGCATACATAAACTGAGGAGACTTTCTGTCCATCACATCAGAACAATTTGAAGATGAAACTCCCTTCTCAAAAGCAATTCGTCTTCTGACTACACAGTTGGACACAATTCATCTCAAGAGCTGGTGTTCCTGGTTAACATTCGTTTCTGATCTTCCAGCAAATAAAAGGGATTTTAAATCACACTGCAATATACTAGAAGACTGTGGTTGCATCAAGAGCCATTCCAGCAGAGGTGGGCTGGCTGCTACTTTCCTGAAAGGTTCAGATTCTTAATAGCCTCCCCAGAATTGCAGGGTTCAAAGAATTTTAAAAGGAATGAAAGACTCATTGCTGATGGATCTAAAACTGTTCACTGAAATAAGTAACATGATAATATACATATTTCCAAATGCTAATTAGTTTCTGTGAGCCAACAGGCAAAGTTTAGAAGATCAATTTTTAAATATCCTGAGCTCCCACAACTGCAAAAAACCCCCACCAGTTGTCTGTGAGATCTAGGACTCCTGAAAAGCCAATATAATTTTAGCTGTTACAGGTAGTTAAATGTTGTGGTAGTAAGCCTGGTATCATTGGCACTGTATGCAGATGAAGATCCCGTCCCAAACCATTGCTTCCACATTCAGAATCCAAGACTAATGGATGCAAGTGGACAACTCCACTCACAGGTTTCAACATCTATTAATTACTCATTCTTTTGATTTTTGTGAGCTTAATTTGACTGCCTTCATTTACATATGGGCTGAAGTCCATCCATGATCTACTTTTCCTCCTTGTCTCCAACTGCTTTCCACATGAGCAGTTATGGTGGCAGAAGTGTTAAATATCACTGGAACTCCTAGCAAGGGGTGGCTTGAGAAGCCTGAACTGCCAGCAAGCACTCCACACTTAATACATCATCCCAGGGTTTGGTTTTCACAGATCAGTGAGAAATCAACAATCCCAGAAAGCCACCAAGTATTTGACCTAACACGGGCTTTTAATCAGTAAGTCAGGAAGAAGAGACATGCAAGGTAATGACTTGTGTCCATGCGCACATCCAGTTTTCAACTTTTTACAGGTTATTCTTTATGGCTGACTAAAGAACACATTATACACAATGCATAAGCATGCTCAGAGTTTCTTTGAATGTGGGCTGCAAAGGGTAGAAAGGGAAGACCTATTCTTTGCAGCAGTGTATACACATGCCTTAAAACAAAACAAACACAGACACACACAGAGAGGAATATTCGCATTTCCACAGTTACTGGTTTAAGTCATTCTGCACTGCTTTATAGCACCACTATAGATCAGTTTGCTTAGATATATAAAACCCAAGCAAATCAAGTAAATATTTTTATTTACATAACTAGAATTCTAGAAAAATGCAGCATGTACATCAATTTGTAAGATTATCTTCAACTAGGAAATACTATAACTCTTGTTTTAGACCACAGTGGTTGGGAGAGAGGAAGGAGAGTCTGTGATCCCATTTTCCACTGATTCATTTTCCAAGTAAGAAAAAAAAATTCTAAAGAGAGCTCCAGCTTCCTTAAAAATAGCAGCATGAAGTTCAAAGATAGTTGTGAGGAAACTGTAAACTAGGAGCTGGAGTTATATTAAAAAAGGGGGAAAAAAAAGACAGGTATAAAATATCCCTAGTCCTGCATGTTGTATTTGTGCATTGGGTGTGGTGAAGTTCCATGAAGCAATTAGGAAGCAAAGACACGAGGCTTGCCTTCAACAGAAGGCAAGTGGTGCTTGTGTTTGTAATTCAGCCAACAGTTTAAAAGCTGTAGCAGAGTTCTCCTACTAAGCAACTGGTGTAAATGGCTATGGATCATTAAATCATGTCAGAAGAATCCTTCTCTTCTCTCCCCTCAAGAACAGACATATTGTAACATTAAGTGTCACTACTGAAGCAAACAATAGTTGTGCAGCTGCAATGATTTTTGTGCTCTTTCTCCTTCCCCTCTAAACAGATCAAGTGTTTGGTTGAGATCTTATTCACCTTCAAGTTTTTGAAGAAGGAAAAGCCTACAGGAACAAGAAGTAACATACTTATTTTCTATTGAAAGTCAAATTAAAAAAAAAAAACCAACAAAACTTTGAAATTGTAGACTAAAGACTAAAAACTAGTATTGTAAGAATTTATAATCTGTGCATTTACACACTTGTGTTATGTCCAAGGATAAAAAGCAGTTTGAAAGTGCTCTTTTAGAGCAAACATTGCTATAATTACTGACCAATTCAACCATGTTGTAAGCATAAAATAAATCCCTCTAGAACAACTGGCTTTCCAAAGGTTATGTGCTGGTTTTGGCTGAGATAGGGTTAATTTTCTTCACAGTAGACAGCATAGGGCTATGTTTTGGATTTGTGCTGAAAATACTTGATAATACAGGGACATTTTAGTTACTACAGTGCTTACAGCGTCAAGACCTTTTCTGAATCTCACCCCACCCCACCAACAAGGAGGCTGGGGGTGCACAAGTTGTGAGGAGACACAGTCGGGACAGCTGACCCCAACTGACCAAAGGGATATCCCATACCGTATGGTGTCATGCTCAGCATGTAAAGCTGGGGGGAAGAAGAAGGAAGGGGGTAATGATTGGAGTGATGGCATTTGTCTTCTTGAGTCACTGTTAACACATGACAGAGCCCTGCTTTCCTGGAGATGGCTGAATACCTGCCTGCGGATGGGAAGTGGTGAATTAATTCCTTGCTTTGCTTTGCTTTGCCTGTGTGTGCAGCTTTTGCTTTACTGTCTATCTCAACCCACAAGTTTTCTCCCTTTTACCCTTCCGATTTTCTCCTGCAACACATCGGGGGGAGTAGGAGAGCAGCTGTGTGGTGCTTGGTTGCTGGTTAGAGTTAAACCACAACGGTGATGTTCTGTTTTCATGATGAACAATAACAATAAATTAACATCTTGCTCTGAAAAGGGAAACTGCCTGCCAGCCAGGCTCGGTGACAACAGTCACTGGTAAAGCTTCTGAGCAAGCTCCATACCACTGATATCCAAATAATGTTGAAAAATTGTTGATGGAGGTATTTCTGCCAATATGGGTGGCAAAATCCCAACCATTATTCTTGTCAAAAAGATGCAAGTTGGGTTTTTTTTGTAGGTTGTCTGGTTTTTTTTTGTTTGGGTTTGTTGCTGTTGTTTTTTAATATATCTGAATTAAATGAATAAACAGGAGTTTATTCACTTGCCAAAAAACCCAGTAAGATTTTGTGTTCTTATGTGAGTCAGCAGATTTCAGAGACTTTTTTTAAAATGTCCTTTTATAGTTTCCTTACAAAGGCAGGCTGTGGAATCTAGCATTTACTACTGCTCAGTTCTTCATTTTGCAAACTGTGTCACTCACCTACTGTTTGCCTGCACCCAGAGTTAAAATTTCTAGAAAGTATATGCCTATAATCTGGATTTAAAATGCTAATGCAAACAATGCACTTGGATTCTCCTAATTTCACAATATTTTTAGCCTGTTTGAAGTTCCCCCTACATGAATACTTTCATATATATTTTATATAATATACATATCTGTTTATACTCTGAATAGACACTGACAAGCATTTTGGATATGAAAATGATGTTAAAAGCACCTGTTTCACTGACAAATCCACATATGATGAACCACCACCTATTTCTAGGTTTAAAAAGACAACACTCCTCCTACCCAGCATTTTTGTCTATCAAAGTATTGAAGTGATTTAGCAGAGTTGTATTCTTTTAAAACATCGGAACAAGCTGGAAAAATCTGCAATAGCACAAACACATTTTAGCACCAAGACAATTGAAAAGGATTACTGTATTCTGGATGCAGCAATCTGTACCGAACATCTAAAAACCTTAATCACAAAACAGTGCTTTCCAAACAGTGAACATATGCAGATTTGCAAAACAATAAAAGCATGGTTCAAAGCTGTATCTATGAACAGTACTGAGGAGAGAATAATCCTATTTCTTGAAGCATGGAGCAGCCTATGCTGCAACTACTAAATGACTGGTTATAGTAACTAGCGTTTGAACAGAAGCAAAGCAGAGAGAGAGAGAGAGAGAGAGATATTTAGAGAGAGAGAGAGAGATTTAGAGATTTAGAGAGAGAGATATTTAGAAGTGGAATATGAGAAAGTTTCAGGGCAAATCTGAAGCCCCTCTTTAAAATGTCCATATTTACTGCCTGTTTAATTGAAATGTTTGCATCTCTCCATTTATATTCTTCTGTAAGTATTTATAAACATTACTTTCCACTGTTTTTCTTTCACCATGATGATGCATAACACCCACACTATACAAATTAAAACCCAAAAATCTGTCCCTTACAAACTCGGGGTGCAGCATAAGTTAGAAAATTCTGCCAACTCTAGCTTTTGTTAGAAAATGTAGTTTCTCTCCATGCTTACACCTGGTACCTGCAGTTCTGTTCACTGCATAGGAGATTCACCTCACCTAACCTTAGAAGACTAGGTCAGCTAAAAATCATGGGCAAAAGTGTACTAACTCGCCTCAGCCTCCCTACAAAACCAGTGAGGAACACAGGCAATTTTAGGACAGCATTCCTACTTTAAATAGCATGAGATGAGTCACATCAACAACAAAAAATAAACCCCCTTATTGCACTCCCTGCCTAAAAGTGATTCAAGAAGCTGTCCACACCGAAGTCATCTGAAGTTAGATAAGGTGCATCTCCCTTAAGTGCCAAAAAATAATCTTTCTGTATCTACAAACTGACCCATTCAGCCGACCGTTCAGACTAGTCAACTGGTTTCTTTGTTGCTTCCCTAGTTCTACAAGTCACTGTGAAACATCAGAACCATGGAAGCAACAGAGAAACTGTTTAAAACAACCTTTAGTTTAACCTTGGTAGCTAAGTAGTAATGGAAAGAAGTAGCAGAGCTGTCTTTTCACCAGGAGTAACAGCAGTAAGAGTTCCAAGATCACTTGTTTCAGCGAAGGTCAAAGGGATCTGGATCAGCTCTGTTCATTCTTTTTCCCAATCTTTAAGCAGGAAGAGCCTGTGCTGCTTCCTTCCCCCAGACCTTGTATTGAAAGGGTAAATGCCACTGAGCTTCTGTAAGAAGTGCATGTGTGTGCATTAACTTGGGGGACTCAGTAGTGCAAAGTATTGCTGAAGATTGCCCACAGGAGAAAAAGCCACAGAAAATATTACACCTATATAAGCAAGAACACCCACAATTAAAGTCAACAATACAAAGATCCTTAAGAAACGTATGTTTAAGAGAGATCTTCCATGCTACTCCAGAAGCATGAAAAGTACTTCCAAAACTCCTTGACTTACTCATCCTCTTCTGTTTCTCCCCTTCTCAGTATTTTCACGTTTGCTTACTAGACATCACTGCACAACAATTACTGACACTGAGGTTCCTGAATAAAACTATGTGCAGTGTTTAAAAATATTTTTATCATTGAGATACTGTTGATCTCCTCCCTCCTACCCATCCGCTCCCTGCTCATTCATTCACCCTCAGAACTGACTGGAAAAGAAATTATGCTCTTGTGTTAGAAACACCTCACTCCAACACTAACAGAACTCAACAACAATATTTATGTTTTAGGAGGTAAAAGACCAAGTAATCATGGAGGTAAGAGAATAGTTATTGACATGTTATTTCACAATCTTCATTTTGGTGGCATATTCCCCTGACATATCATCCTTATTTTCATGTAACAGACAGAAGCAGAAAAGCACTGGGGACAATTTGCTCTACTTGTTCTTAAGCTCCTAAAGTGAGTAAGTCCATAAACTACCACAGCAGATGAACTGATGCAACAGCTAAAGGCTTCTTTGGTTTCTACTATGCCACCACACGTTCAGGCAATTCTGTACCTGAGTGAGGGTTTCAGATAGGTGTTAAACAGTTTAATGTATTCATCTGGGTCAAGACAAAAGATCAAAGCCTACCTCTTGTCATGGGTAAGAAATCTCTCAATAATTATTTCTTATTTTCCCTTTTGAGAGAAGCATTCTGAAGGCCTCTATCTCTCCTTATTGACTCAACAGGAATCAGGATAAACAGTGAAGGCAGAAATGTGTAACTCCTACTGCCAGAACAATATCCATCTTTTCTCCTCTGCAGAGAAAAGAACATGGCTGCCCTTAAAAAAACCCTCAATTTGGCAAATGTCCCAATTTTCAAGAAGGGCAAGAATGAAGACCCTGGTAATTACAGGCCTGTCAGTCTCACCTCAGTGCCTGGTAAAATTACGGATAAATTTATTCTTGAAGTGATTGTAAAACACTTGAGAGAATGCAGTCATTGGTCATAGCCAGCACAGGTTCATGAGGGGAAAGTCCTGCCAACTTAATTTCCTTTTAAGACAAGGTCACCTATCTCGTTGACCAAGGGAAACCAGTAGATGTGGCATTTTTTGACCTTAGCAAAGCTTCTGATATTGTCTCTCACAGCATCCTTCTAGATAAACTGCCCAGCACACAGCTAGACAAATCCATAATACACTGGGTAAGCAATTGGCTGATGGGTTGGGCTCAAAGGGTTATAGTAAATGGAGTTATATGAGAGGCTGGTGGCCAGTCACCAGTGGGGTTCCTCACAGCTCAATTTTAGGGCCAGCGCTCTTTAATGCTTTATAAATGATCTGGATGCAGGAATCAAAAGTACATCAAGTAAGTTTGCCAATGATACTAAACTAGGAGAAGCTGTGGACTCTGTCCAGGGTAGAAAGACCTTACAGAGAGATCTGGATAGATAAGAGTGCTGAGCAGCTGCAACCATATGAAATTTAACAAGAGCAAGTACTGGATTCTCCACCTGGAACAGGGTAATTCTGGTTATACATACAAACTAGGGGATGAGAAGCTGTAGGGCAGCCCCACAGAAAGAGATCTGGGGTTTTGGGTTAATGGCAAGTTGAGTATGAGTCAACAGTGTGCCTTGGCAGCCAAAAGAGACAACTGTGTCCTGGGGTGCACCAAGCAGAGCATAGCCAGTAGGTTGAGGGAGGCGACTGTCCCACTCTACATCAGACTGGTATAGCCCCACCTCGAGCACTGTGTGCAGTTTTGGGCACCTCAATGCAAGAAGGACATCAAGAGTGTGTCCAGAGGAGGGTGACCAAGGTGATGGAAGGTCTTGAAGGCAAGACTTCCGAGAAGCAGCTGAGGTCACTTGGTTTGTTCAGCTTGGAGAACAGAAGGCTGAGGGGGGACCTCATCGCAGTCTACAACTTCCTCAAGGGGGGTAGTGGAGAAGGGGGTGCCGATCTCTTCTCTCTGGTGACCAGCAATAGAAGAACATGAGGAAATGGAATGAAGTTGCATCAAGGGAAGTTCAGATTGGACATTAGGAAAAGGTTCTTTACTGACAGGGTGGTCGGCCACTGCAATGCTCCCCAGGGATGTGGTTGCAGCATCAAGCCTATCAGAGTTCAAGGAGTGTCTGGACAATGCTCTTGTCATGTGGTTTAGTTTTAGGTAGTCCTGTGATGAGTATGGACTTGGACTTGATGACCCTTATAGGTCCCTTCCAACTTGAGATACTATGTGATTCTATAGATTCTCTTCCTCTTTGAAAACTTTGTAGAATTGAGGCTTAGCAACAACAATAAAGGCATGTGAGGTATCTATCGGGTAACAACAAGTGTTTCCTTATGAATTCTGCAGGAGTTGCCTCCTCCCACCCCTATTTCCTTAATGACTGTAACTACTCTTGACCCACGTATACTCACAAAGAGCTTTATGTTAAAAAAGACCAAGTGGGACACAAACAATGTACACCTTGTTTCTTGTGCAGGAGGAGAGGACACATTTTCTAAGTGTTTTCCTGTAAAAGTTGTCTTATTTCTTCCTATATGCAGCCATGTTTTCCACTGTCATACAAAAGACACCACCAGCAGCAAATTAATTACTTCCCCAAATACAAGGGAAGGGCATGGCCAAGTAAATGTGATATCTTTAAATATAAACTCAGAATATATACTAAAACTTGTGACACCCTGTTCTATATAAACTGTTTTATCTGCTCTAGAGCGAGTAACCAGCATCCTGAAGGTTTCTTTGATGCAAAACGAAAATTGACTTAGCTGCATAAAGAAAACAAATACCATTTGAAGGTAACCTCTGTTGGTTTTACCAAAATATCTCACATTTATATAAAAGATACCGACTTAGCTGCTTCCATTACCACTCCTTTAGGTACTAGTATTTTTATTGAGTGAATTTTCAATTTTGTTAATTACTGTAACTTACAGAAAGTTAGTAATACAAAGACAATAAACTAATGGAAAAAAAATTCCCGTGACACTGTACCTTATTGAGTTTGCCAAGGGAAGATATAAGATCTGCCCATTCACTTGACGATTCAAAGTTTCTTAAAGCTTTCTCAATTGCTGAAGAATAATTTCTGTATCTGTAATCGCCAAGTAACTCCTGCTCTTCTGGATCCATCTTCGGTTCTCATAGCAAGGTGAAATTTCCTGGTAAACTAAAACATGCACACAGTTACAAAAGGTAACCTGCATTTAAATTCTGGCAAACCAAAAGTACTGTAAGATAATAATAAATATGTAGAAGCACTGACAGATCACAATAAACAGGTTATCTGATCAAGTTTCAACACAAAGTTAAAAATAATTTAACAGGCATGACTTCAACTCTGCACTGCCTATTTTAGAAGTTTTACAGTCACATTTTCCTGTTTATAAAACATGTTTTTTGCTTCCAGAATAACAAAGGAAAGGAATATAAAGTCTCATTATAAACAGTTGAATTGCTGACAAGGAGTTAGGGAAAAGTAAATAGTTTTCAAAACTTACCACCTGTTTCAAAAGGTTACCTATAGCCGTGGAATGTTAAACATTTCATATCAAAATTCAGCTTTGCAGAGGAATCCCATTAAAGGGCCTCAGAGACCACACCAGAAGAAGCTCTCAGAACTCTGCATCTCAACTTGTCTGCAGCAGATGCCCAAGTACAAGACTAACCTGCTGTGCCAAAGTGTCAAGGCACACATTCAAATATTCCTTTATTTCACCAAAAAGTATCCATCCATTTTTACTGAGGAAAAATAAGCTATTCAGACCGGATTTTCTCATATTCTGTAACACATTTAGATTAAAAAAGCAAAACACACCTGTTCTAGAAAAATAGGAAACAGGCATGGCTGGATTTTATGCACTGAAAAATCATACCTTCACTCCTATGCTGGCTATGACACTCGTTTTCCTGTTAACTAATCTATAAATATTCTTCTAGAGAGATGCTTAGATTTAGGAATACCAGGTTTAAATTAATCCATATTATATCACTGATACAGAAAAGAAAGCATAGTCCTGTAACAAAACATTATAAAATGTTTCTAAAAGATAGCTGCTTTAATTTTTCTACTGTTAGGACTCAAATAATTCTAAGTAGCCTTCTATATTCTTTTAAAGCAGCTCATCTCTCACAGCACTTTGAAAAAAATAACCAACAGAGGAACTGTGTATTGCCCATTAACTTTAATAAAAAACAATAACTACATCAAGGTTTTGGTAGCAAACTCTCAGAAATGGAAAAATGCTGGAGGCACCCACAAAAGAGAAAGGATTTTGAAGGCAGGTTTAAGCCACTTTGGCACTCCCTGATAGTAGGATTCAGCCATTGCAAATACAACCACTCAATTTCATCCAACCTAAATCCACCTCTATGGAAAAAAAAGTATTCTCACACAGTGTCATCAGGTCCATGGTTGGTTGGTTGGTTTGTTTTGCTACAGTAAATGTTTGATTTTCGGTTGCCACCAGAATGTATGTAGTGCTTCTCACAGGAAACAGAGTAAAAAAAACCCACTGCCTTGCCGGGCATAACATCCATCTGGGACACAACTATCCTTGCTCCAACAAAGATTTTTTTTTAAAATGTCAACCCTCCCACAAAACCTAACAAAGTGTCAAACCTGCAGTATACCGTCAGTACAAATTATAAGTAATCTGATATTAACACTGCTTCAAAACAAGCAGAGGAAGAAATTTTCCCTCATCTCACATACGCACATTAATCACTGGACTACTGGACAGTATTCATACTCCCTAGAACAAAGCACAAGCTAGGAAGTATCCTAGCAGCTCTCTGCCAAGCTGAGTGCTGCCGCCTCCATAAATAAGTGATTTGTCTGAATCATTTAGAATAGGGCAGAAGTTTTGCTGACAGAACATATCAAATTTCTTAATTTGCAAATGCAATATACCCGCATGAATCCACTTAGAGAAGAGGAATCAATCAAATTACCAATAGCACTTAGAGACGTTCTAAATATTCTATGAAAATCATGTCTTAAAGTATTATCATAGCATTAAAACCTGGTCTATTAAAGTAAAATCTGATTAGTTTCCAAAAGTAAATCAGAACGTAATACTCAAGGAAAATAACAACCTAATAAAACTTCAGTTGGGGGGAAAATTCGTCTTATTCAGTTCTTAAGACACTTTATTTGGACTTTGCAGTGAAAAGACAGGTGAATAGCGTATTCCCACCCAGGAAAGCAGCGATGGACTTAATGGTTCAGTTTGCATTGATGTTCACATGCCTACGCTGTTAGATGTCAGCAAGGTTTGAAAAAACCCCAATAATCTAAATATGGCCAATCGGGCATGTTTGTGCTTACACAAATGCAGGAAGATTAAAAGAGTCAGATCGGAAGCCACTTGCCGGTGACCTTCAGGTACATCTTCCAAATGCCAAGTCACAAACTTCCTCAGTCAGTGGAGACGTTCACGGTTACTCAATCCACTTTCAACGTCGTCTTCAGACAGGCTAACGAGGCGGGCGCTCCGCCGCCGACCCCAGGGGACGAGGCGCTGCCTCCCCGGGCTGCGGCCCCTCCCGGCTGCTCGC
>NW_020799091.1:97383590-97397620 GCF_003259725.1 Athene cunicularia
ACCTTTTTTTTTTTTTTTTTTTTTTGAAACATGAAGTCAGAACATAATCCTAGTAGTTCAAATTGCCTGAAAAAAATCTAGGAAAATCCACCTGTTCAGTTATTCAAGATGAGAGCATCGAAAATGTTAAAGATTTTGATGGATACTGTTTCAGCAATGATCTTCAGTAAGTTTTGTGTTAATATACTCTTCCATTTTCTTGAGACCACCTGCCTTTCCCCTTCCTTGCTAGATTTAAGCAGTATAATTTGCTATGTTGTTCTTCTAGCTACAGTTACTGGCAGCTAATGAGACTGCTTTATGGAAGCACGTGCTGGAAGGATGGAAGCAAGATGGGAAGGCAGGAAGGCTTCCACACATGCTTTTTAACCCCTGTTGTGTACATCTCCAAAATTTGGACCAAACACCAAAAAATCACTGCTGGCCAACTGCAGCACGTGTTACCTCACTATAAAATCTGAGCAGTTGTTCACAAGCTTTCATACAGCCCACGTGGCTCTTGCACATTCCATCCGTTTGGGAAAGCATCTGCCTGCAGTGCTGAGGTCAGCGTCAATGCCTGAAAGGCTGGGTAACCTCAGAAAAATGTGTAACAGATGTGGGAAATTAGTATGACAAAATATGAAAACAATTTGCAGTGATTTACAGCTTTATTACAGATCTGTCATAATTTTGAAAGTCAAATCTTCAGAAATGGGGTGGTATTAGACAACGCAGTAAATCAGGTTCTAAATTCAGATGGGGATGTTCCCTAATACAGTAAATACAGATTTGATCATTTCAATATAACATTTTTTCCTTAGGTATACATGGCAATAGGTACATACGGGCATCAGCATAGCTTATCTTTCTAAACTGGAATGCCATCAATTTAAGTTTAAATTTCTAAATTTTACAGTTTTGTAACTTTCAAATGTTGCATAGCTTAGTTATTAGACATGAAGGTCAGTTTTTCTGAATACATGCCCGACAGAGCAAAGGACTCATATTTTTGATGATGTCTTTAACACAAGAGATTTATATCCTAAAATATAGCATGTTACTTAAGATATATTTAAATTAGTTTTGGAGGGTTTGCTATCTTTGCAGAAGTTCTTTTTCTTGCAAATTTGTGTTCCTTGACTGCACCAGTTGCATGTGGATGCCCAGCTATAGTTGTTTCATTCTAATTTCCACCTAACTTTTGAACCCACTTGCCATTTCTACCACTAGACAAGAGCACTTCCAGCATTTCAAAGAACGCGGCAGTCAGGTGGAGGAGAGAGATCCTCCTGAGCTCCTGCCATGCCAGGTCAGGTGCTGGCAGGCACCAGAGCATCTCCTGATGGAGAGGCCGCACAAGTGCTCAGTCTGCAGAGAAGCTTTGATGAGAACATGCACCAAACCCAACCAACCTCCAGACCAACCCTTTTCCTCTGCTCTGGTGCTCACAAATCTGCTGGTTATCATTCTAAAAGTAACTCTGAAGGCTGTTTTTTCTATCAGAGGTTAAGCTAATTCAAATCATGCCTATCATACTAACTATTTGGGATTCTTCTCAGGAAAAGCCATAAATCAGTTTATGTGCACCATGGCAGCACTGCCCATGCTAAATTCTGGCCTTTGGGATGGGAACAAGTAATAGACTTACTGAAGTAATCACTTCTGGAGACAGCCAGGCTGCATTTCAGTCTAATGAATGTTCACATTAACTTCCACATGATGTTGATATAAATCTGTTTGGTTCAAACTGGAAAACTCTACTCCAATCATATATCACTTGTCATTTTATTTTTTTTAAATTTTTTTTTAGAAATATCCCTTGCAATTTAAAATACAATATATCTACTATGAAACTATATAGAACTTCTATTATATTTACTGAGGGAAGCTTAACAAGTTGCTTGCTTTCAGAATTTATCTCCCTAGTAGAGTCTAAAACAATACATTCACAAATAAAATACCACCAGAGCCACTATTGCCATATATCCTTGTCCTGGTTCAGCTAGGATAGAGTTAAGTTTCTCCCAAGCAGGAGGAAGGGATCTCCAGCCAGGTTATTATCATTATCCCATGCTGAGGTCAGGTCTGGCACGGCAGCGCGGGAAGCTTTTTCCTTTGTGGCTTTGGTCCCGGGGAGCAGGCGCGCAGGCTGGCTGCGTCCATTGTGGTATTTCTCTGTGTATCTTTTGTCTTGTTTACTGTTATGACTGTTTATTGTTGTTATCATTGCTACTGTTGTTGTTCAGATTGTTATTTATCACACTGTTGTATTAAATCTCTTTTTATTTCAACCCCCGAGGTTTGTGCCTCACTTCCAGCCTGAGCAGCTGAAGGTGAGGGAGGGGCAACAGCAATGTGGTCTCTGGTCCCTGCAGGGCCTAAACCAACACAGTCCTCTAAATACTGTGTAACTTCAACCAAACAAAACAGACAAAGCCCATCAGATCAGGGTGCCTGAGCATGTGGGTATGTACCTGAAGAGAATGTAGGATTTTAAGAGTACTAACTACAACACTTGTATCAGGGAGCAGAGTCCAAAGACAAGACAATAATCGAAACTGGGAAATGAGAAGCTGGGTATTGTTCATTCAGATGCAAGTACTATGAACAGCTAACCTTGTGAAGAGATCTATAGATGATGAAAAATGGCCTCCAAGACCAGAACTTTGTCCAGATGACAGTTTCTTGCATTGTCAGCTCTGAAATGAAGTCTTTGCAGAACAAAAATGAATGCTGAAGAATTTACATTGTAATTTTTTTTTTTTTTTTTTCATTATTTGAGATTAAAAAGCTAAAAACATTCCTATAGCAACGTGAGACAGGAGTTTGAGTTATATTCTGCATTTAAGTGTTTTAAGTAATACTGAGTGGCATATATAACAAACTTTCCTGACACATTTTTAGGCTGAGAGCAACTTCGCAGCATTCAAAGTCAGGACACTGCCTACATGTTGGGTTATACTGCTGTAAGAGATAGGTTCAATTAAAGTTATCTATGGATGTAAATGAATTTTCAGGAATTCTTGTCGAGGCTGAAGGGAGACCTTATCACCCTCTACAGCTACCTGAAAGGAGGTTGCAGAGAGCTGGGGATGAGCCTCTTTAACCAAGTAATAAATGACAGGACAAGAGGTAATGGCCTCAAGTTGCTCCAGGGAAGGTTTAGACTAGATATTAGGAAGCATTTCTTTCCAGAAGGGGTTGTTAGGTGTTGGAATGGGCTGCCCAGGGAGGTGGTGGAGTCCCCATCCCTGGAGGGGTTTAAGAGTTGGGTTGGCATAGCGCTGAGGGATGTGGTGTAGTTGGGAACTGTCAGTGTTAGGTCCATGGCTGGATTGGATGATCTTCAAGGTCCTTTCCAACCTAGATGATTCTGTCATTATTTATACAGAAAAACACTTAAATAGGAAATTTAAGGAAACATGTTAAGCTATGTCTATTCTCTTCATTGTTTTAGGTAAACTAACCTCAAACTTTCTAGGCATGTCTATGGTGCAGTTTTGAAAATCAAATGCACTGCACTACACAGCACTGGAACCATCATGGATACAACAGTCTAACCCACACTATAGTTACCAGCATTGCAGGGGATCCAGATAGAAATGACTTGGTTGTAATCGCCTTCAAAAAGGTTTAGAGCAGATCAGTCTTCTTACCAATTGTCCCCATACCGTCAGAACACTGGCTTTCCAAAGCAAAGCTCTCCCTAACAACTGGCCTACTACAGCCTTTGAAAATGATTTTTAACCAGCACACTGGGATGTCTGTAGCTTCTCCTTCAGAAAGTCCCAGAGGCCCTGCACACTGTTTATATCCAGCTGATGCAGCAGCAGGTACAGCTCCCATTCCTGGAGTTTTGCCACTGCTGTCTGCGTCCTGCATAAGCTACAGCATCCCCAAGAACCTGCCTCCACTGAGCTCTCACAATTGTGAATCCAATTTCTTTATTGTCTCATGTCACAAGAGCTATTGCATTGCCAGGTTTGGGCTTTTTTTGGCTAATAAATTTCAAAGTAAAAATGGTAGTCACACACTGTAAAAACCGTAAATCATGCGTGAAAGTTTTATACAGTAGAACAGATCATTATTATTTCATCCTTTCCTAACCCTTACACAATAACCACTCAGCAAGCATGCCAGAAGCTGAAAGCAACAAAATACTTCACATACAGCGGACATGGGAGATAAGCAGGGAGGCAACTTAAAAAAAGACATAAAAAGGAAATTTGGTTGAACAATGCAAGCCCTGTCCAAAGATCCAGCCTGCCACACATACTGTACAGCCTGTTCTCTAATTCTGCTCTCAGCAAACAGCCCTGCCCTGGCAGTCTGCCCCACACAAGTCCCAGCTCTCTTCCTGGGACACAGTCCTCCCACCAGTGTCACTGGGGCATATGCTTCTCCCACAGAAGCTTCTTCCCGGGCCTAACTGGTCCTGTGAACAGCCAGTGCTTTCTGCCTCCTGTTTCCACTTCCTACAGCTGAGGCTGTATCCATCCACGCAGCTGATTGTTCTTCCTCAAGTACCACACCACAGCTGCAAAGTTTGTGAAAAGATCTGTCCTCTGTTCTTCTGGTATGAACAGAAAGAAGAAACTGTCTGTATGATCATCAGTTTCACCACAAGAAATGACATTTCTGATGATGACTACTTAGCCATCATCTTCCACCTTGCTTCCTTACCCTGCAACATGGTAAGTAGGTTTAACAAAGCTCGATACAAGATTTTGAAACACATCTTTTGTAAAACTTTCAAACTTATAATTTGTTTGGCTTGAATGTAAAAAAACCCCAGATCCTCAGTTAAATATTAAGAATGAGCTTTATGAAACTAAAGGGATACTTAGAAACTAATTTGTATTTAACAATGGATACTATCCAGCTACAGTACAGAGAGCTAGGACTTTGCACAAACCATAGAAAAGCTGGGTTGAGGTTTGTTTGGAAAGTTTGTTCATGCCAACTGGAAGGGCATGCAACTTTTGAAACTTAATGACTCAAGCAGCATTTTGCATATAAAGAACTAGGTACAATTCTCCACTGTTGGATTACATGCCTTAAAGTTGTACCAAATTATTACTAAATTGAAACGGCCATGTTTTATTTTGTTGAGATACCATTAGCACAACTAGAAGAGCATACACAAACCGTGGTTCTTTGTTGCACATCAGAACAACAGTCAAGTTACTGTATTAACTGGATGGCTTTTGGCACTATCATACTGTAGACAGTCTGTCAGTAGTACAAAAAAATGCATTAAAAACTTCATACAGGGATTTTGTAACTGATCTGTTGCCCTTAAACTAAAGGCCTCAGATCTTCTTCTGCACTGAGAATAGATTAACATGAGAACTTTTGGGCCAGCACTCATCTTGCTCTTCAGTGAGCTCTGGAGCATGACTCATTTGGCAATACTTGCATCTTCTAAAAACAATAGCTACTGTATCCATAAAAGACCAGCAAATAATCACAGCTTTGCTCCATGCTGGTAAGTGATTACCAAAATCACATATTATTTACATCCAATGTCTATTGATCCAAGGCTTCCCTGAACACAAACTGTACCAGGGGAGCCAATGTCAAACCCAGGCACCTAAGCCCCTTTGGCACCGTCTTGCTGACTCCTGATTAAGAATTAACACGTCTGTTGACAATTTGTCATTACTAATGACAGGTTTATAGTCCATTGTTTCCAGCTCTTTCAGCTTCTCCCAGCACAATGAAGAGGGCTGCAGTCTGCCCCTGCAGAGCACACCATGCCCTCCACAGAAGACTGGGCAGGGTCCCTGAGCCCCCACCACTGCTTCTGTGCTGGCTGGCACAACCTACTGGTGGAGAAGAGCGGCAGGGTTAGAGCCTGGAGATGACCAAACCCCGCCCCAGCACTCCAGCCCCCTGCAGCCAGCTGCCCCTGAGCCTGGGGCTGCCTCTGCTGCTACCCAGCTCCACCTCTACAGCTTGAAATGCCCTGGCAACCGTTTAAGATTAGGCATTCAAAATGCAATAACCAACATTTAGAATGTGAAAACAAATTTGGTGTTCTCCATGTCACTGCTTCCTCTTTTTGCTCAGATGACTTGTTTTGGATACCATGATAATTATGTATTTCAGTTCTATCCTGTAATAGTACTGTAACACAGTTCATTTTCTCTATGACAAGGAGAGCACTTAATCAGGTTTTTAATAGGGAAACTGCCTGTGCAATAAATGAACTGAATTTAAATTAGAGAAATACCTGAGGAATAGTTAGCTGTATCAGTTTTGTAGTTTATTTTCTCATTATATTAGTTGAAACATCACACATTCCAGTTACAAACTTAGATGTAGAAAATGAAAGTGTATTTTTAAACATTATATTTTTCTGTATCAGAATAAACCCATTGGATGAATACAAATCAGTAATGATTTATTGACATACATATGAATATAAGCCAACTGATAAAGTTCTATTGATGGTATGTCACTGCTATTTTTATTTTCATCTAATTCCATTTTGTACTAGTAACAAGGAATCTCTATGCAGCAGTGATCTGGTTCTGGTCTTACTAGCCTCTCCCCCAACTGGTCAGACTGTGGAACTCTGAACCCTTCCACTTTAAGAAACGGTGCACAACCTTAGGATGCAATTATGATCCCTTGAAAGATCTATTGTTCTGTGAAAGCATAAGGCACCTGCTTCCTCATCCCAACTCCATGTCAGAGATCTGTCTCAGGGGAGTGGGAGAAGGGCTGGCAATGATTTAATTAAGAGTAAATTCAGGTAAACAAGGTCAGGCACCTATACATTATGGCATCACCAAATTAGCCTGTGTCATCTGGGTTAGAACACCCACAAATCAGATTCTGGGCTACACAGTCAATGCTGTGAGCAGGCTAGTGGAGACTGTTAAGAAGTGTACCCTAGTGTAGACTTAATCCTAGAGGAGTACCGTAACTGTAACCCTTATTGTAATGATAAAGGACCCTGCTGCTGCTGCGGACAGGATGACATTGCTCTGACTAAATGCCCTACCAGGGTACAGGTTAATCCAATCATATTACCGCTTGCACAGGTCCACATACATAAGCTCACCAGGTTCGAACAGTTTTGTTACTAAGAAACTGGCCATGAGGACCATCAGAATCTGAAGGCAAAAGGGCCAAATAAACTGGGGTCTCAGCCCCTTCATCTGGTGATTTAGTGGCGTTAGGACCTGCCATGTCTGTTCTTACCCATCCAGGACAGCAGGCATTAAGGAGGATGTGGTCACCTTTTCTTTTCTCATTTAACATCCGGGCTTGAATCCTAGACAAGACTGTAACACCAATTTTGGATACCCCATAGGCAGTATTTGGCCAGCCTTCTTTCTCATGCACACTTTTCTTGGTATCTTCCACAAATTTGGTCATGAGTTCCACTAACTCATCCTCAGTGATCGTGTTGCTGCGAAACTTTTCCTGTAGTTCTCGGCTGCAGCCTCCCAGTGCTGAGCTACTTACCATACTAGAGACATTCACCACTCTACCTGGTGAAGGAAAATAAAGACTGATTACTTTTACACAAATTAAACAAGCCCAGACACTGAAATGGGCTTGCTCTACAGTTACCTATTCACTTCTTAAATGAAAGCCTGTAAAATATTTTGTGTAGGCTATTTTGCAGAGTTTCTGGAAGATCACAGTTAACTTAATGTCAAGTTTTTCCATTGAATTCTATTTCAGAGGGTAATTTAAGGTGTGAACCTGCAAAAGCACTCCCACACTTCAGGTATGCTTCCAGGAAATAGCCTGTTACAATCTGTAAGCATATTCATAGGGGTAAGGAGTTTTCTCAGTAATGGCATACAGACTCTACTCTCAAAGTTCCAGTGGAAAAGTCTCACTTCTGCAACAGCTAAAGTGCCGTGAGAATGTACCTCAAAAGCCAGAATAATACAGAGTTCAATAAAAGCCATCTAGTTCTCAATGCACTGATACCATCAGCTTGTTTACAGAATACCTGAAGATTTACAAATCCCAGCATGCAAAACTGCAGTAAACAATTAAATCTCCCACCACTTCAGTACCAAGGAACAAGTCAGCTGAATAAGTAATTCACTCATTTTTTCCAAAATAATGTTATACTGTTTCCTTATTTCTTGCTAGTTCACAATCATTCAGGCAATGAACTAGAGCAGTGGTTCTCAACTTATGGTCCACAAACCCCTGGGATGGGCTGCGATGTCAACACAGGGTCCATGAAGGCTTAAAGCAGGTGTGGAAGAGTGATGATGCTATTATTTCAAATTTATATGGAATCGTTGCAATAAAGATATCATAATCTGTAGATGTGTGCATTTACAGATTAATTTATTTCCCCTTCTCTCCAAATTTGAAGGCTCTTCATGAGAAAATTGAAATAAATATCTGACGCAGTCTAGCACTTTAAATCTTGAATTAAGTCTTGGTGGTCCGCAGCCGCAAAAGGTATTTTAAAGGGGATCTCTGGTGAAGGAAAGGCTGAGAACCCCTGAACTAGGGAATCAACATAAGAATTTAGATCTTAAAAGCCACTAAAAATTGATCTGTTTATGACTTTAATAAACACACTTGTCCTTCACCCTCAGTACAAGAGGACTAGATTGCAATTTTGGCACTGTTTACTCTCTCCTCTATTGGCCCCCAAAATTCATTTACTCTGTCCTTTTCTTCCTCCCTAGGGACTAACAGTTCCCAACTTCTCTCTCATGTACTTGACTTTTCTCTTAAAACCCCAGATGTATTTAAATGTTAGTATAGGCTACATTTCATTTATAGCAGGAAGCTTTGTTCAAATATCCATGAAAACATCTACTGATCACAAGTCTTGAAAAGAATTGTATTTAAAAAACCCCTTAGATTTAGTGTGGGTATTAAATCCAAATACCCTCCCTTTCAAATCATCCATGCTATGTCAGTGGCATTCCAGGGCACTTACAGTGCTTCAGATTTTGAAAACAGGTACATTCTGCACAGGACAGTCATTCAAGGCGTACAGATTATTTGCATGTTGCTAACACCTCTTTATTATCAATGTATCTATATTCTTTGACCCTTGACCATTCTATTTACCCTTTTCTGGTAAAGTGTTTTCTTCCAGTTCCTCTTAACATCACCAAGTCACAGTAACTTAATGTACATCTTCAAGTGCCATTTATAACTATTATCACTAGACATTTGCGAATACAGCAATGGCTGTGATCCATCTAGAGACAGAAAAACAGCCTACTGAGGTTTCTTCAGCAGTAGCAAGAACAGGTATGCCACAAACTCCACTGAAACACTGTTTTTAGTTACTTCCTTATCCTAGTTGTATCATCAAAACGTCCTTTCTGAAGCAAGAACAATTTATGTAGGCAGATACCACAGACACAATGTGGGTAAATTTTCTATGTCTTCTTGAGGGCACCATGACAATTCCACTTTAATCCGTAACAGAATAATGTGACCAGCTTGAAAGTAGATTTAAATATACACAGCAGAGACATTTTGAAGGTCAGGAAGGCCATCTGTTCTCTTACCTACAGTACAGCAAGGTACACACCTCTTGCTATGGGACAGTGTGCATATGAGGCTGGACAGGATTTTCCCATTTAATGAGGATCAAAATTCATATGAAAGTATTTCTCTACTTGTTGTGTTACACTCACCGTAAGGCTTCACAAGAGGCAACAATTCTGTGCAAACATTCCTTGTTCCAAAAAAGTTTGTCTTCAGTGTAACCTCTGCTTGGACTGCAAATGGAGTTGTGTCATGAACTTTTCGTAAGAGGTGGTAGTGAGGGAGGGAAAAATAAATTAAAAAAAATATCAGAATAGTACTACTGTTTTAAAGGAAGTTACCAAACCTCAGAAGTTTATCTTACTTATTTTTTCCTTTTATAACTAGCAAACAGGCATATGATCAATTAAAATATGATAAAAAAGTAACATCATTAAGACTCACATTCTTATTAATGAAAAGACTTATCTCTACAATATTACATTAATAATGCACTAATTATGTTTTCTATATGTTTAGGTTTTCTGCTTCTATATCCTGACTCTTATGTTGTCATGTCTTGGGTTCTTAGCTAGGGCTTGAAATAAGAGCAGTGCCAAACTGCAACAAACACTGTAAAAGTTTCTATAAAGAATGCAGGGATAAGATTTGGTGCAGTCTGAAAAAAGCAAACAAAAAACCCCAACTAACCCCAAAACTGACAGATACTCGTGTCATAAATCACCCCCTGAACTGACAGATCTGTGCTAAAACAAGGAGAAGAGGGGGAATTAGCAGCTAGGAAAGGGAGCTGATTGTAGGTAAGCATAAGCAGACCATGGAATTGCACTGTAAAGGTATGATTTCTTCAGACAGAATTGACAGCTTGCCACCAACAAAAGTGGGGTGGGATGTGCCGTCAGCTGACAATTCGGCTCAGCAATAAGCCATATGCTATACGTCCTCCACTTTGAGGGGGAAGTAAAAGTTAAAGTAACAGGACTCTTCCTCTTCTGCTACAGGCTCTCCCTCTGCAGTGATGAAAGCTACCTACATAGGTTAGGCAAGTCTTCACTTGTTTCCATAGCCTAGAACTACGTCAGCTCAAAAGAGAAGCAATAACAGGTCATTTAGTATCTAACGTAGTTGTGTTTTTATTGAAAAACATAGCTTTAATGACTCACTCATTTACACTCTCAAGCAATGGGCACCGATGGCATCAAGTTTTGCAAATTGCTTACATTTAAATCTGAGACATGAAGCCAGATCATGACCTATTGCAAGAGTTATGACAATGGGAGAAGAAACTAAAAACCTACACAATTCCAAATTCCTGCTTCCACACACACCTTGCAAGAGAGAAGCTTCCCTACACTCCAAAGCCCGTTTATTTGTCTAACAAGATATATTACTTGTAACATCTGATATATACACACTACACTCCCTTGATTTAGCAAGCATTACTAGAAGAAATGTTTTCACAGAAGCTCATCTGGAAGGCAACCCACAGGTACATAATAATTTCACACATGAACAGTTTTGCTGGACTAAGGACTTTTCTGGACTATTTGTAGTGCAGCACAAAACTAGAATAATAAATTTAATGGCAAATCTAATCTTTGACAGAGAGCCATAACACATAATACTACAATAAAGAAAGGAAAACATAAATTCTAGGATGGTAGCAGAAACCTGGTGAGGCAAGAAGTGAGATTAGGTGGAAATGCTAATCTCAGAAGCAAGAATTAAAATCCAAAATATGAGATAAACATCACAGCAATTTCTTACACAGGTGTTAAATCCTCTAGCCCCTGCATTAGACACTTGTACAACAACAGTTACAACTGGCTCCTTTATCACATTTCTTAATTGTATTACCTATTGCTGACTCATAATTAAGTTGTCATCTTGAAAAAAAAGTCTAAGATAAGCACCTGGAAGCAACTTCTGAATAGAAAAAAAATCTACAATGTAGTAAAGGAAGTAATAGAGATTCCACTGCTCATGCTACTTCAGCTAAGTATTGTTCAGTGATTTCACCATAATAAATCCAAGATCTCTCACAGATGACCTCTAGCAAATCTTGCTGCAATTTGAGTTTTTATTCCACCTGCTCAGGTACCCACCTTGAGGGAGGCTACAGCTGCTGCAGAGTCAGCAACAGGAACCACACACTGCACTTCAGTTGCTGCAGTTGCAGCCCAGTCTTGCTCAAACTCACTGTCACTAGTAGGTTGAGCTAAGGCCCTGATTACAAATTGAAGAAACACTGGTCTGAGCACCTGCAGACTTTATAAATTGTAAGTGTGGACAGAGATACAAGCTTTTAATGGTTGCTTCAAAGTTTTAACACATATCTTAAGCACATCCTGAAGCTCAGACAATTATATTGAGTTGCCTCCTATTAAACTGTTCTTGAACACAAGCAATTTTCCTGCAAAGTACCATGCAAAAATATATAGCGACTGGATTTCAGAACACTGTTGCTGCACTACCGCTTCACAAAAAGCTTCATCTTCAGCAGTAGGTGAGGTTTGATTCATACTACCTGACAGGCTTCCTTAACGCATGCTGTGAACAGAGGAGTCAGCACAACACTGTGCTTGAACAGTTACATATCCTAACTGGAGATCAGGCACAGAGATTAAAAGAAAAAACCCTCCACAAAACCAACAACCCAGAAAATATGAGAAGAACAAGTTTGTATGGCAGGGAAATGAATTAGCAGTCGTGCTTGTGATTTACTCTATTTGGAGCTAACATGATTTTCAACTTTTATAAACACTACAATGAAAATGCACTTTCTACCTTACAACTGCTGTCTTCCTCCCTTCCCTGCCTTCCTTTCCACGTGAAGATGAAAGGGTTAAATTCTTGCTCAGCAGAGCAAGATTTAGGTTAACTGTTCTATAGATAACTGAAGGGCATGAGAAGGTTAAAGGTAAGTAAAGATGACAAATTCACCCAGGGCCAAAGGTTCTTTTTTATCAACTGAAATCCCTGCAGAGGTAATGCATAGAACAACGCATGAGGCTTGCAGAAAAGAGAAAACACAAATCCCCGAGGAACATGGCTGATATTCACATAGATGATGGGCTCCCACGGGCCTGGTGAAACTCAGGGGCACTGAGGCAAGTAAACCCAACTCTGCTCACGTGCACTGTGTGCCTAAAATATTTTCATGCTCTGTATGTGATGCAAATGCAATACTCCAGGGAAGCAGCTTTACATGCACAGTTAGCTCAACAGATGCCATTTCACATTGCCCTCTTGTCATGCTTAAGAAGGTAGACAGCTTGCCCAGCCAAAGAAGCAGCATGTCATTGGCACATAAGTCCTGTATAAGAAAAGAATCCCCGATTTTTATCATCCTCCTCACAGCTTTGTAGCACATAGGACTATGCCAGACAGTCTGCTTCCTACCTTTGAAAGCAATCCCTGCGTTGTTAACCAGCACGTTCAGCCCCCCATATTTCTCCTTTAGGAAGTCACGTAGAGCTCTGATGCTCTGCAGATCATCAATATCCAATTGATGGAAGAGTGCATGCAGTCCTTCCTCCTGGAGCTTTGCCACTGCTTCCTGGCCACGGCTGGGGTCTCGGGCTGTCAGGTACACGTCCCCTGGGAACTGCTTGCACAGAGCCCGCACAATTGCAAAACCAATCCCTTTGTTGGACCCGGTCACCACAGCCACCTGCATGTTGGACATCGTCCTCTCTGTATGTATGCCAAAGTGCCAGTAACTGCAAACAGCAAATGAGATAATTTCACACTCTGATGGACAAAGACAGCTATCTGAAAATGGATAAAAGCATTTTTTCTTTAAAATCCTATTTAGAATTCCACTTTGAATTACATAGAACTACATGAAAGTGCATACTAACTGTAACTTAATAAAGTAGCATTAAGTATTTGCAGAGAGATATGTTTGGTGTTAATGTTTTGAATAAAATCCAAAGAGTGATTGGGTTAAAAAAAACCCCACAAATGACTAATCTCTTTAGTACTAAATTAACTTTTGATAGGATTAAGCTCTTCTGCAGAAACACTTTACTGGAATACCACTTTCTTCTTCTGAGGATATTCAACTGGTTCAGTTCAAGCACTGATGCAAAGATGGAAAAACTCAAGCTCAACAAAAAGGGGAGGAGCAGCTTGATCTTCAAGTGTCAACCAATTCTAGCTTTTTTAGAGGGAAACAGCAGACCATAGATTAACCACAATGCTGCTTCTGTTTAACACACCAGTCAGCTTTAGACACAAAACCTGCTTGTTGGATTTTTTTCCAGACATAGCATATTTAAGGGTGCGCTTCCCCCATAAGAGCAAATTTAACTGCCCCTACCCTTCCAAATTAGCTTGTAACTAACCACGAGCAGGCACCTAGCGAGGAAGAAAGCCTAAATTGCTCCTAAAGGCCTGCCCAGCTACTGACCGACTTCACCCGGGCCAAGAGCCACCCTTCCAGTTCATCACCGAGGCGCCACCCCGCTGCAAACCGGCACACGTTGCTACAACCACCCCAGGGCCAGTTCTCCTCCCTAATGGGGACGCGAAGCAAACCCGCGAGC
>NW_020799091.1:97397670-97490613 GCF_003259725.1 Athene cunicularia
GGCCTGGCCCGGCCCGGCGGCGGGCGGTGTGGCGGTCCCTCCGGCCTCTCCGACAGGTGGGCCGGCGGTGGGCTGTGCGGCCGTGTTCGCCTTTGCCCGCTCCCGCGAGTTCAGGCCCGGGAGGGACTCGGCAGCCAGAGCCGCTGCCCAGGGGTAGATGGGGTTTGTCGTTACACTGTTCGGTCTTGGCCACCTGAAGATGCGAGGGGGCCCAGGCGGTCCGAAGCCGTGTTCGCCTCGCTCGGCCGAGCCGGGGTTTTGTTTGTCAGGCCGGAGGCGGGGAGCGGCCTAGTTTGCGCCGAGCTGGAGAGGGAGGTGGCGTGACAACATCCTCCTCGGCCCGGGGGCGCAGGGTGGTTGTGAGCCTCCTGGCGAGCAGCCTCAGGCTGCTGAGGGCGGGGGGTGGTGGTGTGCCCGGCTTCCTGGGCGCGCCCCCATTTCGGGCAAAGCCCGCGCTTCCGAGGTTCAGGTGAAAGCGGTGTGGGAAGCGAGATACACGTTTCAACAGCAGACTGAAGTGTAAGGACTCATAAGGTTGATGCAGTTTATCTCTCATGCACAGTTGGGGGTTGAGCGGAGGTGTAGCGTCACGGTGTTGTATGGGACTGGCGCTTTTGGTAGTGTTGGTGTGGGGTAAGGTTGTTTTCTGCCGGTATATGTGATCAGAGAGCTCTATTCTGTTCATAATTGGAAAAAAATAAACTGCAGAGGCTGTTCATGCCAGTTAATTTTTTGTAATTGTAATATATTTGCCGTTTGAAAACTTGTAGTTCTGTGCATGTGAACACCAGTGTCTCATTTTCTTTAGAGGATTATGGTTATACCTTGGCCAAGATGATGTTTGCAGATCAAGGCTTCCTGTCTTCCCTCATCCCTATCACCCACCCTCGTTTAGGGGTTTGCTTGTACTACATTTTCTAAACTTGAAAGAGGCAGCTTGTTAAACAGGCTCTGCTTTCTCTGCTGAGATAAAAGAAACATGCAGTATTTGAAAGTGACTTTAAATATTTTTAAGTAACTTTTTTTTTTTTTAAATTTAGGTTGTCTAAATAAGGCAAAATCTTTTACTTAATATGAAGAAAAGCAGAGGTCGGACAGGTCGAAAGAGAAGAAGAAAACACTTCCAGAGTTTTATGGGTGGAGGTACTATCCATGGAAGTATTACTAGATAATAAAATAACCAATTGTTTGTCATTTTATGGTGTGCATTTGTCAAATGCTTTTGTGCTTTGAAAATATCATTCATAAATGTTAGCTTATTCTATGCAGATATTCTAGCTTTATTTTACAGTCCCAAGCAGAGCATAGTGAACTATTTTGGTAATGGTAAGCTCTCTTTCTGGCTAATGGGAAGTACTGTGTTGTTCTTAAATTTCTTGGCCAGTGAATATACTGAATAACTTCTACAGTTCTGAGAGCTCCTGGTGCCCAGAGGCCCAGAATTTAGTAAGCTAGTTCAAGGGGAGCCTTTCTTGCTATTCTGCTATGCGATACTAAAATGTCCAAAATACAGTTTTTCTGACTATACAGTAAAATTTTTCAATTTCCTTTCTTTTCCAACAGAGCGCTATTTTATAGCACTAACCCCCTATATTTTATTTTTAGTAAACTGCAGTCACAAGCTGGAATACATTAAACTCAAGAAATGGCTGAAAGACAGAGGATTTGAAGACGGTAATTTAAGGCCAGCAGAGTTCAAGGGTAATGTTTTAATTATTTATTGGTGGTACAGATTTCCAATTCTTCTAAGAATGTTGGTTCCGGCTTTCATTTTGAATCACATGGCTGGCATCAGGAAAAAAGCCAGTTACTCTTAGTCTTTTAAAGACTTGTGGCAAATGCACATGAATGTAATTTAACATAAACAAGTAGATATGGTGGCCTGAAGTAGTGTAAACAGTTTCTTATGTAAAAATGAACTCATGTAAAACTCTTGTATGAGAATACTCTGGTGTGTTGCAAAATATGCACACCTCTGCTGAATTCCTTGTAGAAATTGAGATTTTAAGTGTTGTTAGCACAGTTTGAAAGAAGAAAGTAATAGCTCTCTATAAGTGTTTCTCATATTGGAACCTAACCTTATTAGCATTTCTTCATCTTTTTTTCCCCTGTGCAAGTTCAGCAGCTCTAATGATACAGATAAGTATAAGTTTTTAGAGCTGTGATTCACTTACTTAGTACTCTTTACAGTAAAGGTATATATTTGTATTTTTTCTCTTTAAGTAGATTGTTTCAAAAACTTTTGCAGTATTACAGAGTAGAGCGAATTGGATGAATCAGGAAAATATTATAAATAGAAACTGTAAAGTTTAGTTAAAACTCTGAAACCAAGAAGAGCAGCCAGTGATGAAAGATGAAAGATATTTAGAGAAAAATTGGGAAAAAGAAGTTGAGTAGTTGCTAGAACTGGACAGCAAGTATTGCAGGGGATGCAGGGGAAGGGCTTTCACGGGGTCCTGAAAAATAAAAAGAGAATCAGAGAACAAAGAAATGAGGTATATATCTGTAAAAATCCATAATTGGCTTTTGTGATTTGTAAGAGATAATGTAGGTTCTTTTAGCACTTATCCTTGCTAGCCTGTTGATTTATTGCAGCTTATCGTAATCTCCTGTATTTTACATATGCACATGTATTTAAACATCCTCTTTGTTCCTACTTCAGATACAGGAAGAGGACTGATGACGACAAAACCTCTTCAGGTTAGTAATGTTGATTCTAATGCAGGAACTCCTCAGGTTCTTTTGTGATGTAATGACTTTTGCAATAAGCAAAGCTCAAAATTCCAGACAAAGTCTTCACAGTCCCTGTTGTGAATGTAATTTCTGCTCTAATACCAAAATTTGTAGTGTTGCCGTATTTGTAAGATGATGTCCTGTGAACCCTGGAGGCTTGTTGGATGAGGGCATTCCAGTACTCATTTATAGAGATTTAGTATGTAGTCTCGTGTTTCAGTTTAAGGCAATCAGTGGCTAACTGAAGCCAGAAGGAGCATGCCCCTGTTCTGTTTGCCTTCTCCCTTAGCCACTGGCTCCCACAGCTGCCTTTGCACTGGCTATAGCAGTCTTCCCCATTGTATCAGGAAGCTAAACTAACAGAAAATGCTCTTTCAAAAAATTATTAGCTTTGATAGCTTTGCTCCTTGAAATCTTCTGCCTTGATCAGACCAGTACTGGTACAAAGGGAGGAATGGCATATCAACGTGGGGAGTGGAGGAAAGGGATGGGGCTTTTTAAGCAGCATTTGGCTTTCGATTATCTTAGCCATCATATGAAACCATGGCTTCAACCTCACTTTGATGGCCACCTTCTTTGTTGGTAGACCAACTAATAGAAACCTAATTTCTCAGATACTTCCAGCAGAAAAGGGAAGTAATAGAAAAAAATACCTTGCCCTTCAGGTATTGGCACAGAAAGATGGAACTCTGACTGAAAAGGGTCTCTCAGAAAATAGTCTTGTTGGAGAAGTTTTCTAATTGCTATGAGAATAGTATATCATAATATCAAATAATGGGCAATCAGACCCAGAACCTTTTCAAAAATAGAGTAGAACAAGAGGTAGGAAGGAGATGCAGCGGAGAACTCATGTATAGAGAACAGTGTAAGTTCTCATGCTGGTTCAGGGTTAGAGCCAGCAATTGGAAGACAGAGGTTCAGCTTATCATAGTGCTGGGAGTCTGCAGTAAGAGAAATGAGAGCTGGACTCAACTGGGCTTGAACAGGGTAGGAAAACTCATGAGAGGAGTCAGAAGGGGAGAGTATTGACTTGATTCATGTCCTCTCCCTACAGGCATGGATGCATATGGCTCAAGCCAGGCATAAAAGCTAATTTACACACACAGCAACTTGGCAAACAAGGTCAGGATAGACATGACTTAAAATATCCCTACCCCATACTGCTATGTTGATAGAAATTCAGCTATTTGTGAGATCTAATCTGTAATATATCTCAGTACAAAGAAAGTGTGTAGCCAGGCAGCAAGCTTTCCATGAACAGCTAACTTTCTGCAGATCACAGTTCCTAATGACTGCAATTGTATTCATTCCCTAGACTGTGACTGTCTTAAAACCATGCAAGTTTCCATCAAGTTCAACAGCACATCTGTTTGCTTCCTGACATTAGTGTTCTTTGGGGAATGTCTCTCTGTTCAGAAATTGTGTAGTAGATGAGTCATTTACACTTGACCTTTACTATTCTTTGTGTGTGATTGTTTTTATTTTTCCTCCCTCAAAGTCAGGGGATCTGATTATTTCATTGCCTGAGAAATGCTTACTCACCACGGGCACTGTCCTTAGTAGCTCCTTGGGAGAATACATTATGAAGTAAGTGAAAAGTGACACTTTAGGGGCATTTTGGCATTTACTGTGGGTTGCTTGTTAGTAGATTAATAATCTGAAGTAGTGGTAGGGCTTTAAACTGTATACCCCAACTTGTATGTGTATTTCTTGTGGACTTCGATGCATGTGGAGTGCTCAGATAAGTAAGGTTTGGATGCAGAGCATCCTTTTTTAGCTAAGCAGAGTTGGAGGGATGATACAGGCTTGAACTTGGCCTGCTTCTAGAGCCATCTTAGACCTAAATGTGAATTATGAATGGTTTCTTGGGAATTTGTGAATATACTTCAAAAACCAACCCAAGAGGTGAACCTGTTGTTAACTACAAACCAGCTTTTATAGCCCCTTTGAAATCATCAAAAGGACTTTGAGATGAACTACAAAGAAGGAATTGATAACATTTTAAAGAACTAGGAGAGATAAAATGCTGCTACATCCATTTCCTATCTCACCTCTGTGTGTCTGCTGTGTTGTTATTTTTATTTTCTAATAGATGGAAGCCTCCTGTATCTCCTTTGATAGCACTGTGCACATTTTTAATAGCAGAGAAGCATGCTGGTGAGAAATCTCTGTGGAAGCCATATCTTGATGTTTTACCCAAGACATACACTTGCCCTGTTTGTTTGGAGCACGATGTAGTAAGCCTTCTTCCTGAACCTTTAAGAAAGAAGGCTCAAGAGCAGAGAACGACGGTCCATGAGTTGTACATGTCTTCCAAGGCTTTTTTCTCTTCCCTGCAACCTGTGTTTGCTGAGAACACGGGAACTATTTTTAACTACAGTGCTCTAGAGTGGGCTTGGTGCACTATTAATACCAGGACAATATACATGAAACATTCACAGAGGGAATGTTTTTCTCTTGAGCCAGATGTTTATGCGTTGGCACCATATTTAGATTTGCTAAACCACAGTCCAAATGTTCAGGTAAGAAACTAAGAATAGATCACTGAATTTCTTTACTTGCGGATGCACTATCTCAATGCAATATGCATTTATGTGATGGATTAAGAGTGTCTGGAAGTCAGTGAGAGGTCGCATAGTGGGAAAAATGTCTATTGAGGACACGTGCAGGCCAAGTACTCGCAGTTCATATATATTCTGGAGCTTGTTATTCAGCCCAAGGCAGCTGAGTAAAGATGATTTAAATGTTTCAGTTTATGTAGCAAAGCAAAGTTACAGGGAGGGCCAACAGTGGCTGGGTGAGATTTGTATCCAGGGTAGCTATTTACAAGTGCCACTTGTACATATAAATGTACTTTGCTCTCTGGAAAGGCTCAGCTCCTGAGACAAATCTCAAGTTACGTGGTCCCTGTGTTACTTCACCTTCGGCTGAAACTTCCGAGCAGCCTTAGGAAAGTGTGTAGAGCAGTTCCACCTTATGTCAGGGACTGTGTGCCAAGATAGAATTGGGACAGAACAAAAGCATCCAACTCTGCATGAAGGCATCTTATTGCAGATCTGGGGCCTCTGCAATAAGTCTACACAGTGGGTGGCACATCCTGCAGATTAAGATTTTGATGTTTTTTGTTCTTCATACTAATGGGTTGCCTTTTCAGACATCTGTAACACTACCCGTTTTTTTCCAGTGTTAAAGAAGTGTTCCGTCCTGTTGGGTTTTTAATGTTCAATGTCTGATTCCTTTTTCACCCTGTCTTTCTGTCAGGAGTAAATTTTTAAAATTATTTTTAACTTCTTGAAGGTAAAAGCTGCATTTAATGAACAGACAAGAAGCTATGAAATTCGGACAAATTCACAGTGCAAAAAATATGAAGAAGTATTTATCTGCTATGGGCCTCATGATAATCAGCGACTGCTACTAGAATATGGATTTGTTGCCATGGATAATCCTCACAGCAGTGTTTATGTCTCATCAGGTTGGATTTGTAGATTGTCTTGACATTGCAAGGCACAATAGTAGACAACAAAGCATGTGAGTGTTTTAATGTCAGTAAAAGTGATAACTAAAGGATGCTGAAGTAGTTCACACACATGCATATACATATATGCCCAATGCACAGCATACACAATATGTATTAAGGCATTATAGTTTTTTTCTTTAGTACCATCAGAACATTTGTGTGTATTTCCAAGAAGTGGAATAGGGTTTGATACAACTTTGAACTGAATAGAATTTAAGGTTTAAATTTGACAGTGTTCTCTGGTAACTTTTCCTTTTGTAAAACTGGGATTCTTTTAGCAGCATATGTATAGAGATTCCAATTGGATGTCTTAGATTGTACGATTGTCTTCAGGCTTGAAGTCCTGATCCTCACAAACTGAAATTTCCAAGAGTGGTTCGTGACTTCAGTTTGAGTCAGAATTTCCATTATAAGGATACAGTCCTGGAGATTACTGATAGCTTTGAGAAGTAGATGTGTTTCTAATTACATTAAAGTTCACCAAAATATAGCAGGATTTATCTTTGTCCTGTAGCTACTTGAAAAGTTGGTTGAAATGTCATTTTGGAATTGAGGATTGTAGTTTCTTCTACATACCATTTATTTACATATCTAAAATGTGGTTTTATGCAGATACTCTCCTCAAATATTTCCCACCACTGGACAAGCAGAAGAATGCAAAACTTTCCATTCTAAAGGATCATGATTTCTTACAGTAGGTGTATGGAGTTTTTTGTTTCCCTATGTTGTTGTTTGGTTTTTTTTTAAAGTTTTTCTGGGACTCAGATTTTGCTTCTAGTATCAAAACCAGCCTAAAGTATGTATTTGTTTTTTTAACAAACCTATTTGCTTGCTGTTTGCTCTGGTTCTAAAGAGCAGATCTTCCCTTGACACTTGTCAGGAAGCTATCATGCTGTAGAAGACCACATACACTTTCTGCATCTCATCACTTCTGACTTTTTAGAAACCTGACCTTTGGATGGGATGGACCATCTTGGAGACTCCTCACAGCCCTCAAGTTGTTAAGTCTCGAAGCAGATGAATTGTAAGTTTCAGTACTCTGAATATTTAGACAGTGTGCATGTGATGTTTTCCTTTATTTGCTCTTTGCTGGCTGTGCGTGAGATACTGGAATAATTATTTTGGATCTCCTGTGTCTATCTCATTGAGTTCAGTTGAGAATTGAAAAGAAGAAAGGCAGAGAACACCATATAATGTAAAGTCATTGCCTATTTGCTGCTTTGGTCTTTTGCTTTCTTGTATTAAATACTAGACACACCCCACTGTTTTCCCTTTCTATTTCAAGAACAAGATAGTACTTTAAGATTCAGACTCCAGTCCTTTTTCCTGTTGGTTTGATGGGACTTTAAATGCTGTTGACCTTTGTTGATTTCTTTGAAGCATGTGTTCCACAGGCCGCTTCTGAAATTCTAGGGCCAAGTAGGTTGCTGAAATTAATCTTCAGTGACTGTCAGCACAGGTTTAATCATTTGTTCCAAATGGCAAATCTACCTCAAACAGCATTAATAGAAAATGGTTACCTGGGCTTTGCTTGTAATAGTAAATTAGAAAAAAAAGTTTTCTCTTCTTCAAAGCTGTTTATGCTTTGAAGATTTATTGCTGAGTGGACTAAGTTGATTAAAAGAACTAAAAATAAATCCCCATGATACAGGTTTCATGCCCAGGTGAGGTGACATTTAGCAGAAGCCGTGCTAGTGAAGTTCAGAGTGGATAGCTTTTATCCCTCACTGGTGCTGCTGAAGTTGGTGGCAGCATGGCAGAGCAGTAAAGACCAGAAGCATTGGTCTAAGTGTGGCCTGTGTCTTTGGCTGAAAGGGTAGAGGTGCAGGACTGGAGCCACTGTTCCAGACCATTAAATCTCTCTTCTCTTTTGCTTGCCTTACCAGTTTCATGTCTGAATGCCCTCTGCCTTTTTCACGTATGCTAACCTTACTTGCCTTACACAACCGATGTTATTCTTAGCGTAACCATATGTTTATCATTCAGCTGGGGAATACAGCAAATGATTGTGTGGTGTTCAAACATTTTGGTTCTAGTACTTGCTGGAGGAGAACGCTGCTTGGTGATGTAGTTTCAGCCAGAAATGAACAGCAGACTTTGAATATAACAGCAAAAATATGCCATTTTTTAATAGAGGAGACACAGCGTGTCCTTCTCCAGGTAATTTGACTGAAAGAACAAGGTAACCCAAACTCCTTTCTCTCTTAGCATAAATGTACAGCAGTGTAATTTTCTGGGGTGAGAATGAGCGATGGAGGGAATTGACTACAGTGGGGTAGTGTAGAATTTTTTTCCAGGATGACTGACAGCACTGAATTGCTCAGCAGGATTTGTGGCTGCAGCAAAGAAAGGAACCATGTTACAGAGCTTATATGAAGCTCTGTAAACAAATGAGAAGTATTTAACTTTTCTCTGCCTACAGTATCAATGTGTTTGTTGAGGTTACCTTTTGAAAGAAAATGCAGATTTGTATGAGGTGGGCGCATAAGATGTTGCAGACCTGCCGAGGGTGCCTTGTTGCAGAAAGAACAAGGCACTTGACTGTGTGTGTTCATTAAAGCCAGTCAAATCAAGTGAACTACCTGTGTCAGCCAGTTGCCTGTGAGGGAGGTCTGTGCTCTTAGAAAAACAAACTCTTCTTTCTTTCTGAATTTTGGCAAGCAAATGTGTACTTAATGTCAAGTTGAATAGCTATCATGGAAAAGGGTTATTAAAACCACACTTTTGCAAAGGAAACTCGTATATGCACAGAGTATGAGGTGAATCTGGTCTTGAGCAACATCTTGCATATAGTATGGACTTAAGAGCCTGATATTGGGTAAACATTTCCCTACCCTTCCTTTCCTTGTTTTCGACCTGCTTCCTATCCACATGATGATTTTTTTCCCTCCCCCCCCCCTTTTTTTTTTTTATTCTTTTACAAATACAATTTATCTTATGGAAGATTAAAATAAATACTATTTTGACATAGTTCGTGGAATCCCTAACACAGATAAGCTTTCCACAAATTTTATGTTCATGTCCTATATTAAATAATCTAAATTTTGAGTAATTTCATCCTGCTTGTGTACATTTCAGATTTCCCAGTTGAAAAGGAACAAAGAGAACCTCAAAAACCACCTGGCTTTGGTAGAAGCACTACGCTTGGAAGATTTGAAGATATTACAAAAATCAGCTGAGATTGTTTGCAACTTGAATATTGCAACAACTTGACGTATCTGTAGCTGTGATAGCTGTGGCTGATTGGATTTGTTTTGTCATGGATGTGCCTTGCTCAACTGTTTTGGTGGACCTGAGCAGCAAAGAATAATATAAAAAGTCATCAGAATGTGCCTTGTTTTATTTACGGGGTCACCCAGGACCCAGAGTCTTATTTTGGTCTTTGCTGACCTTCTTCAGTAATACAAAAGATTAGCCCAAATGATGCGGGGAGCACAGGTGGCTTTCATCACATCTCACTGAAACCGTGACTGCTGTGAGCAAAACAGCTTCTGGGGTAATTTGAGCAGCCCCAGGACTGTGGGCTCCAGCAGTCCTAGACTTTACAGCTGCCTGTGTGGCTATAAGTGTGAATTGTAGGGTCAAGCAGATACTCCTCAGCATGTATTTGAACTCTGGCTTTTGGAGAGGAAGAGGACAGAGCCGCTTGTATTTGCCCTGTACCGATCCTTTACTTTTTCCCTGAGATCTGTACATGTCTCCAAGTTTTAGTAGTTCATGTAATGCCTGTTCACTGTTGGAGTAGTAAGTGCAGACTAGAGCACAGATCAGCCCTGTTGTGACCAACTCCATTCCCTTTGCAGTTTCAGCCCAAGTGTTTCTTGAATGTAAGTAAGTGTGAATTTCCCTCCTTTACTCTCAAAGCTCCCTCCTGACACACTAGTTTGTGTTCTGACTCCTGGTGGGAATGAGAACTGTAAGGATATGTCACTGAACTCTTGTTTCTTGTTTGGAAGACTACCCAGACAACTAATTGTGTTTCCATTCAGTTCTAGTGATTACATTGAGAAATGTTCCTATCCTGTATACAGGGAGATAGTCTAATGAGAAGCCTTTCAGTATTAGTTCTGCTTAAGTATGGAGCTTGAGCTCTCTCTGTTGTTTAGAGAAGAGAGAGACTTCAAAGGGCATTTCAGGGCAGGACCCTTACGTAAGCTGTACAAACTTAATTGTGCTTGTGTTGTGATTATTTTCCATTCTGTGGGGAATCATATTTCATACAATTTTTCATTGCTATTTTTAACATTTTTTTAAGAACTGTGTTTTTAAAAAGTTTATTTTTGTAAACATATTGCTTCATGTTCTACAAGACTTCTCTTTGAAATAAATGAAATTGTATACAGCATTAAAGGCATTCTAGCTAATAATATAATTTAAGGAAAAAATGCAACAGGTGAAAACTGTGAAGTATTCAAGCTCAAATGCACTTTCAGACTTTCTTTGGTACCTTGTCAACAAAAATGTTATTGTGTAAACTGGCTTGGATTTGAAGATTCCAGGGGTTTTCCCTGCTTGCTTTTTTTTTTTTTTTTTTTTTTTTTTTTCTGTCTCAGTCTATTTGAGGCAGGAAGTGTCTTGATACCTGGAGCACTGAGAAGGGCTCTTCCTTACACAGAAGGGTATGTTGCTTTATGTTCAAAAGACTGGGGGACCTTAGGAATGTAACGGCTGTTACACAGTTTCCAAAAGCAAAAATTCTTGGTTTTGAAGTGCCATCTTCATAACCTCTTCTGAGGATTTGGAGATTCTGAAAAGAAGCTTTTTTTCTGCCTTGTTTACCCCAGTGCACTGAGACTTTTATACTCTTGGGCTTTCTGTATTGTTCACATGGGGATGCTGACAGTTTGTGGTTACTCTACATTTTGGAGCAGAGGGCAGGGTGAATGAAGTGGGAGACGAGCAAGTGCTCTCTGAAGCTAGAAGCACATTTCTTACAACCTTTGTGCCAAATTAATTTCATATTTGCCTAAACTGGGCTTTTAACCCTTGAAAGTCACTTGGCACCATATTTTATACTCTAGTCCGCTCCATTCTGAAGTACCTCCTGGGATGAGATGACTGTCTGGATTTGGGAATTCAATCTCTGCTGATCTCACCAAGGGCAATTCTCATCTCGTGTAAGGGTCCTTCTGTACTGCTGAATCTGACTACAGCAGAGATAAGCGGGGCTGAGCCCCCTGACGCTGTGGCTGTTGCCCATTCGTTTTGATCAGGTCTGCAAAAAGGTCTACAGAAGTCATGGGTGACATGAAGAGGGTGGCTGGTGACTGAGCATTCACAGTACAAGAAGGAAGGGCTTTCAAAGGAAGATCGAAGAAGTCAGGCTCAGAGCTAACAAAGTGCTAACAAATCTATTGATGTTACTTAAGAATATGGATACAAAAGTTGACATGGGTGCAGAGCACATACAGGGAAGACAGAGCTGTTGGCAGTTCCCAGCCAGCCAAACAACTTTAGTCTTACACAGTCCCCTGATCTCAAAATACTTGAAGGTTGGGAGGGTATTGATGGCAAGTATTGTATACATTTGCCCTATGCTTGCTCTTTTAGGGTGTTGGTGGACACTGTGGGAAACTCTACTGGGCTAGAGGGATTCTTGCTTTGAACGTGTCCTGCAATTTTGATGATTACAGTTGAACTGTTTGACCTCTTAATAAAAATGTTTTCATTCTCTAAGCATAGCTGTGTTTCTTATGTTATAATTTTGTAATGAGATGGTACCAAAGTTAAAGAAGATAAGGATGGTTTTGTTTGTTTGTTTTTCTGGACATGGCTACTCTAAAAACAATTCTGTACGATGTGTCTTGCAAAGATGGATACTAGGTTGACAGAAGTTTATTTGCTTCAGTATTGCACTATAGACTACACATTTATACCAGGTGGTTTGAATATGGGCTCTCCTTCTGTAACTCCTACACACCCTCCAGAGTGTGTAGGAAGGGGATCTGGCAGGGCAGGAAAGTAGGCAGTATGAATTGCTTGTCTGTCTCTTGCATGTAAGCACAGCAGTAATCCCCCAGCTTTACCTTAAGCACTGTAGCAAGTGTTCTGAATAGAGCCATGTGTCTAATGTCAAAGACAAAATCCTGCATGAATAAGCTATGGAATGGGAACTAGTGCTTTTGTGGCACATATCAATAGCAACAGATTTTTAACAGGAATAAAACTGTAATACAGATCATGATTTAGCATTTGTGTATATATACGCCTAGTCAGCAAAAGCTTAAGTTCTTTTTTGAATCAAACCTAAACTATGTGCAAAATCGAGCATCCTAAGCTGGGCTAAGAGCTTGGGTAAGAAGAAGTAACTGATCTGGGAGCGCTCTCCAGCTGTCTTACAGAACACTAAATCAAGTTTTCAAAGAGTGAAGATGCTGTCTTTCAGCTTCTACTTTAGAGCCCCTTTGAGCTGCAAACATCTTAATCACTTTGCTTTAGTGACATGCTGTTAACATTTGGCTCTGTCTGTTAGTCTAAGAAGAGATTTAGCTGAGATCTTAGTGTGGAAAGACTGCACTTCCCCTCTTCATATAAATTTGCTTTCAGATCGTATCTGCAAATCTCAGCAACAGTAGCAATAAACCCCAGCTTTCTACTGTTAGGAATACAAAGCTTATATAGATCGTGGCAGTGAGCTAGGTTCTCTTCCAGGTTGTGCAGTATTACTCAAAGAAAGCTAAAGTAGTACTGCATTTTGTGACTGCAGTGAAGACACTGTGTTTGGGTAGGTATAATGAGGGAAGCTTTATTTCTTGTGATAACAGTGCGAGACACAAATAGCACAGCTTGATTTTTTTTTTTTTCTTCTTTGAGAGGAGGGATTTGATTCAGTGCAGTCTGAAGTCACTGAAAAATGATGAACATGAAACATCATGACAGTATCTTTCCTGTGTCAATTTATGTAAATACAGCATGTATTTTCTTTGATCTTCTACAGTTTTCCTCAGCTGTAATGTGTGGAGATCATCCATCTGCTAAGTGCCTTTAGACCTGTCTGTTTCAGGACAAGATAAGGGAGTGTCAACTCTCACACCCTAATAATTAAAGCTTTTAGATACACTATGAGAACATTTCAAAGATGACAGTCCCAAAGAAAGAGCTTTTAAAAGTGATGTCTCCCAGGTTATGTAGCCCCTCCCCACCTAGAAGGTAAAGAATACCCCTTTAGAGGTGCCACACTTCAGCATAATTTGAAGTTTCTTTGCACTCAGTACATCTATTACTACAGTGCTGAAGATAATGAACTGTAGGACAGGGAAATTGTCCCAATAGAACTTTATGTGTTTGTTTATACAGTAAATATGAACTAAAGTTGTTAAAAAAAATACAAATTTTCCCTCAGTTTGGACCAGCAGTTGGATCTGAACCATGTGAAATTCAGGGGTTATATTGTTTCAGTACAAAAGCAGAGAGATCACAGCTCAGTGGCTGAATTCAGCTAGAAGAACTTGATTTTATCCTTACCTAACAAAGCTTAAGGTGGCATCAGTCTGCTGCAGGTTGGAGTGGAAGCAAAAAAATATATTTCCTGAATAAATGATGGAATGTTTTAGTGGATATCTATGACTGAATGTTTTGGTGGATATCTATAATTCTGGAATTAAGTTTTAGGAAGCACTACAACGAGCTACATTCAGTGGAAAAGCAAAGATACTCAATGAACTCCAACCTACTCAATGAACCTCAACATAAGTTGTATAAACCTAGTGTAAAACTAATGCAATCTCTGTGTTGTCCACTAGATGATGCAACTGTACTACAGAGAAATAAGAAATTACAGTACATCCACATGCAATTATAATCCTTTTTACTGTGTTATATTTTTAGTAGTAAAAAGAGTTGTCTTCAGTGATACACCATGGTTGGTATTAGATGAGTAGTTGAAGATGTAGTTTTCTTTCTGCTGATTTCAAGTGAAACTTGAAGCTTCATAATCTTTTCTCTTTTCTCAGTTTTACTGTATTTTAGCTTTGTTGGAGTTGCTCCTCTCAAACTGAATTGTGTCATTCTTCCCTGAAACTATCACCCACGACAGAACTAATAGTTCAAATCATCTTTGTTACGTTAACTTGACCCTAATGGTTTAGCTAGTGGGGTTTCAGTGGAGAACTGTCTGCTTGTGTGTTTTTTCTTCAGAGATTAGGGGCCAGATTCATCTTTTGCACAAATTTCTTTCAATAATGTCCTTTGCTGTGGCTGATTGAACTGTGATTGAAAGATTTCCTCTGTGCAGGGAGATTTTGTGGGCTCTCCCTTGTGTCAGTTTTCTAGTGTCTAATAGTAATAAGCTTGCTGGCCCTTTTTTTTACTGGGTGTTTCTTCACTGCCCATTTTTGTGACTTGTGTCTGCTCATTACATTTGATATGTGTTTGTTGCCTTGCTCGCTTTCCAAGGGGTTTCCAAAACTGATGGTGTGTGTCTACCTGGCATGTCCTGGGAACCCCTTCAGATTGTCCCAGTTGCCCTATAGCTGAAAAGAGGAGGAATGGAAGGATCTGCTCTCTCATGTTTCTTAGCTCTTTATCCCTGCCTCCAGTACTGGACCGTACTGCGACATGCCAGTCTTGAGGGCACTGAAGTGAATTGGGCTCTAGTACCAGGTATTTGCAGTACACTTTTAATGTAAGAATGTTTTTCCTCTTTACATACATCTGACTTGTTCCAAGTCTGTCAGGGCCAGCTGTGTCCAGTGCTTTACCTCTCCGCTAGGACGCCAGAGTTGGGCTGGAGAAATTGTTAGATGAGCACTGTTATCCCTTGCAGATACCTCCAACAAACGATGTGCTATTTTAGTAGCTCCCTCCTGCTGGGGCTGCTCTGGAAGGAGCTGGCAGTGGCAGTTTGGCTCTTTTGACCCTTGGCAGGCAATGATGACTTGTGGAGAGGACAGAGGGACATTCTCAGCATGAAGTTGGTGCCATGCCTGTCTGTACCACCCTGCCTGGAAATCCAGAGCCTGTATTTCTATCTTCTATCCAGAAGTCAGCCCTCTTTGCACCAAGAAAGTGCAAATTTGTGAATTTGTGTATCCTTCCCACGAGATGGACTTTGCATAGACAGAGATTCTTGGTTGTGGGTGGGCTGGCCTGCAGAGGATGTTGGCAAGGGATCAGAAGGGACCATGCCATCTCAAGCTGACTCATGCTTCTCTGAACTGTTTCTGATGCTGGGCTAGCCAGTCCCTGGCTTAGGAGTGGGAAAACACTGTGTAGGTCATGGGAGACTCCTAAAGGCCTGCTAGAAGTGCAGTGTGGGCTGGGCTGAGGAGGTGGAAGGGGAAAGGTGGGCTAGAACAGGAGGGGCAGATTGGTATCTGTGGAAAGGGGATGTTTTGTATACTAATAAAGAGCACACACACCTCTTCAGCTTTTCTCTGCCTTTAAGTTTGTGTAGATAACTGGACAGTCCTACTGCTCTGTCAGAAATGGTGTGGTGGCCAGGGTGGCCATTTCTGTGCAGAGTGGGAAGGAGGGGGGAAGGCGAAAGGGATAAATATATAGTCTCAGCAGTAACCTGAGAAAATTTTATGGTGTCAGGCAAGTATGTATGTGTGTGTCCATGTGTACCATGCTGTGTCTACCCAGTGCTAACCTAGCTTCCTGAGAGCAGGGCTGTTTGGTTTACTTGGATGTGTAACTCTGGTTTGGCCTTTTTTCTGCAGTATTACAACAGGGGCCCTAGGCTGAAGGACAGGGGAGAAAGAATGCTGTTTGGGCCAGAGCTGCAGTGCCAGAGGGAGCCTTTTGGTTGTGCTGGCCCATCCCGGTGTCCTGTTGCTCCATGCTGTCATGCACAGATGGAGATAAGTGTGCATCCCTCAGTGTTGCCAGGTGGAAAATCTCTCAGGTCAAGCTTCTGGTATGGCAGTGTAGTCAGCCTCTCTGTCACGGAGAGACATGTAATGCCTCCCACTGTCACTCACTGGTGGGGTTGCCCTGCTATACAGAATAGGACTTTCAGGATATGAGCTGCTCTGGCAGAGATGCCCTTGGGTGTGGAGCTGCATAGTGAGGTAGGGAATGTGTATTGGAGGGAATAGAAAGCAATGAGCAGTCCCCAGGTTTCCTCTGGCATTTCAGATAAGGTGCTCTCATGGTCACCCCTTTGAATATGCTCCAAGGCTAAGACAGCATGGATGGTCAGAGAACTGGACTTTGAGCATACAGCCAATGGCATTCACAAAGACAGCGTAGGTGTGGCGTTTGAGACTGCTCTTTTAGGTCACATTTGATAGAAATTGGATAACGTGTTCAGAAAATATGTGAAAGTGGAAGCGGAGAGTAGCATATTAAGACAGACAGATATTTATTTCTCATCCATCCAGGATAAAATCACAATAGAAAGTCAGATATTTTGAATCCAACCTTAAGCTTAACTCTGTTGGGGACAATGGCAGCAATGGGTGCTTTTACTCCTCAAAAAAATGTCCCTGTCTATGGGAATGACCGTTCCCTTTCTAGATACAGGTAGAGAACCGCATATGCTTGGCACAGGCCCTGAGCTGCACAGCAGATCAGTGTGGTCTGAACATCAGGAGCCTTGACATTATCTCTGTCCCTGGCCGCTTCCAGCAAAAACTGTGAAAAATCAGTTCCTCCCATGTCTTTTTTATGCTGATTTAATTTCACTTGGCTTGAAGGGAGTTGTACCTTGCCTTTGATACCTGGCCTCAGGGCTTCGTTAGGCATAGTTGTGGTCCAAAGCTTGCTGACAGAAATCAGTTTATGTAGGTTATGTAGGTTCAAGGTTCAAGGTTTATTTCCTTCCCCCCCCCCCCAAGAAAACAACAAAATACACTACAATTACAGGGACATTACTACAGCCTGATAGAAGGACCAGAGAGCATGACTCCTCTTCCAACCTGCTCTTTGCACTGGAAGCACCAGGGTGCAGGCTGAACTCTTGCACTTGGAGAAAGCTGAGTGTGTGTGTGTGTGTGAGCTCTAGTTCCCCTCTGTGTGGTGTGGCTAGACAGAGTAAGAGGAGGGTAGGTATGGTGCTGCTCAGTCTGTCAGCAGACATACACCTGAGCGTTGGCTCCCTTGAAGTGCATTACGCTTGAGTCGTGACTGGGATAACATCCTGCAGTGCGGGTGGAAGTCTCACAGTCACCGGGTTTGCACCACCTCAATCTACTCTTGAGGTAGCTCTTAATCTCCTTCAGTTGCAAGCACAGAGGCAAAGCCATAGAGGAACAGCACTTGGCACAGCTCAAGTGCCATGATTAGGCTGCCACATGCCTGACATTTTACTGAAAGGAGTGTTGTTCAGGTGGAAAAAGCAGCATTTGGTTTTTACTCCGGGACTTCCAGAAGGCAGAGAGCTCCTTTGGCACAGCATTAAGTGGAGTGTGCCTGAACAACCACTTCTATGCAGTTGAGCAGCACAGGAAAGGCTTTTTATGTTGAATGAGACCTGCACATGCTGGTCTTAATGTATGTGTGCCAGGCAGTCAGTCTGCCCCTGATACATGTCACCCGTGCATGCTTGGGCCACCTGGGCCTTATAAATATAAGCCACACGTGCACAATAAAGCCACAACATTCATGCTTGTGGGACTTGTTGGCAAGTGAGTCCCTGGTTTATGCCTTCCTGAAAATAATCAGGGAGCCTGAGGCAGGAGTCTTTTCCTGAAGTTTGAAGGAATATCCCTGCTGAAGTTTTGAGCTGTGACAACAAAAGTAGGTAGAAACTCATGCCACAGCATTGATTATTTTTATTAACATTTTTTTCAAAAATCTTGGAAGAATCACCTGATGAGGATAAACACTCCCCCTCACCTTAAAAAAAAAAAAAAAAGAAAAAAAGAGAAGCAGCACTGGGAAAACAATGGGTTAAGAATTCCTAATTTCAAAACAAAATATTTTTGTTAAAGAAAACCTGGAGAGAATTGTGAAACAAAGAAACCTCAAACCATTGCAAAATGAAACAACACAAAAAATGTTCTTAATGTACCTACATTTTCTGGAGTTTCCCTCCCTGCTTTCCTCACTGGTTCAAGATGAAAGTAACATTCGAATCTAAGTCAGTAATAAGATGCAACTGTTAAATGTCAAATAGGAGGGGAAAAGTGAGCATTACTTGGATAATTCAGAAAACAGCTGCTGCAGTTATGCAGCATTGTACTAGTTAGAAAACGATGCTACTCCCCTTGGTAGGAAGAGACAAATTTCTGGTGACTTGGTGTCCTGGGGGCAACAGGCAATATGGTTGTGATGCTGTGTAAGCCCAGGCCAGGCAGAGATTGGGGTGGGGGTACCTCTGAGGCTTTGGGCTTTGGAATCTGTTCCACACTTACTCCCACCTAAACGCTTGCCTGCCTCTGGTGGGGTCTAGAGTTAGAGACAGTGCAGTGAGCAGGTATCATGATACCAGGACATGAGATAAATTACAGTCTTAAGTAGTAAATGTAGAGCTAAATGGGCCACAATCCTGTGTTTAAAAGGAGAAAAGCTCAAAAGAGGACTAGCGGTTATTTAAATTATTCTTTAAACACCTCTTCCAGTCATATACCTTGAGCTGGTTTTAACTTGTCTTGAAGCTCTCTATGGAAAATATTGAAAAAAAATACAGTATATACTGGTTGTTACTGGTTGCAGGTTGCAACTTACATGTAAATCAAGTGCCGCTGACAGAAAGCTCCACTGTAGGCCCTGTTTGCACTCTGACCACTTCAATATTAGAGAATCATTCACTCCATTAGTGCACTTATATTATGAAGAATGATGTGGAACAGAGGTACTAGCAACTCCTCTTGTTTATAGCTAGAAAATATCTGACTGCTTAAAAGAACATGAAAATGAGTTTTGTCTTCCTTTCCTATTACTGTCAAACAAACTTCACCTCCGCGCTCAACATCACATGGAATTTGTCACAGGCAGGAAGCGTAAACCCTACCTTGTGAATATATAACTTACAGTCACTTCAGAGGGAGAAAAAAAAAATCCTTTCATCATGTTCAGTATTCTTCACTGTTTTATTTCACTTAAAACATCACTCACTACCAAATGGTATTTGTCAGTAGTAATTGGCAAATGCTGGAGGCGGTTTTCAGGGCTGTCTGAATGGAAAATCTCAAAGCAGTTGTCTGCACTGAAAGAAAATATTACATTTGATCTTTTTATGATTCTTGCAGACATGATGTACGTCTGCATTCCTTAGCTTGAAGAATTCTTGGTGTTTGGGTTTCTTTTCCTTTAAATGACAGGAAGTAACACTTCACTCTTATTTTGCAGTATTGTCTGAGAATTAACCACAACATAATGGTAATGTACATTTTTTATGCTTTACAGAGGTTCGTTTTTATTAGCCATTTATTGTGGTTTTGCTTGTTGGCAAGATTCAGATCCTCTTAATGATAACTGTAGCTGTGGCATTTTATCTGCATTTGTATTTAGATGTGTATTTCTTCTGATGTCTTCTTTCTAAATGTCTTCCTCACAGATTGCCTTGCAATAAATCAGCCTTTCCAGAATGTACAAATATATTATTGCTCTTTTCGCCTCTGCCCCTGTGCTTTTGGTCAAGACAAAGGATATACAGCATGTTACATTAACATCATGGCTCAAGTCTGCAGAGCTGGGATGTTCCTAGTGCCAAGTAAAGCCCAATACCAGGGAGTGGAGGACACAACAACAGGTGAATAGTAACTCTCAGAGACCTTGACAACCTCAAACACTACTTAAAAATGCCACTGCTGAGCTACTCAGCAGCCTAAAACCCAATGGCATGTAAAGTGTAACTGATTCCCAACTTTTAATAATTTAATTTTGGTTTTATATATAACAAAATGCTGGTTGAAGGGTTCTTTTACTTCCAGTGTTGGTGATGGCTAATTCTGCAGCTTGCTAACAGCCTGATAGCACAGATAAGGCATGCAAAATGTCCCTCTGTCCCGGAGGTCAGCATGTTATTACTGTCTGCAGACCTACTGCCTTCTGTCTAGAAAAGTCACTAATGCCCTGGCTCAGTGATTCGCAAGCGTCTGAAATCCCAATGTGATGCCTGAGCTCCCTCAGCACTGGTGTCAAGCCCCGAGGGCAGAAGTTGCCTGCAGTAAATGAGACCTCTTCCACCCACCTGACACACAAATGACTCAGTGTTCCCAACGAAAAGGAAAAAAAGAAACGTGAGCATGCGGCTTTCCATGGGATGCTGCTCCAGTGGAGGATGGCTGCCTGGCTCCTTTCTGCTGCTCCCAGCCTGTTGAAGGAAACCCCTCTGTGCCCTGACACCCCATGGGGATGACTTCTTCCTTCTGTGACAAGGCAGGAAGAAAGGCTGGCCTCTGCCATCAAGGTCTTCATGACAGGCAAAGCTCTTCTGCCATTTCCTGCTGGCTGCTGGATCAGAGAAAATTAGCACTGCTTGGGGGTCTTTCTAGAAAAGCCAAAATTGCTGAAAACTTCTTCAGACAGCACCTTTGCTGTCACCTAGGGGCTTGACACCTGCTTCTTCCTGCCATCATAAGGCTGGTCTGAAAATTCCAAGATTACATGAAAAAAAAGTAAGCTGAGTTTTGGTAGTGTTTTACTTGTCTTCTGGTTTCCAGCTGTACTAAAATCAAATGTTCTTTACTATAATCAGAAGCAAAGCATGATTTTTCCATGCAAACTAGAAGCTTGATTCCACAGAGGCTTTGAGCTCTGAAACAAGCAGAGGCTGTGGGCAGCTCTGAGGTGTAGCATCTTGGTTATATCACCAGAAATGAATGAAATATTAAAATCCTGGCTATCTCCTGCAAGAAAACTGTGCTGTGGGGCTTTGTTTGCTACAGTTAAAACAAAATGTGGTCATCCATCTAGATGATGCTCTGCGAAACAATGCTCATAGTGAGATGGGGGTGTGTGTACAATATACACACAAACACACATGCATATACATACAATTTCCTTTTGAATGTCAAAAGGATCCTTCAAAACTTAGTGTAAATCCATGGGAGTGAAATGACATCTTATTTGCAAACAATGCTGTATTTGTTGTATTTTGTACCGGAAATAAATTATTTTCCCTTCATAAAGGATTGTGGATTTTGCACTGAGTCATTGTGGGTCTGTTGGCCAGGGGAGATCAGATAAGGCTTGTGTGGTTGCAACCAGAGACTTTGTAGGCTAAATTAGGTGTTTTGGACCTGATAGGGACCCCTCTTGGGGTGCCTGTGGTGTATGCAGGGGGCTGCAAGTGGGCAGAATCAGCTCACAAGTTGGAATTGGGGAGCGAAGGCACTAACTGGGTCATGGCTGCTCCTCAAAGTGCTAGAAAGGCTGCTGGGGGCTCAGGGGGGGTGGGGAGGGTGCCACCTTCCAACCACGTTGCCTCCACCCACACCCCTCCAGGTATCTGTGCCCTGGGGTGCTGCCACCCCGCTCCCCCTGTGCTGCAGCCCGAAGCCTGGCACACAGAGACCCCAGCTGCCTCCAACCCAGCGGGGCCATTCCCTCTGTGTGGGGAGCACCGGGCTGCTGGGAATGGCAGATACAGACCCATAGGAAATGGGGGTTGTTAATTTTGCTGCCTACGGAATAACTTGGTTTTAGTGCAGTGTATTCCTTTGTGTTTTCTTTCTCTTGTTTGTCTGTGATGGGAGAGCACTCTCTCCTGTGTGCAGGGATGGGCTACTGATCTTCTTTGGCACAACTCATTAAGAAATACCAATTTTTTCTGTGGCCTGTGGCTTGAATTATTCAGCCACATCTGCTGTGGCACTGATGATTGTCACTTTCCCAACAGTTCCCAAATTAATGCCACATCAGAGATTCCTAAGCCAATAGCACGATTAGTTAACAAAACTGCAAGATCATGAGCAAAATTAAAGACAAGCTGTGACAGCCTTCTATCCTCAAAAGTTTTGTGGGCCTTGTTTAATTATTAGCCTCAGGCAGTTACTGTTGTCTTCTTGTAAATCTTGTGTGAGAGTACTCAGGAATGTTTTCCTTTATTTTTGTCACCAATCAGCAGAACAATAAATGCACAGAAAACCCTTCGTCTTTCTCCCCTCTGTTGACACATGGAGCTGAGGACTCGGTGATGTGTGTGAAAAATGATCAATCTTTTACAGAAAAGTGCCAGTCAAAATTTTTTACTAGGAGAGGGTGTGATGCCAGACCGATCAGAATAGTTCTGTGTTATGTCACTTAAGTTCTTACTTCATGCGCAGTATCTTTAGGGTTGCATGGTCAGTGAAAAGGCGTGAGGAACCACAGAGACCTATGGAGATGTTAGAGCATTGTTCAGATGTAGAAGAGTGCAGCAGCAGTGAATCCAAATAAGGGCTCTGTGTCTAAAACCTGAAGATTTTGGGGTGTTTCAAGTCAGTCTAGATTCAGTAGTCTGGGTCCATCTCTAGGTGATGACTTGGGAAAAGCCAAGGAAGGAAGGAAGGAAGGAAGGAAGGAAGGAAGGAAGGAAGGAAGGAAAGAAGGAAGGAAAAGAAAGACAAAGAAAGAGAGAATGAAAGAGACAATGAAAGAAAGAGAGAATCACAGAATCATCTAATTTGGAAAAGACCTTGAAGATCATCTAGTCCAACCATTAACCTAACACTGACAGTTCCCAACTACACCAGATCCCTAAGTGCTATGTTGACCTGACTCATAAACATCTCCAGGGATGGGGTCTCCGCCACCTCCCTGGGCAGCCCATTCCAACGCCTAACAACCTGTTCGGTAAAGAAATACTTCCTAATATCTAGTCTAAACCTTCCCTGGCACAACTTGAGGTCATTACCTCTTGTCCTATCACTTATCACTTGGTTAAAGAGACTCATCCCCAGCTCTCTGCACCCTCCTTCCAGGTAGCTGTAGAGGGCGATGAGGTCTCCCCTCAGCCTCCTCTTCTCCAGACTAAACACTCCCAGTTCCCTCAGCCGCTCCTCGTATGACCTGTGCTCCAGACCCTGCAGCACCTTTGTTGCCCTTCTTTGAGAAGGGGAAAGAGAGAAAGAGAGAAAGAGAGAAAGAGAGAAAGAGAGAAAGAGAGAAAGAGAGAAAGAGAGAAAGAGGGAAAGAAAAGAAAAGAAAAGAAAAGAAAAGAAAAGAAAAGAAAAGAAAAGAAAAGAAAAGAAAAGAAAAGAAAAGAAAAGAAAAGAAAAGAAAAGAAAAGAAAAGAAAAGAAAAGAAAAGAAAAGAAAAAAGAATTAATCACTATGCTGAAAACATGGACAGCACAGGAATACAACCTGGTTCTCCATACTGAGAAATACACAGATGTGACTGCAAGGCAAATAGGAAAGAGAAGAGTGAATGCAATAATCACGGGGGCTTCAGAAGCATTAGTCTTGGATTTCACACAAATGATCACTTCTGAGTATGTGATGTACTTTTTTACAGCAGAAGCATTCTGCAGAAATGATGGGCTGCAATATCAGAGTTTGCTATGTAGCTTTCCCCAGGTGCAAGCTGATTTGGTATGTTTTTAAATAGCCTTTTAAACAAAACTGGTAACCTGGGTTCTGATTATTTGGTTCAATATATTTGAGAGCACACTGAAGTTCCAACCAAGATCAAGACTTCTTTGATTTGAGGCAATCATTAAATTTGTTTTTTCTTTAAGTCAGTTGCTCTAATTTGTACAAGTTTTAGAGGCTTAGAAGTTCTACAACTACATATTTTTTACTTGCTTTAATAATTCTTAATATGCTTTAATAGCTAAAATATATTTTATATTAAATATGTGGAATTTTAAGATTATTTTAGGGTCCACTTCCAAATGTTCATCTCCCTAGCACAATGCTTACAACTGAACTCAGATTGAAATATTTTATTGATTGAATTAGTTCATCTTAATGCCCCTTTCAGACAGTATATGTCCATGCTCTGCAGTATAATTTCTGTGTTCAAGAGCCATGCAGATCTGCAGAAAGCCGTCAGGAACAGAAAAAGTGGATGTAGGGAGTGTTTCCTCCTTTCCTAGAACAGTTTGTTTATGGTCAGAATGAGGAAAAAGCATTTGTATCTGCCAAATGTGTATTGTTTCTGACCTTTTAAGGTTAAATAAATAAATCAGAGTCTTTCTTGATGAATTCATGCCAACTAGAACTACATGGCAGTTCAAACTATTTGGCATTAAATTCAGTTCTATGCAAAATAGCTGTTCTTCCACTTTCTAACACGAGCTATTTGAATAGGAGATAAGAGATGTGCAGGCCATATTTTGGTTCTTTCTTCAGGAATAGATTCACTTCACTGCACATTTGTTTTTCGGTTGAGACACTTTGAATTCAATGGGATATTTAAATTTTGGATTTGACTGCCTTCAGGATACTGGTGTCACTTTGTGATTGTTGAGTTGTACTGTGTGAAAGTACAGGTTCAGTGCTTAGCAGCAGTCAAAAATTCAAATAGGCTATTAGAGATTACTGGGAAAGGGACAGGGAATGAACAGAGCATTTTTTGCCTCTGGATAACTCATGAGTATACCTCCTCTTAGATGGGAATAATATAGTATAGTATGGTACAATATAATATAAATAATATAACACACTTCTTAAGTTATCACTTCTTGACTACAGCAAAACTGGCAAAGGTAAAGAGAAGAGCAGAGACTGAAATGATCCCTGCAGAAAGTAAGTTTAAACATCCCAATTTTCATAAGTTTGGGAAAACAGACAAATGGGATAGGAAAGGGTTATGATAGGAGACCATAAAATCCTGAATAGCATGGGGAAGGCAGATAGGGAAAGATTAAATAGTCTTTCTCAAAACAGAAGCAGTAGGGGGTGCCTAGTGGGATTATAAAGCATAAAACAAAAGGGAAAAGTTTTTCACAGTAGTACGTAATTGGTTTGAGCTTATTGCTGCAAGATGTCCTGGAGGCCAAAAGGAGAAATCGTTTCCAAAAGGGCTGGGACAAGGACAGAGCTGATGGTCTGGATGCAAACTGGAACAAGACCATCATTGCGTGTTCTCTGTCTTTGCTTTTCCCTTGAGCATCTGTCCTGGCTGCTATCAGAGATGACACTGGGAGAAATTATCTTAGTTCCCATACAGAATTGCCATTTATTTCTGTGTTTTCATATTCAGAAACTGCCAGATGGAAATCTCACCAATGTATGTTTTGCTACTCACTCTTCTCTAGTTCTATAACCGTGAAAGGTGTGTTATATGCCCGTAAGCCACCAATTGGACCAGGAGGTGCCTTCTCCTTCCTGAATGGATAATTTGTGTGCTAAGCTCTTATCCAAAGCAGCTGAAAATGTGAGCATGCCATTATATTTATCAGTAATGCATCTCACAATAGAGCTAGTTCATCACAGCTAATTTCTGAAAGATGTCTATGGGATTGGACTAGCATAGTGCTGGAGGAGCATGCTGTTTGAGACCAGTAAAATAGCTTGTTTCTGACTGTGCAGAGTATTAACTTGAGAGAGAACTCTGACTAACAAACCAAATTATTCATGACAGAATGAAAGGAAATTATAATATAGCTTCCCAGAATGATGAACTAATACTGTGGTACTGCAATAAATTTGAGAAAGTTGAAACAAAAGGAGGAATTGACACTGATCTGCAGTTGTTTCCGAAGGACCAAAAATGCAGCACAGAGCCCACAGGTTAGCAGGTGATAGGGTTGCAGTTTGGAAACTTGTGGTGTCTACTCCTTTATCTAGACAACTGTGCTTATTAAAATGTACAAGTCTCCTGTGTCTGCTCTAAGCTGTCTAACTTTGCGACTTAAGAATTGCTCAAGATTTTTATTATTTAATTCTTAAGAAGCCTTTCTCTCTTCAGCAAGTCCTTTCTGGGCTACAAATTTTATTTAGTCTGGATAAGCTTTTAAGTGAAAAGCACTGGCAGTGTCCTACTCCTTCTTGAACTGCATGCAATTTAAATCCTATAATGTTTGAAAGAGAAATATGACCTGCTTAGTAGATTTCTGTGGTATTTCAGGACCTTAGGATCCTGAAAGTCCATCTCAAAACAAAATGGTGTTTTATTTCTGCCTTATAGTTCTCCTCCAGATGTATTGAGAACTAAATGCAAGTTTTTAAAAATTGTATTAGTAACCTTGGCTCAGTGTGTCTCTTTCTCAAATGTTTATGTCTTAATTTAAAATTATTTAAAATAGTAAGTAGCAAAGAATAGTTGATTTAAGATTCTTGGTGTGTATGGCTTGGATTTGGTGCTCCATCACTTAGCTACAGACAAGCATATTTTTAAGAAGCTCTTGTAAGACTTGCAGGAAGTATATATGAGATTTAAATGTCAGGTCTCAAGGGAGCTGAGAACTATGCGCAATTGTTTTTAGGTTTAGACTTGTGTGATTCTACTAATGACGTGAATGATGTTTTTTGTCTTTTTCTGCTCTTTCCAGGATGCCTTTGCAATGAGATCCTTCTCTGAAATAAGATTCTCCTGTTTGTGTAGTCCATGCATTATTTCAAGAAGAAACCAAACGAACAATTATGGAAATGTACATCTGGGGTGCTAGTGACAACGAGGATAGGGTGCCCCTGTTAAACAGGGACAAGAATGTGAAAAAACTGACTTCTCCTATGTCTACCACTATGTACAATTTACCTGTCTTTTGTCTGATTACTTTCCTGTGAGAACTGGAGAAAAACCAGTAAAGGATCCTCTGGATGATATTTTGGCTGCAGGGAGAACAGACCCCCACTCTCTGGCCCCAGCAATATCTGCATGAGATTCACTCACAGTTGTTCATGGTTGTTGTTCATTTTGGGGGGATAAAAGCACTTGCAGCACCTGTTCTGGTGTAGTGATTACTCTGTTGAGTATTCAGCAGTGAGGTATGAATCACAACATTACACAGTGCTGTTTGCTTTTGTAAAATATACATGATGCAAGAGGGGTCACATCAGATATTTGCTTATCTTTCAGCTTGTTTGAAGACCAAACCACAGCCACGTTGGGATAACACAACTGAGGTTAGATAGTGCCAGTAGCATGCTGTTAACTCCTCTCCCAGCTTACCACGAAAACCTCAGCGCTGATACACTTTTGCAGTGTGTACAGACCAGCAGAGTAATTAAAAAAGGTAGCTTGCTGTAACATCACAGTTGGCTCTCACTGAGCGGTGTGAGGGAACTGCAAGCCTGCACTGGGAGACAGTGAGAGGTGTAACTCCAGTGCCTTTCCTAGAATAGTCATGCTCCAAGGGGGACACATCAGCTTGGAAAAGCACAACAGCTGGGGTTGTGCAAGGTGTGCTCAAAGGAATCAACATGTGTCAAGTACCTGATTGCTTTAGACATATTTGAGAGTCCAAAGAAAAGGTGACATCACAGCTCATTCTTCCAACATACATATGGAGCCAAAGATACGTCTTAAAGAGAAGAATTTTACAGCTTTTTCATATAATAATGTTTTTTTATTATAGTTCTGACTGATTTATAGAGGGCTGTGTCAAGGAAACGAGACATGGGATATGTGTTGTGAAAGCTCCTGCAAACATACCCGAGCTGGTGCAGCGCTGGCTCCAGTGCTGACCGGGGTGTGGGGAAGCAGCCTGCAGCACTGCTCTGATTGGAGATATTAGTGATCTCATGGATTCACAAGTGATTAGAGCTCCATCCTGCTTAACCATCCGGTTTATCAGAACCGGATTTAGTGACCTGACAGTTATCTCGGTTATGCCTACAACAAGCCATCGGCACATCTTCTGACTGCATTATCAATGTACTTACTGAAAGTTGTGCTGAAACAAGCTGCTGCATTTTGGCCAGACTTGCCTTGGACCTCATACTGCCTTGTGTAGCCTGTGCAGGGTAAAAGTCTACCAGATGAGGATGGCTGCATTTCATTCCTCTGTTGCACACACCTAGAGGTCTGCATCAATCACATGTAGGATGTGGTCACTCTCTAGATTCACCTGGCAGCTGAGCACCGCTCAGTCTGCAGTGTTAGTCCACAGTGATGTGTTGCAGCTGGATGCTAACGTAGCAAATTTCTGGATGAAACTTCATAACTCAGTGGAACAAATGCCATTTTACTGTGTCCTGACTTTGAACCACTAAATAGTGAGAGACAGACTCTTGTCCAGTATAGAGTTACAGTGCAGTTTTTTTGTCTTAGCTCTGCTTACACAGAGGATATTTTGAACCTGCTAGTCTCTTGAGCCTCTTATGCCACATGCAGAATGCGACAGCAATGTGACAGATACCTGCCACAGGCCCTAAGATGAGCATGGTGTGGATCTTAATCAGTTTTTTTAGCATCTGCAAGGATTCTGTAGCCTATTTCTACAGAGCCCATTCTTTCTGTGAAGAGAAGACACTGTGATTTCCAGGGTGTCATTAGGAGTAGCATCGACTGTGGGACCTTAAAATGTGAACTTCTTCATTCTGAGCTAAAAGAAAAAAATCCCAACTCTTGAAATAGTAGCAGCCAGTCATGTGGCCCACCCACTGTTTAATGCCACTGGAGCACCACACTGAACATGTGCATCTGGATGAGAAAAAGCCACTCTGGCAAGCGCGCCTCTCCCGTGTTGAGGTTTCCATCTGTTTTCACTCGTTCTGAAGGGATGTGGGCAACACGGCTCTTGAATATTTGAGGATAACTGCACACTTCCGCTCTGAAGAGCAAACAACTTCTTGATGATAAGATCTTTGACGACATATTGTGGTTTTCTGCAATGAAGGATTGCTCCTGTCCTGTGCTATCAGGCGCTGCACATGGAAGAGCTGGTGCCCTGGCTGATAACATGCTCACTGGGTAGGGCATGCCAATGCAGCAGTGGCAAGCTGTACAGCCCAGTGCTGAGGAACATGGCAGTAGGTGTCAGGGAAGACAATCAGGACCAAGAGTGAGTTTATACACTGAGATATTAGCTCCATTTTGGCAACAGTGTTATTAATTTCAAAAGGCAGTGCACTTTTTTTTTTTTGTATTATAAAGTTAAACTTACCACAGCACTTTCCAAAACAAACACACCTTCCTTTTGCATCATAAAAATTTTCTGTACCTGCTGCAATATAAAACATGATAAAGAATTAGCTCAAACACATCATGGGGAAAATAAGCGGCAGGGTTAAGTAAGATAGCTGCTGCTGTTTTGCTGAAATTTTCTTTCGGCTGGATGTACCACTGTAGCCAGATTTTCAGAATTTTACTCACTGTGAACATTAGACTCCTACCCCACAAATAATTCTGGAGTCTGTGAAATCATAGAATCATAGATTTATAGAATGGTTTGGGTGGAAGGGACCTTAAAGATCATTCAGTTCCAACCCCCCTGCCATGGGCAGGGACACCTTCCACCAGACCAGGTTGCTCCAAGCCCCGTCCAACCTGGCCTTGAACACTGCCAGGGAGGGGGCAGCCACAGGTTCTCTGGGCAACCTGTGCCAGTGTCTCACCATCCTCACAGGAAAGAGTTTCTTCCTTACATCTAATCTAAATCTACCCTCTTTCAGTTTAAAACCATTACCCCTTGTCCTATCACTACATGCCTTTGTAAAAAGTCCCTCTCCACCTTTCTTGTAGGCTCCCTTTAAGTACTGGAAGGTCGCTATAAGATCTCCTGGGAGCCTTCTCTTCTCCAGGCCACACAACCCCAACTCTCTCAGCCTGTCCTCATAGGAGAGGTGTTCCAGCCCCCTGATCATCTTCATGGCCCTCCTCTGAATTTGCTCCAACAGGTCTGTATCTTTCTTATGTTGGGTGCCCCAGAGCTGGACACATCACTGCAGGTGGGGTCTCATGAAAGCGGAGTAGAGGGGGAGAATCCCCTCCTTCTACTTGCTGGTCATGCTTCTTTTGATGCAGCCCAGGATACAGTTGGCTTTCTGGGCTGTGTGTGCACATGTTGCTGGGTCATGTTGAGCTTCTCATCTGCCAACACCCAAAAGCCCTTCTCCTCAGGGTTGCCTTCAATCCATTCTCCTCCCATCCTGTATTTGTGCTTGGGATTGCCCTGACCCATGTGCAGAACCTTGTACTTGGTCTTATTGAACTTCATGAGATTTGCACAGGCCCATCTCTCAAGCCTGTCAAGGTCTGTCTGGATGGCATCCCTATGATTTTTTACATCTTCTCCCAGGATAATCTCACCTGTAAACACAATGTTAATCTTCATGCTGATGAGTCAGAGGTATACTTCTCTAATCCAGGTCATCACCTTCTGTCCAAACAAAAATCTTGCTGCCCCTTAGCAGTCTCCTTATGGGTGTCTAACTGTCAGCTCAACAACAGCATGACTGCAAATGTACAACAGCATCATCTTGCCTGTCATTCAGTTTATAATCTGCATATTGATATGGGGCCAATTTCTTGTCCAATTGTAACAACAGCAAAATCCTCACCCAAATAAAAACCAAAAAGCCCCAGAAATTTTCAGGAACAACTTCAATACCTTACTCTGGCTTTAATAGTTCTTCATCTGTTATCTGCAAGATAGATTACACACAGGATGAGATGTCTATATCTGCTAAGCCGCCTCATTGTTGCTCCTTTGTCTTGCTGCTTACAAATAATTGCATTTGTTTCCTTGTGCTTCTTGCCTGCATGCCTCTTGTTTTGTACTTCAGCTGTAAACCTGTAGGAGCATGGGAGTATTCTGTGTGCCAAGTTGTACAGTACTGAGAATGTTTGGGTCCTAGTCCAAGAGAAAGGCTTGAGAGCACTTAAAAACCAAAAACCATGCAAAGTCCATAAAAAGCACTGTGGATTATAGTCTATTAAAGAACAGTACAGGGTCAGAGCCGGGTCATTTTTAACTTGCTGATTTTTTCCAAGTGTGTAAAAAAGCCTTGCATCCTTAATTCAGTTCTCATTCATTGAAAAAGTTACTACATAGACTGAAGGACTGGGTCTTCTGTGTGGACACAGTGTTGCTATGAAGCACTCTGAGGTTTCTTGACATTGCTGGCACAGGCTATGTCTGAAAATGTTTAACCGCTTCAATCTACGGTGCTTAAAATGTCTTTGAAATTTATACGGAAATCTGTTTTAAAAAATAATCTTTCATGTTGGTTTTCCACCTAGGGCGTTCTTCATCTGTTCCAAGGCACAGCTGCAGGAAAAGTGCCACTTAATGCTTTTGCTGATGCTTGTAGTTTACAAGAGGTCAATTTTGCCATATATCGCTACCATTTGGTTATTCAGAAGGCAGGCAGCAAAAGCAATCTTCTTCACAAAGCAGGTGACCATGTCAACAAATGCATGCATAGCATCACAACTCAGGCCTCAGCCACACTCTGGACAGCCAAAACTGTTGTGATAGGCACCAACCTTTGAACCCTATATGATTTATAGTAAACTGGGCTTGGATATTGACTGGCCAATATATGCCCTTGCTCTGGGCCATCACTGGGCCTCTTTATGTGCCTGGTACCTCTCATGGGCAGTGTGACTCTGTTAACTAGCTACTGAGCTCCTCAAGTCTGTAGTTTTAGACTTTCCAAACATCTTTTATTGAGAAGCTTTCTATGTCTGAGGCAGGTCAGATATTCCATTTGTATCCTTCTGAGTTCAAGTGACAAGAAACTAAGGAATAGCTACCCTTATTAAAAAATTTCTTGACGCATTCACTGTTGAAAATCAGGAGATAGAGACACAAGGAAAAATATGAACCTCCTGAATGCAATTCTGAAAATTCTGCTCTGATAACCATAATGGTTTAATCTGAGTTTCTTTCTGCATGACTGCCTTGCTCTCTCGCTTGTCCTCTCTTAGCAGGGTACAGTCCTGTTTCCTGTCAGCAGTGACTGCTGTCTCCATCCATGTGCTTTGCACAATTTCCAGGCTTCTTTTCTCCTTCACTCTTATGCTTCCATTAAAAGCTGTTTCAGGTCACTGTGGATAAAAAACTTGGCTCCTTTGCTTGACTGAAACCTCCTTGACTCCTCTGCCACCCTTTCCTGGACTTAGGTTAGGTGTTACCTCCCTGTTATGAAATGTATACTGTAACGTCGCACTGAAGGTGACTTTTTAAAAGAGGCTGTTATGTCTTTCTGTAATAAGGGTAGCACCCATAATCTGTCGCAATAATTTCCTTAATTCTTAATGTGGGCATAGCATAACCACATTGGCTTATCAGAGAGTCAACCTCAAGGCCACAGGAAGATGTGGTCAGAGAAAACTTACTGGAGGCTTGATGTTTTTTGTTCGGACCATTTCTCATGTTCTTTTGACATTTAGGAAAACATCCCTTAAACCACAGCCTGCTGCTGTGGATTTCAAAATGCAGCTTCTGCCTGGGCACATAAAAGAGTTCAAAAGAAGGGAGTCCCCTCTTGTGGTTGGGGTACATGATCTCTTTCCAGAAGCTCTGGGGTTTAGGTGGAGGAAGAAACCAGTCAGGTTTATTTTCACTGTTGAGAACGAGCTGTGGTAGCTCAGCAACGAAAGCTGGAAACACCAAAGATAGGAGGGCTGCCCACCCGCTTTGTAAACTCAGCACAGGTGGCTGAAAATAATACCTGTGCAAATATCACCAGTCACTTCTGAAACTTTCATTGTAAGAACATTTGCTGTAGGTGGTTCACACATCTATTGGCGTTTACTTGGCAAACAACCCGCTTTGGAACAAGAGAAAAGGGCTTCCAAGGAACAATTATGCATTAATTAACCTTATAGATAATATTATCGACATTACTTTTTCTGCCATTATGAACTGTAATGCTGTTCTCCATTTTAATTTCAACATTGACACTGCTTCAGTAACTTCAGTGTTTAAAGGTGGTGAATTTTTTTGGCCTGCAGGTTTTGGAAACCTCTTAATAGCTTACCCTTGTCCCCAAGACTGCATTTTGCAAGAGAGGAAGAGTCCAGTTGATCAGGTAGCAAACTCTGCAGTGTTTGTTCTGCTCCCTGATTCTCCACCATGGATGTGGGCAACCTTTTAATACTTGTGGGTCTCAGTTTTCCTCTATAAAACTGGAAAACTCCATTGTCCTATCCTCTGAGGACTACAGAATTATCCTTAGAAAGATATATATATATATCTATATATATATATAGATATATATCTATATATATATTGTAGATGGATGTTTCTTCCTGTAGGTAGGTTTTATTCAAATGGGGAATTCACATTATTGCAAGCTCCATTTTAAATAAAGGTTCATTAATATTAAGTGAAGCAGTCTACAGGGTGGTCTGGGAAAAGCTTTCTGTAACTGAAGAATCTGACCTTCAGACACACCACTGATAGGGTGGGTGTTTGGAGAAGGAATTATCAATTGCATTTTTCTATAAAGATAGGTGCCACAGCCTATGTTTTAGGTTGTTGCATCTTTCCCTGTTCAAGTTCAGCCTTGAGTTATCAGGTCTGGAGTTTAAGTGAGGGCCTGTCTGACATATTAATTAGCTCAGAATATTTAATTAACATTTTCAGGAAGAAAACTGTTTGCTGCTTGATTTTGAGGAGCCCACAACAATTTCTTTTAGCCCTCATAGTTCAGCACAAAAGACTCCTGACCCCTGAATAAGGCTATGGCTACTTTAGGACATGGAAAGAATAGGGAGATTATTTGAAATATTTCATTTAATTGGTTTTGGTAAAGATATGGCAGATGCTTCAGAACATTTAAAAACAATATACATTTCCTTATACTGCCCTTCAAGGTAATGCATTTTTGGGCCTGCCTGACATGACAAGGATCCCTGTAGGATCAAACCTCCCAGTCCCCCTCCCTCCTTGCCTCCTATACCAGAGGAAAGGTGTTGTCCATGTTTGAGTGCCGGTGGCTGTACCCAGGGTCTGAAGAGGCAGGTATCTTCCTCCTCCTGTGCCCATGGCTGCAGCCCTCCAGCCCTCATCACACCAGGGTTGTGTCTGCCCCTCTCTTGACTACTGCAGCCAGCAAGATTAAGAAGGGACACAGCCAAGGCTCCCTGGTGCCCAGGTTGTAAAGTAATGAAAAGGCAAAGCTTTCTCTCCTGCTCTGACTAGTGCTGCATAGTGATATTCTCACAAGATGGTATTTTGCCTTTAAAATAACTTTGTTACTCATCTGCCAAATAGCCAGAGCTTCATGCTCACAGATGTGAAATGCAAGGTTTTTTGACAGGAGAAATACAGCTCCTCTGGGGATAATTCCATCTCCGTCGGCTGAAGCATTGCCTGTGCCAGTGTTTAGAGATGCCCTCACTCCCTTTTTTAGATGAAGAAAAACTGCCTCCTCAGGCCCCTTCCCCCAAGGCTGAAAGCACTTGGGACCACAGGGCTCATCTTCTCTGACTGATAAATATTTTAAGGTTTGAGCTTCCTTTCAAAAGCACATTCACAGAAGCAAAGGCTGAGCTCCAAACACAGTGGATCTCATTTCTGTTGCAAGCTTCCTGCTTTGCTCTGGTGCTTGGTGCTCTGGGATGAGTGTGAGCCCAAAATGGTGGGCATGGCTCATGATGCTGGCCAGCAGCTTCAGCCTGCAGAGTCCCGTGCCCTCAGCATGGGCCATGTCAGCACAGTGGGGAACGCAGGCGCTCCAACGCATTGGGTCTGTACTCGCACAGGTACAATGCTGGCAGGAGCAATAGCCCCCAGAACTTCAGTATCTCCATGAGGTTCTAGGAAGCTGTTGACCACCATTACACTCATTCGTGGAATAAAACCCCAACAACACAACAAGAAACAGTTCTAGCTCCACAGAATTGTGACTTTTAAAAAATGTAATTGTTAAAAATACACTGGGTAGTTTTAATTTATTGGTTAATTAGAGGTCAGATGTTTGTACTTCACATTTATATTTGTCTTGATTGGTAAAGCGCTAGAACACTGTAGTTTAAACATATGTGTCTGTGACTACTGGAAATGCTCACTCTGGTAAACCTCATCTATAAAAGAAATCTTCTAGGAGTCCTCAGGAGGGGAGCAGTGTGATTTTTGAGACAGTTGTTAGTGGATGTTCCCTTTTCTTTGGAGGCCAAATGTATATGGACTTTGTTGCCCCATCAGCTTTTCCTAGAAAATCATATGGTAATAGTTGTGATGAAGTAACTTTTTCAGTGGAAATCATTATCTGACCTCACCGTTATGTTTTTCTAATGTTTTTGCTCTTGTTGTCTGATCCACAGCAGCCACCTGTACGAAGAGGACTGTGCTATGGTCAACCCAAAGGCATCGCAGCAAACCTGGGTCCAGTGCCACACGTTGTTTCAGCAGTGGAAATTGGACCTCAGCTCTGCAGACCCTGTGTGTCCTTCCTTCCCAAGGTCCTTCCTACAAATCTGCCTTCCTTTGGCTGTAGGTGGGGTTTGTGCCACAGCATTGTTCCCAAAGTCCCAAGACCTATTTACCCAGCTGGTGTCAGTTCAGAGCGCTGTTTGGATTGCTCTGTAGAAAGACTTGCCTGAAAGGTTTGCATATTCCAAGAAACCACAATGATTAAGTACACATGAAAGAAAGCATTATGATGAATAATCAGGACATAATCAATGATACCCTTTTTGCATTATAAATGATGACGCTTATACTTAACAGCTTTTAGGCAGAGTGTGGGTGTGACAGTTTGAAAAACAGCGTATAGCATGACATGAGACCTGTCAACTCTTAAATGAAGTAATTAATGACCTGCTAAGCATGCAGATTTTAAATGTCAGTTATTTTTTTTGAAATATCTCAAGAGTAAAAAATTATTTGCAATTTATCATTTGTACTAGTAAAAAACTCAAGAATACACAAGTGCAATAAAAATTAACACTGTTCTGACAGAAACACTTTATACTTTCACCACTAAAAAAGTAAAATCAAACCTCCCTCTGAAATTCCTCTCACTCAACATCCTTTTCAGTGTATCACATCAGAGGTAGACAGCTTCATTTTTGTATATAAGCACTAGTTATATTTTATGACATTGTCCTCAGGGCCAGAACCAGCTGCTTAAAATGATCAAAAGAAAAGCATGGATTAATTTGTTCTGCCAAATGTCTGGTTCTAATCCTGAAATATCTGAATTAGTGTAACTCTTTTTCCAGGACTTGACTGGTATCAAAAAAAGGACAGGTTTAAATTTTAAAGGAATTTTGTGAGGCATCAGTTTTCAGGTGTTTGTCAAGTCTTGTAGGGAACCAAGGCACAGATCTACTTAAGTCTCCTTGCTCTGCTTCAGACTGCACCTTGTTCTGCTGTCTGTGGCTCACTAAGCCATTACAGCTCTGTAATATTTCTTTTGGCAATAATGATGTAAATAGGATAAATTTCTTCTCCTCAAAAGACCTCTAGATATCTTCTACTTCATGGATTAAACAGGAGGTTAGCAAAACTCCACATTATGGGATATGGTGCTTGCACCCAGTGCTGGAAGCTGATGGTGTGGGAAAACTACTCACCCCAGACATCCTCAGGGGCAGTTTGAGTCAACTTAAACTTCCATCTGTTGATACAATCCACTTTTTGGTGTGTGTCCCCTTCTATCAGAAATCCCTTTGAACATAAATCAAATGTCTCTAAAGCCTCTTTCCTGGTCCCCTCTCTCCACCAGGCATTAACAGTCTTCCTCCTTTTCAGATGTTTTTCCCTTCTGCCATGCCTTGAAGATTGCTATGGGGGATGTTGGATAGACGGTGGGAAGCTGTGGGTGTCACCTCAGCCTCTACACTTACCTTTGGCCTAAAATGACCATGTAAACCATTTTCCTGAGTTTATTAGCATTAGCTGTCTCAAGTCTGTCAGTTTACAACATGCCTATTCTTACAAGACAATTCTCTACAAACCTCATTGACCATTTTGTTTTGAGTCCTTGTTCATACGGTTGCTCTGGTTGTATCACTAAATAATAATAATGGATGCTGCATTTGGTGTATGCATGTCCCTTCCCTGGGAAGCCTGTACAATAAGGAGATCTCAGAGACTCAACATTGCATAAGCAATGCCTGGGTAGGTGTAATATGAATTCCTCATCCAATGCTGATTTACTCTGCCTGGGGATATGACTATTGACCTTGACTGAATTAATCCTTTCCCTAAAATAGTCACTCCTTAGACCTTGTTTCACTGAGCATTACTGTCTTTTCTTTCTCTGGTTTTTGGGGTGTTTTTTTTTGGTTGTTGTTTTGTTGTTGGTGTTTTTCTGTTTTTTTTTTTTTTTTTTAAATGCATATATTCTCCTTCGCATCTTTCAGCTTTATTTGTTTAATCTTTTCTTGCCTTCTCTAATCTTACGTAATATTTGGGTCCTCATTATTCAGCCTATCCTTACCCATAGATTCTCAATGTTTTTTTTTGCTTTTTCCTTTTCTGCTTGGCATCTTTCCATCCTTTCTTTAAGCTCATTCTCAGTTTTCCCTCACATCCCCATAGCAGTGTGGACTGCGGCATCTTTAGTGTCTTTCTTCTTTGGTAGCCAGACCCCTTGCTGCTGTACAACCCCCCTGCAGAGGGTACCGGGGCTGTATGTCTCTGCCAGTGTGTGGACACACATGGTGCTTGCCTTGCCAACACCATTAGAAAGGGAGCAGGGGGAGCTGCAAGATTGCAGCACCTGTGAAGGGAGCCAGGATATGGGGGGACCTGGAGATTTTGAAACGACCCATGAGAGCACATGGTGGGACCAAGTGCAGATCCCAGGTGGGAGGGCAGCACTGGTGAGTTGAGGGAAATGAACATCATGCTGATAATATCAAATGCACTGGGAAAGCTGGCTGATTTCCTTGCACAGGGGAACACATATGAACTCTTCCAGGGTTTGTGCACAGCTGTTTTCCCTTTGCAGTAGCCCGAAAAATTGCACACTGAGCAATGTGCGTGACCCGTGCTTGAAGGCCGGTAGTGTCCCAGTGTGTCTGCAGGGCACTGTCTCCTCCTGGATGCTTTGAAGAGAGGCTGTGAGGCTGAGGTGTCCAAGGGCAGTCACAGGGATATCTGATGTCCCCACAAACTCATGGGGCCACCTCTGCAGGTTGGCATGGGTTGACCAAGGCAGAGGGGAACCAGAGAGGGTCCCCTTGGTCTGTGCTGATGTCAGAGCAAAGGGTGTGGGTGGTTGTCCAGAAGAGGGAATACAAGCGGTGTCCTGAAGTGTGAGGACCAGGCTGGGATCAGATCATCTATCTGCCATGACGTCGAAGCACTGTTCTTGGTTGCAGCACTGCTCACATTGGTGACTGTAGCCAGCACCTTCTGTGTCTGAATGTATGGCTAAACTCTGATCTTGCACCCTCCCAAAAAAAGAAAGAAAAAAGATATATAACAAGTGAACTGTAACTGTTCTTGTAAATTGAGAAGAATGTTGATGGCTGAAATAAACACATGGGATACTTCCAAACTGAGGTTAATGCATCACTGGCAGCATATACAGAGACTTTCATTGTCTCTCTCAAACAACACTATGCATTTATGTTTTGGTACATTAAATCTTACCTATTATATGATTTTGAATCCTGAATGTTTAAAATAAACAAGTCACAGAAAAGGTACACTTTAATCCCTCTAATGACAGCTGGAATACAGAGTGAAGCTCAAGAGATTATAATTTAACAAAGACCATTTCCTAAGTGCTATTTTAAGATTGTGTTTACCCTATGCATGCATGATGAAATCTCATTTAGATGCTTTAATAAATGAAAGAAAGAAACATGCTGATACGGTGTTTGGAACACTGTGTGCCAGGAATTGTAATCACTGAAAACTAACTTTAATCCTGGTTTAAAAATCAAACTGTCCAATTTTGTTTAGATGTCTGTCTTGTAATGTTCATGCGACCAATAATGGCAGCTTTGTCAACTCATTGTAATAAGATTTCCATAAAGGTTAGCACTCATATCTTGCAAGGCTAGATGGATATTTTCTTCTCAGGGAAGAAGAAAGTATGTAGATGTGCTTCTTTAGTCTTCTTCCATAAGTACTGTCTGGGGAGGGCAGTACTGCCCTGATCCGTCAGAACAGTGTGCTAATGGAGTGCCTCTGACTTCCAGCTTTTATACTAGCAGCATGGCAGTTAGTTTATTAGTTTGAGTCATACTGAAGAAAAAGACATCAGTAGTAAAATAAACCACAAAAAATAGGAAAGCAGTGGTGTCATAGCAAAGATATGATTTGATAACTATATTTCAGGGGGTTGGTGTTGGCTGCTCATTGTGGAAATTTATGAATCTTCAACTATGTCAGTGCATAATATTAATGCAGTCTAAATTCCTGTCATCTACAGACTGATCCAAAGCTCCACTGAGATGAATAAGGGCCTTCCTACGAATTTCATCAGGCCTCGTATCAGAATCCATATATCTGCACACAAATGGGCGGGTGTGTGCCTTACACAGCAGAGAGCAAAACTAATTTCTTTGGGTGTTGGAAGACAGGTTATTTCATATAGTGTGTGAGCCAGAAGGCTGTCAGCTCCAGCTAGTGCACTATGACCAGCTTCTCAAGTTCATAACTCTACATGTTAGTAAGTATTGTCTTTTATCTAGTTAGTATGAGCGCTGGAGAGCCTTATCAGACTAATAAAATAACGTTAAGCTGGTGGATACATCTAACCTAAATTTTTCTTTTTTTTATATACTTTTTATTGTTACTTCACCTGATACTTTTACTTCAGTTTGTATATCTTCCTGCAACTGCAGTTTCAAAAATAATCTTCCAAAGGAGCATACCATACAGTTTAAAATAAAAAGTTTTCTCCTACAATGCTAGTGGAATAATTTTACTTCAAATGCTTTTCACCGCACTGCATATCCAGATAAACTCACTCTATGCAGCATAACTTGCACCTCTTAAGTTACGTCCGAGCTTCCCACTGATTTCAGCCATGTACAATCATGAAAGACTAAACAGACTGTTGTCTTACTGCTTTGAGTGGGCTTTGACTGAAGCCCAGAGTCACTCTCCTGTCCCCCTTTTCAGATGCATGATCTGTTCTCCCGTGTCTTGTAAATAATACAGTTCATCTACTATAATGCAAGATTAAGTTGACTTCAGGCCTTCCTTTTGATAACTATGGTAGCACTGATTAATTAACATCTGGGAAAGTCAGGGTACTTCTTTCCAAAGCTGCTAAGTTTCTGGTGTCAGTATGTGCAGGTATTGGCAGGAGTGTCTGCACTGATATTAATATCACATTGCTCTCATCAAGAGGCAGTGTTTGAACCTTCATTTTATTTAGTAGTTTCCAAAATCACAACCTTGAGCTCTTGGTTGAACACAGTTGTGTGGTGTTTCTTTGCCCTCTATTCAACATAAATATCTGTGGCTTTTCTCAACCACCCAGGTTCACATTTGTTTTCCCATGTTAAACCATAGACAAGTCAACAGTAAAGTGCTCTTCGTGATCCTGGTTCTCTCCAGTGCTGACAGGGGCATGCTCATTAGTATATATATTTCATATTTCCTTAGAAGGTGTAGGAGCCAAGCATTGAGATCTGAGTGAAAATTCCGTGTACTTGCTTGAAAGCTTTAGTTCCATAGAGCTTTTTTTTTTTTTTTTTTTTTTTTTTTTTTTTTTTTTTTCGCAGTGCTTGCAAATTGAAAAACAACAGCAAGCCCTTCTGGGAATTGGAGAATTCAGTGGGAATTCTATGCTGTGCTAGACTAGCCTAGCTTAATACTTCCCCACATATTTTTCCATGTATTTAATTGCAGAGCTATGCTGTTTTGACTCATTCTGGTCTCTTTTGCAGGGTGCTGCTCTGTGACAACGATTAGTCTCTGTACTGACCAAAGAATCCTATACTGGTTTGTGTGTCCAGCCTGATCTCTAAGCAACAGGTTGGGCTGGAAGCTTCCAAAGTCCTTCCAACCCGAGTTGTTCAAGAAGGTTATCTCTTTTTTTTTTTTCTCCCCAGCAGTATTGCAGCAGAACATACTTAACAGCATAATTAGCTGTAAAATATGGCCACATTAACAACTAAATCTTGGTCCTGTTGTAGGCTAGAAGGACTTAGCAGCAGTCTAGGCTTTCTGATCAATTGTTCCAAAAATGGCTGAACTTTGAGGAAGAACCAGTAATTTTTGCACAATGGATTCCCCTTGCTCTTTGGTGAGGAAAGAATGAAATGAAATATATCTTTCATTGCAAACCTTGTCAATGACATGTCAAACTGTAACCACAGTGGTATAATAACTGGAACATCATGGGCTGAGTCTCTGCTGAGCTCATTTAGAGCCTATTTAGAGCCTGTCAGTCCCCAATGACAGTACCAAGAGGATCTGAGGGAGACTAGCTTTCTAACTTTGTCACCTAGATGAGGTCTAACTCTTTGCTACGATGCCCAGAGCAATGTTTTCTGAAAAACAATGCTCTGGATCAGCTCCCAAATGTTGATGAGAATATTCTTTATCCCCTTTTTGGACTCAAGCATTTGGGAAGTAGTTTGGGCCCCACCAGGTGTTTTCCATTAGAAACTGAGGCTTGAATCAATGTCTTATGTCTTTGGATCAAGCAAGAGTAGCATCTTTGAAACAGATTCGAGACTTTTCTGACAGTGCTTGCTTTAAAAACTCACTCTCTCAACTTTTTCTCTGCACCATGCTGCCACAGCTCCTGTGTTTGGTGCTTCCTTGCTGCCTTCTTTGTTAGCTTTACTGTTTTTTTTTTCTGCTGTTGCTTCCTTGAAATTCTTAGTAAAAGAGAAGAAGAAAAGCCAGCTTCGTTGATCAGTAGCCTAACCTCTCCTTTTTCTGTATTGTAACCAAATGCCTTTAAGACAGATGGTTTCTACTCAGGACTAGCTTTATGCCAATGCTTTGATCAACAGTGGGTGCTCTCACTCTTTCAGTTGCCTGGTTCCATAAAAGAGCTTAATAGCTTCTTTACATACCCTTGCATGAAACCTGGGCATTAATTACTCTTATTACTGATTTAATCTTTTTTTTGCATGTCATGGATTTAAAACAGAGTACATTTTCACTTGCATTAATTGTTTTCTAACGTACAGACTGTTGGTGAGCCATTTCATATCAATATTTCATACACACCAAATCCTGAGTCTGTTTTTGCAGACATACCAGGGCTGTGGTTGTCTGCACTGCTGTCAGTGTAAAAGTTGTGTAGAGTGCACCTCTTGCACCACCAACACTGTCTGGAGAAGGCTGTGCAGTGCAGCTGTGCTGTGCAAAGGGAAATATAGTCACCTGAGAGGCTTTGACAGAAAGTCAGTACTCCAGAAAAAAGCATACTTCTGTGTTCTTGCCCTCTAACTTGCACAATTTTGTTGTTCTAGTAGGGAACAAATATTCTCCAGAGGGCTGCTGAGATGACGCGACAGCACACTGGCTGGCGTGGTGGTGGGGTGGGAGCTCTGTCCAGAGCAATGGGAGTGACTATTCATGCAAATGATTTTGATTTCCAGACTGGATGTGAACGGGTTTTAATGCCCAGGCTGGTGTTGCTATGGAGTCCATTTTGGACCCCACACTTCAAAGTGTGTTGGTTGAAATACCTTTTTCTGCTGTTTAGGTGAACTAAAAATTAGATGTGTGACGAGTGTTGGTTAAAAATAGAGACTATCACAATGGCATTACAGCAGTGGATTTTCTAGAATAACTCAGTTTGCCAAAACTATACTGTTTTGCATCTGCCCTGAGCACCAGTAACCCAAGTGTGGAAAACAACACAACACCCTTGAAAAACCAAATGAGGCCTCTTTCTTCTGAAGATGACAGTTGAGTCTATTTTTTTATGATGTCTTTTAAGGCTGCTAAATTGTTGTCTAATCCTTACCTCAGGGCTAAAAGCCTTTCAAGAGAACAAACACATGTAATATCAAAAAGGAAAGGTCTGTGCTGCACACTCTCCAAAGCAGCTTGTGTGCAGATAACTCCTCAGAGGTTGCATTCAGATGAGCAAATGTGACAGAATTGCATTCAGTAATAACAATATCCTCAATCAAAGGCATCAGCTGCACTCATATGCACTAAGCCTGACTTCTGAAGCCTTTGAAAGAACAAAAATTGGCACATGTGGATACTGCACGGCATTTGCAAGGAGGTTTGTGAATATCCTCACGTTATCAGAAAAGCATCTGTCTGGGAGAATTTGACATGTTTCACCTTCCTGCCCCCTAGAATTACAATAATTAACTCATTTTTTTTCTTTTCCATGTGTCTGGATTATACCATTTTTGTGACAGATGTATTATTTAAAAAGGTAGATTAACAGAGATATTTTTTCTTAATATATATAGTAATAGATTCATAGATCTCAGATACTTCTTTTACCTGATTTTTTTTTTTTAAGCCTGCTTTTTATAGTGAACTACTCAGTAGAATCTTTCCACTCTCCAAAACTGGAGTTTCATCTGTTCTGACAGACTAGTCAGCCTTTGATTTTGAGCAATTTCTGGGCAAAATCACAACATAAATGTCATATTTAGAAATTTCTAGAAACTGAGGGAACTTGGATCCCTCATCAGTTGTGCAAAGTGTGCAGAAGGAACCTCTAGGGCTCACTTTCAAGTCTGGACATCAAGGGTGTAAAATCAGCTGGGATATCCAAGCAGAAAGTGATGTGAAAGGACCTATAGAGCTGTGAAAAGGCACTGGAGACAATGGGGACAGCCTCTGGTGCAGATCAGTGTTCCATCAAAGCTTTGTCGTCCCACAGCGATGACTCCCCCAGATCTCCATCGAGGGGCCTACAAGCATAGCTGTGGAGAATGGCCCCAGGTAGGGTTGGTGGACACTTTTGCGAGTGTTTTGAGTTGACTGGAGGCTTGGCTGCTGTCAAAAGGACAGCAGTCCTGTGCTGCCCCCACCAAAGGCTGCTCCTTGCGAGGCACGTGGAGGTCCATGATGATGTGTGAGATGGGATTCCTGCTGTCATATGAGGGGCTCAGTGTGCAGAAGGTGACCTGGTCTCTCTATCAGGGATTGTAGGGAGAAATGTGAGCTGTCCAGAATCAGATGAACAGACTCCAGACCTGAAGTGGTACCTGATTTGACCAAGCATGGTGTGTATTTGGAATCCTGCATCCCCTTACTTCCTCTTAGTGATGGGTTCCTGGTTCAGGCACTCTTGACTGTGCATGCAGTTTTTCTTTCTGATATATCTTGCAGCGTTCACAGGAGAGTTGCTGTCCTGGTGAACATTTTCCCGGCAAAATTATTTATGAGAACATGTTTTTAGAAGGTAGTAGGAAACTCATTTAAAAAGTCAAATGAATTTGAATGGAGATTTTCTATTTCATTCACTCAGAATTTAAAAGATCAATAGCTATTTAATGGGTTGCCCCATATGTCTGGGAAGGAAAACTTACCCATGAAATAGATGATAATTGGATTACACATTTCTCTTTTGAAACACATATAGCACACATAATTTGGGAAAATCAGCACTTCACCCATGGTGGATGGAGGGTAATGTGAGTCTTTGAAACAGACCCGAAATACTTTCCCTGCCTCTCTGTTGTCAAGACAGTGCCTGAGTTTAAGGATATCCAGTGCTCTGGCATAAGGTGTCTTTGACCTCAACTTATCTACACAACACTGACAAAGTGACCTGAGACCACTTTCCAAGATTTAATTTTTCTCCTGAGCTGTCACTTTTTACACCTAGATAAAGAAAATGATGGCACAAATGAACAAGATGGATTTCTAGGAGCAAAGCTGTGGAGAACTCCACGTAGCAGGAACTATTTTGGATAGCAAGGTATGAGTTGCTTAGTTCTTGAGGGGGTTCTTCCCTGTGGCTGAGCAGGACATTTTAGATGGTTTTGGAAGCTGGGCTGCAGGTGACCCATGGAGGGGAGGAAGGCTAGACAGAAAATCTTTCCTTTACCCCACTGGGGTAGCAATCTTGTGATGTCAGGTTTGTTACTACCAAGTGGTTTGGTTATCCTTTCTGCAGAACAATAAAAATACCATGGTCAAAACATTTTGGACTCTTTTTGTTGGCTTTCTGCAGCTGCACCATTTGTGTGGCCTACTGTCAAGCTTATCTGAAGAGGGGTGGTGTCAGAAAATTTATTTTAAACCAGTACTTTCCTTTCTCTCCTTTGCCTCGCCTTGCCTTGCCTTTCAGGTAAAAGTGTGAAATGACCTGTACTAATGTCCCATCCTCAGCTGCTTTTATCTGCTTCCCCTGCCATTACTGGGGTGCTGGGTTTTGTTGGGTGCAGACCTGCATGGTTTGGGTCCTTAGACATTTGTTCTTGCCTGATGGGGCCAGTCTAGCTTTTAATGATGTTAGTGCTACCCCTGTGTGACTCTGATGTGTATTTGCCATGCAGGCAAGTAGGTCCCACATGAGTCATGGACAGAAAGGTGGCTCTGCCCCTTCTGGCTGGTGATTTGAGAGTCATTCATATCGTTCCTCTCTTAAATAAAACTCTTCCAAAGTAGGTTTCTACTGGGAGCCTTGCCATGGTTATACGGTGAAGCAAGCAGCTTGTCTTCTAGTTTCTTTGAACAGAAAAATGACTGAGAAATGAATTATGCAGGGAAGAAGCATGATAAACTCACCAAAGGCCAGTAAAAGAAAACCTGAGTGGAACATTACCCACATTAGGAAACTGCTTTGCTCAGCATGTTTGAATCAAGCCCCCATTTCTAATTTTTTCATACCAAATAAACAAAAAAACTCCCAAGACCCTCTTTGTGTGCCTGTGCCTGTCCATCCTTTTGAGTAACTCAACCCCATATGTTCTTCCTGCCCCACATTTTGGGATTGATTTGACAGGGAAAAAAGGCAGGGAAAAGCCAGCAGAGAAGCTGTGCTCATTTAGTTGGAGTTTCTAAGCACAGGTAAGAAGCAGGTGTCCCTGGGGGTATTTGCACCTGACATGAGGGCTTGGGAAGAGGCTTAGAAATTTGTTTCACCCAGAAGAATCTTTGGCTTTGCGGGGCAAAGCAGTGTCAGGGGCCTTTTACGTATCTCGGCGGCTGAACTGTGTTTGTGGTCAGACCTCCAACATCCAGGAGTGCAAAGGGGCAACCAAGCTGGGAGGGAAGGATTTGCACATGCTAAGAGGAGATATTCCCAGTCTGACTCCCTGTGGCTTCCCCCTGTGATTTTAGTTCAGTCTGTCCCAGAGGACTTGCTGCTTGTGTTTGGATTACTTCTGGGAGACCCATACTCGAAAGGTTATTGTCATCTGAAAACCACTAATTCATCCAGAACGAGGCATTGTTATTCTGAGCTAAGAGTTGTATACTTTGTGTGGTATACAAGAAGGGCTATTTTGTTTTAAATTTTCATCCTATCTTATTTGGGATTAATTTTTGATAGTCGACAAGCTCTTAGATTAGTGGATGTGTAATAAATTCAGAATTAAGCCCCAGAGATTTATAGCTGAAATTGCTGACGTACACAGTCACAAATTTGCCACTTTTGTCTTTTTGCTGGTAATTTGTTTACCCAGGGAATTGCACATTTTTCCCCATGGGTCTTTGATAAAGTTAATATGGGAAACAGCTGGTCAGTGGAACTGGTTAAAAAAAGCAGAAGAAAGTTTTTTTGCCTTCATTTACCTTTTCCATCAAATAAAAGCAATATCTAAAAAGTAAAAGAAAAAAGAAAAAGAAAAAAAGAAAAAAATGAGTTCTGCTGCTTATATATAACTCCAGCACCCATACACACAGTCAGGGTAGCCACCATCTGTTAAACATATTGCTTAAAACATCTCATTGCCTATGTCTTAATAGGTTATATATTAAATTCTGAACCCCTAAATAAAGATACAGCATATTTCTCAGTCCGTACCATGGAGATCTCAGTGGGTCTACACCAGCACTGCTGCTTTAAAGCAGGACATGATATGCAGATTTTTTTATTAATACAGCAACAATTTCCAGTAATTTCACATTCCTTTTTTGGCCTATTCAGTTGTGTGGGATTTGAGAAACTTTTTCTTTTAGGGAAAGAGAATTTAAATCTAGTGCTTTTTATGCAGGAATGAATTGATTTTTGGCTAGAACAAAACTCTGATGAAGCAAGAGCATAAAATCAGCCTTTTAGCCTGCCCTCAGCCTCAGACTTGCGTGTGTTGGTGTAGGAGCTCCTTCCTAATATTTTCCTGCATTAGCCAGATCTGGTCACTAGGTGTTGCTAGGTATCTATGTTAGTAGTCGTTTCGGCTTATTTAACTGTAGGGCTTTATAGGCTTACGAAGGGAACATTGCTATCTGTAACAATTTAGTAATTTCACTCAGTTTATAAATGTTATCAATAAAAAAATCCCTCACTTTCCTCATTTCATGATAAAGCTGTGTCCTTCTGTATTAATGGACTCTACTGAGCAAAGCAGATTTCCGCATCACCCCAAACTTGAATTTAACTTTTAACGCTTCAGATGTTTTGGAAAATGATATTTTCCCCGTAGAAGCAAGGATTTAGGCAAACAACCTTTGATGCTTAGGACCTTAGTGCAGCCCATGAGGAACAACGGGCATGACCTTACTCTGGCTCTGCAATGTGACCAGGGGACCTCTTGCCTTCCCGCCAGGCTGCTGGAGAGTCAGTTATTCCTCTTGAGACCTTTCTCCTCAGTGGCTTCCCAAGTAAAACATGTTTAATATTCCCAGTATGTGACTGCTTCCCAGTACTGCTGGATAAAAGCACTTATACTTAAGTATATATAAACTAGATGTACTGAACAATCTCTGTAATTACCTATTGTTACTGTTTCAGAAAAGGGATTTTGCAAGAATATCACAGTTGTTTGTGTATCAGGAGGATTTGGGGCTAATGTGTTGTGGTCACATAAGGAAGATGAGCTAGCTGTCATCTTTCATCTGACTAGTCCTTAGGAAAGGCAAAGGGATGGTCACTGTTCTCTGCCTTGAAGACACCAGACACCTGTGGTGCTAATATTCAACTGCTCCCTGAAAAAATGGGCTTCTTAAATCTTAGTCAAAGCTTGAAAGCTTACTCAAAGTTTAAGCAAAGCTTAGTCTCTCAATTGGTAACTCCCATACTATTGGATTTATATATGGCAAACTTTTTTTTTTTTCTTTTTTTTTTTTTTTTAAAAAAAAACCAACTGCTGAGACATGTCCTTTTCTTGAAATATTTCCTGTATCAATAGTTTGTATACAAGTGACATGTCTTGAAATGAGTAAGTATGAGTTCAGTGAATAATAATTAATCAATGGACTTGTACAAAACTAATTTTTTTTTTCCACCCAAAATGCTGAATTCTTAACTTTAAATTTAATTTTGAATTTGAGATAAAGACATTATGATTTCAGGGAAAGTTACAGAACAATTTTTTTAAATTAGGAAATGTGGAATAGAGCACTTATGTAAGTAATTTTGGATTAAATATAGAAACAAAGACTTACCAGTTAAAATGCCCACATGCTTTGTTTAAATGTGCTTGAATGTTTTGTGTCAAAAACAGTGATATTTTTCATAATGTGTATATTCACTGTGGGTAGAAATCCTCCAGCCAAACTTTGGCTGTTTTAAGGTTCAGAGCTTAATCTAAGCCAGCAGTTCAGCCTCCCTGGCTCTAGCAAATGTGATTCATCCCATCCTAGAAAAGGTGACTAAGATCAGGAGGATGAATTGACCTGGGCACATGCCTGTCTCTGTTGACTATAGAGGAAGCCCAAATGGCTGGCTCACTAAATGTCTAACTTCTGGAAGGCTGAAATTAGTTGAAGTGAGGCTGAGTCTTTCTATGAAAAAAATGCCAAAGCATGGCAGTTAGTGTTTTTCTTTCATTCTTACATGTTCTCATGTTGAAAATATTGAAACAAAATGTTTTGCTCTTTTTTCAATTAGTATATTTCCTAAACTAAGAAATACCTGAGTGGCCATTTACTCTCGGGGGTCAGGGAATGGATAGAAGAAAAAGAATAACCATTTCTGCCTAGGGCAAACTGTGATAGGCAGCAAGGAATTTTGAAAAAAACATGGAAAAGAGAAGGACTCAGAAACCTTGAGAATAAGCAGAAAATACCCAGAATAAATCTGAAAACTTAGAATGAAATGCACTTTTTCAATTAAATTCTGTCTGATGAAAAACAGATTCTCTATTTCTCTAAAAACCAGCTATCATCAGAAAGAGCTTGCTGAATTGGGATATCTGAATCTTTTAATTTATCACTGTTCTTTATCTTGGAAATATCATTTGTCTCTTCTCTCCTGCACTAGAAAGATAATTTATTTGAATCAGTCTGAAAGGCAAGAAAAATCTGAAACCATGTTAAATTTATTTATTTATTTATCTATTTATTTATTTATTATTTATTTCAAAGTCTGTGATGTATAGACGTGCTAAAGACGAGGAGACTAGAAAAAAGTATTATAGAGCTGGTAATCACAGCATCCGTAGGACTGGTAACCACAGCATTTAAACAGCGATATGATTCCCTTCACAAGATTTGACAACACGCCCTCATGTTGCTCTCTTTTTCTAAGGGGACTGTAAGTAAATGTGCTTTGCATCCCTCTTGGGAATCTCGGGATCTCTCTTGTAATTGAGTCTGAGACCGTATTCAGCAAAAGAACACCTAAAAAATAAGTACTTCGGGATTTAATCTGGAAGTAACTGTTTCTCTTCCATTGCTGAGAGAAAGGGAAGCAATATTGACTGGCAATTGTTTTTAGCCTGTAATCTGTGGGCTTCCAGTCTTTATTTAAGAGGTCTGCTAAAGGTAGCAGAATCCATCAAGCTCAAACAACTGAAAAACATTTGCCTATCAACTTTGTGTGCTAGTGAGCAAAGTAAGGAAACATTATCTCTCTTATTTCATTTTCCCCCAAGCAAATAAAGAACCTTTAAAGGCAGGGTTTTTTATGTATTTTTTATAGTTCTTATATACATCAGTCAACAGTAGGGTGCGTGATGTTTTGCAAAGATGATGCTCTTTTTCTTTTACAGGTGAGGTGACTGAAGCACAGAGGTGTACTATGACTTACCAAGCAATGAAAAAGTCATTCTGCATCTCATGTATGCGTAATTGTGTCTGTTCAAGGATAGTTTTGGTTAAAAACAGGCAAAACTGGCTAACCTGAGGTTCCCTGCTGGGTTTTGGTGCCCAGAGGACCTTGCTGAGGAGGTGGAGAGGCAGTGCAAGAACAGGGGTTAGTTTCAGATGGAAGCCTGGCCCAGGGTCATTCTGGCTGCTGGACCACAGGGTGCTGTGGTGCAGGTGAATGGGACACCACAGGGAGCCAACCCTCTCATTCCCTCTCAATGCCAGCAGGTTTCTGGTTTCTCCTCTGCCCAGGCTCCCCACACACTAGGTCACTCCTCCAGGGGCTCTCTCTCTGGCTTTGCCTGACTCTTTCCAAGACAGATGGGAGGATGGGAGATTCAAGGGGACACCCCAGGGAAACGTCACAATTTTCCACTTTGCTCTCTCTGCCTCTCCTAATGTTTGGCTGTCCAGTGACTGTCCCTTGCCTGCATTTCCAGACCTCAAATTTCCCTGCCTCTGAGCATGGAGAGGAAGAGCTCAGCAGTTTGGGTAGATGGTGCTGCTGTGTAATCACTGGTACCTGCTTGTAAAGGCTCACCATTTCCTACAATACAGCTGACAGGTTTTCTGCTCTTTCCCTTCAGGGGTATACTTCCCAAAATTTTTGACCATAACATTTTTTCCTTGACCTGATGAGTTGTTGATGCACACACCTTTGCAAAGCTGCCTTTCTGCAATAAGTATGCTGTGTGAATCCATGTGAGCATTTTTTTTTTTTTTTTTTTTTTTTTAATTCAGAGAAGAAGAAAAGAAAACTTCCATTTGTAACTAAATTTTGCATGTATGGAGAGAAGTCTACAGATTCAAATGTGTTAAGTATCTACACAGTTAACAACATGTCACTTCATGAGAGAATTTTCATAATTAATGAACTGGTTCAATTTGCTCTGCCGCTTGACTTTGATTAATACATTTTTGAGTGTTCCCACTGGGACTCTGTCCAGTTTGTTTAGTAAGCTCTTATGTCTATATCCAGTTCATGTGTATGGATCAAAGTGTTGGCACCAAATACTGGCAATATTAGGCTATGGTACAGCCATTCTGACTCCACTTAAAAAGAAGATAGCAATATATCTTAAATCAAGCTCTTTGTGACTTATTAAAAAAAAAAAAAGGAAAGAAATTTCACACTGTATTGTGTGGAAATGCTGTGATTTAAAAGTTCATCTCACGCAAGCTTTGCCAATTAAAGAGGTATTTATCAATCCAGACAGTAATTGTGCAGACCCAAGCTGGCATTTTGTTCAATATTAAGCACTGAGCTGCAAAACTTCCCTAACTAAGCCTAATGAATATTACCCTTCTTTGCCCAGCTGCTGTGATGGCATTGCACACTTACCTCACACTTAATGCTTTTCTCCCACCCCTGAATCCTCCATACAGCACAAGGTTGTGCACCAAGTTTTAAAAAGGGGTCGAACCCCAGACTGATTCAAAGCATCACGGTGCGCATTGCCCGGGGCGGGGTCTGCAGCAGGGGAGCAGGGGGCTGCCTGCAGGGGTGTCCCAAAGGGGGTGGTGGGAAGGGGTGGCTGCTCCCTGAGTGCTCCCATGGCCCTGTCCAGGGTTGGCCCTTCCTTCTGTAGCTGTCCCCTTGGTTCTGCTGGGCAGTCTCCAGCCAGTTGAGGCCAAGGGGCTCTCATTTCATGAGACCACATCTGTCTGAACAGGATTGTCTGACAAGGAGAAAGAACTCATGGCTTTGGGGCATTAATTTGCTTCTTGCTTGGCCAGGTTACAAAAAATCCGCTTCTGTTTGGAGCAACATTTAGTGCTAGTATGATCCCAACAGGGTGCAAAGGGTTCACAAGTTGCAGGTGTGAAAGTTTATTTTTTAGAGAAAGCTCCAGTGTTCACCAGGAAGAAATCCCTTCTTTTGGTTTGCATCTTAAAGGAGATGATTGCTAAATATCATTTGCCTCACAAATGTCATGGGGCATATTCTGTGCTTGGTGTAGGTGTGCAAATATTGCTGTGCCTGATTAGCATTAATGTGTATGTTGGGGAAAGGAGAGGTTTTGCTGTGCAGTGTAGATGGCCATTGCCAGTCTGCATGTTAGCTTGGGACTACCCTAGCCTTATTCTGAAGGCTGACATGCAGTGCTGAAGTACTTCTCTGCCTCTGTTTCCTGGGGTAAATGTCCCCAGAGAGCTGGAGGCATGATAAGGATCAATGATGGTGTCAGAAAGCCCCCAGAGAAATCCTTTGTAGTAAGAAAATACGAGAAGGCACAAACCAAGCTTTCAGTGAATTCTATATATATATATCCACATCAGCTCAGGGCTCCCAGCTCTGTGCCCTTGGCTCACGGCACTGCACTTCCAAATGATGGCAGTTGGAAAAGCATATCTTAAGCCTATAGGGTTTAAATTAATTAGAGAAATTCCCCTGAGCTCAATCTCCGCTTTCCCTGGGGGTGATGGGGACCAGGCAGTTAATCACCAGCAGTAACAAATTGTCATGCCTGCTGCCCTGGTTTTGTTCAGATGTTATAAGGCTGAATGATATTGGATAATGAACAATGGGAGACAAGCCGATGGAAACACAGAAAACACTGGCAGATTTAAGTGCACATTGTTTAGCTACTAGTAGGAGAACAGCCTCAGAAAAAATGTATTCTTTTCAACTTTTCCCATGGGGTTCCTGCTCCCATAATACTCCAGTGGGTTTTATAGCTGTTTATTCCCGCTCTGTGAGGACGCCAAAGCAGTGTTTGTATCTAGCAGCTCCATTGGCAGCATTTGTCTTACAATTTATGTCTTGTCATTTAAGCGCTTGCAAGCACTCTTTGGCCCAGCAAAAAGAATGCATGCAGCATGCTGCACATAGCAAATAAACTCTGCAAATATCTTGCACGGATACATCCTTGTACATTTGGTGCTTTTTGTCATGTGATTATTTTCATTGCATATTGTTACAGGTGACCTGTCAGCAAATTACGAGTTGGTTAATGACCATTTTCCTCTACCCTACACTGAAAAAACTGTAAAATCAAACCACTCATTAAACTAAGCACGCTGTCTAGCGCTGTATCCACACAGATTTGTCTACCAGTAGCTTACACATTTGAAAGACTCCCTCCACTTTAAACCCTTGTCTGTAAGCACTTACTCTTCTGAAAGAACTGGAGCAAGTCTGATAATGTAAGAGTGAGATATAGCTCCCTATTTTCAAAATAGTGTACAATATAAAGAAGCTTATTTAGCCTGTGCTGATTTTTTTAACCTCCTTATATATGGAGTATATATGAGTACTGAAACAGAGTGCACAAAAAGTGCTTTCTCTTTTTCAGTTAATTTGATTTATGTGTTTAGTGGATGTTTTTCAGTGGTTCATTTTAATCTTTGTACTGACTATTGATCAGACAGTTGGTTTCTCTTCTATGCCTACCTTTCAGTAGTAATGATACAGGATCATTAAAAAATGAGAAGAAGAAAACTGAGGAAAATATAGTGCTGACAGGAAGACTCAGAATCAGGTGTGAGAGGCAAAAGAAGTTAAAAACATCACTTCTTTCTAACTAATTGGCTAGATTTGAAATGGATATTCTGCCTTTAGAAAATCGTCACAATAGTGCAGCATTGCTAATGACTGGCAGCTGATCCAGCACCAGAGCCAGAACTGCTAATTTGGGCTGCCATTTCTTGGCTGTTACTTTTCTTCTCCAACTACTGCAGAATAACATCTCACAACATTGTTTGGTCTGGTTGCAGTGGAAACTGTACTTTGGGAAGGATACTACCTTTTTGTTTGTCTGTTTATTAGTATTTCCTCTCTCCAGCAGATTTTTTCAGTGTTTTGGCCAATGACAACCCAATTTGGCCGTGGAGAAGTTTCTGTAGGGACAGTTAACTCCTGTTGTCCTTATTCTTTAGCTCATTAGAAAAACATAAGTAAACCCAAAGATCGCTTTGCTGCTGTTGAGTATGTAGGAACTATTGCTTACCTGATGACCTTTGGTATACGTATGTGGCCCCTGGGGGGAACGGGCGCTGTGAGGAGCCCAATTTAGGGGCTGTACCCTGTGTCTCCATGAGGTCCATGTTAAGTGCATGAAAATTTGATGGTTCCACATTCCAGGTCTTGTCTCGCTGTAAATCTGTTATGGTTGCTTACTTGGATTCTTTTGTGGCATTTACCACAAATCCTACACCCTTTACATCCCCTCACTCCAGGCACACCAAAGACCCAGCTCTGCTCACAGCATGGTCAGTGGACAGCCCCCTTCCCAATGTGGACTGATGTTGGATCTGTCTGGGTCAAATTTTGTTTTGTATTTTTTACACGAGGATACATTTACATCTGACTTTTGTCCTTCTGAGAATTAAAATGTTGAGAGAAGCTTCTAGTCGGGAAAATGGTTTGCAAACTTTTTGCCTTCCAAGAAATTCTGATGTTGGTTTCAGTGTTATTGTCACCTTTATTCAGGCTCTTCTTCCAACAGAAAACATGAGGGGTCAGAGGAGATAAGGATTTAAAAGGGGGAAATACCACGATATTTAAGAGCAGAGGAAAATTGGCATCATTGACTGGAAAAGCCAATGAAGTCCTGGAAAGAAAATTAACAAGGCTGCTGTCTCTTCTGATACAAGAAGCAGGGAGGGAGGGGGAGAGCACAAATTAAACTAGCAGATGTAGGTTTTATAGTCAACAAAAACATCCCCGTGCAGTGTGGGGTGAAGCTGTAGGTCTCACTGTCGCAAAGCAGGAATGTGCTGTGTTCAAACAGACAAATGGAATGCACAGGCACCACCTCCATCCCAGCCCCAAGACGAGATCCTTCTTACTCATAGAAAGAAACACTTGCTGGATGTGTTAAAAACGGGTTCTTCCTTGTTTGAGGCAGGAGGATTTAAAATTCTTTGTGCATCTCTGTATTTGGACTCCAGCTGTGAACCATTCTAACTAATTTGGATGATTGATCCTTTTTTTGTAATTAATTCAAGTGTTTATGTAGTGTCATTGCTTACATCTTAATATGATATTACTGTAATGCTTAAGCACCTTTGTTATGAACCCCAATGGATTTGGCAGTGTGAAAACAGAGGAGAAGAGATAGTCCTTTTCCCCAGAAGCAGAGTTTCCAGTTCAGTCTAGTAATCTTACTGCTTCAGGGAAAGCAGTGTGTTAACTTAGAAAATGCTGTGCTAACTTTTATGGTCACAGAAACATGTGCAGAAAAAGTAATACTTGATCAAAACAGGATCTGTCACTGTCATCTGCTAATGAAACACTGTAATTGTCATTCTGTGTTTCCAAGAATAAAGGAGAAGGACTGGTGCTATTTCCCTCCTTCTAACAGAACACAAAGGTCAGTGACATGCAGAAAATGGCATTTCATTAACTAGACATTTGTATTATAAACATTATTTCCAGACAAGCAGGAAAGCCCCCAAATCTGAGTCACTGGTGTTTGAATAGATGTTTTGTAAGGCCAAGTGCAGACCTTTATAAATAAAGCATTGATGAAATAAACAGTCACTTTGTATCAAAACCGGAAAGTTTTCTATATACACATGCAGTTTTCATAAAACAGTGACATGATTTAGAAGCTTTTTAAAAAAGATATGTAATCCTATCAGGACATTTATTCTGTCTAACCAGCATCTTAACTGGTTGCTAGACTAAGATGAGTATTTTTTACTGAGCATGTGTCTGCCTCAGCTCATACTTGTGCCTAATTTATAACTTCTTAATTTTCCTTCCTCTTGATCATGACCCTTAAACGATAATTTTGAGCTACTGCAATGATTCAACATGTGTCCACCGTATGAGAAGAAAGGTAGCTGAATATCAGATCTTTAAAATTTGAAACCAGTATTTGCTGCTTCGAAAGTCAAACTGCCCTGTGCCCTCTGACTCCAGGCAAGTTATTTCCCATGCAAGGCTTCCCTGAAGACACTTTTTATGAACACTAGGATAACATGACTCAAAAGCACCGCAGGTGCAAACGGGACTCTCAGATGTATGTTCTGCTCCACCAGGGTAAGTAGGGTGCAGGACTGGGCAGATCTAGCTGCTGTTGCAACCTGCCTAGCAGCTGGACTGCTGAGGTACCTTAGGTTGGGCTCCTTCAGCAGCTCTGCTTGTCTTCCTGCTCCTTCATCTCTCTTGCTCTTGCTGTGAATTCAAGCAGAACTTCTGCCCACGCATTTGTGCAGCACCTGGTGCCTTACTGCTGAAGATGTGCTTGAGTGAGGCTTACTCCAAAGAATAAAAAGTGAAAAAGGATTGGAAAAGTTTCACTTGCTTCATTTTTTAACAGTGTCTTTATCTTCTCTTGTGCCTATGCCCTGATGAAATTGTACTGATTCTCTGCTGCCTTGCACAGTATTCTCCTTGTGGTGATGGAAAAGAAGCACCAAGAAAGCTATAGTGTAAAGGGGATTTTGTTGTGGACAGATGAGCTGTAGCAGTAGTGGGGATTTCTGCTTTCTCCTGCAAGATGTATTAGCGAAAATTTCTTAGTATTTCCTGAGAGAAGGAGCATGCTTCCCCTACTGAAATCACTAGGACCCTGAACTCATGAGTCCAATGCTGCTCTCATTTGAGACTTGAGAAAAGAAACAGAGGGAGGAGCAGCAGTACTGGGAATGAAATATCTTTGCAACTGTAAAACAGCTGACAGTAGGAGATGAAAATGTGTGAAGAGGTAAAAGAACATTAGGTTATAAAAGCTGGATTTAATGTTGGAGGACTTAAAGTAAACTGCATTTCGCCATTATTATTTCTTCCCTTTCATTTATGTACCCCAAGAGAGTAGATGACAGGTACTGCAAGAACAATTAGTATCTCTGGTAGATCAAATAGGAAGAGTAATTCCTGCAGGGAAACCAAGAGTAGTATGTGCACATATGATTCCTGTATTGGGACTTTAAATGTCAAGGGTTTGCCTACCCACCCGCCAGAGCATCAGGATGTTTGGGGGAAGCATCCTGAAAACAAGCAAGTTGTTCTGTATTCTCTGTCACAGGAGAGTGTCTCTTCTTTCCTGTTGTTTACTTCTTTAATTAATCTTTAATGATAGCAGATGTTTTGCTTTTGTATATAAAGTTAATGAATGTAAAAAGTTATTGGAGTCATGCAGAGATATAAACAGATCCTTGCCTGTCAATCTACCTATCTTTCTTACATGCTTATACTATTTAGGAACAAAACAACACCAGGCCTACAAGTGGCTGCTAAGAAGACTTTTTCCCAACACTACTAATGGGAAAGTTTGCTATGGGATGTGGTAACAACCCAAATAATAACAAACAAGAATAGCCTATTTGCATGGATTTCATTTGCTTGCCTTTTTCTTGATTGGGTAATTTGGGGCTGAGATTTTAGGCACAACTTCAATCAGCTAAGAATAAAAATAAAAACTCCTATCCAGAGGGCATGAGCAATTAAAGACAACTGTGGGAAAAGTCATTTGCAGAAGAACATTTCCTTCCTTTATAAAGTGTGCTGGAGATGTTGAAGGGCACCATGAGAAATGACAAAAGAGTCATGACTAGAGACTCGGTATACGTGCTTCCTCCTCCAGGTGAATAGCCTCTCTGGGCTTCCCAGGGCTCCCTTCTTGTTTTCCTCGGTACTCTTGGGTGCTGGCCCACATCATGATGCATCTTGGCTGTGTCGGCAGATACCCATAAGCAAAGAGGCTGGTGAAGATAGTCTTCAGCTAGCTTTACAGCTTTCTAGCTTGCAAATAAATACCTGGCAGGATCTTGGTCATTGCAAGGGTCTGCATTTCAGGGCATTTCCCCCATATCACAAGGCAGTTTTAACAAGATGATGCCTGATCCACCTGCCTTTCTTCCTGAGAGGGCACTGGCAATGTCAGATCCTTCCCTCCTAAGTGGGGATACCTGTCCTTGCTGCTGGGGACAGGGCACCCACTGCTGGGCCCTGCGTCAGCTCCTCTTGCAGGGGTCTGCCTCATTTCCTGAAGGCAAAAGATGTAGACATGGCCTGGGCACATGCTAGCTATTCCTCGTGCCTCTTCTGAGCCTTTGGGAAGCCTTCACTCCCCTCTGCTTTTACCTCAAGTTCTGTCGTGCATACTGCATGTTAGGGAAGAAATTCAGTTTATTCTGAGGTGCTGAGAGATGAAGGAGATTTGCAAAACACTGTGTGGTCAGAAGAGGAACAAAGCCAAAGACACTCCAAACATCCAAAGAGACGCAGCCTGGAGAGTGAAAAACAGGAATGTGGAAATCCTGTCTGCAGCTCCCTGAAACAGCAGCTGGCTGAAGGGGAGAGCTGATGCAGGGCATTAAGCAAATGTACTCTTGTTCAAAGAAGGAGGACAAGAAGTGGATGTCAGAAAGCTCTGAAGCCCATGAGGCTGATGTCCCATTGTGAAGAGTGGTGTCTGGCACACGAGAATCCTACAGTTTTGCAGTGCTGTGGTCCCAGCTCTATTCACTGGGGTGGTTGGCAGGTTTCTGTGCTGTTTTGATAGGACTGGCAAAATAACACTTCCAGTGCTGATCTCCCTAGACATGCACACCTGTCCAGGGTGCCACAGATGAGTTATTGCACATCTCTGCTCAGCTCAAAGCCTGAGAGTGCTACGTTTCGTTCCTTACCTTGCAACATTTGCACACCACATGAGTGGATGAACATATGATTATAAGGAATTACATTTATTTCAGAGGGCCGAAGGCTGTGTTTTAAAGACTTTTGATGGATGTAAGCAGGTGAGCTTTCATAACATGTCTAGAAAGAAAGAAGCTGATTTAAATAGCACATTGTGAAAAGGCATCAATGGTGGCAACCTTGTGATCACCCACAAGAGTGTAGATAAGCTGTGAATCGCTACAGAGAAACGTCATCCATCCCATATGAAATAAACCTCTGTGTTCCTTGATGAAAAGACCACAAATACCTCCTATCTGTGCTAGGCACTAGCTGCTCAGCTTGACTGCTTTGCCATAAGCATCCACAACAAACATGCCTGGTATATGCTTTGCTGGAATCAATCTCAGCCCTGCAGCAGGGGATGGGATGGTGCCCAGACCTTCTCTTGCCCCTCGTGTCTGCTCATGTCTTGCCTTTGGGATGTTTACTTGGATTACCACTTTCTAAAATGAGCACGGGGCAACAATCTCCCTGTTATTTATGCACTCTTTGCCCTTCTAGTGGGATGGAGCTTTTGGAGTTACTGCTGTGATGTGAGATGGTACCACATTCTGTAATAACAAGGACGTGGCTAAAGCTGGACCCTCTTAGCCCAGCACAGGGGCTGTTTCAGGCAGCAGAAACCCTCTTTGTCACAGAGTGAAGGAAATGATTCACTTGCACTCTACTGCAAATTGCTTCAGAGGAAAGCCTGGGCTGTATGGAAAAGACTAGATTTGTATAAGACTGAGGCTAAATGCAGATCTTCCACTAAAGTCAGCTAACTCCACTGTTGTAATTCTATGAATGAAGTTGTCCTGGGAATTAAGTTACCTTTTAAATATACATCAAGAAACATGTCTTGAGAACCTTCTTATGATATTGAAGTAAAAAGAATTGCTTTGCTATTGAAAGTATTGCTTCAGGAGGAAGAGAACAATGTCTCCTTGAGTAAAGAATATGTCCTCCAGGTAGGTCTGTCTTGTCATTAGATTAACTCATTGGAATGGCATTTCTCTCTGAACTTGGATTCCTCCTAGTGTTGCAAGGAGAGAAGTTTTATTCCTCTGAGATAAAATTAGTTCTTTCCATCACAAATGTTTTCATTTGTTTGGAGAAAAAGGTCTTTGGAAAGGTCTAAGGCAAAACAGTGACATATATGACCCATGATACAGGCTGAAATTGTGTGCTCAGTATAGAGAAACTGATTTGTGCTGAATAAAGCCATGGTATGCTCCTCCATAAACTTCATAACTTCAGACTAAACCTAAACTTACTTTGAAACCTTCTGCCACTTTGTCTTCCACTTTCTCCTCTCTGAATCCTGCCTGTGAGTTGAAACCTATGTCATGCTGGAGGAAAGGGGCATGTCATAACATCTCTGGGCCACCTTCAGGGAAAAATCTCACCGGAAAAAGTGTGTCTATGAGATCTTCAGCCTTCCGTTCATTCACATAAGAAACTAAGGCAGATGCAGAAAAACTCTGAGCTTTTCCCACATTACTGCTTCCCCTATTTAAAAAAGAATATCTGAAAAAGAACTCTCTGAGCTGAACCCAGGCAACATGAAGGTTGTGCTGGTGGTGCCTTCCTTGCAGAGGAAAGGAGGTGATGAACAGTCTGCAGTTTCCTTTGGTCAAAATGACTTACCCCTGTTAGCGTAGGAGTGTTCTTGATTTTCTGATTCATTGCTTCTACCCATGAGGTAGAAACCTTGTAGGAGGTTTCAAAGATGAACACTATGTCAAATTTAATGCTTTTGTCTTTATCTTCAGGGCACTCACTGATCTGGACAAAGGTTTTCCAAGTGTTTGCCAAGAAGCAAACAGCTATGAAGTTCTTTGTGAAGACGGAAACTTCTGCCCTAAATTGTGATTTATGTTTTTTTGAGTGCCTGGTCTGAGACTTCAGGACAAATCCGTGCAAGAACTGAGAATGATCCTGAGGTTTGCTATGTTCCAGTTATCTCTAATTGCCTTCCTTAACTTAAATCTAAGGTGTGTTGATATTAAGAACAATTTAACCCCAATAAAACATTGAAATAGGTGTACAGCTTTTCTGTGTAGAAGATAATAAGAGCAAGAACAAGCTGACATGTCAGACATGACACAAAATTCTCTACGTGTTCTACTATCTTGGTTGCAAAGGTAGATACAAACACTTGTATGAATACTGAATAAAGCCAAATACGCACACTACAGGATGATAGCTACTGAACTTTAGGCAAGAATTTTCAATTAAATGGAAGTATTAAAATGATAACAAATATAAATTTTCAAGTTAGTGTTTAGAAACATAGGAAAAGATTAAGGTGTTCTGCATTTAATACTAACTCGAGGCTGCAAAAGGTATTCTGATTTGATTAGCTAAACTTACGATGCCTGTGTAATGAGGAATTATTGCTTTAGTTCTATTCTATTTTCTGTCTTTCTTTCTCAAGGACGGCTACTGGAACCGTGCTGTCTGTCTACCCATACTGATTTTAGTTAAACAACAGTACTGGTTTAAAACTGCATGAATTTCACCTAAATTAATGGAGGAAGTTAACATCTCAAACAGATGATGTCCTGTGGGTATTTGTGAAAAATTAAGGTTAGATGAAGGAGAGAGATCTGCATTAATACCCCACTGAGAAGACGGCCACAGCACAAACTCCACTGCTTTGTTTGGATTACCAGATACCCACTCAGCACAGTTAAGGCTATGGCCCCTGCCACGTTCCTGTCAACCAGCAATTATCTCTTAGGGAGAGGAGATGAATCCAAGGTCTGCTGGCATGGAGGGAAGTTACAGATGTGTCAAAAGGAGTAAAGTCAAGGAAAAAAGTGAATGTAATGAGAAATTGTGGGAAGGTATAGGGATGGAGGGCATACACCTATAAGAAAACGTGTTTTATCAGTTCCTCTGCTCAAAATATGCCTTGTAAAATTAAATGGTAAGGCTCCAAACCTTGCATCTGAGATGTTCAAAGGACCCCAAAGGAACTAAGTATCACAAACTCATTGAAATTCATTGAATTTGTGAACTTCCCAGTCAACGAAAGTGCTGTTGGGCTACCATGGAAGGAGCTTGCTGAAGACATTACTATAGGTGATTCTTTGGGCAGCATTTTAGAAGATGACTTCTCAAACTTGGTGAAGTAAAAAAAAATAATCAGTAGGTGAAAACTCTGAGGGATTAAATAAGATTAAATAAAACATGATTCAGGTCCCATTAAACCATCAGAAAGACTCCCAGTATTTCCCTAGAGATGACTAGTCTGGACAGGCAAAACAATTTATAGCAGCTCTTCTGCAATTTTTTTGCAACGTTACTGATTCCAGTCATGTGTGCTCTGCTGAACATTATGAGCCACTTTGAAAAGGAGAGGAGAGGAATCTCTGCTACCTTCCTATGGATTGGGGTGGAACACGGCCACTTCTGCTTGCATGCATGACAGCAGCCCACTCAGGAGCTGGGCTTGCACTGTCACTAGCTATCCCAGATGGCTTCTTCTACAGCTTTGGTTGTGAGACTGGAAGGGAGGCAGTTATTTTTTCATTTTCTTATTCCTCCAATTGCCTGTAAATGAGGGACCATGAAAGGAAAGCGGAATGCAATAGTCATATTTTGCTATTACCAGTAAAAGCAAGATAATAGAGAATCAGGCCTTGCAATATCCTGATATGAATAGCTATGAAAGAAGTAAAAAAAAAAACCAACAAAAAAAGTTATTGAGCCAGAATTTCAGGATGTGCAAATCATGAAAGCTTTGTTGTAGTCAACAGATCTTAATTCTTTTCAACTCCTTTCAAGTGATTTATATAGCAGAAAAGCAGACACAGCAGCCTGCAGAAATTTCTGGCCTATCTCTGAAATATTTAACTTGCCCTAGAGTTGGTCTGAAACCAGAGATATCAAGAGTTGCCAGGTCTGGAATTTGGATTATGTTAAATCCTATATTGTTCCCCTTGCAGGGTGGTGTGTTTGCTACATGCTTCTATTTCTTTTACACACCAACAAACTGTAAATCAGCCTGCACAGGAATGGTGAGTTTAGCTGTAGCCCTAAATTGGAAAAATTGTTTCTGCTCAAGCAGTTGCATTCATTTTCAAAACCCTGTGCATCTTTGCCTCTGTCCGTGCCTCCTGTCTGATTTACCATACCTCCCCTTGTGCCTGCCAGACTGCCAGCACCAAGTAGTAGGACGGGACCAACATGTCCCTCTCTGCTCCTTCTGCCTGGCTGTCGTCTACGAGGTTTTCCATAAAACTCCCATATGTTCCTATGGCTCCTTACATTCTCTGTGTTCAAATCCATCCCAGACGTCTACTATTGCTCCTGTTAGAGATTCACTGCTCATTTTTTTCTCCCTTGTTTTTCTGGTTGTTTTGATGCCTGTGAGGTAATCTACACTGGGGAAAGGGTCACTGGAAAAACATAGAAAACATATATCTGCTTCTTAAGGGCAGAGCACAAAGTGAAATACTGAAGATGAAAAAACATCTAGAAAAATACATTCTGCAAAATAAAATTCAGATTCTCAAACTGATTTTTTGTTGACGTTTCTCCAGAGAAAACTGCTGTTAGAAACTTGGCCCACTTGCATGTAATTTTAGAGTATGATCTATTGATGTTTATCATCTGCTAACATGATACTGTAATTCTGAGACTTATTATTCACTACTTAGTGTCATTTGTTTGGTTAAGGTGAAGACAAATCAGGATCCCATGAAGTGAGAGTTAGTATGATGTGATGGTCCTGGTGTCCCTGGATTTCCTACTTGGATATGACATGAAAAAAAGTGGATTGTTTGTAAAACAGGTTAGCAGTATTCCTTACACAATGCAATGCTGGTGTTAACATATCTCATAGGCTTTGTTTCTGAATTTTCCTGGGGTAATGCCGATAGGAAATCTCTGTTAAAAAGCTAGAGGCTTCTCTGTATTTATCAAGGTGCTATTTAATCCAAGTTATTAACTTCCAAAGGCTAACAATTTTTCAAAGCCATCAGAATGAACTTGTTTCCTTTTCCTTTCTCTTTTTTTCTTTTCTTTTCTCCATTGGGCATTGAAATTAATTAGGTTTCAGTGACCAGCACAGGCAGAAGTAATCTTTTGCTACAAAACATTATTTATTAATTCAATAGTTACTTTAATGTGTCTCAGAAATCTCACTATAATTCATAAGTAATGCTATGATAGTTTTTACTGTCTTTAAAAAAAACCACAAAGTTTGAAAAACATTTTGAAGTTGTTTTGGTGGTCTTGTTTTCCCTGGAAAATAAAATATTTTGAAGAAAGTCTAATATTACAGTATTGAGGATGGCCGTTTTTCTCTGTAATAGAAAAAATACAGTTTCTAGCACTACTAACTCCTTGAATCCCTATCTTAACATGCATTTGATGTGTATTATAAGTTAGAGACTGCAATTACAGAATCATTTATCACAGAATCATTTAGATTAGAAAAGACCTTGATAATCATCCAGTCCAACCATAAATTAGATGGTCTTGGCCCCAGTCTCGTGATATAAGTTTAGAAAATATTGAGTATTCATATTCCTAATAAAATCCCAGATATGTTTATTAGTGTGTGCACTTAAAGTTTAGAACACCTGAAAATGGTTTGTCATTTTACAAAACCAGGCTATATGATCAGTGGGAAGAATAACCTAGTTATATTTTATAGTCTTAAAACTATGGTTTTGTCACCAGATATTGTTATATGTTGATTGAACTGAGATTTTGTTCTGAAAAATAATTGTTACTACTTCATAACATTCCCGGGTTTATGCAAGCAGTAATTTCATACTGAAGGGGATCAGCAAAAGTGTTTTCATATGATATTTCTTGGGGTGTACCACAATTTTCTCAAAGCTAATATGTAAAGACAGAGAAACAGTTGTACTGTATCTATCCCTGGGGCCCAATGTTCTAAAAAGAGAGAGAGAGAGAGATATTTCATGGTAAAGTTACCGTGTGAAATTCCCACCCCCGTACACGTTAAGATTTCCAGTCATTTGTGCAGTATGGGGAAGCCTGAGATACAAAGCCTGTGAAAAAAACTTAGTGTGTAGTATTTAGAGTTGCCTTTACAAAAACTATTAATTTTGCCAAGTGTTGCAGGCATGGTGGGAGAAGGAGGAAGAAAGTGGTCTTCCAGTATTATCACCCATCAGTATTTTTCCTCCAAAATTGTTGACATGTGTGGGAGAATAATGGTAGAGGCACATTCGTATCTTGAAAAAATAGGTGCACACTTTAGTGATGTGATCCGTGACATCTTAAGAATTGCTTTTAGCCATAAGTAACCTTTAAAAATGAAATCTAGTGATTGATTTAGAACAATGCTCTTCATCGCTTGAAAAGTATTTGAGTAGATTCCCTCTTGTTTCTGCAAATTCAAGTTTTCCAGTGCAGTTTGGGTCAGAACACATTGATCTACCATTTTAGTACTAAATTAATTGTTAACCAAGATACTGATAAAATGTCTAACTGCCTGCCTAGCAAACTAAAAGCTCTACATCATCAGATTTGGAATAAGGCTGACTAAGCTGGTAGAGGGAAATTATTTACATCAGTAAAAATGGTGGAAAATTATAGGATATAATGTGAAAATATGGGCAAAATAGGAGTTTGGGTTTAAATAATTTACCTTGAAAGGCAATAAACATGTGGAATAAGTTAGCAGAGAAAATAATTTCGCAAGTGTAAATGAGTTTAAGGGTTTGCCTTGATTTGTTTCTGAAACAAAATAAAAGCATAGCGATAGACTAAGGAAGCTGACAAGGTATTCAGAGCATGACTTCTCATGCTTGTGCCAGCCTGGGCACAACTGGCTCGTGTTTTAACCAGATATGTACAGTACACATTCACCTTTTGCAAAATGATGAATCTTTTCAGAACACTACTGGCTTAATTATTCAGTGAACAAATATTATCTAAATTGTGTGACTGGTTAGCTAAGCTAGGTTGTCATATCACTCTAAAGCTGTGAAATCAATGGCCCAGCTTTCAGAAATTAATTCTCTTGCCAATTGAAATTAATTATATTTTGATAAATGAGCCTCCATTTATTATTACATACATCTGAAAGATGCTTTCTCTAAACTTTCAGGTGAGCAAACTGGAAAGGTCATGAAAAATCAAACAGCTACTACCTGTATCAGTATCAGTGTGAATGTACAAATAATGTTAAAAAATACTTTTCCCTCTTAAAAACTTGACCCAAAATGTTTTGATATGTTTGATTTTCTGTCCAGACCAACAGATGTGTTTCCTGTTGGCTTCAAGAATCTTTGGGTAGGGTCTTTGCATGCTCAGTTTTAATTTCCTAGCTTGTGTAAAGGGTTTGGTGTAATATGCTCCTTCTCCCTTGCTGTTTTGAGGTAGTGCTGATGATCAGAAAGTCAAGCCTTCCCTGATATTGTTCATCCTACTCCCTTCCTGTGACCCTTCCATACAGGACCGTACAGAGAAAGCACTTGTGGATTATGTTCTACCACTTCAACAAAACTCTAGGAAAGGACAGGACATGCTTAACTTTGCTAAATCTCATCAGTAATATACCACTACAGACCGGACAAGCTGTGCTGTCAAACTGAAGTCACTACCTCCTTTTGGTCTTTAAACTGAGCTGCTAATTTTACTGGTCAGAACCAAATTTGTTGTGCAAATTAGGGAAGTGTCTCATAACCAGCAAACTATGTTTTTCTACATTAAATTGTAGCTAAGTAAGAATTTTATACCCCATATCACCTACAACTTTCTAGTAAAATATATTGTACTATAATGAACTGTGTACTGTGAATTGTAGATAAATAGATAAATGTGGACATGTGTGATATATGTTAAAATCAGACCTTGGTTTTGGAAGAAACTTTTACATTGTTGAAAAAAGATTCTCTGAACGTTATTCACTTGGTTAGTGTTGGAAATGGAAAAGATAAAAGTTGTCTTTACAAGTGAAACTGATGCAATACAGAAGACTGGCACTTCAGGTGGCAGGCGACTTGATTCTGAGGTTTGCTGTGTGATCTTACTGACGTTGACTCAGTGGGAAGCACTTTGCCAAATCTCTTGATATTAAATCTGTTGGAACTGCTATGTTCATGACTGGGAGCAGCAGTGAGAGCTTGAAACTGTACTTCTTGCTATCTGGGGAAGAGCAAGAAATGCCAGGTCCCCAGTGGGCAGCATTGTGTGTCTTGGACCTTGGCAACAGATGGGGAAAGGTTATTGGCAGAGCTTATTTTGTCAAATCCAAGTTCATCATCGACAATGTCCTGTTCTGGGTATTAGATGATGAATAAACATCTAAGAAGGATATAAAAAGGACAGCCCCTTCCCTATGGGAGTTGATGCAATACCCAGAAGTAGAACAAAAGTCAAAGCAACAAAGATATTTATAAATAGAAAAATGCCAGCTTCCCAAATGGTCTATCACCAAATTTAAGCATCTTTAGAAATCAACCATGTCTATTTGTTTAAGACCACTGAATAATACTTTTTCTGCATAGCTGTACTTCTTTAAAAGATACTTTACCTCCCAACCATCTGTAAAATGAGTGTAGAAGGACATGAGTGTAGAAGGACAGGATGATCCTGTTTTAAAGATTATTGTGATAAATTGTCTGGAATCCTTCAGGCTTTCCAATATTTTACTCCCCCCCTTCCCCCTTATTTAAATGCAGATAATGGTCTCTTTCTTTTTTTTTTTTTTTTTTTTTTTTTTTTTTTTTTTTTTTTGCCAGCCATAATGCAGCACCCTATGTTCTTCTCTGTGCAAACAGCCAAAATCTCAGTATTTTTATTATTGCAGCATCATTAGTGTTTGCTGTCTTTAGGGCTCATGCAGTGTGCTCTATGCTACATAAAATGCAAAGAAGATTGCGCCTCTCTATAAAACTGTTACATAGATCTCATAATCCCATGAGATTTTTGAAAGAATTCAGCTTCCATTCAAACATATGAATAAGGTTCAGGTTTGCAGAACTGCTCTGAACCCAACAGCACTTATGAAAACATTCAGTTGAAGCTTTTCTTCTCCCAGAAGAGTTCCTCACAGCAGACTTTAATATTACCCATCAGTAGAGTCCTGGCCTCTTATTTTATTACCTAAGTAAAAGTTGAAAGTTTTTGTAATCTGGCTCATACTCTACTAGCAACTACTAGGAGAGCTGCTTTCCTCCACTCAGATGGTTTTGGATATCACTTTTTGTAATACCTTTTTCCACAGCTTTCTGTCAGAAAAAGGCATCTTTTGAGGCCACCCGTGTGTAGAAGAAGGTAGATCATATTGCACAGAGGAGGTTTTTTCAGGCTTTCTTCCCAGCCACTTGCCATGAGCATTTGTACATGCCACTTCTGGGCTGCCGGGATATTGATGGGGAGGACTGAAAGGCTCAGAAGCAGGGGACACTCCATTTAGCCACTTACAGCTTTGGAAGAGGGTGAATGAGGGTACATTAAGTCTGTTACTAGCTGTCCTCTACAGAGCTGGCTTTTCCTTCACTCCTTTGTCACACACGCCTTGCCTGCCTGGTGAAGCAGGAAACACTTGGCTCTGAATGTCTCGTGTGTGGTGCTTGTCGAGCCGAGAGTTTCTCAGACTTGTAATTCCCACTAACTTCCCTACTCCAGACTTCCAGTTTTCAAATATTTTTTTTAAACTCCTGAAATGAAAATAGAGACTCACCAAAGACAATGGGAAGATCTTTTGGTTTCACTGAGTCCAGGATTTTTGCCAAACATCAAAACTGGGAGGGTGTTAAAAAAGGTGTCTGGTGTGAACAGGAAAAATATGGAGGTGAGTCTGAAGCTGTAAACTCCAGCTGTAAGTCATGCTTGAATTTTGAAGATGACGAATGACCTTTCAATTTTTAATTTAAGAATATTAGTTATTGTTGTCCTAGGAGGTACATTCTAAACCACTTTTAGTTGTTCTCGGGCTGCAGCTTTTAATTTCTTTACTTTGGCAGTGCAAAAGCATCTTAAAATTGGTAAGAATGGCTATGACAGATTGCTTGTTCCTGTCTCGCTCTGACTAAGTCAGAGCTTGGGCAGAGAGTGCTCCTGGCTATCAGTGCAAATGTGAGGGCAAGGAGATATATGATGTGTGTCAGAAATGTAGCCTGAATACTCCACACTGTGGCTCTCCTCTGTTTTCCATGGCTCAGTGAAGAAGATAAGTTATTAGACCTGGAAGCAGAAGTGGAAGTGTCTGCAAGCCAGCTAGTGGCGTGGAGCAGCCCTTCGTGTCACCCGCGCAGAGCCCGGAGCTGGGTCAGATGTGACTCAGGGATGTTATTCCCACAGGTGCACAGCTTAACTCAGCCACAAACATCAGGGCATGGAGTCACCAGCCAAGTCATTCCCTCCCTGGGTACACCGGTGCCAACAACTACAAGGCATCACCTGACAGTTTATTTTCTTACATTTCTCTTTGAGAGTGTGGCTCAGGCCAGTTTGTTTGGTAAATGCTCTTTTCTTTTTCTTTGTATATTGATAGGATATACTTAAAGAGGGAGCATGGTATGCTAATTAATTTTGATGGCGTATACAGTGAGTGAGTTGGAGTGAGGTAGCTGGACAGCTTTTTTTAAGTTTTCTTGATGATATAGGCCATTTTATGCTCAGACAATAATGTTATGTTTCCTCAGGCTGACACAGTTCCAGCTGGCTGGAAGCTCCTTGGCTATAGCACAAGTTGCCACACGCAACATGGTTTTTACTCATTTCACTTAAGTGTGAAGGATAGTACCTGAAAATATTAATACAAAACAGAGAACGAATGAATGTCTGCCTTTATTCCTCTCTGCTTGTCTGCACTTCCTTGCTGCTTACATAGAATGTTTTTCTCACAGTGATACTGATGTAAGGGAAAGGTAACTCACGGGACACCACCACAGGCATCACTTTATTTCCTGTTTGGGTTGGTGAGATTATACGGAACACTCTTTTTTCCCTCATTTTTAAGATAAGTGAGGAAAAAAAATCCAGTTTATAAATATACAAAAACCTTGTTGATATATATACCCCTCTACTTTAGAATGCCTATTGCAAATAACTGGGTTTGTGTTGCTGAACTTAAACACTGACATAGTTGCACTATTTTCCATGCAGTTATAACATGAAAGTAGACAAATAGCACTTATGCTCCTCATATATGACTTAGTGGTGTTATTCTTGTAAAGCAGAGGTGGTTCACCTGATTAAAAAAAACCAAAACAAACCAACAAAAAACCCCAGAAGATAATTAAACCCTTCTTCCTGAGTTTATAATCTGTTTTTATGTGCACAGCAGGAAATATTTTCTAAAAATCTTGGGTATTTCTAAATATCTGACTTCTCAGAGGAGTAAAAATGCAATCAAAGTATTTCCTTTCAAAGCTGCATCACTTTATGATTAGTCAAGGGTTTTTTGTAACATGAATTTCCTTTTCAGAAATGTTTTCTATTCCATCTGGGTTTTTTTTGTTTGTTTTTTTTTTTTTTTTTTGTTTTGGTTTGGTTTTTTGTTTTGTTTTTTTTTTTTTTCTTTCCTAGCAATCCAATTAAATTCCTCTTTCATCAGGATGGAAAAGTTGGTGCTACTCATTTAAAAAAAAAAATGTATCGCATGGTATGCATTGCTACTATAGCAAATGTTTAAATATTTCCTGGGTTATATTTAGCCCTGTCTGTGCTAAAATAGATGAGGATTTGACCTGTGCAATTATGACTATCCTTTTCAAAATGTTCTTTGGTTCTTTTTCCTTCAAATATAAAATCTTTGGTATGATACATACAGTGTCACAGATTTTATTATCCTAAAAGATACCCAGCACATCTGGATGTACAGTTTGGATCATCTCATGATTTAAGGTCATTTTCCCTCATCTTATTCATTTTACTGTATGTGCATGTGCCGGTACACTTTCTCCAACACATTTTAAATGCAAACCTTTTAAATAGAAGTTATTGCTCCATTCACACAATTCAGAAATTTTCCAGTGTTTATGGAATGGTTTTGTCCAGATTAAAGGACAGAAATTTACTTTCTTTTACTTTAATTCATTATGGTTGCTTTAACATGTAAATAGTCTTGCTATCTTTCTCCTTCGTTTTATAATCACTCCTGACAATCAGTTTAATTCATACTGTAATATGAATATTATGGGCCAGACTGAGGACTGGCCCTCCCAGTAGATGTGCCATGGCACAGCCTCCCACAGCTACTGTTTCCTCATCGCTCCATTCACCCCACATCAGAGTTTTCTGGTGAGTTTCATTTTTTGCATCACTCAACTACTGCCCTCCTTTAAGACCACCATGCTCAGGCAGGGATGGCCACATGGGAACGTGCCCCCAAGAGCAGCTTTGTTCCCAGTAGAAGAACCATTTCTAAGGAGATCCTTTTTGGGTAGGAGGTGGAGGCTGGTGGATATACCATCCAAACACTGATGTCTGAGGCATATTGTCCTTCCACATAGTAAATGAAGCAATGATACCAATATGCAGTGAGGTTGGGTTTGCTTCATGGTGGGTTATTGCACAAGCAGCGTGTATCTGACCTTTCTTTCAAGACATACTGGCAAAAGAGTAGTTTTTTCTCCCTAGTTTGGTCTTATAAAACAGAGGCCAGGCAACCACGGGTCTGTGGCTTATCATGTACAGTAAATGAAAAGATCAATGGGAAAAGAGAAGAAATCCTTGAAAGCAGAAGTACTCAGTATTTTTGACCTTGGCTAGGAACAAAGTGGCAGTATGGACCCCAGAACAAGTATTCAGCATATTGAGCTCCTTTGGGAAGTTCCTCAGTCGCAGAACAAAAGAGCTAGAGCACACTCTTGGACCACACTGTGAGGTGCCACAGAGGAAGCAAGTTTCTAAAGACATGTACCTCTGGGGGCACTGGAGGGGCTGGAGGTGTTCAGCTGCACATGGCAAGGCCTGGCTTGGTGGAGCTGACGGTGCTAAGCCACGGAGAACCATGGCCACGACAGCTGGCTGGCAGCAGCAGAGGGGACCCCGGGTGCCTCACGGACCCCACAGGTTCCTGCTGCACTGCTGCTCTGTGGTGCATCTGATGGCATCCCCACTTCTCCTGGCTTTGGCATGCTGACTTTGGGACTTGGCATTCCTGTTTGAAAAGAAAGGTTCACCCACTAGCTGCCTCCCCAAAACCACTTTTGCATGGCACGTCCCTCATCACCTCTTCCCATGTGGCTTTGATCCCACCTGTCAGGCGTGCTTGTGGCAGGGCTGTGACTGCTGAGGAGGGCTGAGTGCGTATCTTTGGCTAAAGGGCTGGGAAGCCTGATGTGCAGATGGTCCCAGATTTATTTGAACTGGCTCTAGCTGCTGGTGTCACTGGGTGAGAGCACTGAGGGCTGGCAGCAGCACCGAGGAGTGCTGAGTGGGTTGCAGCCCTGCCAAAGGAGGAGCTGGTGCTACTGGGAACGGCAGCTGCTCTGGGACAGAAGAGAAAATTGTAGGCGGCAGAGGAGGACCATCAGGGCTCTTGGAAATTCGGGACGCTTGAAGGGAAAAAGAAAATTCAGTAAATTTAGTAAACCTTTCCCCTTGTAAATCTGTTGCTACTGTTGGCAAAACATATGGGTTGCAACATTTTTGTTGTTTCTGCTAAGACATGAACTGTGTGCACTCTTCTGAGAACACCTTAAAATAAAGGCTGACTTTGGCAATAACAACATACTTGTAAACAAAGAGGTTTACTTTTGAGAACTGTTAGCTCTAACTGGAAGCATTTGAACAGAACCCCCGAGGCTACTTTCCTTTTTGTTATATACAGAATAAAGATTCACAAGCAGGTCAAAATGCTCTTTGCTTTTTGAATTAGAGTGTTTCTCATTAACTAGGTGTAGCTAAAAATCACTGTCCTGCAATACAGTGCCACTTTCCAGCAGGGATCTTCGACAAGATGTGTATACATTGCTAAAGTGCACACTGAGCAACGGGGACCTGCTCCAAAGCTGGCTTCGATGACGGTGTAAATTAGGTGCACATGACAGCATAAATAGGTATGTGTACAAGTTGCCATTTGTCTGCCGTGTTGGTAGAAGGCGATGGTTGTAGCAAGAAAAGAGATGGTAGAGATTTTCCACCTCCTTGGGTGACTTGATTTGAGAAGCAGTGGATGTCTTTATATTTTAGTACATATTTTTTCTCATAACAGCACTGTTGAGTACTGAAACTCTAAGCTGTGAACCTCAGCCTATTGGCAAAATGTCATGGCTACTGCTGGACCGTGTTCTCATGTCTTACGCAAAGTCATGGGAAAGAAGATGAAAAAAACCACTTTCAAGGCTAGGTTGCCAGCAGACCCAAAGACAAAATCCAGCTTTAACTCCAGGCCAAAAGCTTGGGAGTGACTATCTGAAACTTTGTGAGATAGACACCACTGGTTTAGAGTCTTTAAGCTGCACATCCCAAGTAAACCACAACAAAAGCTTAAAGAGGAAAGGTCAGACCTGTGAAGTGCTATTTGTTTTCACTGAAACTTCATCTCCCACTTATCCCCAGCCTAACCAGCAGCGGAATCAATTACCACTTGTCAGACTGAAACTTGACCCCAGAAATGAAAGAAGGACATGACCTCTGGGGGGAAAAGAAACCACGAATGAACCACTTTCTCCTGCAGCGAAGGGTTAACAGGCCTGATCCTCTTCTTTCCCCCTTTAAGAAAAGATCAATACTGCTGTTCTCTACATTTACTCTTCCTTTCATCGGAATGGCCAGCAGGACAGTGAGGTTATTGAGATTAGGTTTCATAAATTACTCCATTTAATAATTGAAGACAAAGAGGTTCCATACATTTTAATAGCATTTAGTGTAACTGTTCAAATTTGTAGGATTCATAATAGATCAATTTCAGCTGCCATTACCACTTGAGGTAATGGTGCTTTCACTTACCAAGCTTCTGTTAAGTATAAGATCAGCTTGTCAAAAAGTGGTCAGGTTTAAGGCAATATTCCCCACCCTCCCATTTCACAGAAGCCTGGAGCAGCATTCCCAAAGGAGTGTCTACGACACACTGGAAACATCACTGTTAGTTTAGCTCTCCTTCAGTCTCTGTGGCAGATGAGAAGTCTGTCATTTCAGTGTATAAAATGATGTAAGAGCATTTCTTTCAACATCCTGGACCAGCCTGGACTATCCCTCAGTTAGAGCATCAGAAGTGACTCTAGGCAGGAGAGGAAGACTACTTTCTTACGTTTCCATTTCTGAATGCCAGAAAGTACAAACCATACACGGAGCTGAAAAAAACCTCTCTTATTGGGAAGTGGAAGGGGCCCTTCTGAGCAGTGGAAGTTAGGTAGCATGTGGTCAACAGCACAAGCTAACACCAGTCTCACAGGATTAAAGACACTACTTTTTTTTTAAAGTATACCCCTTCCCACCCCACATCAAAACACCTGCTCTATTTGAGCACTCTGTCATTTGGGTTTTGATAGCATCCACACTGCATATGAAATGATCTAATTCCAACTATGTTCCTGTGTGTTGTCTTTGCAGATATCCTCTCGGGAGATGTCTACGGACATCAGCTCTGTGCATTTGTTGTGTATTGGTGTTAGTCTTTAATCTGTCTGTACACTTTGCTACACTATATTTTCTCTGAGTGAAGCTATTTCTGCCGCTGAGGATTCACATTTTTTGTGTGGTCAGCTTATTCCCATAGCCCTGTCTCCTTCCAAAGGTGCTCAGGGTTTTTCATCACACTCTCTGGTAATTTTCCCTAGGAAAGAGTTACCTACACAGACATTACTAACCTCCCTACAGAAGATAAGAAGCAAATATTGCACTTGTGGTATGTGTTGGGTGCTGAACACAGCCCACAGAACAGTCTGAAGAAAGAGGGGCTCCCAAAGGGGGTGTTGAATGCACACAAACACATACTGCAATTTTTAAGGGCTGCTGCCAGGACCCTACTGATGCATCAAGCATAGAGAACAACTTGCCATCAGCCATTTTTCAAGCAATTTCTCCTCCTGTGTGTTATAGAAAATGTTGCAAATTTGCACATTTATTTTTATGCTTCTATATGTAAACAAAGGGAACTTCAATTTTTCATGCTTTGGTGTTTCATGATCTATTTTTTTCCTATAATGGCCAGCCAGGGAAAGTACTTTTCTGGGTTTTTTTTTCCCTGCATTCCCCCAAATAGAGCAGTTTTCCCTGATGCCCCTGCCTCAGGAAAGAAGAAATTTCTTAAGGACATTAATCGTGGAAACATCATCAAATCAAACCAATTAAATAGAAATGAATTCTTTTCTCCCCTTCCCACTCCCTTCTCCCATTCACTGAAAAGCAAACAAACCAGGCTGTATTCTGAAGGAGGCAGGAAATGAAGGCAAGGAGGAACAATTCAGAAAATAAAAGACATTTTATTGAGCTTCACAGAAAAATGTCTTCTGTGGTCCTGATTTCGCAATCTGGTGCTAAACTGGTGATAAGATGATTTAGAAAAGGCTTTGTGCACAGTGCTGTGGAGGGAAACCTCTCTGGTTCCCTATTAAAGCAACAGACTGTGCCAAACATGAACAAGCAATTGTGACGAGATAGCCCATGGGGTCTCTGCACTCTAGCTGAAGAATATGTGGGATGTGATCTGGCACAGATCAAGACAGGAAGGAGAAAAACCCATGAAGTGTGTGAAACAGGAGATGTGAGCATCTTACCTTCTTGTGGCCTTCATCTTTCTAGTCTGCATTTGTGAGAGAGGTCATGTGTCCCAGTAGCCTTAACTTTGACTGTGATTTCTTGTAGAGAATGGATTAACCCCACAACCTGGAATTTCTTGTGGACTCTCCGAGAAGTGCTACATACAGTGTAATTAATCAAGCACAGCAAAAAAAGGATTGCTTTCTACCTGAACCTGGCACAGCTTCTAATTAAAATCATGAGTGCAAAGTCACTTTGGAGGGATTGAAATGCTTAACATTTGTCAGCTACACTCTGTTAAACATATTAATTTACAAAATATGTCCGTAAATGGATCTGTGAGAGGAGAGACTATGAAATGTAAAAATAAAGCTTTTTGGGGGACATATTTTAGGACTTTTGGACTTTAAAAAACAGCAACTGTTTTTCAAAGGAAATGTCTGAAAATTCTACAAAAACATGTTTTTCTAAATAGCTGAGATTTTTGGCATAAAAAAATAAAGACACAAGAAAAGTCTCAGACTTAATACCTACTTGGCTGGACAGTCCGTTTTGTGATGGATGGATGCTTCAACAGGGATTTTAGGCCCTGAATTTACTACCTCCAGGGCTCCTCCTGTATCCAGGGTTGGATGTATTCCTCTCCATTTTTAGGTCTCCAGAGTTTCAACTCAACTTCCTCTTGCTCATTGCTCAAATTCACAAGGTCAAGCCCCTTCCAGGCTTCTGTCAACCCTTTCTTCCCTGTCAAAAGGTCAAGTCCCTCAGCTGGCATGGATACCTCTTTATTGCCCAGTGATTCAGATGCAGAAAGCTGTGAAGAGGCCATATCTGGGGTGCTCTGCACTTTCCCCCACTCTCACATCTGCTTTTGACCCATGGACGGCTCCTGGGCTGCCTGATGGCTGGATCTGGGATCTTGGCAATGGGATGCTGATGTGGCCTTGCCTGGAGCCTGTCCTCAGAATGCCCTTGACTGGGTACTTCAGATAGAGAATAAAAATGATGGGGGCGTTACTGCCACTCATACAACTGTTCCTTTTCCATGGACACTATCACCACTTCTCAGCAGGACCAAGAGGCAGACTATCACTTTGCACTTTCTATCCAGCTCTGATGTTGAGTTTCAGCAGTACCTCTTCCTTAGATTTTCCCCTGCACACTCCAGATACCAGACTTATCATCTGTCCAAAGCTGTTGCTTTGGTTTATGAAATATTTGAAACTAATCAGGATTTTTCTTAAAGCTATCCATTGCTTGCAGATTTCTTGTCTAATAATATGTTCCTAGCTTGCAGGTTGCTCAAAAGCAATCTCATCAAAATAGAAGTTGGACTCGATGATCCTTATGGGTCCGTTACAACTGAAGATATTCTATGAGTCTATTGGGGCATCTACCCTAGAACATAGTGTGCTTTCTTTTCAGGTTAGAGCTTATTGGTATCTCGTTTTTCGTTGGCTAAGCAAGACTGGATCATGTTAATCTCCCATAGGGATTTGAAATTTTCTCTAAAAAAGGTTCTGTGCTATTCTTTCTGAATGGTTGTGTTTGGGAAATATTTGCCTGTCTATGAAGATCCCTGCTAGAATATTTATCAGTAGTGAATCCAAAACCTGCCTGAGCAGAACTGGTCTATGGACTTCATACTCATGAAGGTTTCTTTTGCTAGCATTTGTCCCGTTCTACTTTTGTCTTGTCACATGTCCGGGTCATCAAGTGACTGCCCAGTCATGATTACTAATCTTGATTTATTTCATCTCAGGCAGATGGAGGCACAGGGACTGCAGTTTAGGAAAGCTCTTAAGCATGTGGTTTTCTCTGTCCCTGTTGCAAAATAAGACCAATTTCCTGAGCAGGATATAGGGAATGGTGAACCTACTTGCAGATCTCCTTGTTGCCTACAAAAGAGGAAGAACTTCTGCCATCCTCTGCAGATGTTTTTATGCCTGAATTAAGCTTAGATCTGACATTTGGATAGGGAACAGAGGGTGAAAAAGGTTCAGTGTGATTTTTGTTAGGTTATCTTTTGCTCTGTGGTTTGTTGCCGCTCATGTTTTCCAAGGAGAGATAATTCAGCTCTTCAGCCACTGTCTTTTCCATGTCCTCATTAGATATGCTAGGGACAGACCAATCCCTGTTGCTGAGGCCAAGTCAAGTGGATTGGCTGCATTCACACTGCTGAGGGCTGACCACCCTTTGACAGCAGCTTTGGCTTTGAGAGAGCTTACTTGGGTGGTTCAGAAGACAGCCAGAGAATGAGGTAATATTTAAGTAGTGTGGGCTAGCCTAGCCCTGGTGCTTCAGCTCCCTCATGGGCTCTCTCTTGCTCTGTGGTGTAGACACATGTGAGCCCTTTGCTAGGGAGAGACTCTGGACAATGTTGCATGCCTAGGATTAGGCTCTGGCTTTCTTTAAAACGGTGATCTTGGACTTGAGGGAGTGACAGCAATACGCATTGCATGAATAGCTGTGTAGCAAAGTCAATAACGATTAGCTAATTCATGGTGATATGAACAACCTGTATGTGTGCACAGTTATTTTCCTTTTATTTGGTGCAGCGTTCTAGCTGAGAAAGGATAACCACCAATATTCAGCATGCAAAAGTAGTGACCATGAGAAGTAAACTGTTCCAAAGTGTAATTTTGTAATGCTGACCAGAAACAGGAAAGATTTTAATTTTCCTGGAGATTAGTATTTTACAAACGTAGTGAAGAGTCTTTACATGTACAGAACTACAAATTTTCCCGGGGTGCATGATGAGTCACGAGTTTGAGAGCAGGTTCCTCCTGTACTCATGAGAATTAACTTTGTGAAAACAATCTTGGCTATCGCTACCTGTAGATTCAGCCTGTGTTATAACTGTTGTGGGAATGACAGTAAATTAAATGAATTTGTATTGCTTGTCTTCAAGGTGCATGTGGAACTCGTATGGCAAGAGGCTGTTCTCAGGCTGGAGGTGTTAGGTTTGGCTCTGCAGCTCATATGTGGCAAACTGCCAGTTTCATGAGGTCCTGGTTGGAAGGGCAAAAGGTATCCCCCTGCTTAGTCCTGTTCAGAGGCTGTTTATTTGATTTGGCTGGGAAATATTCAACTATATAAACTGAATGAAGCACAATCCCTCAGTGCCTTAGTGTCTATTGTTGAATTCAAGTGGTGTTTGGACAGAGCCAGCTGACCAAAGTGCTGTTGGTTTTTGTTGTGTTTTCTTATTATCAGATATATATTTATAGACAAATACCAGTTACAGAGGTAATAGAGAATATATTTTAGAGGATAAACAGTAATTCTACTAGAAGTTAGTTCATACAGCTAATGTTAAAAGTTTGAATTGAAATTATGTCTGACTAAAACCTCACAGGAGGGATGATTTTAAATTAGTGTTCACCTTTCATCTTCCATCACAATTTAAATTTCCACACTGATTATTGTGATCAATTCACATGCGTTGCTTTCTTCCTCTGAAACCATGTAGTTCTTTAGTATAAAAGATGGGACGATGTGATGGAGGTGACATAGTAACCTTTTGATCCCTACTATGAATTAGATAACAGGTTTTGTTTATGGCTTCACATACTATGCAGATGACTGAGCTGTGAAACTGGAGGGGTTGATTCTCAAAATATGAGCCACATTTTTATTTTTAAAGTGTGTTTTTTCCCCTTTGATATAGGCATTGTGCTTGTGGGTTAAAATATAGGCTTATTAGTAGGAAGCCACTAAAATGAGTGGGTAGGATTTGGGTAGGGTAGGATTTAAACCTCTTGAGTGGATCTACAATGTAGATGTGCATACATTATTAACTCCCATGAGGGTGTCTTTGTAGTCAGTGAGGAGAAATGAGCCTTGTCAGGGTGCTTTTCCTCTTGCTCTAACACCGATGCCTAGAATAGTTGAATTGTAAGGTAAGATGAACTGTGCCTTAAAAATGTAGAATTCTATTGAGTGTAAAGGGAGTCCGGACATGAACCTCAATGAATCCCACCCCTGCTGTCTGTTACTGTGCAAGACTAAGTCATTAGTGGGGAGCATTTACATCATTGTCAAAATGCCTGCTACACCATAGTAGCAAAGGAATGTGCCTAATAGCCTCTCTGCATGGCATTATTTCTGGAAATACTGTCTAGGAAATAATCATACTATCACACTTGCGCTTTGGTACAGCTTAATATTTATGTCCTATTTTTACCATATAAATGAATTAATCCTTGCAGCTTCCTGCTTTTACCTTCCCTTTAGAGATGGTGAAACTGGAGCAGAGGCAGATCAGAAACCAGAGATGTTGAGTTTCCTCAGATTTCAAGAGAAAGGATGTCCCAGAGTGACTCAATCAGTGTTTGGAATGTTCCAGCATCATTTCTGGCAATCTGTCTGTGGTAATACTTGGGATGATACAAAATGCACCCTTCTCCATTTGGAAGAGGAGAAGGTGATGAAATCACATCCTCAAGCTTAAACTAGAGGAACATATATTTGTGCGTATTGTCTCATTTCCTCTGTGCAGTTTTTGAGGTTATTCATGGAGGTCATTGACTATTCAGCAAGCACTAGTTTCACCCTTGAAGGCATGGCTGTTCCTGAAATTTGTTTGTCCTAAGAGAGACCATGAATTCCTACCAGCTTCTACTCCAGTCCCCTGGGAATATCCAGCACCTTACAAGAGCAAACATAGGAAGAACATTTTAAATGATAGCTGGATTTCTGAAGGCTATTTCCATGTGTCAGGACCTTGCTGAAAATTGATTTGTGTTTGGCTGTATTGAAATTCTTCATATGAGAATGTATCACTGCCTACAAGGATCCTGAGTATGAGTTTTAATTCTTGAACAGTTTAAATTTTATACTCTGTTTGATAATAAAAGAGTGGTAAGAAGTCCATTTGATAGCTATATACCTAGATAGACAATATCAACTATAGTATGGCTTAGATTTTTTTCCCCTGTAGAATGTAGACAAGCAAGAGAAAGGGAGCGTTGGGCTGTATGGGTTTTTTGGTCAAAGTCATATTTGAAAAAAATGCTGAATTAAATCCACTAAAACTATATGTACATCCACATCGCATGATCACAAGGGTTTCAGAGAAAAAGTCCCTAATTCCATATCTGATGATGAAACTGTTTGTAACTTTCATTCTGAAATAATTTTTCATTTCAGAGCTTGCCTAGGGTTAATTTAGAAGAAGCAAAATATCAAATGCAACTAAACCCTCCTAGAACAAAATGCATTTGACTGCTATGCTTTTCTTTTTCAGCATGAAAGTGATGTTTTAACAGTTTCAGGGGAAACTTATTCATGAGGTTCTTGTTTCTTTCTTGGATTTAGAGGTTGCTTCTGAGTTAAAAGTCAGTTATTTATACAGCTCTTATCATTGCCATTTTATGGATGGGGAAATGAAAGAGAGAAGAAATTTGTCTTAATCACATGGGAAGTCTGCAGCCGTTCTGGGTAGGGAGCCTTGAATCCCATGTCCCAGTGTAGCAGTTCAAAGCTTCAACCACAAAATAAACAAAACAGTCAAGTTCTTTTTATAGCTGGAAACCATCGCTGACATATGTCGAAAGACTTGCGTGGAGTCTCACACTTCAAGTATATAAAAGTGATACCTCTTCTCAGCCAGATGGCAGTCTCTTGCCCTGGGTTAGAAATATCAATTTTAATGGGAAATGGGTGCTTTATGTAGTTTTTTCATGATCAGGACCTTGTATCACTCAAATCTAAGGATTTCTTTGGCTGCTGGGCTGAACCAAGGGGTGGTGCTCTCCTGCCACGCAGGCTCATTACTGTAGCAAGAAGCATATCCCAGAACTATTAACATGGGTGCTGTCCCAAAACTTCAGCTGAACCATGATAACAGGAGGTGGTGGTAGTATCTGACAACCAGGGTCTTCTTCTGAGGTCTGTGATGGGAGCAGAACCCATGCAGGCTCTGAGTGTCTGCAGCACATAACATCACCTTGTCAGGAAGTGACATCAGGGCTGAATGACAGGGCGTCAATCCTATGCATTATTTAGTGTATGATATTGTTGTGGGGAGGGACTGCACACTGAAGAAGATATTTTCTGAAGGAAAATAAAGGAAGGCAGAACAGCTGATTAGTTACTATTATCAGACACTAATGGGTGTCGTGTTGATAAGATGGTAACCAGATAGCGTGTAGAAAGGGTTTTAGTGCTAAGTACTCCATTGCCTTTGTGTGATGCCTCATTACTGCACTTGGATCCCCTCCTCTATAAATTTTTAATGACCTCACCATTTTTCATGTAACTCTCACTCCTTACTTTTCTCTCCTTTTCATCCTGTCCAGGTCTCGAGCTGAAGTGGAAACATATTGTATGATTAGGCATAGAGACACCAGCTTATCATCTTGCAGCACACTCTCCTCTTGAGAAGATGGGAAAGAGAAAAAATTTCCAAAAGTCATCTTCAAATGTTCATTACATTATACTGATAGTAAAGGAGTTTTATTAAGTCTGTTCTGTGGTGGTTAACAATTTCTTCCTGAAGGTATGGGATAGATACAGCACAATTATGGGGTAACACAGATGCAAAGGGGACCTCAAAGTCTTATTCTCCGAAATGGAGGATGTGAGGCACACACTCGTCTGCCCTCCTTCTGGTGCTGGGAATGCTCTACAGGGAGTGTAACCTGAGGGTGGCCTGCAGGAGAAAGCAGATGGAGGGAGGAGAGGCACAGATGGGTCAGTGTCCTTCTTCTGGCCATGGGGACAAGACTCAGAGAAGTAATGAGAACCGACTGTGCAAATCACAGCACCTTTGGTCTTGCTCTAGTCTGAGACAAGGGCTGAATTAGCCCAAAATGCTGGATGGGAGAGGGAGTTTACACCATTTCCTCCTTGCCCTGTGCCAACACCAGCTCTGGGGAAGAGAAAAAATTCCTCACTTGGATGACCCACAGTTAGTGTCTCCTAAAAACAGAGGCACAAATATATTTTTTACATATTTTCAGAGGATGGTGGTTAGACAAATGTGTGGTAATTAGTCAGAGGAACAGCAATCAGTGCCAAGTAATAAGAGTCAGTAAACTCTCTTGGCTGGGGTACATTGGAAATGGGTAAACTCTATATGGTCTTCTTTACCTCCAGTGACACAGTGGATGAGGACCCATATCTTTGTCATGGGAAGAAGGAAAGGCTGCAAAAATACCTTGAGTCTTTCAAATGAAGTGTTGTGGTTTTGGTTTTGATTATAAACTAGGAGATCTTCAAGAGAGCCTCCTTTGGACCCTTCATCTGACAGTAGCTGGAGAAAAACCCCTTGACGTTTGGCTGGTTTTGGCTGTGTTCCTGCACTGCCACATGGAAGTCCTTAGCCCAAGGGTCAGGCTTGGCAAACTCAGCCTCGAGTCATGAAATGTGCAGCTGGGCACAGAGCAGCTTCTCCCTAGTGTTTCTCAAGTGAGTAAGACCTGTCTGGAATTTCTGAAAGAGTTTCTACTATCTTATGCTTTCATCGTCTGCTGAGGCAGGAGTTTTTCTTGTGATATAATCACCATTTTACATGGATCCATCATCAACATCTTTGGCTCCTCTATAGATAATGCATGTCTCAGAATGAAGTTCCTCAGAGCTGCTACCCAGGATTTCCTTTTTGAAACAGTCTTTTCTGAAAGATGAGACATACTGTCTCATATCTTGATATTTTTTTTCTCTGAAAATGTCTGAGTCACACTTGTGTGAGTAACAGTATGAATGACAAGGAACAAATGACATGTCTGGTACAAGTGAACTCACTGTCCCAGTTTGCTGGACAAATGTTTATACATTCGAATAAACAGCACATTCAGCTCCTTGGCTGATCCACATGTGACATCTGATATACTGTTTGGTTATGTCATGGTGATGGTGATGATGACATGGGGAGAGCGAAGCTGTAGAGCAAAACCAAGGAGCAGAACCCACTGTCTGTGGCAAGGTGTCATGCACTTGAGGAATCTGACTTCTGGGAGCAGAAGAAGTAAAAAAAAAGATGTTTGTGGGATAAAATTTGGCTCCAGAGGCCTAGCTGCTGTATTTGAATAGTTTGTGAAGATAAGCCTTTTTTTTTTTTTTTTTTTTTTTTTTTTTTCACAGCACCTCTCTTCTCTATAAAATGTTTCTAATAACAGCCTTTGGAGAGTTTTGGAGACAAAACCTCCTATTTTTGTCCTGCAGAGAAGTGGAAAATTATCTAGTTTTCTACTTTGAAATAGTTGTCAACAACACAGTCCCTACCTACCCTTGTTTTAGAAAACAGGGAAAGCACCTGTGCAAACCCAGCGGTTTCTCTTATCTGAGAAAGCTAACAGAACTGTGATAGATTTTTGGAATGTGTGTTCTTGTGTTCTCCTCCCTCCATTTTGTGTGATAAGTTTTTTATATCAGAGGAATATCAAAGACTAAATATTAAATATCACTTGATCCTAATTTTCTGATTTGCTGTATTAAAAATCATAAGGATCTTTTCAGATTTACAAACACTTTAAATTCTCTGATCATTGAAGGAGCTGAAAATGGTGGGACCTCTTGAATACTGAAATTGTCTGTGAAAGTAACATTATACCTTTCCCTCTCTCTTCCCATTCTTTTTCTTTTAGTAGTCAACAGCTTCAGCTAAATCCTCCTCAGTAATTCCCGTTGAGCAGAGATTTTAGTACAGCAGTTAATCTGCTTGCTTTACCAATTTCAATGAACAATTTAGCAGTACTGTTTCAAAACTGACCAGCAATATTCTTAGAGTCACATTGTTGTCAGAGGCCAGATTCAATTTGAGGGTTGTCCAGTAATTTGCAGCTTTCAGTTACTTTTTAAATTCTAAGTAAGTTGGTCACTGATGTCAGAGCTGGAAGTGAAATTCTAGGAAATCAAACTCTTATGAATATTTAAAACCTACAAAAAATTATGAAAAAAAATATTCACTAAAACAGAACATCCAGATGTCTACACTGCTAAAACTGCAATGCCAAATACAGAGAGGAACCAGTCCTTCATAAAATACTATTGACCTTAAAGATCTGATGTGAGTCTCCAAGATTTTCTAGATCAGTGACAGAACAGTATTAAACCATGGAAAAATGTGTACTCCCACCAATGTCCTCATCCAGTCTAGGGAAGCTATAGATCTGCCTGGCCAGCTGAAGTGAACTTTGTTTTATTTCCAAAACAGGATTTTTCCCCCTTTGTCTGACACTTGGGTGTCCTCAGAAGCAGAATGGGCATTCACATGCCAAGGCCATCAGTGTGCCCCAGTGCTCAAATATAAAACAGATGGACAGGACTCTGGGGAGCCCTATAAAAGAGGTGAAGAATTCTTCTCCAAAGACATGGAGTGGCTCCAAGGAGACTCCTTTTCTAATTCTCCTGCTTCTCACTGCCAAAGAGCATCTTGCTGGCTCCTTTAATCTGCAAGATCTATCTTACTTTAGCTGTATTGAGAAGGACTGATGTTTTGGGGTTGTGCTGTGCTATATTAAAATCCATATTTCAAACAATAAATGCTTTCCATTTATCCATGCTAGTTTCTTTTCTATTGAGCCAAACTTTCAGGCAGTTAGCTAAACCTTTCAGTAATATGAAGCACCTTTTTCATCTTGTGCCAACACTGTAATGCCTCCAATAATTTATGTTTAATTTTTAATACAGTTATCTATCATGAGTAATTATGTGGGCTGCTCACAATATTCCATTTTCTGTTATGTGGTTTTTCTGAAGATCGTGGACTTAAAAAAATTCCACAGTACTACTACTTTTCTGCTGAATTTCCTCTAAAAAAGAACTATTGAGGCATACCTGAAGACACTGTATGTCAGGCCCGAAGAAGTTCTTTGCTCTGTCTTTAGATCTACTGATACTAGTGTGAGAAACAGTGTAAGCTGTTGTGATTTACGCACTGCACAGCTAGAAAAAAGTCTGAGGACAGTTCTTCACATTCAAGGGGATATTTTGCTGGTGTTTTTATGCAGGGTTCAGGTGTTGGGGACAAAATTTCCCTGCTGACACGTGCTGTGGTTGTACATGTCAGTACTGGAAGAGGCTTTTGCTGTCATCTCCAATGGCTAATGAAAAGCTGGGTCTACCCCCACGTTCCCCCACATTCCACTTAACAAACTTTCTCCTCTGAGCTCATAGAAGTGTAGACAGCTGCACCTGATGGTTGTGCAGCCCTGACACTGGGGAGGGTCCTGCTGCAATGCCACTGCAGTTGCCTGGTTGTGCCATCTGCACAGGGAGCCGCCTTAAAACTGCAGGCACTCTTCTGTAGCATCCCTTCCTGCTCTGCAGGGAGAACTGAAAGGGTATGATGCTCTCCAATGGCAAAATGGAAAATATCTGCTCATGGCCCAGAGCTGTTTACACCAGCAACAGCCACAAAGCGTTTGTCTGTCTTGAGCGACAGCCTGTTTCACACGTGCAATAGGAGCAGCTGGTTTTGTTAATCTATATTTGGAAAGAAACATTGATATGAGTACCAGATCTGTCTGAAGGACCGGAAGCTGAACTCCTAGGGGCCATATAAGTTTTCTGTCCAAATCTACGTTTTGAGATGTCTGTGTTATTTCTCTCAGGCTTAGGAGTGCTCTGTATGAGCACTGCTCTTTTGGGAGGGAAAAAATGGTTCTTTTCTTTTTTTCCTAGCCAGACCACAGCTTGTCCTGACATGCTCCTTCTCTGGGAATTGAGACTGGGATGTGTATGGGACTGCTAATGGAAATCTATACCAAGGAGGCCATTTGAGCGCTGGATACTTGTCAGGGCCATTTCTACACCCTGTGGTGGTGATGAGGCCTTGGGACAACAGCACTCATCTGGAATGGCAGTGCTTCATGAGTGAATGATGCATTAAATTCATATGGGTCATCAAAACTTACAATTGTCTTTGTTCAGAAAAAAACATGTTCAAATAAATTTCTCCTCATAGCAGACATACCTAAATTACTGGTTCTTACAGAAGTACCGGACTGTATTTCACCATATACACCATTTATTCCTGTGGAGAACATGTAGGTGAAACTAATGGACTATGTCATTACAGAACTTGCACAGTTGATAAGGGACAGAAACACCTTTCAAGAAAATATTTTCTGCATACAGTTGCTTCAGTCCTGATTCTCAGAGAAGACCTAGCAATACCTTCAAAAGACAGAAACTTGGAAACTAATACTCTAAGATGCTACACCTCATGGGTTCATTGCAGTTTTTAGTGCAGTTCCCTTGACATGCCACCTTGTCCTCTGTTGGTGTGAGGTCAGTAGCTTTCCTGCCAAGTTGTGGTACTTGGGTTATACTTAGAGCTGTTGCTCCCGGCTTGAACTCATTACATTGGTCTCTGAGTCTTTATCAGAACTAAAGGAGATCTTGTACGTCCACTAATTTATCATTTTTTGAAAAAATTATTTGACCTAATGGAAGCTATTACTTGCTCTTATGAATGCTGTATCATGGGTAGCTGCAACTACAACATTGCTCTTAAAGGCAAAAAGGCTGCAGGCCTGGCCTTGTCAAAGTCTAAGGTAAAACTTCCCTTGATGTCAGCATCATAAGATTTCACCCAGATAGCAGTACAGCTTATTTTGGTAGCAATTCAATATTTACTCATCATATCAGATGTTTCACCATGCATATAGGTAGCATTGAATAGTAGAACATGTGCAGGTAAATCTAAGTCTGTAATTCAAGGACCTTTGTTGATGTCTTAAACTGAGATTCAAACAGTTTAAGTAGTTTATGACCAGCGGTAGAACTCCCTTGATTGAATTACTGCATAGGCATTCAATTGCATAAATGTATTGTTATTTATATGGTGTGCTAAAGCCTGATTTTAAAGTTAACTGTGGCAGGCTGTAACTAATGGAGAAAGAGCAGTATGGCATTACAGTGCCCCTTAAGCCTGGAAAATGAAGGATGTGCATTGTGTTCTGTGCTTATGCAAAAATAATTATTGTAGTACTGTAGGGAATTAATTCCTTCATATTCATGAAAGGAACGAGAACTCGAGGGTGTTAGTCAGAAACAGTCCCTGCTCCCTATACCAGAGGGTAAGACCTGAGCAATTTCCATTATTGTTAGGGACCTGTCTAAAGACAGGATCCATAAATTTTAAAAACTCTCTTAGATTTAAAGGAAAAGAGATAAACCAGTGTGAAAATAGGTACAATAGATGAGAATGTTACCAATACAATGAGGGTACAATACTGCAAAGGACAAAGAGGTTTTACAGAGGCCTCTCCAGCTCTTAGCACCCCTGTGCACGGGGGAGGCATGGAGCTGCGATCACTGATCCCCATGAAACCACTTAAACCCACAGGTGGGAGCTGTTTGTTGGCTGCAGCCCAGCTCTGCTCCCTTGCATCCTCCCAGGGGCTGCAGTTTTTTGCTCCCCTCTTTTGCTGGATGACTGGATAGCTTTACCAGCAGCTTTCTAGGGAAGAGATCAGAGAGCATGTACATTCAAATCAACCCTTTTCAGAGATGGTCAAATCTGCTCAATAGCAGTGCAAGCTGTCTGTATCATGGGCTGTCATGGCAAATTAGAGCTGACAGCTAGAAACTGCTCACATAGATTTCCTATTGCTCCTTTTAACCAGCCTGTATTAAATTGCACCAAAAGGGCTGACAGCCTTAAAATCCATGCCATTATATCACATTAAGGGCTGCAAAAATCTGCCTGCTTTCACAAATTTCAAAGTCAATTGATATATAAGCCCAGTAGACATCCTAGAGCCTAGAGACACAGTACAACCAGGACACGTATGTGCATGCTCATTCTGCATCCAGGCTCATCTGCAGTTCTCAAGTATTGCCCTGTATCAACATTCCTCAAAATCCTATACATAAAGCAAATTCTTTTAATATAGAAAAAATAACTGTAGGCATCAATATTTCCTCCAGGAAGCCTTTTGGCAGGCCATGGCTTTAGAAAGCACTATTATAACTTTGACTCATTCATTACAAGAATAGCCTGTATTTGTATGAACACACTCCTGGAGGAAAAGGGTGCTGTCTATCTCAGTAGAGAGTGAAGACGAATACTTGCATGTCAGGTATAGTGAGGATTCAGTCCTGTGTATAACTTTTACCATACAACTTGTGCAAAATTTTTCCTCTAATACATCTTCATCACCTCAGCAAAAATACTGCCACAGTAGATAGTATTTCATGATCAGCTCAACACAGAAATGATCATGCCAGCATGCTGGTCACAAAATCATCTTTTTTCATAAAGCTTAGGACACATTGCTGTTCCTGTTCCCTGGTTAACTGTGGTAGTGGGACTGGGGAGGGATGAATTATAACACTGCTTCCTTGCTTTTTATATCAAGCATGTTTCTCTTTCTATCCTGACTGTTATAAAGTCAGCAGACTGCCACTTTTTAGGGAATATAAACAGAAGATCATTTTCTTTTGGATCTCTAACTAGCCTCTCTCCAGATTCAAGTGAATATAAATAATATATATCAAGGACTGGTAGATAAGCTACATCTCTCACACATAGACCTTTGGAAACTAATCAAACTTCCTTCCTGAATGGGAACTTATCAGAAGCCAGACAACCCTTATTTTGACACTCAGGAGAAAAAAAAGCAGTTAAAGGCACTTAAAACATCTTCCTATTGTCTTCCTTCATCAACATATAAGAAAGAAAATTGTTCATGTCATTCATGTCACATTTCACAAAATCCCTCACACAATCAAAACTCAACATATGTAAAAAATGTTGCACACAAAAAGCAGTTAATTTTGACACTGTATATTATGGTTTCATTAGTTCCTCTGGTTGTTGAACTTGGGAGCAGTCTGCTCCAAATCCTGAGGAGAGCATCAGGACTCCCACAGGTCACCCCAGTCTGTAGCAATGGCAGCCTGACCTTGGCACTACTTGAAGGGCAAGCTAAGATTGGGAGGGCCACTTCCTTCACTAGCCCTCAAAACTCTGTGGCCTAATAAAGTAGACAGGCCCTCTGCAAAGGAAAATAAACAAATAACAGACCTGGCTATGTCCTCAGCTGTGCTAGAGGGATTACATCATGATTTATACACACAAACACACACATTGTTTAAAGCTGTAGTCTAGATTAATATTTTCTATCAGAATCTAGTTTTGGTCCAACTGGTCTAATAGGTCCAACTATTTATTTATTTTTAAAATACTGGTTTGGGATAGTAATAAGATGTGATTTTTCTAACTGCATAGATTTCATGGGTTTCATTTATTATCACAATCAAATACGTCTCTTAGAGTCTCTTTCTGATTCTGAAATGTGTGTTTGGGTGTGCCCTTTAAGTGCATTGTTGACTTCTTTGATCTGATGATATGTTAAGGACTAATGTTGATTTTATTGGGGTGTGATAATTTCCACTGTTCAATACCAGTAAGAATGAAAATCAGGTCAGTTGATTTTAATATTGCTAAAAAAAGGTTGTTGCACTAAAAAGGCTCTGCTGTGGCTTTTCTTCAGATCATTAAAAGGGGAATGTCTCAAAAGCAGCCTGGGAGGTCATTTGTGCCTCAGAGTCCTGCACCAGCAAATGCATTGGTTGTCCCTCACCCATGAGAGCCATCACTCTATCCAGGCTAAACTCCCAGAGATTTAAGAGCATTTCCATTCAGAAGGCCAAAATTCTTTGGCGCCCTCTCTTTACACACCTCACAAGGCATTTGAAACCACAGTGTCTGATTTTATGTACCAAGTCATGTAAACATATTCACTATTTATATCACTAGCAACTGCAACAAAGATTTAATCCTCAAGTTTCCAGGGAGGGAAGAGCCATGTATGTCTCAACTCCATCTCCGCCACCTTCAGTAGGCCTTCTCCAAATAGATGACGGGTTGATGCCAAGAAAGTCGTTCATCCTTGATTGAACACTGTCCACAAAGCTTGGACAAATCTGTGTAAAGCTGGTTCTTTCTACATTAGGATTAATGGGGCATAAACGAGCCCATGGCTAACAATGAGGTTGTTTCAATCAGACATGACAGTAAAAAGCCCTGTAGGAAACATGGTTATCAGACACCTATTATGGAAATGTGAGGAAGGGCTAAATGAACTGACAAGTCTTAATGAAATAGAACTTCTCTGTACTGCTTTCTGCATTTTTCCAGTCTGAGTGCAGCATCTTTCAACAGTGGAATGAAATATGTTCTGATGTAATTTCACCTTAAATGTTAATTTTATTTATTTATTTATTTATTTTTTCCCCCTGTTGGAAGCTACCTATTTTATGGCTTCTGACAGTGTGCATCAAACAGATTCGAACTTCTTGCTGGAATGCCTAAGTTGCTGAAAATGTTACAGCTCACAGTATGCATAACTCTGCAGTAACTGTGTTGCCTTCTTTTTTTTTGCATAAACTAATTCAAAATCTCAGATAATTTTGAAGGAGTAAATACATGATGATCAAGCAGATTTTGCAGAAGTAAAACAAAGATAGTGAATTTACAGTGATGAACAAAACTTCCAGACTCTAAACAAACTTGGAAGAGAATCATTAAATCAATGCTGGTTTTAATTTTATTTTTCTTACCAAAGGAAAAAAAAAAGGGTCATGAATTCTTATCAAGCTTCCTTAAAAGACAGCTTGGCATTGGCTCTGACTTCTTAAAATTAAAATTATATTGATTTTTCCATTTTATTAAATAAATGTTCCTCCTCAAGCTTGCTTTAGGAAAAGAAAAATGTTTTCAGTGCAATTTTCTCTTCAGCCATTGCCTGGACTTTGACTGTGGAATGCACATCTACATCCAAATTAAGAGACAAAGGGATTACCCAGAACAGTGCTTGTTCCAAGCCCCTGGTGGCACAGTGCAAGTTTTGCCCTCTCAAATAACATGTAAGTTCTCTCAGGTTACCCTGCATGATACTTCATTTTAAAAATGTCCATGAACGTTTATGTTGTTTAAGAAAGCAAATGCATTGTAAAAGACCATCTTGTCTCCTCATCCCCCTGCCTGCATTGTGAACAGCTTGAAGCACTTCTTTCTCTTGCAACTTATTAAACATGAACCACGCTAGTGCTAGCACTGTGTATGGTCTGCCTCGTGCTTCCAAATTTTTTTTATACATGGACTGCTAAAAATGGTAGTTATATGAAAGTGGGACTTGAATGCTGTTGAATCCTTCTGTATTAAAACCGGTAACTTCTAAACGGGCAAAGCTATGAATATACATTAGGGCTTGTTAGCTTCTTTTGGATCTTTGTAGTTCAGGAAGGCTAAAAAGACCTTTTCTAAATCTGTCAACTATTAAGTGTCCCTTGACCTTATGGGCAAAGACACATTTTTGAAGTGAAAGGACCGACCCAGGCTGTCCTTGCGCTTTACACTTAGGATGAAGAGCAAGTAACTGCTGAGGTGAAATATGCAACAGAATCTAATGCAAGATCCTTATTTCCCTCTCTGCTCTTATGGCCAGTTTTCCTGTAAGATAAGGGAAGATCTCCAGACAGGTCAGTGTTGAAAAAGATGGTCTCCAAAGGAGCTATTAATACTTTCTGTGTTGATCTGTGTGATTGAAAATTAATAATTTGGTAAGACAGCTATTGTATTATTTGCATAAAGGATTTTAAGACACAATTTAGACCCAAGAGAGATGCCAAAATCCCTTCCTTTATTTGAAAAGCCAGTTAAGACTGTTAAGCAACATAACGTTCTTACCCCATCACATAATTTACAAAACTCAGGCACTCAAGAGCAAGGAAATGAATAATTTAGAAGATCATTAATCTTACACTACCCACATGATAAACACAATTATCAATCTTATCAACTATGGAGAAGCGAACATTTCATCACAAAACAAGGACCATTGCTCTGACTCTAGCTACCAAATATTTCATCAAGAAACACCAAACCAAAAACATAGAATAAAACTGTCCTGAAATATAGCAGTTGGCTATGAACACATCAGTGACACAAATTGATAGGGCCACATGCAAGTCTAATTTCAGTAAGACTCAATCTTGCATTCTAGTTTTTCTTTTCCACATGTATTCTACCTTTAGACGTCTTTTTTTCTTATCGAGTTCCTTTGTAAGTTGATAAATACAGTTACTAGATAACATTTCTAAAGAAAAATATTATAATACCAAACTAAGGAGAAAGCAATAAACACTCCATAGGTAAGAGCCAAGCCTGTTTTTTTTTTTTTTTGTGGTGCAATAGCTAATTCCTTGAAGCAGACTTAATAGTGGATGAGTTACTGAGTTTACTGAAGTCAAAAGGGGCAGGATCTTGCTCAGTAAACCTCAAAATGGAAACAAGCCTGAATTCTAGCCATGGTAAAGCTGACCTCCAAAAGCCTGGTGGATGAAGTCTTCATGCCAACTGTTACTGCCAGAGTGCAGAGGACATGTTGGGATTTAATAAGTTACAGCTATAGCCTGCAGGTTATGTTGGGAGTAGGGTATGGCTGAAGAGCATTGCTGTAACACCATCCTCTGAAACAAGCTCTTGCCAAGCTTCCTGGGTGGCTCATACGGGTAGGTAGGTAGTGGGAAATCAGTTGCAGATGGCACTATTTGAACTGTCTGAGCTTTTTACTTTACCTACTGGCCAATATAAAATGAGCAATGTCCTCATCGGTTCATTTCCTTACTTTTAAATGCCTGTTTTTTACAGATTACATAGAGGGGTGTTGGTTTTTTTTTTTGTTTTTGTTTTTTTTTTTTTTTTTT
>NW_020799091.1:97490663-97515856 GCF_003259725.1 Athene cunicularia
CTCCTCTCCTCTCCTCTCCTCTCCTCTCCTCTCCTCTCCTCCTCTTCCCCTCCCTCTCCTCCTTCCCCTCCCCCTCCCTCTCCTCCCTGAATTGTAGGACTTTTTGCTTTGCTCAGAGAAATTTTCTACAGAGATCTCTCACCTAAGAACCTACCTTATTTGTACTTGTTTTGTTACAAACATGGTTTCCCACTATGCTCCGAAGGTCCTGTATAAACTACATTGGATCTGCATGGGAGCCAGTAACGATTAGTAAAATCCAACCCCACTGGGCTCTGTGGAAGTTTTGCTGGAGATGTGAATCTGTCCCCTTGCTTGTACTGAGCTGCAGGGGGACGTACCTAAGGGCAGGATCTTAAGAAGATCACCTGGCCTTTGCTGCATACTTGTGCAAATTAAGCAAAACCACTTGGAGGGCGATGAGCTTGGATCAGGGTACTTCTGTCTCCAGTCATCAGGGCAGGCTCTGGCAGCCAAGGCCTGTCCCACCACCCCAGCCAGGAGAAGGGCAGCTGGGGTCAGCGAGGGCAGCCCTAACCCAGGGCATCAGACACCTCCCTGGAGAAGGGTATGGTTTGAGGCTGTGACAGGACATGGCCCATGGGTGGACAACAGTCAAGCTGCAGCAAGAGAACTCTTGACTGGAGATCAGAAAAACAGTTTTCGTCATGAGGGTGGTTGGATGCTGGCAGGGGTGTGCAGGAAGGCTGTGAAATCCTCCTGCTTCGCAGTATTCAAAGCACAGGTGAAACAAGACTGTTAGCAATCTCACCTAAGTTCAAAGTTGGCCAAGCTATGGGTAAAGGTGTTGGGCCAGATGACTTCCAAGAGGTCATTCCCAAACAAACTGTTCAATGATTTAAACTGCTACAAACATGGAGGGAGTCAAAGACCAGAAGTAGATATCTGCTGGTTTTGAGTGGTTTCTTGTAGACAGTGCAGATATAAAGATGTCTCAAAAGATCTTTTTGAAAATGACTGTTTGAACCCCCTTTCTCCCTGATATTCCTGAGACTCTTCTCTTCCCATCGTTCTCCAAGATCACTCATGGATTGAGAAGAACAAAGGGTGCAGAGGCTTCCTATGGCATGGAAGGGGCAACTGCAGACATGTGTAGGGGAGGGGGAGGTTCCTCCTCATTCAAGCCAATGGGTTTTGGTAGGACCAGAATTCCTCTCCGACTCTTAGCAGAAGGCTCTGCCTTGGAAAGCCTGCTTGATCCTCCTCTGACAGCCAAGATGGTGTGAGGACTCGCAGTGTTCCTGCTGCAAGGCCATTAGCAATTCTTGTAGCTCAGGTGACTTATTAATATCTTATTTGACAAGTCAGATTTAAATGCATGTTGAAAAATGACTTTATACTGTCAGAGCTCGTTAGGTTTTATGCACAAAACAAAATCATTATTCAGAGATTTGGAACTGCTTTACTAAAGTGGGCATCTATTGAATATCTCCAATGCAATTCTTCCTTCTAATATGGTAATTCGTTATCTGTATTTAATTATCTGCAAGGTGAAAGGTTGCTGGGCAGTGTTGTTTAGCAATAGCCCAATGGAAATTTTTAAGTACTTTCACTCTAGGCTGACTGTCTTTACAGATCAATCTTACTGCTAATGACAACCAATACTTTCAGATGTGATTACAGACTAGCTCCATCTTTTCATGAGCCGAGACTCTTTGGAATCATATGTATTGATCTTTTTAATAGAAGTCAAGAAAAATGAAATTACTGTGGCTTCTTTTTGCAAAACTATGATAAATGGGAACTTGGAAAGTTACAGAAGATTTTTTTCTGTTGTGGATTATTTTAATCACTAAAAATGATGGTCTTTTTAATAATGTTTGTCTTTCCATTATGCACATTTGCAGCAAAGCCAAAACTTATTTTTGTATTACTTTATATAACCACATTTAAGCAAAGACATGTCAGAATTGCCTGCTGGTATATTTAGGTAACTATTAAGCAGACTCTAGGCTAAAGGAGAAGGCTGCTTTTAAATGCCAAGAGATTTTATTTTCTTGGCATCTACGAGTTTAATCCAATTTTTTGAACAGTGTTTTGGGATGTCTACAATCAAGTATTCATTTGTTTCTTATATAGAGCTTACCCTTCATTACAGGTAATATTGTGACAAGAGACTTTACCCATGTGCATTTTCTTCCTTCACAGACATCTCATACTGGCTTTCACTTGACCAGTTTTCAATGGAAATATCTGTCACATGGCTCTGTCTTTTGCTTCTTTCCCTTCTTCATGTTTATAAACCTCTAGTATTTTACAAAGAAACTTGCCTATTGAACCTGCCCCTGAGGCCTAGAGGACAGTGTTTTGGTTTTATATTTTTCTATAAACATACATGCACCCCACAGAGAATAATATTTGCTAGTTCGACTTCTAATTCTTGTGCTGATAGAAGAGAAATAAAAATGTATTAGATTCCATGTTAATTGTAGCTATTCCTCTTGGATAAATTTCATTGCAAAGTTAGTGGGTAAGATAAATCTTAGTGACACAATGGCAGATGAAAAGATATGGATGAATCAGAGCAGTGGTGGAAGATACATACTGGTGTCTCTCACTGGTATTAATGGGGACTGGAAGATACACAAATGACTTACAGATCTTTAAAATTAGAGGCATTGTCAAACTCTCCTCAGTTTGAAAGGCAGTGTGATGTTTTCTTATTGTCTGATTGATCCTCAATTCTCTTCAATATTCTATGTTGTAAATCCATGCCCTTTTCAGACTTATTTCCACCAGGCAATTTTCTTTTTTTCTAATCACACCTCTATAATTTTTTTAATTCCCCTTCACTTTTCATTATGCCTCTTGTCACAGCACTCTTCAACACCCAATCATTTGGTTTTATTGCTGTCCTTTAACTCAAAATTTTTCAGTCAGATTACTTTCTGGACACTATGGTAACCTGTATCTTGCTGGTTTTAGAGGTCCAGATTTAACACATTTTGTGCATATTTTCAGCTTCAGAAGTATGGAGTTTTTAAAGTCATGAATCACAAAATTTATGTTTAGTTCAGGAAGTTCCTGAACTGTACCTGACTGGGAGCGTACACCAAGAGTGCTGTATGTCTGCCTTGTTTTGTTTGTCCTTGTTTCATGACTTTCTGCTGCTGGCCACTGTTGGAGGAAGGTTACTGAGTTTGATAGTTTTGGATAGTCGCAGTGTGAAGGTCCTCCACTGACATCTCTGTCTCACAGATTCTTGCTCTAGTTGTTCTTGCTGTGCCTACTTTTCATTGAATATCCCATTCACAGGAATTATTACACTTGCAATGTTGAAAAACCCTCAAAACCTCACCAATTAATATTTTATACTATATGTTTTTGTGATAGACTAGATCTTTTAAAAGTAAGATTTTGTATTTCATATAGTCTGGAGTTTGTCTGTATTGCAGATGGACTAATACAGGTGATAAAAACATTTTGTGACATGCTGCACTCAGATGAAGACAATCCAGTACTTAAATGAGGTCTGAGTCAAAAAAAAAGGCAAAAAAAGGGCAATTATATAACAATTGCTCTAGCTATATATTAGTATTTTTATTAAAAATAGTGAATGGTGTTTCAGCATGTCTTGCAAACACTCTCAGTCAAAACCAGTCAGGTTTTTTTGTGGCTTAGACTTTGTTTTACAAAATTGTGTCTGACTGATTTTACCTAGGAAAGCTGTTCCTTTGTTATTTAATGAAGATGCAAAATTAACCACATTGGAAAGAAGACTGTAGAATTGCATTGTAATATATTTATTTCAATTTCTCTGGAAAAGTCAAGTTATTCTGCCAGTACAGTTTTAGTAATGAAAAAAACATTTATTTGGGAAAATAACATCTCTGACGGGCTAAAGATGACTTGTTTTTAGTACCAGAAGCTAATGTGTTGGCATGTTGAAATAGAGAACACTAAAGTTGCCATCTGAAAGATAATTAACATTGCTGATGTAATTTTGTGAAACACTGGCTTTGTGAAAGGTATTTTTGCCAGTGGATACCATGTAGTGTATACATAGACAGCACAAATGTTCTCCCATCCTGTTTATACGAGTTTTCGGCTCATTTGTTTAGATTAAACCCTTTTTTTTTAACAAGCATGGTAAGGCACATGTACTAAAATTTGTTGTAGCATGTCCAAAGCAGTCTGGATTAAATAACTCAACCATTCAGTTTAGACCATTTAACACTTATGCACATAAGTGAATCTACTTATATGAATATATTCTTTAAGCTCAAAGGTTTAGCTACTCCTGTATTACTGGATCCCCTGAGGAATCTCCTTATTTATTTGAATAATCCCAATAATATCTATCTGGATACCTGTATCACTTGTATGTCAAAGGAAGGAGGACTTTGCTGTTGCTTTGTGCATTTCAACTCTCTTCTTTAATGTAAACCTCTAACAGATGAACCTGAAACAAAGGTTGACTGTACGAATAGAGTTTTACATGTAGAATAGCTTGCAGGATCTGGCAGGATGTAATTTTATTTTTTTCTTTAGTGTGGCGGAGTTTCTCATCTGAGCAAGAAGGGAAGACTGGTGTACTGAGGTAGAAGGACAAACCTAAAATTAAATAGGGTGATATAAGCTAGAGACAGTTTTCAGCATGTTTTTTTCTCAACTCGTCTCAATTCTGGGTTTTGGGTTTTTTTTTTTGTGTGTGTTTTTGTTTTTTTTTTTTTTGGGGGGGGACTCTGTTTTTTGTTTCAGTCTACCCTCTTATACAATAAATGCACAGGTTTATTTTCTAGAGAAAGTGAAGGAAATACACCCCTTTTCTAGTTGTTGAGAAACTTGGCTCTACATCTTGAAATCTTTTGCACAGTTCAGAGGGAAAATTCATCAGTTTTGGCTGTCTTGAACTTTATTCTCATACTTTAGAACCATTGCTCTTTGGTATGTGTAACACCTGGGTTGTGTGGCAGCTAGTCACTATTCCATTTCTATAAAGACTTTGCATGCTATTATGGAGTCTGACAGATCATTACCAAAGCTTATAACACACTCCAGAAATACACAGTAGTTATTTCTAAAAAGTCAACATTTCCTTACAATTATCATGTACTGGCAGCAAAATTAATTTGAATGACAAACAATAATAACTTCTCTTTCTTTCTTTCTTTCTTTCTTTCTTTCTTTCTTTCTTTCTTTCTTTCTTTCTTTCTTTCTTTCTTTCTTTCTTTCTTTCTTTCTTTCTTTCTTCTTTCTTTCTTCTTTCCGTCAATCTTATTTTTTACCAAATTATAAGACCTTATTTTCTAACTTTGGAAAGAGATTAATTTGGAAAAGAAGATGGAAAATAAAATCTGTGAATTAGGAATATGAAGGATGGAAGAAAGGAAGAACAAAGACATTTGGCAGAAAAGAGAAGATATATATGGCTGCGCTTAGCATGTCAGCATCAGCAGATTTGTCAGATCTGTGTGTCCTACTACAGTGAAGAGATAAACTGGTTTCCTCTGGGCATCTTGCGTGCTGCTGAAGCTTTGCAAAAGGTTATATCAAAGAAGACTAGTCAGCTCTCAGCATGACTTCTAGTTCATTTGTGAGATGATCTCTTTCTTCAACTTAAGTATTAAAAATGACTGAAAAGTTGGGCCGGTTTTACAGTGCTCAGGACTACAGTTTTGGTTATCTTGGAAAGATATGCAATATTCTGAAATGACAATGAAACAGTTAAATCTGTACTGGGCATCCCCAGAAGAACAAGTCAAACACTAGTTATTTGAAATTGGAAAATATTTGAGCTGGTAAAGAATTTTTCCATTCAACATTCAACTATTTTTTATGGAAAACTTTTTTTCTGATGAAACATTTTTTTTTTAAATTAAAAGTCTTTAATGGAAATCAGATGTCTGCTTTTATTTATTTTTTATTTTTTTAATTTCAGCTTTTTGAAAGAAGAAATTATAAAGAAGACAATAAAATAATATTTCAACAAAGATCCCCATATTCGGAACATAGAGATGGCTACTGATTGGTTGAATATTCTATAGTCTAATAAGTCAAATTATGACAAATAAAAAAGCTAGTGTTGCCCCAAAGAGTGCTTGATCCTGTGCATATCTAAGTGTAAGTGGTCAGAAGAGTGCTGAAACAGCTCTCTCTGGTGAGGGTTCCAACCCCGCTTCCACAGAAAATATTGGTTTTGACTACTGTAGGAAGAGAACTGGGACCAGGGATATAGGGCTTGTATGAATATGCTGTGTCCTGAGGAAATTAATATTAGGAGCCTGGCTGCAGCTGATAGCCAACAAAGGGAAATTGATGTCTACAGATGGAAGTATGACAGTTGGCAACAGACTCTTAACAGAAATCGTTTTCCCTCTGGAATTTGATAACTCTTAATTCTTCATATACTTGGCTTCCACCAATGAACACAGTACTTTTCACTGATAAGAAACTCATATTGTTAAACTCCACATGAACTCAAAAAATATCAAGGTATAAATGCTTACCGGCAAATATGAACAGCAAATGTCAGAGAAAATTTAATAATTGAGCTTAATAAAATAAGTTTGTTTTTGGAATCTTGCTTTATATATTTCTGAAAGAACAATCACTCTTACAAAACTAAGTAAAGAATGAAATGTAGTATATGGCTAATTGGGAAAGGATCAATGGATTTAGCAAAGCCATAGGAGTCCTTTTAAAAAACAGTAGTTTAAAGCAGTGTTGATTTAACAGCGTGCTCTGTTTATCTGCCCTTCTGCCTTATGAGGGACTGAATATCTAATACAGTGGCATGGTACAGGTTGGCCTTGATGGGAGGTACGGTTCGTAAACCAATCTCTCATGTGAGGCCCTGAGCAAGGCAAGCTGGTGATCTGAAACAAATGCTGACAAAGCCTTTGTATCTCTGTAGTCTACCATGAAATATTTCATCTACAAAACTGAGTCTCCATTTGTTATGTTAGAAATGGTTTGTAGTATTAGAATACATGAATAATATTATTTTTGTGTCCCTTTATCAGTCTATCTAAATGAATTTATGATGATTCAATTAATTCCAGCCTACCCTCACTTCCCATGAAGGAGCAAAGGACAGAGAAATGTCAGCAGCTCCAGTCTCCCCCTCCACAACCAGGCACATTCTGGTGAGCACAGCCCACAAGTCCAAGTTGAGAAGGTGAAGTGAGGAAAGAAGGAAAGAGGAAGGTAAATATCACACAACTGGAGCAGAGAAAACAGGGAATTGACATGGAATACAACATAAGTCAAAGGTATTGAATTATGCAGGTTGAAATAGAGAATGAGCGAGAAGGGACAGAAACCCTGGAGAGCTAAGTACAGGAGAAAACGTTTGTGTATGGGACTAGCAAAGAAGGCAATGGAGATAAGAGCAAGTATAAAGGCAGCCTTAACTGGAGACCATCTGCTTGTCAAATTCAGAGGTCCTGCTGCAAATTATGGAGGTGTTCCTGAAAGATGTCTCCAGCGTTTCCTAGCATGGAAAGCAATAGGTAAACTTTGGGCTGCTACACCCCTTTAATTAGAGTAAGGCTAAACAACCTGTAACAAAACACGCTTGGACATGCTAGTGAACCAGCTCCAGCTTCCTGATAAGGACTGCTTCATCTGTTCTGTGCCAAGGCTGCAGATGATCCTGTCTTCATGTTGGTCCCACAGAAGGTCCAACACAAACTTTAGGCCAGTGACAATGAAACTCTAATCACATCACATCACATTACTGCATCACATCAATTGCATGTCATCACATCACACCCTGCCTTTCTTAGCCCACCCATCATATGCTCTGAGAAATGTCTCACGTCTCTCCTGGTTTTGTACTGATGGTGAGCTAAGAGCTTTCATTCTTAGTCGGAACTTTGTTATTCCAGTTACTTTAAAGATGTCTTGTGCTGTTTATACTGCATGCACAATTCACTAATACTGCAATATAAGAAAACGCCAACTCTGTTCTCACTTGTCCTGGATAGGGGTGAAACAGCACATTGCAACTTTTTTTACTACTCCTCTTCTGTTGATGAGTCAGTTTGGCAGTCTCTTTTTTTTCTAACAATGCACTGATGAAACAGGTGGCAAATATCAAGAAAGTGTCTGAAAAATGTGATCCAAATGAAATCTTCTTTCCTGTAACATCTCACAGTATCTGTTCACTATAAAATTTAATCAGATGATCGAGATGGCAAACTTTGCATTTGACATGATTTTTTCTTTGTATTTTCCATCTAATTATTTCCATATGCCTCTTATCTGAACAAAGTATTTTTCATCTGTTTCTTTGACCTGAATAATTCTACAGTATTCTTGAATAAGGCTGAGACAGCTTTAGCCAAAATCTTTGTGACAATACAGTGCAGGGGAGCACTCCATTAGCTGTGAAATGAGAATGCTGGGGAGAAGCTAGAACTAGTTTTGGGGTAGCTGGCCAGGCTACATTTTCTCTTTATGAACATGAAATCCAAGAAAATAGGATATGCTTGATTTCAGAACCCTTTCAGTATGCCCTGGTGTGTTATTCCTGAATGCTGCACAGTTTTTACTGTTCTATTTTTCTCCACTGAGGATCTACTCAAAAAATTTCTGAATAGTAGCAAATTTTGCATTCTACACAACAAGAATAGGTTACCACTGACAACTTTGTTATAGTTGCTTCAGTCTTCTGCAGGGTCATAACATCTGCTATGCATTTATAGAATTCCTACTAATATATTAAAAAGAGTGGATTTATTATGTGAGTGCCGAATTGTGGAGATTTTTCCACGTGCTGAAATTGGTCAGTAGGTTATCCTGAAAAGGCTAAATATAGCTGTTTCTATATTTTTACATATAATGACATGCTCAGTGCTGCTATTTTAGTCACTCAGCCCAAACCAGACTGCACAGCAAACAATGGAAAAAATCCCTTTGTTTGCAGGACTGGGCCTCAAGGCTTATTGTAGTCCCAGTGAAACCATGTACAAGGAAATTTATTCTTGTGCATGTTTCCAGAATGAGAATACAAGTTGGTAGGAAAGGTTTCAAGGAAATGTCCAAGGTTTAAAATCAGAATTTATTTTAGAGAGAATTGACTGACTTTGAGAAAGCATTTATAATGAGAAATGTTACTGAGGTCCAGGCTAGACTCTTTGCTGAGCACACCAGAGCTGCCTGATAATTCAGGATCTCATTTGAAGTGAATGCTATGCCTTTTCTTTCAAGCCCTGTGAATGCATTTTGTATCAATTACCTTGCTGTTTCCCAGGGCAGGAACAGAAGCTCTCTCTGAAGCAATGTGTGAGGACCAGTTGTGATTCAGGTGAATGAGGAACAAGCAACTGAACTCCCAGTCATCACACCCCAAGGCTGTGCCACGAGTGACTGACTTCTGGTTATTTTGATGGAGCATCATCTTCCCACTAGCTTGTCATGAAAGTCTGGGGTCTTTTTGTCTCCTAAAAAATGTCTGTGGATTGGGAAAATAACTTCCCATTTGTGGTCTAGTCATAATCTTTAGTGTAAACAGCAAGGACTGGTAATCGAGTTTGCTTGTGTCTCTTCTGTTATGATCTTTATTTGCCTAGTAGGTGGGTGGTGATGACATTTCCCTACAGGAAAATATTAACTGCATAACCTTTACCCTCTCTCGGCTCACCGTCATCAGCATCATCAATGTTGTCAGATGTCAAGTGCCCTGGATTGAAGTCAGCAGATACTCCTCCTGTCTGGGCATGCAGCACTGCCAGCAACACCCTGGTGATCCCAGCCTCCTGAGTGCCACTCTTTGTGTGACCGCTGGCCATCTTTGACAAAGAGAATGTTTTTCATGAGCGACTAAGGAAATCCTTGGTCAAGATAAACAGCTTCCCCCGTACTTGTCTGATGCCAGGAAGCTCTAAATAGAGTCTCTGTAGTAGTCTTTTTTTTTTTTTTTTTTTTTTTTTTTTTTTTTTTTTTTTTTTTTTATTATTACTTCATATTGGAGTTCAGTTCTGAACTCCATGCCAGAAAATCTAAGCTGTGTTGGAACTGCTGAAAGGCCACAGACCTTGCTAAAAGTTCAGGTATTTCAAAGCCATGAGAACATGTGTTACCATTTACATTGCATATTTATTTGAGAGAGAGCAGCTTTGTTGATACCTTCTCTCTACTTCCAGTAAGACCATCTTTGCCCAGTTGCACATCCTCTGAAAAGTACCGTTCACACTTTGTTTCTACCAAGTCTTTATCAAGCAGCAGTGCACAGTGAGTCTCATGGCAGCCAGTCCTGTTGTCATTCTGAAGGCAGTAGCATTCTAGCCTTGTATATTTGAAGGAGAGAAGGTGAACAGCCAAGGAAAGCACTGACTTTTATTCTTAAAAAGCCAAACCAAACCAAGAACCTTTGTGATCTTTCCAGCCTGGTTCACGAATTCTGAGTGCTAATATAACTGAAGAGTTTGAAATGTGGCTTTGCTGACCAGTCCAGGTGTTTGGGTCTATGTGAAAGTTTATAAAATGTGTTGAAAGGAAGATAATCTTAGCTATACTAAAATGTGCATTGTAAAGCAATATTTTTGGGCAGTTTTTCTTAAAATTCAACATTTTTTCAACAGATTGGGAAAAGACAAGAAATGTACGGAATAAGCCCTTTTTCTTGTTACTTTGAAAATTGTTATCTCAACTAGCAATATGTATGTGCAATTAATTATTAATATTTTCTTGATAATTTCAGTAATCAATGGCTGTGTTAAAAACGTTCTGGTGTTCACAACAATGACACAGAGGCAAGCTAACATGTAAAAATATAGTGGTGGTGTCAAATGCAGAGGTACTGGCCTGAACTGTGCATTATTTTTGGTTGTGCTGAGGGTACACGTTGCTCTGTTGTGATTGTAAGAAGGCAACAGGACCTGGAAAACAGCAGTCAATCTGGGAGTGTGAGTGAGATGAGGAGACAAGATGGAGTTACCAGAGCCTGAGAGACAGAAAGAAAAAAAAAAACTTGGATGCCGGTTAGGGTGTTTTGAAAGGTAGAGCTGAGGAAATGGGTGCAAGGACTGGAATAATAGGAGTGAAGTAGCTGGTGGTAATGTGAGCAGCTATGAAAAAAGGAGTGTAATAAGAGGAGGAAGGAGGTCTAGGCACGAAACATCGAAGCATTGAAGAGCAGGCAACTGGATCATAGTATCTCTAAAACAGTTGGGAAATTGGTTCATCAAGAGTCCTCAGTTTTTTCTTCCAAAGTTAGTTACTATTAACAGATGTTGCATAACGTTGCACAATGGCCAGATGTATTTGGTTTCTTCCATCCTATTCCTGGCATAAAGTGTTTGCTTCATCGTGTGAGAAAAAGCTGCTTTGCTGTCAGCAGATGCCAGGAAAGGGTACCAGAAATGTTTTCCCAGGGGAGGACTGGAGATGTTGTCTTCTCACCTGTATCAGTCTGTGATCTCTGTTAATACCAGAATCAGGTACTTCTGAGGGATTTATTTGAATGCCTTTGTTAGGATTTTCATCTACAGAGATATTTTCCAATACAAAGCTGGTCCTGCTGTTATAAATCATTCTGGTCAACACAGTATTGTTTGCAGGTGTCCTGTTTTTCAGAGATATTTTCAGTCCCACACAGCGGTGGGTTTGATCTCCTTAAATTCAGCCCTACAGTGAGGACCTTAAGACTGGATTGTGGTTTCCACCTTCAGGTGTTTTGCTTTGTTGAACAGAGCAAGAGCTTAGAGAAGGGAAAGATACAGGTCTGTCAAATGTACGTGACAGAACTGAGCTCCCCACCTTCCTGAACCTCTGCTCTGATACTAGAGGGGATTAATCATACTTCCTGCAATGTCTCACACTTACAAACAGTGCCCTGCATGCTTACACAGAAGACTGAGTGCAGCACAAAAAAACCCCGAAAACCCAAACCCAAAAGAAAAGAGAGGGATCTAAGACAGTGTACAGGTTTCATGGTGTTTCCTTTTGTCCAGTCATACAATTAAAGGAATAAGTGAGAGTTGGCAGATAGTTCCTGGAGTGAGGGCTAGGATGGAAATTAGCGGGAAGAAGGATTGGACAAAGGAAGTAAGTGTTAGACAGGAGAAGAATAAGAAAAATCTCATGTTTTGGAATTTTTAGTGAGTTCTCAAAGGCTTAGTGCAGGCTTTCTTTGTCAGACCAGGTAATTATCTCCCAAAGCACTCATCAAGTTGCACTATAATAGCACTGGTTTCTGGGGAAAACCCAGGTGAATTTTTTTCCTGGGAAAGGGCATAAAAAAAGCTTCCAACATCATGCTTAGATTCAAGGATAGCAACAAACGCTGGTCTTGTGGAAACATTTTATTTTAATTCCACAATATCCTCTTATGTAAACACTGAAACACATTGAATCAATTTTTCAAACAAACTTGTAAAATCAGAAAATACACCAGCCTCTGATAGGCAGCAGCATTAATTGCCAGGAGCACAAAGAGGCATTTAAACATTGAAGCATTTTGGCAAAAATACAAATGACTTATTTTCCTTCCATGCCCTTGAAAATAGCTTTACTGAACTCTGAGCTTCCTATGATGGAGGGTTCACCATTAATCACCTTTATGACATCTCATATGTAGGCTGTGGATAAATCCATGGGCCCTAATCAACCACTTTCCTGAGGAAATTGGCCAAATCCCGACTCTTTGAGGAGGGAGGCGGGGGGATGAATCACAACAACTTTGCTATTCAGACAAATCTCTTTTCAAGTGCCCTTAAAGCTTTTTTTCATATACAGCAAAGACAGCCACACAGGAAACAATAATAGTTTAATCTCTTGAAAAATTTCCTTCCTGCGCTGCAGCAGCCTTTCAGACAGGTAGTCAAAGCACGCCAAAAAAAATTAGCAACAGCTGATGCCAAGAGCAGGCTGTTATGTTAGTCTTTTAGCTCTGTCCCTTTTTCTTCCATGTGCGTAGAGAACAAGGAACTACTCATCTCCCTGACTAAATACCCTTCGAGCTACATATTGCTGTGCAAACACTTACAGGCCTGAGGAACTGATAATGGAGAAAAGAAGACACAGAGGGATGGGTCCTGCAAACACTTACTGTGGTACCTCTACTGTGAATAGTCTCACTGATTCACAGCCCAGGCCTACAAAGAGAACTGTGTGGGTAGCCTCCCACACATGTGCACACTTACTAGTAAGTGTTTGCAGGATTTTTACAAGTTGTCTGTTTTGGGATTTTTTTCCTTCTGAGTTTTAATTCGTTCAACTTGAAATCCTTTGCTTAATGTGGACAAAGGAGGAAGAAAAATAATTTACTAATTATAATATAGAGCTGGGTATGAGTCAGGGTAAGACATCATCACATGGAGTTTCATTTTTCTTGGGATTTTGTTTTCCTTGAGTTTTTTGGTACACATAGCAGGCTCCATTCTTGATTTGTACTGCAGTGGCTTGGCAGGTTAGCACATGCCCTGAGGTAGGGAAAGAAATGAGACATCACCACCAGACAAAAACTAGTGCTTGCCCTTATCCTTGTAGACTGCTGCCTGGTATAATTACACTGCCTGTTAACTTGATGATAGATAGCTGTTTGAACCAGATTTTAATGTTTACAGCTCTGCCATGCTGCTTAAGGAGGTACGGAACAAACTAGTTGATATATAACACTCTGTACACATTTGGCACACCAGAGCATAAAAGAATAGCAGAAAAAGGCCAGAATGGTGGCAAGAATTTTGCATTATATTTTAAAGTCTTCATTACAAACACCATAATGTGAAATGTAAGTATTTGCCTGCTTTCAGTGCAGAACTTAAAGTTATCCCTGTGTTACTCAGATTGTTCATAGACTTTCATAACATCTCTATGTAGAAACAGTTTTGGTTTGAGTTTATATTAAAAAGCAAAAGAAAGCACACCTACTGAAGCATTTTCTAGAAAGGATTGCAATATGCAACTAGAGTTTATGTTTGCTTGTTTTATGGGCAATCACAAAACCAGGGTTCAATCCTGTTCCCTGGGGGAACACGGGGATGTAAATGGATGAGAAGCAATTTAGAGCAGGAGGAAAGACCTTTTGCAAAAGTGAAATGCCAAGCCAAGTGGTATGGCAATAGCAGATGCAACAGCAACTTCTCTTGCCCTTGACTTCCTCTGGACCAGCAGAGAAAGGTCTTATGGCAGGGTAAAATCCGGCATGTACCGTTTGCCAGCTTCAGTTTGACCTTTTGTGTTGCTCCAAAGAAGGCTAAAAGACCTCAGCTGTGATAGGCCTGCTTACACATCAGACTGGTAAACCCATGGATTCATCCTGAGTTCAATGCTGGCCAAGTTTCCTCTTCCCTCCTGTTCTCTGGAAGTTGCCCCCAGCTATGTATGGAGCAAATCTGAACTCAAGCGATACCTCTGTACAAAAGGCAAAATACAGTCAGAGTCCAAAACTTCTCCTCCATCTCCAAATATTCTGTCCCCAGATCCAAGGACGTTGCCCCAGCAGTGCAGAGGATAAGGGTTAGGAGGTCAAGGTGAAATTTCTCTGCAAGTGACTACTCCAGGTGGGTGGTGTGAGTGGAAGGACTCATAAAACAAGCCTTCCGTAGAAGACACATTAGATTATCTTATGGAAGAGCTGTTATTTGACATGAAGATACTATCAGAAAGGGCAAATGAAAATCAGGGCAATCCAGAATGAGGGAGGCACGGTACATACAATATACTAGAAGAATGCAGCATGTAGTCTGAGGTTACTGCAGTCTAAGGACAGCTGAGATACCAGTAGGCTCTGGAGACAGAAAAATCTCTTTCACATCATCCTCAACTTTCTGGGTGCAATTTGGGAAACTTCCATATAGCAGCAGAGGAAAGCCATGCAAGGAGGGAACCTCAAGTACTTTGGCCTGCCACATAGTTTGTGAAACTTTGGACAGGATGTATCATCTTGTCTGAAAGGCCTTTTCTGTTTTTAACCAGATTTCATAAAAGAACAGGTCTATAGTTACTGCACAACCAGTATCCAGGGATAGTTTGGGTTGTAAGGCATGTCAAACTGATATCTCAAGAACAGAATGAGGAAACCCACATCCTGCTGTAAATCAGTGGATTAATACTGTACTGCTAGGAAGTTTGCTTCAGTTTCTTCACCAAGCCACATGCTGAATAGCTGTTAATTGCACTTAGTGACAAAGATTGTTCCTGTTATTTGCTAGACACAAAGATGAATCCTTGTTATTGAGTGCAAAACTCAGCAGTCCCATGTCTCATTTTCAACCAGTACAACAAGCTCTGCATCGGCTGTTGGAAGAAACAAGAGTCTTTGTTTCTTCAGCATCAGTATGCGTAACAGTGGCTTCACATCTGTGCACTTTTTCCATATTTTAATTACATAATGGCAGCCATGGAATATCTACATGTACTTGTTATTTTTCCCATAATGTATCTAATTGTACTTCAGTTATGTTATGGAAACAGTATATACTCTTATAGTGAAAAACTTGACACAAGTCAGATGAGATGTTTTCCATCAGTATTTTTAATGCTTCCTGTTAATAGAACAAAGTGTTATAAAACTTTACTTGTTTTTCCTGAGCTGTATTTTCTTCTCTTTATAAAACATCAGCTTGATTTTGCAAAACAATGAGAGTAAATAGCTATATTGGCCATGTCATAAAGGAAAACCTTTCCAAAGAGATTGCTTTTTCTTCCCAGAAAGAAAATGTCCTGCTGAGTAGGGGCCGGATCCAGTGCCCACAGAAGTCAGTGGAAGAACTCCCACTGATGACAGTGGATGTTGGATGAAGTCCCATCTTATTCTCATGTTTAAACACTGAAAAACAATTTGCCAAGTTCTAATGAGTATAGTGAAAGCCTTGTGTTATATAAGTTACTTACAATAGATTATTACAACCATTAAGAAAAGCTGATTAATTTTGTTAAAAGCGTATTTTTGTTGATTCCTTTTAAGCTGTTCCCAAAGTCTACACATATCTTTCTTCACTTTGCTTTTTTGAATCTCTGTTTTATAAACAAAACACAAACAAAAACATGATTTCCTGTTGGTTGTTAAAGACCGTGGAATTATTCTTTACATGGAAAAAAGTTTGGTTGCTAAACACATGCGACAGCACATGGCCTTGTTCAAACATCCTATCAAATTAAAAGCAGATTCCATCTCTAATGTTCCAGATGAAGGGCATGGGGCTGGGAGAGACACTTGCATGAAATTGCGTTGCATTTAGGACAGTGATCAAAGCACTGCACCTCATACAACGAGTGAGTGGTGAGTCTGTCTTATCTGAGCAGCAAGGAATAATTATAGAGAATTATTTGATCTTCCACTAAGGTAAACCTCACAATTATGATGCTGATTGAACAGGTTCTTCTGTTTCAGGAAAGGCAACAGGAATACTTAGTGCTGTAATACACTTACCAGATGGTATTAAAATAAAATCCTGACGCTTCAGTAATTGACATCTTCTCAGTCTACATTTTTGTTGATCACTCCCTGCTCAGGCTTGTGCCATCCTGGCAACAGGCGAGATAGCTTCTGATGATCCAAGGTGGGCAATCCTAAATTCTCTGTTTATCTGGATATGACAAAGGCAGTGCAAATGCCCCCTTAATGGTACTTTGAAATCAGGTGAATAGACCAGACCTTTGCCCTCAGTATATGCTTGTCTTTTGAAATGCAGTTAACTTTTTCAAGCTATAACTTGATTTTGCAGATATATCATGGAACAGAAAACTTAAAAATAGAATTCACCTCTGCTGTTAACAAGTTTTGACCTTTGCTCACATTTGTTGGGGAAAGTAGCTCATAGTACCAATTAACATGAATTATTAACTCCTACATTAATAATTAATTTATTAGAGGGCTAAAGGCATCAGTCTTTGCCAGATAACACTATTGAGAGAAAATGAAGAAAACAACACAACCCTCATTATAACAGCTTAATGAGGATGTCTGGAAGATCTGATGTGATTCAGTCACTCTAAATGCTCTTTATTTCCTCTCTGAAACCACACTGGGTGCAAAGAATCAGGCAGTTAACTACAGTTCCTGTAGTGCAGGGTTTCTTCCTACTTTCTGAAGAGAGGAAGCCCACTAAGGAGAGCTCAATTTAGATATTATTAAGGACTGATGAAGGATGCCATCACCTAAACAATATGAATGCTGTCTCTCTCAGTAATGAACTATTCGAGTGGTGTCTGAATCACTAATGGCTTCAATAGACTGCTAAGAAAACTCCTCTGTCTCAGAATTGTGCTGTGCAGTGATTTCTGGATTTCATGGGATCCTTCCTTTGTAATCTGTATTTGGACTTTAACTGTAAATGTTGACTGCAATGCAGTGTACTGCTTAAAATCCAGTATAACTTATCAGGAAACATCATGCAATAGAAAACTGTTGAGTTGTTCCCCTGCACAGATGTTGATACTTTCTGACCATCCCATCCCCAACTATCTCAGGCAATTGTGTCATGTTTCATGTTAGTGGAACTAGTCATGTCTTTCCTCTCCTACTGTGACATACAGAAACTTTCTTGAGATCCTGTGCTGAAACACAATTTTTGCTAGTTCACATTTTCTCTTTTTGTGCCAACATTGTTCATTAACATGGATCTTTTTCCCTCTCTTCATTTCATAGGATCACAGAACCACAGGATGGTTTGAGTTGGAAGGGACCTTAAAGATCATTCAGTTCCAACCCCCCTGCCATGAGCAGGGACACCTTTCACCAGACCAGGTTGCTCTAAGCCCTGTCCAACCTGGCCTTGAACACTGCCAGGGAGGGGGCAGCCACAGCTTCTCTGGGTAACCTGTTCCTGTGTCTCACCACCCTCATGGCAAAGAGTTTCTTCCTTCAATTTAATCTAAATCTACCCTCTTTCAGTTTAAAACTCTTACCCCTAGTCCTATGATTACAATCCTGATAAAGGGTCCCTCCCACCTCTCCTGTAGCCCCCTTTAAGTACTGGAAGGTCACTATAAGGTCTCCCTGGAGCCTTCTCTTCTCTAAGCTTAACAACCCCAACTATCCCAGCCTGTCCTCACAGGGGAGGTGCTCCAGCCTCCTGATCATCTTTGTGGCCTCCTCTGGACCTGCTCAAGCATGTCCATGTCCTTCTTATGCTGGGTGCCCCAGAACTGGACACAGCACTGCAGGTGGGGTCTCATGAGAGCAGAGTAGAGGGACAGAATCACCTCCCTCTACCTGCTGGCCATGTTTGTAGACAACAACTAGTTCACAACTTTCATTTAGCAATATTATAGAGCTGAGGTCTCTTAAATCTGCACTTGTTTCCCAGGATCTCAGTCATCCTGGTCATCTTGATAACACTTCTTTGCCTATGTTCCAGTATAAGTTCATATTTTTTTCACTCCTCACATGCTCTTTGAGACCAGCTCATGCTTTCAGATACAGGAGAGGCAGCCATGAGATGGGGCAATGTTGTGTACTACTACTCCTGTCAGACATGGCCATTTTTTTCTTCAGAAAAAAATCACAACTTCTATCATCCCCATGAGCCTTTATTTTTTTTTTTCTTTTGATTGAAGATGTTTACAGTTTAAAAAATGCTGGACTATGCAATAATACTTCACTTTCTTTTGGGCCTTGGCCCACAGACACATTGCAAAGGTTTGCTGAGCAGATAAGAAGTATTAGAATGACTTAGAAAGACTAAGATGAACATCACATTAATCAGACAACACTCTTGGGGGAAATTGCCACTAATTTCAGATATTTCATCTCACAGAAATCAATTATTATTATGTTTATTGATATTGTACTTGTCACTACTTTCAGTACTTTTGCTATGGTGACAGAGCCTAAGAGAAGAAAGAGGCAAGGAAAGATAGAGTAAATAATTTAAAGCTCCTTCCTAAGGCACCAGACTTTAGTACCCAGCTGTATGTGCCAGTAGATAAGAGTAGTAGGAATCATGGGAAGATTTTACACATGCACACATCTTTTCGATGAAAAAAGTTTACCCAGATCTACTCAAGTGTGTGGAATACAGCTAGGACTTAATAATGTTTGTGATATGTCAGAAAACATTTATAAATTCCATTAATTTTAGCACATGAAAGATTAAGAACATCATAAAACACTTTGTGAGCAAACATAGCTGTAATTTCTTTAAATGTCCTCCAGAAGTTCACAAACACTACCCAAGTATGAATAAAATTCTTCAAGAAATAGATGGAACGTGCTGAAACTTCAGGTTGATAAGTATGACAATAATGTAGCTTGGAAAATAGGATGATAAATGTTCCAGAGCAAAATACATCGGTGACAACTAAAGGAAAGGTGATTTCAAAGGCAGCTGTGTCAGGTTCACACTGAGGCTTCATTCACTAATGGCACTGGGTTTGGGCCATGTGGTGACAAGTTCATGCTGTGCACCTCTCTTCTCCCCCCACGAACACAATGGCAGAATGCAATGGGTGCCATGGATTGTATAATCTGTTGTGTGTAGGGAGTTAGACTAACTCATCTGAATGTCTCTCTTTTGAATCATTAACATTTTCTACTGGAAATTGGTTGGACTTGTTGAGGCAAGCAGTCTTTAAACTGTATAAAAAGCGTCAGAATTTGGCATTTTGTAATTAGAACTAATTTAATTGATGTTAACAGGGTTCAGGACAAAGAAGAGTTAGTGTTATAATATTACAGTCATGACTTTTCATTACATCAGGCTTCCTACTTTGCAAACATTAAGTTCAGCTTTGGTATTTAAGAAGAAATTTTACTTTAATCATAAAATATAGAAAATATTTATATGGTTGCAGACTGATAACAACTATTACTATGGCAGTCATTGAATACTCCTATAAATCTTGTTAATTAAATCCCAATATTGGAGTTCTCCAATCACAACACAAGAGTTAATGCTTAACCTTTCCCCAGGATGCAAGGTAACTAAAGCCTGTTGCAAGTGAAGATGTACATATATTAGATTTAGAAATTGTCATTCAATTAAGTTAACATTTTTTTTTTGTTTTAACAACATTAAATGGTTGCCCCAGTGTCACTGGCAGGCATATGCTCTTGTTTATCTGTATAATATTTAATTTAGATCATGTCCTTTCTGTGTGACTGAGATGTGAGAAGTGAAGAAGGGATTATGAGGTCATTACAATTATGACACAGTCTTCTGCTAACAGGGCTGTATGGCTTCTGGGACCCAGGCTAGTAGTTCTTGCCTGGGTACCTCTACACTGCAAGTTGTGAGCATTGGTATTAGCCTGTGGGATACCAGATAACCCTGTCTTCATGGGTTGAGTTAGCATTCCCAGGGAAGACAAGCTCCTTATCAGCTTGGCAGATCAGACAAATGTGTGCTTACCTGGCATACTGAATAGAATATTTCAGTTGTAAGGGACCTACAACAATCATCTAGTCCAACTGCCTGACAACTTCAGGGATGACCAAAAGTTAAAGCATGTTATTAAGGGCATTGTCCAAATGCCTCTTAAACACCGACAGGCTTGGGGCATCAACCACCACTCAAGGAAGTCTGTTCCAGTGTTTGGCAACCTTATTAGAAAATAAATGCTTCCTAATGTCCAGTCTAGGCCGCCCCTGGCACAGTTTTGAGCAATTCCCATGCGTCCTATCACTGGATCCCAGGGAGAAGAGATCAGCATCTTCCTCTCCCCTTCCCCACCTCAGGAAGCTGTAGAGAGCAATGGGGTCACCCCTCAGCCTCCTTTTCTCTAAACTAGACAAATCCAGATTCCTTAACCATTCCTCAGAGGATATGCCTTCCAGCCCTTTCACCAGATTTGATGACCTCTCTGAACATATACAAGGACCTTCACATTCTTCTTAAATCGTGGGGCCCAGAACAACAGAAGGTGAGGCTGCACCAATGCTGAATACAGTGTTGACCAGTTGGTTATACTATTTTTGATGCATGCCAGGATGCACTTTGCCCTCTTGGCTGCAGGTCACACTGTTGACTCATATTGAGCTTAGTGTCAATCAGCACCCTCAGATCCCTTTCTGCAAAGCTGCTATCACAGAATCATCAAAGTTGAAAAAGACCTTGAAGATCATCTAGTCCAACCATTAACCTCACACTGACAGTTCCCAACTACACCAGATCCCTCAGCGCTATGTCAACCCAACTCTTAAACACCTCCAGGGATGGGGACTCCACTACCTCCCTGGGCAGCCCATTCCAACACCTAACAACCTGTTTTGTAAAGAAATGCTTCCTAAGCCTTCCCTGGCACAATATGAGGCCATTCCCTCTTGTTCTATCACTTGTTACTTGGTTATAGAGACTCATCCCCAGCTCTCTGCACTCTCCTTTCAGGAGCCACTGAGCCATTCCTTTCACAATTTATAGTTGTGCCTCGTGTTACTCCACCCTAGGTGCACGATCTGGCATTTGGACTTATTAAATTTCATCCCATTAATCGCTGCTGAATGCTCCAATCTATCGAGATCCCTCTGCAAGGCATCTTGTCCCTCGTCAACAGCACCTCACGGTATTATATCACCAGCAAACTTGCTAAGAGTGCACTCAAATCTTGTATTTAGATCATGAATAAATATATTGAACAGAACTAGCCCTAGAATTGAACCCTGAGGAACATCACTGGTGACTGGTCACCAGTCAGATGTGGCCTCATTCTTTCTATATTCTCTCCCTACAATGCTTTGAGCTCTGCTCTTCGGCCAGTTTATCTGAATTCAAGATAAATTAATCATTATCAAATAAATGGATATTTTCTTCTCATTGTCAATTTTATACTGTTCTTTCAGGTGAAATGTATGTGCTATTTCATGTTAAAAAAAGGATGATTCCTCCTACCTTGTTTCTAGTGCAGTTGCAAAGACATGGGTTCATTTTCTTATTCTACCACCTTTTTCTTTTGTGCCCTTAAACAAGAACACCGTCTCTTTTAGAGGTAGTACAAAGGTGCAAAGGTACAAAGGCATTCTAGGTAGAAACTTTATCACCTGAAGTTTTCCTATTCTCGGTGAAAAGAGGTACCTCTACAGGGTGATACAAACATTTGGTGGGCTGAATTACTCACTAGGGTCCTGTGTCTGTTAATTACATGGAAAACATCATGCAAGTAAATTCCTAACTTAGGCAACCTGTTGTGGCTTCTGGAAATAATTTTGGTGAGAGAGACTCAATTTTAAGAAAAAGAACATGCAAAGCTGAGAGAAAATGGCTCACTCTGGAGCAAAAGCCCCAACTGGAGAGACATCTGCCACAGCCTTTAGAGAATATTTTCATTATTACTATGTGGTTGGGAGGCACATAACAGGGTATAGAACTCTTTCCTCCTATTTCCAGTGTATTACCTGTTTTGGGGCTTGAATCTGCCTTGAAATAGAGCCCTGAATAAAGCGATGCATCTGGACTCTATTAAAAGTACTTCACCCAGCCAAGGCAAAGTTATATCCCAGATCTTCCTTTTCTCCAGACAGCATTAATTTGTCTGTGAGTTATCCCAAGACTCTACTACTTGTGCACATATCACCCACAGATATACAAGAGAAAGGACAGCCTAGCCTTATATAAATTTTTCAAGCCTTAATCTCTGTTCACATCTCCCACAAAGTTCCTCATGAGACAGATAGAAACCCTGAAGGCAGGGTTGTAGAACCACATTTTAAAACATATGCTGACATTTTATAGGTAATCTTTGAGTAACAATTGTTTGGCTAAAACTCTCCTTCCCTTTATTGTCTATAGTGAAGTCTGACGTTGCTGTTGGAACAGACTTTGCTTCTGTGGGTAGAAGTTAATCAAATGTCTGAACCTCCAGGCTTCTGAAGTGAGAAATTACTTTCCAAAATAGTTATTTATGCATTTCTCTTGGAGGTAATTATTTTTGGGCATTGACATTTTGTTAAGATGGAAAGTCCTCTTAGCTTCATTTGTAATCTAGACCTGCACTGATTACTAGCCAGCTGTGTAGTTTTAGTTGGCATTACTTAATGGGGATGTACTTAATGAGTCAAACAAATGACTCTTTCTGTCTGCCATCAAATGCAGAACCTGTGGACATTTGTTTTAGAATGGCTGGATCTTGGCTAATTAACACTCTGGAGTTGTCCATACAATAGATGAAGGAAGAAATTAATTTTCCAGTAGATTATGTGAAAACCTTCCAAAGAATTTTGAACAATTTGGGCAGTGTACTTTGAATGTACTAAAGCACTGGATGCATGGATCTAACCCTGAACATTGAGGGCTCCTCACTGGATGAACTGTCCCCCCCAAAAAAGAAGGGAGGTACTGTATATGGGAACCTCTTTCCAGTGCTGGTGTAGTTCAAAATTTCAGAAGGAACAATCAAAGATGATTCACATCCCCTCCCTGTCTTGAAGTCCATTCTTCCTTTTCAGAATGTCTTCTTCTAGGAATAATGCCATCCAGTCTCAAACTCTTTCTAACCCTCCAGATAGAACCTCAGATTTTTTTCTTGTAAAATATGGGTAAAATAAGAATGAGAAATAGCCAAGAAATTTTCTGTGCACTTTACCTACACTGTAAAGATCTGTAGAATATACTGTGATTTTCAAAGACTCTTAAAAATTTAAAAGAATAATAATTTTGCAGTTTGTATGTAGGATAAATTACCAAGAAGAACCTCCCCTCCTGCTAATATAAGACAGATTCCCAAGGTCCTTATTAAATGCCGACACATTTTTTTTTTTTTTTTTTTTTTTTTTTTAGGAACCCAAAGCATTCCATAGAACATCCCCATGTGAAATCACTGTCCTGAAAAATTCAGTAGGATAAAGAAACATGCTGGAGAGCAAAAGCATTGAAAGCTGATGTAGCTGAACATGGATCAATTACTGATAAATCCTGGGGAGAAAAATATTTCTGCCCACCTTTTTTACTTGGGAGATTCATGTAGCTGAAGAACAGACACCAAAAGAAGCAGCAGATAACTTTGCAAAATAAAACTGAAAGGAATTAAATCACATGTGAAAAAGAGCTATTGAGACAAGAAGATAATACTTTGCTTTTGATGTCCCCAAATCTTTTTGATGTCCCCAAAACTTTTAATATATGTCCATAATGCAAATCAATAGGAGGAAAAAAAACCCAGAAAGATGAGAGAAGAAAGAAGCAGATATTATGTGATTGCTGTGATTTACTTTTTTATGACTTAACTTACCGGCTATGTTAGTTTACATGAGCAGAAGGCAGCCATTATAGCAAGAAACATCAACTAATCACCTGTCAGTGACCTATGTAAAGTAAAAAAAAAAAAAAAAGTAATAGCATGGTCCAGCTTGGCCATTCTGATACATCTTAGTCATAATATTTACAACATGGTGCTAGGTAGAATCTTAATGATCTAAACAACATTTCATTAAAGGACTTCACATCAGTGACAGGAGTGGACAACAACTAAAAAATAAACTAAATGGTATATCTTTGATGCTGGCAAGACAGTATTTGTAAAGAGAAATAATGTACTGGGCAGAAGAGCTTTCTTTTCACTGGATCTTTAGATCTCAGCCACAAAATAGGAACACCAGTTAAGGTTTGTGTAGGCTATTTGGAAACTTATGGAGGGGAGAGAGATTTTCTTCTATATTTTACCAACAATATGGAGTAGTTACAATGCTGGAGCTGAGAACTATTTTTTTTTTTTCAGTTATCAGAATGTCTCAACTTGTTGGCTCATAGATGTCTCAGAGGTCAGAAAGAGTTGCTGACAGAAGAATCCAATCTATATTTTTTTTCCTTAAGTTACAATTTGAGCAGAGAATAAACCATTAAGAGGAACAGTGAAGGAAAGGCTGTCCAGGCAGAACAGAATGTTGTGTCAGCCACATGGAAGGAAGAGTGAATATTTGTGTTTACATTTTCTTAGCACAAACTGACTCCATGTAAAGAGTCGTCACACAATCACCTGATGACAAGCCACATCTAAGTTTCTAAAAAATCCCCGTCAAATTAAAGGGGACAGTGGGGACTAAAGAAGATGTTTAAATTAAGAAAGCCCCATAAGAGCAGATGAAAGAATTGTAGGGGTGAGTTTCTCCACATTTTTGGTGGGAAGTTTCTGAAATTTTGGGGCAACACCGAAGTGCAGGCCCTTTTCTGACCTCTGCCTTGTGGGGGAGGAGCCTCCCCACAGCTTACGGGCAACATTTTGGAGGGGAGCACCAAGAGAACTTTCCTGGGCCCTGGAAAGTTGGGGCGAGATCGCATTGCCGGCTGAGGCGGTTCCGCCCTGGGGCCTCGCTCGGCGCGGCTGGGCGGCCGCGGAGGGCGGGCGGC
>NW_020799091.1:97515906-97535668 GCF_003259725.1 Athene cunicularia
TTGACAGTGGTGGCCAGGGGCCAGCGCCGCTCTTCGGCACGGTCGGAGCGAAAGAGAGCAGCAGGCTGTAAGGTGAAAGGAGCAGGCAGGTATCCTCTGGTCCCTCTGATCTGCTTTTGCGTGCGGGTGAAGCAGGGGGAGAAATAAAGTGGACATAGATGACAAGGCCGAAGTTGGATTGACTGTTGTGAGGAAAAGTCAGAGAGGAGGAAGTACAGGAAACAGGGTACAAGAACTGGGATTCGCTGGGACACACTAAGTTAGAAACATCTTATTGGTAGGAGAGGACAACGCTTGAGCAGCTGAGCAGAAGTAAGGACATTTTGAGCAGAAGTTTTTTCTGTGTGGAAGACAATTAAATTCCCCGTATGAGTAGGATGAAGATGCAACAGAAGGGGTCTTTTGTAGGATCTATTCCCTCAGATTAATTCATGAGCTTAATACTGCAAACCCTGATTGAGGATTCTTGTCACCATGAGGCTGAGGAACATGGATCTAAAGGCTTCACTTGTAAAAGCTAGATCAAGGACTGGTCTTCATCTCTACCTTCTTCATTAAATATTACAAGACTTGACATCTCCTATGGAAGTGGGCAGGAGTTAGAGAGCGAAGGTCAAGCATTGCTCTTACATCAGGAGCTCCACCTTTTCTCTATATAATCTCAACACGACCATCGTCCTGTAGCAGGTGCACAAGAGGAGCTGAACGTACTTGTCTAGAAAAAAAAAACCAAGCTAATTTTACCACCTGTAGTGGCTCAAGTATAGTTCATTCTATACCCAGTTCAAATTTCCCTGGAGAGTGGGGACATCTTTCTAAATGAATCCCCATAACAAACTACCAAATTCACTCACCACTTCACACTGCCAGGCTGTGACTTGACTGTATTTCTCCAATACCTGCCTCAGCTTTCAGCCCAATCCACATGTAGCTGGGTTGCACATAGAGCAGAAGGCTGTCTGCATGTCAATACTGCAGTCATACACACTCACTTTCCCTTTCTGGCTCTGAAATCTTTATTGAATTTTCATTCATCATTATGAGGGATTCCTTCGGCACTGCAAAGGTGCCATTTAGATGTGAGCATATGCAGTCAAAGCAGCTTAAACTCTTAATTTATTGCTTGTTAAACACATCAGCTCTGCTATCAGGGTCACTCTTCCTGAGGTAGTACTGACTAGCTCTCACAAAAGGCCAGTGTAGGAAACAGAAGTGGAAAGCATGAAAATGTAAAAGCCTATGGACCATGGAAGTGGATGTACATGGGGACTGGGTTTAAAGGAGCAGTGAGCCACACTGGTAGATTTCAAAGTCTGTTTCTGGTGGAAGGACATGACTGCCCCCAGAAACAAGGTACTGTGGAAGGAAGCCCAACTCTAACCCAACTGTCTACATGCAGTAAAGAGCAATCTCCAAAAATTAGCCCTGGCAAGTAACAACTGTCTGTTTTGCCAATGTGGGGTTACTGTTATCACCCACTTGGCATACATGAAAATATTTAATGGGATTCCAAATAATTCTTTGGAGACTTTCCCTTAAAAGTATGGTGAATATCCCAGCTTTCCATAATTTTATTCTTTTTTTGAGAGAGACCCTGGAAGTAAACAAAAGTTCTTGAAGCTCTCCACTTTTGGATGAAGAACAAAATACATATAAATTCTGCAGGTAGAACCATGTCTGACAGGGGATGCTGCTGTGTTTTATCTGTGTACCTTGACAGTGGTGGCCAGGGTGGTGAGTAAAGGATACTTATTAATTCCAGCACCCATCTGTGGCTACTAAGCAGGAGGAAGCAGCCCACTAAGTGTATTTAACTATTTCTGCATTGTTACTTCAGAGCAATTATACTTATTGTTGGTTTGATTTGGGTTTGTGTTTGCTTTTTATTACTTTCACCCTTTTTGGATTTACAAAATGGAGCTAAGGAGGAGTAGTTTTAGATATCAGACTGGCACAGGGAAGAGTCACTCCCTGTGTTTTACTTTTGGTTTTGCTTCCCTTGGAAATGCAAGTTGCATTAAGAAGGGTTATGAGAGTGAGTTTATTTTCATAAGAAATAACATGGAGTTGATTATAAACAGAAATAAAACGGATTTCAGGCTAAAAGATATGAAAATGCAAGCTAAAGGCAAACCCACTGAAGAATAAATTGTTTTTAATGTCTACTTTTGAAATAAAAAAGACTATTGTTAGCAACATATATGGTTTGTGTTTCTTATACTGAGATGACTTCACCTTGACAACATCCTTCTAATTTCAGAAATCATTATTGAAATTAAAAAGAACAACATGCTTTAAGAAAGTGTGCTGTAATCCACTGCTTTTCATCATAAGTTTTTAGCTGCATAGTGCATTTGTTTTGCACTGCACAAACCCCTGCTTGACACTTGAACTGTGGCAAAGGTGTCTGAGTTTACAGTTCCCTGTTCCCTAGCCAGAGGTTACTGCTGTCACAGGCTTGTTTGCCTGAGTCAGAAAAACAATTACAGCTACTTTCTGAAACTTCTTCAGGTATTTTCTTCTAATGACCATTTACAGATTTCCTTTTCAAGACATTTTGTTTATTTCTTTCTTCCTTTCAGAGACCTTCACATCATTCTGGGGTCAGTAAACAAATGTGGAACCTTTGCTTCTTTGGATGTTTGAAAATCCTGCAGGTGATTGCTTTCCCTTCTCCAGAGATCTCCTAATTCAGGCTTTTATGCACGTGCGTGCTCACACACACGCGCTCACACACACGCGCTCACACACACACACACACACACACAAACATTGATCCTCTTCTTCAATGTCATAAATTTTAATGTAGTTTAACATACTGAGTTGTCACCAATTTGATTTTCCAGGTCAAAGAGTTCAACCTCCTTTAATCACTGTGTCCATAGTTCTCCATTACATTCAAAGAGCTCTTCCGTGCAATTTAAACTGCCTACCATTAAGTTACAATCTTTACCTCAGCTTTCCTTCCAGTGTTGTCTGTTGTTATTACAAGTTTCTGCTTAGGGCTTTAAGTAGCCTTCTTCAGCCAATTTACGGTAAACTTGATGTTGTCTAAATATTTGCAATGACTATGAATGCATCCCATGCTTCTTATAGGAAAATGAATGACAGCTTCCAATATGTGTCGTTAAATAGTTTCCTGTGTCCACAGCTCTTTGGTTCTTGGTGTTCTGTTTTTGTTTTTGTTTTCCAGAGATCTCCTTTATGCAGCTCTGATTTTTGGCCACTGGATTTTTGGCTCAAAGACTCTCTGAAGAAAAGACCATACAAGAAGAAATAGGCTATGCCAAAGTCACTGGATATGTCCACACTACAACATAGTGATCTTCCAAGTAGTTCAAAATGCAGTAAAAGGGCACAAAAAGAAATCTAGCTGCATTTCACTCTGGTCTGTCTGGTACATAGACAAGACCTGGTAATGCAGACAACTTGTCAAGGGGGACTTGCTGGTTAATAAACTCAGATTTATAACAATCTTGGGCACAGCTCTATATCAGCATGTCTAAGCCTGAAGTTGGTGTCTTTGGACTCTTCGATCTCCTGTGCACTGTTTATACACCAAGAATAATTTGACACCCATCCTTTGAAGCTAAATGCAAAGTCATGGAGGTCTTTTCTGTAAAGGTAAACTTGTGTGTGCAGACAAGCAGGCAGTGAGAGTTCATGGGAGAAGTGGTTTTCCTCTCCTTGTATGGCTTTTATATGAGTCAGGAACACTAGAAACCATTTAGTGAGAGAGGGACACAGGCCTTTTTGATCTGATTTTTCTCCATGATTGTATTGCAAAGCAGCATGTGAAGAAGGAAGGGATTCATATACAAAATACTGTGTTTGTCTTTCAGAGGAACTAATTAGCATCACAAATAATTGTAAAGTTAGTGTTTTTTTTTTTTAAATCTGCCATTTAGAATGGATATCCTTCCATCACAACTTTTAAAAACAACAGAACACCCATGTCAGCTGTATAAATTTCATTGAGAATCCAATAATAATCCTTAAAAATCTTGGGGTGAAGTCTGTCACGTTGTCGAAGAAAACAGCCAAACTCCCAGAGATGTTAGGTAGTCTGGACTTCCATTTTTAATGAACAAGGCATGGAACAAAATGCATGATATAATTTTGCAGCTGTCCAGCCATATAATTCTGAAATAATGTTTTCATCATTTTTAACTAGTATGATACCCTAGAATTTAGAATACAAATAAGATTTCTGTGATATGGAGTCCAAACCCCACACATAACAGCACAGTATATCTTCATTAACAAGAAACATTTCTATTGATTTCGTTTTGCAATGTTTCATATTACACATAACAAATATGTATGGTCACCTAAATGAATTATTGCAATTCAATTTGGAATGATTGCATAAGGTTATTGTATTATCTCTAGGATGCCTTAGTCTCTGGGTGTCAAAACTGTTTTTATTTAATGGAATAACATGGGAAAGTTAATCAGAGTAGGTTAACCTCTATGGGACTCAAGGTCACAAACACTCAGAGTCAGCTGTAAATGGGGATCTTGCATTATTTGTTTATTTATAATTTTTTAACCTGGAAAAGATATTTATACAAGAGAAAAAGAGGATGTGGGATTTCTTAACAGACTCAGTCATGGTGAAAGTCTTATTGGGCTTTCCAGCAGGAAATCTTTTTTCTGCAGAAAGATCCTGCAAGGCAATTACTATTAAATGAGGAAAAGCTTTACCACAATGAAGTTTTTCCCATAAAATCTCTTCACTTCAGCATCTGTCTGAGATTTTGTATCACCTTTGCAGGAAATGAAACAATTCTTTTTAAGACCAGTAGTGTTATGCTAAGGTTGTAACATACAGTGCTACTCTACCAATAGTTTCATCAACACTTTGCTTTTCCTTCTTTGTCCTGTTTACTTTGTCTACCCTTCTCTCTCATGACAGGCTAATGTTTTGAATTGAATCAGGAATTGCTATTCGTCTCCATGTTGCTACACTGTGCTTAGTATGGCCTGTCTGGGTAGGGTCTGCTAAGGTTGATGGAACAGAAAGCTGAGTGAGCAACTCCGGATTAAGAAGTTGAGTGTGTGTGCAGCAGGAGTAAAGTAGTTCCATGAAGAAAACAAATTGACTATTCAGGGGGCCCTAAGAACTAAATCTGATCTGCAGATTTTTTGGAGGATGTTGTCATTGTGTATGTCAAACACTGTGCTGCTTGGTAACAGAGGAAGCAAGAAACAAAGATCATCTGAAAGATAGCCTGTAACTGATACAGACGTCTGCAAAGTGCCTTTGCTCCTAGCTGATCTTACCCTTAGCATTATAGTCTTGGCTTTTCATACCGTGTTGGCTAGACAGTGATCGGTGAAAAGGACCATGCAAAAAAGTTGCTCTCTGTTCTACATAACAGTTACTTTCAGGCAGATCATATCCCACCTCCCTAGCTCTAAACCTGACTTTTCTCCCCAGAACATCATGACTGTTGTAGTGAATTAGAGCAATGGTTTGTCTTAGCTTATTTTACCTTTGATAGTGACCAGTAGCAAATACTTATGGAAGGACATCAGAAGGAGTGGATAAGTAGGGCAATTTTTCCCTGGCATATCTGTCCTCTCATCATCTGGGATCATCCTGGCCATGTCTCACCCACTCCAGACCAATGAGCTGGGGTTGCTTTGTTCTGCACAGAGTTTGTTGAACAAAAACCAATAAAATGCTTCTTGTTCAGACTCAGGCACTGTCTCTGCCAAATCTGCAACTGCGGTTCAACCTCCTCTCTCCAAAGCCACAGAGTTTTGGGTAACCATCAATACTGAGTCCTCAGCTGATGACAATAAATAGACACAGAATCCCTGAGCTCTCTTGCAAACAAAAAGGAGCTGCCTCATATCACTGTCACACAACAAATGATTTCCGTTCACCCAGAGGTTTGACTGAATTTCAATCACAGGCTTAAAGAGTCAGCCTTGGTTTACTCAGGGGAACTGGTCTGTTTTCAGTGGTCAGCAAAAGGAAGGCCTAGACTGTTCATTAATATTTTAAGAAGCCAAACACCAAAATGACATAATGAATGATGTATTGTCTACTCTGTCTCTACATTAAGACAAAGCAATCAGGAGGTTTCTAGATGAGGGTCAGTTAAAGGAAAGCTCCCTCAGATCCCAGCAGTGCTTCTGTGATCACATATCTTTCCCCTAGACCTGGTGGATGGATCCTCCACTAGCTTTCTTCACTCTGGCTGCCTGGGAGCCAGGGTTTCTTTGCCTAACCTTCAAACCTCTTGGAGGTGGATATTATCAGCCTTGCCTCTAGAGAACAGAAATGTTTTTTATTGGCAAACCTGTGATGCTTTGAATTAGATCCCCTACACAGAACAGTAAATTCTCATCCAGAAACTTGCCTATGAATGGTGTTGATGACAGCAACTGTGACTGCAGACAGCACCCAGCTGGGGCTCCATACCCTACAAGCTCAGGCCCAGTGGGTCCAAGCTGGCCTGTCCATGGAGTACTCAACTGCACTAACTGGTGTTACTATTAGGGAGGGTGCAATCCCACGGTTCCTGCATTGCTGCTGCACATCAGGCAATCCCTATGTTACTCAACTCCCCTTCACTTGCATGGTGGCTTCTATAAACCTATAAATCTAGATTCCTTCATAAATGGGATGCATACTTTTGTATCCATAGGACCTAGTTATGTTCTTGCAGAATCCAACTCGCTGAGAAGATGAAAACGCTTAATGTTCAGATTAGAGGTTTTTTCTGCATGTGTTCACCATGAAGTCTTATATGATGGAAAAGGTCAGTGAGAATGATTTAACATCAAATATATGTCAGGCCACAAATTTAGGTAAGTATTCCCAAATTGTCTTTATAAAATGTTTTCTAGTAGGCAATTCTTCTGTCACAGTAATATCAGGGTAACTTTCTTAATTTTAAGTCTAGACTCTGAATAGATAGCATTTTTACAGGGTGAAAATATTGACTTTAAATTCCTGCAGTGGTACTGACTTCATTACTGACAGATTCAGGAACCTGACACTTCTACATTTGCTTTAATGAGATATAGATGGGCAGGCATTAAGATAAATGTTTCACTGAATTTGAATGATATTAATTCAATACAATAGTCGATGACTGAAAACCACAGTATTTTTTGAGAGCACACAGCTGATGGCACAGAGATCTTGTGGAGAGGAGTCTCCACTACCCTGATGTCCACCATTGTGATTATGTATATGGGTATGATTCCACCTTAGCGTTCCTGCAGGGTGTCTGTCCTCCACTGACCTTGCTCCCCATGTGCCTTGCACCGTATATGGAACCTCTGGACTGTTCAGTGTACAAGGCTATTATTTTGGTCTCAATTTTAAAAAGTGATTGGTTACGCAACCTGAGATCTCTTGAAGAGTTCATATTCTACACAGGAGTTAAAAACTTTCTGATTGTCTGTTGGTACTAGTCAATGTAAAAAGCGAGGGGTTTTGTGATAAAATGTATATTCGTGGTCTTAATTACTCAGCTTTCAGGCAGTGTGCTATGGAAATAGTTAAGTCACTTAAGACTGCAAATGCATGTTTGTCACTCAGACAGGCCAGATAGATTTTATATGCTTGGAGATCAGGACCACTGCTCTGCGAATACTTGCTGGGGAGAGAGAGAGACTATGGAAGAAAAATGTGGATATAATGCACATTACATTGTCACCTTAGTTGGGGAGAGGCAACAAGCACTGCATAGCACTAGAAGTTACACCTTGTCAGTAAAGCCACAGGCAAACACACAAAATAGGGTAAGAAGGAAAGGAAGTGGGTTTTTATTTGTGAAAAGTGATACCAGGATTTTTCTATTAGGGGAAAATGAAAAGGTTGTGAATGAATACAAATGAACTGAATTGAGTCAGGTTGTTCTCCTAGTGAAATATAGGGTGTTTTTAAAAGTGGCATGAATAAGCAAAGCAATAGAAATGTTGACACCAGGTGGATGTGGAGAGGGAACTATTGGAGGTAGGGGTTAGTCTTAGTCTGCCCAGAAAATCAAATTCTAAATTTGAAATTTTGGGATCATTTATTAATTCATTCTTGTAAGATGCTTATGAAGTCTGGTCCTATCTGTTGGGAAGATTTGTCCTAAACCACTTTTATATCCTTACTGGAAGTGTGCAAAAGTAAGAAAAAGAGTAAACTGGCATTGTTTATAATAAACTCCCTTTTTATATGTATTCTGTCTGTGCATGTATAGCACATGAAAGAAGAAAAATCCTCTTAGGGAATGTAGTATAGATATCTGCAGATATGTATTTATCAATGTTAACACCTTACATTGCAACTGATTAATAGATACAATTTCTCATCTGCTAAAATTTTGCATAACCACTGTGGAGTTTGAAAGCAGGCTGTCTTAAGAGTTTTACTTACTGATGAATTACTCTTGTCTTTGACCAAAAGAAAGTTCCACAGAGTTCAGAGGTTTGGATCAGACTCATTTGTGGTCTGAAAATCCCTGTCTACCTGGACTTCATCAATTTGTTCCTGTCCATGGCAGAGGTTTGAAACTTGATCTTTAAGGTCTCTTCCAATACACACCATTTTATGATTCGATGATAATCTGGATTCATTAATTTAATCTGGATTCATCTCATTTCCAAAAGACATAAACCAAAAAATAAACTTAATTTTGTTTGTAGGGACTAAATAATAATGAGTTTCAAATGAAAACATTGTTGAAACCCATGGATCCTGTAGTTACCCTTATATAGGACTCCCTGAGGTACAGTACTGTGTGTTGGCAAAATATTCTTCCTCACACTGAAAACCCTATTCAAAGTTGAAAACAGCTTCCTTCATAGGACTGTAATCTATGTTGAATTTCTGCTTCTTTGCAGACTGAATCCTCTGGTTTCATTCTTTTCCCCTGTGTTTATTATCACTGTTCACCACAGATTTTTCTCACCTTCTCCATCTCTACACATCTTGTTCCATCTCTATGACCACAGCTTCCAGATTCAGAAGAGTAAACGTTGTTTACTGACTGATGTGCTGACTTTCAGAAGTGACATCACTTCTGCACCAGGGCCCAGGAGGAAGCACTGTTAAAACCTTGTCTCTAGAAAAACAAACATTGTAGCTAGTATGGTCACAGTCAGGAGGCCTAACATATAGGACTAACACCAATCCCTTCCAAATGACTTGCAATGCTATATAGCTTGGCCTTGGACAGTAACTTCACAGGATCCAAAAAACTGTTTAAGTTTTTTTTTTTTTCATGGACAGTCCTTCACCACATTTCTTTCATGACTGTTGTGAGGCAGAATGGCAGAACCTAGTTTTTGGTATATTTTCACAGGATAGAGTTAATAAATTATGTGGATAAAGTATTCAATATTCTTGTATTAATTGCTAAAGATTAATCCCTGTCCCCATGAAAATAATCATCAAAACTTCACTTGATCCGAGTCAGTCAGGGTCTACCTTCCTTGAGAACTGAGTCTTAAGAGACAGAAACAGGTGCATACTGACATGTTTTTGTAGAATGGAACCCATGAGCCATGCTTATTTTTTTAAACATTTCTGTGTATTTCTGAGTTTGCAAAGGACAACCTGTTCAGGACTCTTTTCAGTCCCCCACTGTTAGTGTCTTTGCAGTGTTTTGTATCCCCTTGTCCTTTTCACAGAGCAGTTTTGTGACAGGTTTCACTCAAGTGTCACTCACCATCTCTAAACATAATTTCTGACCCACCTTAAAAGGTATTTCCCAGCTACCTCAGCTGTGTTTCAAATGCTTGTGATCATTTCCTTGATTTTTGTTTTAATTGTGGAGATCTCCATTATGCTCCCATTGCTTTTTCCATGGGCTAAGAAGAGTGAACAATGTGCCATTTCAGTGGATGAAAAGATGGATGTCTTTGTTCCAATGTATTTCCTGATAAATGAATGAAAAAAGCTTCATAGGGAGGATAAATTGACCAATTAGTAAACATAATGCATGGAACACTTATAAGATTGCAGATGCTGTAATCTGACGGGAACTTCTACATCTCAAAACAGGAACATGATGGAGTTCTAATTATTCTGCAATTGGAAGAGCTGATAAATGAAACTGTCCATCCCCCAAATATGCAGAGTATCTAACAGGCAACTGATCCTGAATTTCAAATCAATAGGGTTTAATATTTCACTAGCAATCATACATTTGAAAATCAATGCTGTCAGGGTTGGTAATGCTCTCCTACAGAAGAGATAGTTACAAGTCAAGGAGACTGAAGGCAAACATTCAGGGATGAACTAATAAAAACTGTTCCAAAAATCTTGTCTGTTTGTTTAAGGGAGTGAAAACTATTTTACATAGTGACTTCAAAAGTTTAGGTCTTTGGTTTTCTAACCAGTAGAGCAAAGCAGAGCCATTGCAAAACACAAGGGAAAACACAAGAAGCACCGTTAAACATTTGCAGTAACTTGTGATATGCAGACTTCTCTGGAAAGGAGCTGTTTAGATCCATATTGACATTCATTGGGGGAAAAACAGCCTTGCTGTAGTCAGAACTTGTACTGACCAGCACCTGTCCATACAGTGTAAAACTTTGCTCTGAAACATTACCATGTCTTGGAAAACAGGTGTGGTACCCCAGGGTCCCTAAATCTCTACCTCTTTTCTCAATCTCTACCTCTTTTCAGGCTGCCCTTCTTACAACACCAGGTATTTCTTTGATGAGATGGTCTTCTCTACACAACCCTCCCTCCTTTAATGTTCTCCTTCCGTATCTACCACACAACAGATGGACTTCAACAATGACGGAATGTTTTAGCTAGCTTAGAATGAGCACTGACATGCTGTGATGGTCTGATCCCAAAGACTATTCCACCAGTCCAAAGCAAAGTTTTCTGGTATGTTTTCTTGACCTCTGGCAGTAGCATGTTGCGAAGAGAGGAAAGGATTTGTTTCTGAGGACAGGTCATCTTAGAGCTTGAGTGAGCCTGGAACTGAAGGCTTGTGTTTTTCCTGTCTTTTGGCTGAAAGAGGGTTGCTGTAGGAGATCTAGTATGACACTAAAAAAAGAGTGCCGTGGAAGTGCAGTGCCTGGAAAGCAAAGAACTGTATTAAAGCAGGTGCTTCAGGTGCCTAGATATATTTCTTAGACACCATTTTCTCAATTGTTACAAGTCCTCAGAAAGATGATAACTTGCATCTGTGACAGTCTTATCTTCAGATCTGAATTCTCTGAATTCTTACCAGCTAAGATGAGCTTCATGATTCATCCACTTCTTGCTTTTAAAGTGACTGAATGCCAATCTCTGGTGGAAACTCAGAAACCGTGAGAAATTATTGTTTGGTTATATTTCTTTATTAACTATTCTGGGGTCACTGTAGTTCCTCGGATTTGATTTTTTTTTCTGGTTTTGATATTTTATTTCTCTGTATGTTAAAAAAAGATTATAAAAAGAGATTATCCATTCTTCTGCTCACTGACTTCTGAATGACAAATGACTAGGTTCCTTAACCTAAATAGGGAACACATAGTGCTGCCTTCTTGGGAGAATATTGTATATTTGTCCTCTCCACTACAACAGAAGTAAGGTTTTCTTAACTGCAAATTATTACTAGTTTGAGAAATTGCATTTCATGGGTTTCTGATTATTTTTATGTTTAGAGTTCATATGAATTTGGCTTCATCTCTATCAGGGATAGTATGCATGTACTTAGTCTCATTTGGGGCAATATTGCAGTCCAGACTTGTGCTGTTCCAAATTACACAAGTATGAGAATTCCTTCCTCACATTCCCTATTTCTTAAGGGTTGTAATATGAGGCAAAGCCCATAGCAAGAGCAATTTGAAAATCTTACTTTGTGTTGAGTGTTTTTGAACTTGCACCCTCATTTCCCCAAATGAACAGCGCTGTCTTTTTCTTGGCCCATCAGAAATAAAGACAGTTTACAGTTACAGGTCTAAAAGGTGCATATCCCTCCCAGTGGCTGTGAGCACTATTTCTCATTGTTGTTGTGGCTGTGATGTTTAAAATCACTGTGTTGATGTGACTGTTGAAACAATAACATCACAGGGCTAATATCAGTGCAGATCCCTGTTCAAGTAAAGTAAAAAGATAAAAGATAGTAAACAAGTTTGGTTCTTTCCTTGTTTTGCTTCATTTACTGTGTTTCATTCTTAGTTTCCTTCTCAGCTCATAATTCTTCTGTTTAGCCTGGAAACTTCAGGGCTCATCTGCAGCTAACTGACCATGACGTGGTCTGCTAGAGAATGGATAGCATAAGTATATTAATGTCCATGTGGTGCTTTCCCATTGGGAAAAGCCATTTTTAATATGTGTACATTAATATATGACCTATTCAAATCCTTGTAGAAAGATATGTTGGTCTTGATGATTTTTGACATTGCTACGCTATATTTCCACTAGCCCTTCTCTACCTCTATACACTTATTCTGTGTTACGCAGTACAAAAAGGAGAAGTGCAATGCTATTGCTGAGTCTAAAGATGGGAACTGCAGAGCACAGTTTACTGAATGATGGAGAGATGCAGGATTAAAGCAAATAAGGGAAAGGCTATGTCAAGAAAATTTTGCTTTGCATATCACCTGTTCTGTAATGTGTAATGATGACAGTGTTTGGGCCTCACTGAAGTTAAGAGGATACCTCCACTGGTAAACTGAAGCATGTTAGGTGGTTCCTGGACACTCAGTTACAATTATCCACACCAACAAATTATAAACCCGATTGCTGGCATCATCTCAACCAGATACATTAATTGTTTTCCAGGCAATTCCCAGCCACAGTTCAGGGTGAGCATGGGAAGGGCAATGCTTCTACCTCCTAGTAGATATGAGCCAGTGCCTCTTCTGCACTGGCTGTCTGGTATGATCCCAAATAACCTCCCAACAGGCCTATTCATCTCCTCACATCCCTCCCACTATTGCCCTTACCCAACGTCCAAAAAAATCTTGGTGCCATCCTATAGAAGGACCACTCTTACTATTTTTTGGGCCTCAGATAAACAAAAAAAATTCCCAAAATTATAGTGGCTGAGCACTTTGGTGGGTCCACACAGTCCTGGTAATGGCAACTATCTGGCCATGCTTGACGAGAGATGGGGGAGGATCACAAGTACTGAGTTCGCCTGGATTTGCTTTGTTTTGCACAATCAGGTTAGCCAAGAAGTTGGCTACAGGAGCATCAGATGATGTAGATGTGCTGTAAATAAAGCAGCAATGGCCTATATATACAAAGCAGAAGCAGAATTCCTTCAGATAGGCCCCTCTTCCCTTAATTACCTACAGTCTCCCAGACTGAATTAATTTGCCTTGAAGACATGCTACTCAAGTGAAACTAATGAGTCCAGAGTTACCTAAGTTAGAAGGGGCCAGAACATGAAGAGCATTGGAGATTATAACTCAGTGAAAGTCCAAAATGTTGCCACAAATATTTTAGTTCTTTCCTAGTAATGTTTCTCTTCAGACATACTTGGATCACATCTGCCTTTCCCCAGGCAAATCAGCTGGGTGATTTGCAGTTAAATAGCCGGTATATCAAGATCTCTCACCTTGTGTCTTTTCTAATTGATAAGCTCCCAAATCTTATCAGAATTTCTCATTGTTGGTCCTTACTAATGTTCATTTTCATTGGGTTCATGTATCTGATCACTAAATTTCATCTTAACACAGTTACCATCAATATAATCCAATTCTCCCTGGAGGATGTTCTAACCCTTCTACCTTTATGTTACTAGGACACATGCTATGTTTTACACCAGTCATTAATGAATAGTAGAGAAGATTGTCCCAAGCTGGTTCCTTGTTACAGCCCTTAGTAACCTCCCAGCAATCCAAACTTTTTTCTTTCAGTGGAGTTCATGATCATCGCCCTTTAACTAGTTTCTTACGGTTCTCTAATAACCTTTATCTGCTCCTATTACCTAATAACTTCCCATACAGAACCAAAGCAAATGTTTTACTGAAATATGAATAAATCCAGCAGACTCCATCGGCTTAAAACTAAATAAATCAATCATCACATTATATGAAAGGTATTAGATTAGTCTGGAATGATTATCTGTTTAAATACCATGTTGATTTAGTAGTATTTTCTATTTTCTTCCAAGATCTTAATTATTCTTTCCTTCAAAATTTGTTTTAAAGCTTTACATGCTACTCAAGTGAGACTAATGAGTCCAGAGTTACCTAAGTTAGAAGGGAAAAAAATTCCTTAAGTGCTGCATTTGTTATTCTCTGAAGATTTGCTATGATCACTGATTTGAGAGGTTTATTAAAAATCCTTCCTGACAATGTCCAACTGTATATAGTTTCACCTGCCTCTTTTTGCTGTATTCTGGGATGGACATTGCAACGCCTCCTGTTGGAGGATGTGAAGACCTTTGTATCTTGCTTTCATCTCAAAAAAGTGTCCATTTTTTTTTCTTGTACATTCATTATCATTAGCTATCCTTGATTTTTCAATTGTACGTATTCAGTGATCCTTACTGAATATTAGGTAAGTTATTCTTTTAATACTGTTTAATTTATTCACATTACTCTTAATCCTTAATCTGTCCTCAACACTGCAACTGGTTCTGTTTCTCTCCTCATCACCCTTCACTGTTATTTAACTAAAGAAGGTTTTGCTGTTCTCCTTTCTTTCACAAAGTTTAACTAAACTTGTATTTTTGCATCTTTCTCTTCATCCGTATGCTTCCTGACCTTCAGGATGCAGATGTCTGTGCTTCAGTCTCTTTTTCCTTCCTTGCCCAGGGGCTGTTCTTGTGCGGTGAAACATGTATGCCCTCAATTGGGCTCTTTGCTTACAATTCTATGTACAATCCCTGTGACTGCAGAAGAAGGGAGGGTGGTTGGATTTCTCTGCCCTGCTATTGCTCACCTTGCTTATATGATGTTAAGTCATGTCAGTCAGGTTTATAATGATGCAACAGAAAACAATTTTCCAAAAACAAAGCATAAACTTTACAAGTATGTTCACCTCATAAATTTCTTACTCAAGCACTGACACTGTCTTCTTTGCTTAAAATTAGAGGAATATGTTATTTCAGGTGTGTGATCAAGGCAATAGTACACATACACATAATACAGGGACAGCAAACTGTCCAAGACAACCTGTTTCAGACCTTAGACCATGAATTAAGGAGTCAGACTCCATTTTCACTATGTGTTAACATTTTTTTTTTTTTTTCCAGGAGTGGTAACTTGTCTATGAGTGTAGTCTAGGCTGAAGCCCAGCATACCCATTTTTTCTTCTTGGGACAGATCAAGGACAATTCTACAGATGTCAGCAAAGTTAGAGGGACATTAAGGAAGTACCATGAAAGCAAATCCAAGCAAAGCAGAATGCATGACTTTAAAGGAGCCTTTTTAAAACTCACTTAAAAAAAAAAAAAATCTTTCCTAGATGGAGCATTTTAAAACAAGTCCAAGCAGAAATAGGTAGGTTTATTGAGGCTGAGTGTGGACTTTAGAAGACTGCAAATTGTCTTTTTGCTTTCAGTTATTGTGGTTGTGGCTGGGCAGGAAGAAACAATATCTGTGTTAATACAATTACTGTGTCTTCTGGTTTGCCTCCATTTTGGATTAGCAGCCCTTTTGACATACTCAGAAACACTCTACTTTGGAGTCATTACTGAGTTATAAAGTACTGTCTAGAAGGTTTTGTAGACTCAGCAGGGGGTGAAAAGTTATCTCACATTAAATCCTCCTTAATTTGGAGATACACCCAACAGTACAAGCGTCATTGGGCATTCTCTTATTGATCCACTGGTTTCCCTTTCCACAGTGGTTACCAGTCACGTCCTTCTCTGCTAACCCCATGTCATTTGTGGCTAGAAAATGAAGACACCCAAGTATGCTATTGTCAGTCCCAGTCCTCAGCCAGATTGTTACATGGGAGTCTGGGGAAGCCTAAGTCTGCAAGCCTCTGACGCCTGGCTCAAAGAGCAATCCCATTGCCGCCAGGCAGCAAGACGACAAAACGAATTTCTATGATGCAAAAATTAGATCTGATTGATAGGAACCTACTAATAAAATGTCATATCTTATAGATGTGGAAGGACCACAGTGCCAGTGATAAAGTGAGATTGGTCAGGTCTGACAAACGTGCATCGGAGCTGTATTATTGACAGTGGGGGGATAGTATTGATTGAGCTGCCAAGCTTATCATATTACACAATTATGATATTAGATTTGCATTTTTAATTCTTTTAGAAGAAATTGGCCCAAGGCAATTACAAGAGAGAAATGCTGTGATGGAGCCTGCTGGTCCAGAATCATAGAATCATAAGCTTTTAGGAAGAAGCAGTCACTGTCAAAGAAAAGTTTTGCCTATCAGACCTATGACAAGGAAACAATGGACACAAAAAACCAATAAAGCTTTAAAGAATTTGTTCTCTACAGTGTTGTCTCAGGGGACAATAAGGCAAAACCAGATGACCATTAAACCTGGAGTAATAAAGATGTGATTAGAATCTGTGCGCTTTGTATAGATCACAACGCCTGTGGATGTGCAGCCTATGAAGTCCTGGAGAGTTTGCACACACGATGTCTTATCTTTCTTACAGCACAGTATGCAAAAGAATTTCCAAATCTTTTTAATCCTAGGCCTCATCTGTTTGTAGAAGTCACACAGGCTGGGAGCTATGCATGTAGTCATTCTGCAATCCAGCGACTAGCTCCCAGGAGAATGGATGAGTTGGACATAATCTCTTCTCCTCACTGATATACTCATTGCATAAAGTGGCTGTAGGAGTTAGTTCTCCTGGGATTCTCTCCTCAATGGAAATCTCTTGAGGATAATCCATTCGTCTAATCCTCTCTTGGCCCATAGAATGTTGTATGAACTGGACATGGGGTTCTTGCTGACTTTGCTGTTGTATCAGTGGAAAAGACACTGATCACAATTATTGTTCATTTTCACTATTGTTAAATGGAAAGAACAAGGTTCTTGAACTGTCTCGAGACCTGTAGATGAAATGTTCTGAGCATTAGGTTTTTGACTATACACCTTTTTGGAGTACCTGATTTTTGAAGAAAATTTCTGTGCTGAGGAAGATGAACAGATTCATCAATGTTGTATTAAATGATTCCTCCCTCACTCCACTCCCAGTTTATCTGCACCCAGCTAGCTCTCTGACTTGTTAACAGCCAACTTTCTGATTTGGAGCTACTGGATGATTTGCATTCAGGAACTACTTTTCATTTTTTTTCTGGAGACAAGAAATACGAGAACCTTATAATCTTGTCAGGACTGAAAAATTTCAAGGGTAACTTTTCCTTTCTCAGAGCTACAAAAAGGCACCAAATACTTTTTTTTTTTTTTTTTTTTTTTTTTTTTTTTTGAAGAACAGCCATGTCAATGAAATCCTTAAGGAAAAGGAAAAAGGAGGAAAGAAGTATGTAACCTTGTTTCAGAGCGTGATATAATTTTTGTTAGGTCAGACTTGAGTGGCCAAAGTGAGACCCAGAAGGTTCCCACAGCTCAAGGCTAGTGTCCACAGCTGAGTTATGGTTCAGGCCCACCCTTAACATCCCAGAAATATGGTGGAGGTATGCCTTTGTCTGTTTAGTGAGTCATCAGTGATTTGAAACAGATGCAAGAAGCTGGGTTTGGGATGAGAAGGGAGCAGGCGTGTTGGAGGAGTCCTGACTCTCTCCAGCCCTCTGAAACCTCTGCAATGGACAGAGGGAACAAGCTCTCATGCTCACTGGCCCAGACAGTGGACATGATTCCAAGCTACTCTGTGCTTATCACTGCTGATGTGTTTCTGGGTCGTCATGCTAGCATGATACCATATGCTTGATTATAGAGTTAGTGTGAGGAGGGGTTGTTTGTACTGATGAAATCAGCCTTTTTACAGGGTTAATGGCTTTGTATTTAAGGTTGAGATATTGTCCAAAGGGTTTGTCAGTGCTTCTGGGATACACTGGAAACAGTTCTGCTGTGCTGAATACAGGAACAAGCACCCCAAATAAACACTCTGAGAGAAGCTTTTGCTAGAATTAAAAGAAAGGTGTTGCTAAAATGCTTTATTGTGCTGTACCACCGCTGTCACAGGTAACTCATCAAGATAAGGGACAAATTATATATTACAGCAATACATAATAGAGGTAATTTGAAAGACATATCATCAATTTAAAAGTCAATCCTCCACCAGACCAGTTTTTATTTACTATTATGATTGAAAAAAAAAAAAAGGAAGAATTTTTAGAATACATACTTTAATACATCTATAGTTTAGACTGTGTATTAGGCAGTGATTTATGATTAATGAACTTCATGGTCATCCTTTCATAGTATATTAGTCTGTTTCCCCTTTGGCTTGCATGCGTGTTTCAAAGAGAAACACAGTGGAAGGACACATTTAAAATAATTCCGATTGTTAAGTGACAAGTAAAGCTCAGAAGCATCCAGGAGAAAGGGAAGTTCCTGAAACTCATTTAAATGCTTTATTTTCCCTTACTGTTTGGTTTTTTTTTTTGTTTGTGTTTGTTTGTTTGTTTGTTTGTTTTCCCCAGCTGATGATATCCTTTTCTTATGAGAATGTTAACTACCATCACTGTATTATTGTACTTTCCAGAGATGGCAACTTAAAAAATATTTGATGTCTGTGTATATCCATTTTACAAAATGTAAATATGGTCCTGGTCCAGGAGAAATATTTAAGCTTTGAATTCAGCAGAACTTGTGTGGAACAGCAGGGTTTATGGGCTTTCCTAAACTATGATCCTTTCTATCCTTTCTGAGCTATGTGATTTCCTTTTGCAGGTACAGCATATATATTACACATGTTCCAGAACAGTTTTGTTGTTGTTGTTGAGTACATTGAACATTGAAGACAGTGGAATAAGCAGATCATAATGGAGAAATAGCTTTGATTGCCCATCAACACATATCATTTAATAATAAAACTTAAAAAGATAATGACACAGTCTACGAACAATTTCTTCTGTATCAATTCAGTTCTCATAGCATTTTGAGAAAAGTAATAAAAAAGCCCCCAAACTCAGACAGTGATCATGTCATAGGTAGCAGAACACCTCAAACAGACAATTGGGAGACAAACTCACATGAAGTATTAATTGTAAGTACAGTAGTAGGGAACAGAATGGGGGAAAAGTGGGAGGGGAGAAGCCTCAAATGACCTCCCTTTCTTACCCACTCCTGGGAAGAGTATTACTCTTCTGTCATTCTGTCTTTCACAGCCGATCCACAGCAAGACCATAACAAATGGCTACAGAAACCAGCTGCCTAAACAAATAAAAGCATAAACAATATAAACTGAACTCATACACACAAGTACACATACAGAAGAGCATCAACACCTATTAAATAAAAACATTTCATTCAGAATCAGCTCACATGAGGAGAATTTTTGCTGGAGCCAGCCAGCATCATGACACTTTTAAGGTTCCAGAAATGTTTTGTTCCACACTGGAATGAAAACAAAACTTTTAGAACATTTTTCTGACTTGGAATTATGTCAAAAGTTACTATTTTCAGGTTGAAAAGCTCCAGGTTTTGGTACAGACCTCCCTCTGCTTCTAGTCAGAAACTCTGGGCTTCAGAAATCTTTGTCAAAACTGATATGTCTCCACAGAATATTTCAGCTTTGATAAACAACATATTTTAATGAAATGACATTTTGTTGAAAATATTCCAGCCAGCTCTAGATGCAGCCTTTGTGAGATTGAGCAATTGAGCATTAATATTGTTAAATCTTTCTTTTCAAAGGCCACCGTGTCTCTTGATGATCACTGGACATAAGGAATTAATTACTGG
>NW_020799091.1:97535718-97545965 GCF_003259725.1 Athene cunicularia
GGGGGGGGGGGGGGGATGAGGCAGGGAAGATGAGCAGAGGCTGAGGGGGTTAGTAGCATGCTTTATTGAACCCAGGAATGGGATAGTAATAAAGGTACTCAGAGTCAGGTTTTAAATCATATTTTGCATTTTCAATGTATTACTTAAAAAACTGAATCACTCCACCTCAGCTGGCTGCGAGTTCCTGTCCCAGATGAGAATAAGGGCTCCCTGGATGTGCACCTAGGCAGCAGGGCTGGGGCAGCCTGCCCCTGGCCATGGGCCTGATCCTGCCACCATTCTGGTGGTGGCTAACTGCACAGCAGCCAAAGATGTTGTGTAACTGAGAAATCCCTGCACACCAGGAGTCTGATCTCCCTGGTCAGTGCTTTGCAGAGCTCTTCAGGAAAGGACAGGATAGAATAGTGGGAGAAAAGCATTACCCCATCTCTGAATTGATGGATGCATCACTAACCTCCTCTGTCTTCACCTGCTTGCATTGCCAGTGTTTTTTCAGTGAAGAGCTGCTTTGCTGGATGGAGGGAAGACGTTTGCTTGTAAAAGCTTCCTATATACAGCAAATGCCTGTTGGGCCCCTGGTCTGTGGGAAGCACCCTGAGAGCTGCCCACAGTCCTCCACGCACATGCAAGAGTCATGGCATAAATGTATGTGCAAAGCTGGACTGTGTCACATACATTGGCTCAGTGGCCCAGCACGCTACCAAAGGGGTATGGGTATGGGTTGGGATATGCTGTTTAATCCCATGTATCCTCAGTGTGTTGGGGGTGGGATATAAGAATTGTGCCATGTTAGATGTGGCCTCCAGTCAGTTGCTCCAGGGAGTGCTCTGGTGACCCAGATCAATGATCAGGTGAGAAAGCCAAAGCTGCTGAGTGTGAGCATAGAGGGAGGAGGAGAGGAAAAATGGAGAGGATGCTCTCGAAGCTTGTCCATCCCCTGACAAGGGACTGAATATGTGCTCATGGGAGTGTGGGTGCACCAGGAAAAGGTTACTCTTTCAGAAACACTGGAGGTTTTGGCAACACTATGCAGCAGACTCGGCTTCCTCCAGGATGCTGTTGGGCATAGAAGACAGACTGTGTATATTATCTCTTCAGTTTAAATTTTTGTTCCACTATGTAGGGGAAATAAGAGAAAAAAACAAGTTGTCAATGGCCTTCCTTTGCTTTCTGGTGCAATGGTGTCAGCTTTACTTGCCCAGAAGAGCAATCAGCACTAGAAAGGCTGTACAACTCACTCCTCTCCCAGGCGGTCACACACTGGCCCTGGTTACACCACCTTCTGTGCCAACAAATCCTCAGGAAAAGCAGCTTGGGTGTAGAGTATGATTGGTGTGTACAGCTTTGATCGCCATGAGTTTACATACTGAGTTCATTGCAAGACATTCTTATTCGGTGGCTGTGAAAAACCAGAGCTACAAGAACAGTAGGATATTTCCCTCTTTATCTTTGCTATAAGTTAATTTGTAAGCATGAAACACTTTGCACTGCAGGAAGCAGAAGGATTTTTAAGATTTTTTTTTTTTTTAGTTAATTATTGATGATTCACATCAGGAGCCATTTATCACCTTATTTTACAAAAATAACTGACCAGTATTCAGTGTAAGGGTGTGTATGGTGCTTACAAGTGCACATATGCATGGGTAAGCCATTTACTTGACTAAAAAATCTGTACAAGGGAAGTGGTTCTGCCAATTACACCTTTGATTTTTGAAAGCAGGGGAGATTGGCTATTGTCAAGCCTCATCTGGCTCCAAATTATGTTATTGTAGTGCTTGTCTTGTCAGATGGAGCACACTTATTTCCTGTTGATAGTATATAGCTGATGGCAGATAATTACACTGACAGATTTAGAGAGAACAGGCAGAGTTAAAAGCCGGAGTGTTATGAAGGAGAAAGGAGGAGGAGACTGTGGTTTCACTGACAAGCAAAAGCCACAAGGAGACAGCCTTTCACTGGATCTAGGAAGCTAACATCCATTTACGCCTCTGGAAAGCTCCTCCATGATTTGTATTAGTTCACAGTCCAACTACAGTGAAGATCACAATATGTAGCTTCCATGACCAAATTATTTTAGCAATCAATCAGCTTTACAATGTCATTCTGCCTACAGACCATACCATCTTCCCATGACAAAAGATGGCCAACTAGAAGACCATAGCTGTGCCAGCCTTCTTTGATGTTAATTTCTATGCCTGAGTATGCAGGAGCACTGGGGGAAGGGTGACATGAAATGGTTGCATCTATGGCACTTGTCTCATGAGACTGGCAGAACCCACAGTTGCCTCTGTACATTTCAGGTGAAAGTGACTTTTAACACACATTTTATCTATTGTCTATATAAATATTTTGGATGAAAATAGGTACAGGAAAGTCTAGATGCAAAGATGAGGCAAAGAAGTTTTTTGGCTAAGGAGGCAGGTTCTGTGTTGGAGTCAAGATAGGAATTGGACATCATGAGCTTCTCCTGACAGCACTGTAAGGCTACTTGGCTTATTGTTAAACTTGGAGATTTTGAATTTCAGCTGAAACCGTACACCTGGCTTTGGTCATGTCAGTTACATGGGGATGCATTGGTGAGAAGGTGAAATGAGCTGTTCCTATATACACAAGAATTATGGAAAAAATCCAAGCAATTGTTGAGATAGAAAACTGAATTTATAAAATGAAGTATTAGACATCTGCTTATCAGTTATTCCTATGCTCCAGGAATTTGCAAAAGTACTTTTGTGTAAGGCTGACTCTTTCTGAGGGATGCTTGTGTCTTTACACCAATCTGATTTAGCATCACTGAAGTAAATTAGGGTGATGAGATTTTGCCTGAAATACTACAGGGTAGGTGCAAAAACAAATACAATTCAAATTCTGTTTAATTAAAATTTTTCTCTGCCAAATATGGTGACAAACAGACAATGAACATAAAGCCTTCAGTTATTCAAGTCCTCTAAGTCACAGTCAATACATTTACTGCCTTTCAGCTCTTCTGCTCTTAACATAACTTAAAAGCGTTGGAGTAAAAAAATGGTCTAACAAGTGCTCCTGCTATAACAAGACTATTAGTTTCATTGATTTTCTAAAAGGAAAACCCCCAACTAAAATTCAGGAAAGAGATTAATACAACTACCTTTTAATAATATTAACTTTCTTGAAATCAATATTTTTTCTCATATTACACTATACTTGCTACACACCAGCCACTATACAAGTAATGATAATCAATACAGAGCCTGTGGATTTGCAAGGACCTTTTCAAAGACCAGCGTAATGAACAAGGATTAGCCAAATCTGGCCTGAAAAGTCAGACTGACAGTTTGATCTCAAACAACAGCAAACTGCTGCTGGAGTCAGCAGATCCAGAGTTTTGGTGTACTAATTACCCCACGCTTTTGGGGTACTAATGGTTAAGCTCATCATGGGCCTGATGGCGACCAATGTGTGATGATGGAAGTGACACTTTTGGCCATGATGGAGTCAATTGTTTCCATAACAACACTGTGCTGCAGAGACCAGGTTGTAGACCCTTGTTAAAATCCTGCAACTGAATTGGTAGGAAGTTTGGGGTGATTTCCAGTCTTGAGTAGAGTCCACTGGTATTCTGGATACAGAATCACAGAAAGACTGAGGTTGTAAGGGACCTCTGGAAGTCATCTGGTCCAATCCTTCTGCTCAGGCAGAACCACCTACAGCTGGTTTCCCAGGATCATGACCAGACAGACAGCTTTTGAGTATCCCCAAGGAGGGAGACTCCACAACCTCCCTGGGCAACCTGTGCCAGTCCTCAGTCACTCTCACAGTAAAAGTGTTTCCTGATGTTCAGAGACACCTGTGTTTCAGTTTGTCAAGGACAAGTTTCACACACTCCTTAGTTACACCTGTTAAACCCCTCAATATTTAACTTACTAGAAAGTGTATGCAGCTCAAGGACAGCTTGACTTGGGTCCTGATGGAGCAGCTCATCCTGATTACTATCATACAACACATGCGGGACAACCAGGGGATCAGGCCCAGTCAGCAGGGGTTTATGAAAGGCAGGTCCTGCTTGTCAAAACTGATCTTCTACGACAGGGCAACCTGCTTATTGGATGAGGGAAAGGCTGTGGATGTTGTTTACCTTGACTTTAAAAGGCCTTTGACACCATTTCCCACAGCATTCTCCTGACGAAACTGACTGCTCGTGCCTTGGATGGGCACACACTTTGCTGCGTAAAAAACTGGCTGGATGTCCAGGCCCAAAGAGTGGTGGTGAACAGAGTTAAATCCAGTTGGTGGCTGGTCACGAGTGGTGTCCCCCAGGGCTCGGTTTTGGGGCCACTCTTGTTTAACATCTTCATTGATGACCTAGAGGAGGGCATCGAGTGCACCCTCAGTCAGTTTGCAGATGACACCAAGCTGGGTGGGAGTGTTGATGTGCTCGAGGGTAGGGACGCTCTGCAGAGAGACCTGGACAGGCTGGAGCCATGGGCTGAGGCCACCTGGAGGAGTTTCCATAAGGCCAAATGCCGGGGGCTGCCCTTGGGCCACAACAACCCCCAGCAGCGCTACAGGCTTGGGGAGGAGTGGCTGGAGAGCTGCCAGTCAGAGAGGGACCTGGGGGTGCTGATTGACAGTCGGCTGAACAGGAGCCAGCAGTGTGCCCAGGGGGGCAAGAAGGCCAATGGCATCCTGGCTTGTGTCAGCAATAGCGTGGCCAGCAGGGACAGGGAAGGGATCTGACCCCTGGACTCGGCACTGGTGAGGCCGCCCCTCGATTCCTGTGTTCAGTTTTGGGCCCCTCACTACAAAAAGGACATTGAATGACTCGAGCGTGTCCAGAGAAGGGCAACGAAGCTGGTGCAGGGTCTGGAGCACAGGTCGTACGGGGAGCGGCTGAGGGAACTGGGGGTGTTTAGAAAAGAGGAGGCTGAGGGGAGACTTAACCAAGTAACAAGTGGTAGGACAAGAGGTAATGGCCTCAAGTTGCACCAGGAAAGGTTTAGACTAGATATTAGGAAACATTTCTTTCCAGAAGGAGTTGTTAGGTGTTGGAATGGGCTGCCCGGGGAGGTGGTGGAGTCCCCATCCCTGGAGGGGTTTAAGAGTTGGGTTGACATAGAGCTGAGGGATGTGGTGCAGTTGGGAACTGTTAATGGTTGGACTAGATGGTCTTCAAGGTCTTTTCCAAATTTGATGATTCTATGATTCTGTGACATTAATTATAACTGTGGGCTGACAGGAAACCTCAAATATGGAAATTTATTTGCAATATATCACCACGTCACAAGGAGGCCAAGTGAATCAGGACATTTCATGGGCCCTGTCAGATGTCCACAAAGAAACTCAAAGGCCTGGCATATTGCTATTATAGACCTTCTGACTGTGTGTACATTGGATAAATCAAGTAGAGTCCCACACTTGTGTTTCATCCTTTAGCATATCTCACAAAGTTAAAATCTGTGCCATTAACATAGGGCTTTGAATGTTTCTTGTCTATCTATAGCCTTCAGGATCTATGAGGAGTATGGAGGGCCTGTATTCACTCTGATGTTTTCTGAAAGTCATCCATTTATAAGATCTAATTGACAAATTAGAAGATTTGGGTAATCTGTCTAGGTAAATTTTGAGAAATCATACTGAGATATTTATGGAATAATTTTTTTCTAGACAGACATTCTAGTATTTGTGGTCAAATGCAGATCCAGAAGGGAGGATGACTGCAGGTGTCGGGCTATGCAGCTTGGTGACCGAGGCTCCATGATGGAAAGCTCAGGGACTGTGAGGCACCCATGTGAAGTGCTGGGGCCAGCACTAGGGCTGGGGGAACTCCTTCCCCACTGGGACCAAATTGCCAGCAACAAGTGCAGCTCTCACTTCAGTGCTTAACCAGGGTGGAGATGAGGTGGGCCTGGGGGCAGGGCCACAGGCCATGTCTAAGCAGTAATCATCTGAATTTGTTGTCCATCTGCATGGTCCATCTGGTTTTGCTGGAAACTGAAGTTTGGAAAAACATCTGGAAAACTTCAGATCCAGTAAGCTGTGTCCCCTACCTCTTCTGCCAACAAAGTCCCATAATGAACAAAACCCATTGTGGGTTACCATGGGGGCTCCATATACCTTAGTAATGGACACTACCTACACCTAATTATAAATATAGGTACATATGATATAAACAAAAGTTGCAGCCCGTCACCGAATCTCATATTGAATTGTTCTGTCTCCTTCCCTTCTTAGTCTAAACTAAACTCAATTAACACTTGGCCATGGCAAAATATTCCTATGCTGAAACTTAGACAAGTCCCACGAATGTTGTGAGAATTGACTGTAGGAGTCATAACAAGGAAACACGTTATTCTCCACACTGTTTTTCTTTTCAAATATTAATGTGTGCAAAATGTTGATATGAAAGCTTTACCAAAACAGACCGTCTTCAGAGAATGATGCTTTAAAGAGGGTGAGATTTTCATGATTATTAGAATGATTATGTCAAGATTGTGAGAAATTACCTTGTATAGCCTTTAAAACTACTGCATTGTAAAGTTTGTTTTCTGAGAATAGAATATTTGTCTTGTAATGCTTCTGTTTTAGATGACAGTCTTTTTGCCAGACAAAATTTCTGACTTTTGATCAATTCTACTATGAAACTTTGTTAGCTACGGAAGCTAGGACAGAGACCTAAATGTCATGGCATAGACAATATGAAATGAAAAATATGCTTTTGAATTTGCAGGCATAAATTCTGTGCCTGAAGATAAACAGTTACTTTGGATATTGTTAGGCTATGCCAAATTGTTCCCTCACTTTCTATATAAAATTTGTTTTTACTCATCCTACCTATAGGGAGAGTGGTATTAGACATTTTATACCTGAATTTCTGTGCATAGCAGAATAACTCTAATGTAAAAAGCATTGCCTGCATCATCATGAACTGTCATCCAAATAGGTGGAGTTGAACTTTAAAAGGATGAATTTGTGGTTTTGGGAACCTTCTCGCATTTTGCTGTGCCACAGAGTGAATCTTGAGAGCGGGGAGTTAAACAGTGGAACCAGGCAGAAAGCTGAAAGTAGGGGGGTAGTTGCTGCCGATCTTTCTGTGGTGTGTAACAGGTAATGCTGCTTTCACACACAAGTGAAAGATGGAGAAAAACAGAGAGTAGATTAATGACAAGGTTAGGAAAACTTTCTCCTTACCCTAATTCATAGTCGCTTCCCCTTTCCTGCTTCTTATTCCCAGTTCGAGGTTACTTCTTCCTTCCTTAGTATGGCATTGGTATTGCAAGTGGTTTTTGGGGGCAGAGTGTGTGCGTGAAGGAATTAGTTAAGAAGAAGAAAAAAACCCCAATTTGTTTCCCAAGTGATTCTGATATACACACTGTGAAAAAGACCCTGCTGGTGTTATGCTTTCTGTAATAACACGTTGGGCGGCTTTCACACCTTGTCGAGAAAATAATCTAGGAAAAAAGAAGACAAAGGTAAGCAGAGACTGTTTAAACAACAGTCTGAGAGCCAGAGTCAATAATGATAAATCTCAAAGGCTTTTTAGCATTTTTGTTCATTTTTCCTGGTTTATTCTCAGCATTCCTGTGTCTTTCCCTGTACTGTCCTTACTGCAGGAGCAAAGATCAGATCCCAGACTGCAAAACCACAAAGACATGGCAGTCCCTTTAGGCTTTCTTATTTATTAACCTCTTCTAAACCCATCAAAGTATTTTTCATTTACTACTCCTCACCATACAGAAGACACATGCTTCAATAGCCTACCAGCCTGTAGGGGCTGGCGCATCAGGCATGGGGGAAGCCCAGGTGGAGGGCTGAGTGGTGCCATGCTATGATGTGCTGTAGGCATCTCTCAGTGCCAGTGGGGAAGGTGTGAGTCTCTCCCGGGCGGTCAGCACAGCTGCCTTTCCCATACTTGCTATGGGGAACGATGGGAGGATAAAGCTGTGCTGGGCCTCCTTACAGCCCGAAATCCCAACCCTGCTGCACTTAGGATAGTTCTGTGTGCAGCAAAACACGACTGTGAATGGCAAGAGTTAGTGACAGGTTAGGTTGGACGGGGCTGGTGGCTGTGGCTAAACAATTTTCAGCACCTATGAGCACACATGCACACACAGAGAAAGTGAAGTTCTCTCTCTGTCCAGCTTAGAAGGACACTGTTCCCCAAATGAACGATTAATGCTTGAAAAAAGTCTGAAAAATGGGTATCCCTTTGACCTTTCTAAGGTTTGTCATTTAGTTGACATACCCATTACCTCAAAAATCAAATGTGTTTGTCTAAACATTATTCTGATGTTTGGTTTGGGCACCAAAGGTCAGACAGCTGACCACTAACTCGCTGACAGTGATCAATTCAGTCTGAAATCTTGTCACTTTCCCTGTTTATTCTGCTATCCATCTCTGCTTTGCCAGCCTCCACCGCCACTTTCTGCTGTTGAGGCGCTTTTAAACCTAACAATAATCCAATTTAGAATTGATCAATGGGAACGTGTGGTCAGTAAGCAAAATGACAAAGTCTGCATACAACCGCTGACCACAATCTGGTGGTATTTTACATAGGGCTGATTGCAAACTTAATATATGTAAACGGCTCCCAACCACAACCGTTCCAGCAAAGAGGAGGTGGTAGGGACTAAGGTTTTGCGTGCTCTAGGCTGACACTTGTCTCATGCAATAAATCTGTGTGGCCCTCTGGTTCCTTATGTGGCTGCCTACGCTCAATCTGATGCAAAAAATGTTTCCCACGGGCAACGACAGTGTCCCAGGTTTTTTTGGTGCTTTTCCAACCAAATTCTGCTGTGAAACCCAGTCTTGTTAGCGGGAGAAATTTGTGGCAATTATTAGGAATATCTGAGACGAAAAGAAGCCCACCACCCCACACCAAGCTGTAAGCACAAAATAACAAGGCAAGAGAAGGAGGGCTTTTAATTCTTGGTGTTTATAGGCTTTTCATTTAAAGGGAAGGCAAGGCAGATGATATGCCATGGGGTTGTTCCTTACATTTTAGTCAGGTAACACAGAGTCATAGTGTAACAAGAAGGAACAACAGTTTAAAAACTACTTCTTGGGCTTGCACAGAGAACAACATAATGCCCAAATAAATGCATTCCAGATAGACAAAAATGGTATTTAAGTAAACATCTAGGGCAAAAATCCTCCCCAGCTTTCTAGGCACTTTTCAAGCATTGTTTTCATCCCTTCTGCTTGCCTCAGGAGACACCCCAATTCCCCAGGGTTTGGTGGACCCTTGACTCATTTCTTTCTTCTGAAATAGCTTTTTATTATGTCTCTGCTTAATCCTGCAAAATTTATGAGGCAAACTCTAGTCTCAGTGCTGCAATCAAGTCGAGGGACAGAGTTTCAGGTCTGGCAGATTTCCTCTTTTTCTATTGTTTCTCCATCCTCCTTTGTCATGGTGAGGAGCAAAGAGAAAATTGCCATTTCAACAGGAATGGCAGACTAACTTCAAATGTATAGGTCCTTGAGATAATCTTTTAAATCTCTTGGATACAATTCTTCTTTGTGCTGAACTCAGCTTTCCTTCCTATCTTCATTCCACCTGAGGGAACCTTTCCATGACATCATGCTCTGACAGGAGGATGAATACTTTTACCTTTGATAGGATGAAATAAAATTAATTTCTTATTTGAGCTTCCTCCTAAGATTTTAACTGCCCATAGTCTGGTTGAGTATGCTGGAAAACATGTCAGCTAGATATCATTTGGTTTAAGTACAGATAAGTAACTTCAGTATTTGGGGATAGGAGTGGTCTTTTACTGTGACATCACAGTACACACAGAATACTTCTGAATTATGTGCAGTAACATTCAAATGCTTCAAAACCAGCTCCTTAGAGGTGTACACAGCAACAAATGACCTAGAAGGGGAATGTTATGAAATACTTTTAACAAATATTTTAATGAATATTTAAGTTATCTGTTCAGTCTGAATTTGTGTGTGTATACATGTGCACAGACACGTAAGAAAGTATCTTTGCTTATTTTCATAGAAGATTTCAAGCTTGTGGATCAGAACCACTGAAAACTAGGTTTACAGCCTGATCCATTGGAGCACAACTGAGCTGTCTATTGTTAGTATCATAAATGCTACTGCAATCACTATTTATGTGGTTCTAGCATGTTTCTTACATGAAGGCAACTGTCTACATATAAAGCTGGCTAGACCACAGCACAGGTAAGTAGTCAGACAGTAAAGGAGGTCTCCTTGGATAGCAGTGGAAGAACTACTAAATTTCCAAATTTGCAGAGGGTTATTAA
>NW_020799091.1:97546015-97663722 GCF_003259725.1 Athene cunicularia
CCCCCCACTCAGTCTTCAGCTTGCAGCTCAAAGTCCAGAATGGTGCCTGACAAATGATCAAATGATCAAAAAGTGAAACACTATTGTATGTGACATCATTTTTCATTAGCTGCTAAACCTAGCCCTAAATCTACTTTGCTTGACTGTCTGTATGACTATGTGTACGACAGAAGACTCCAGTCTTAGAAACACTACACCTAAGCCTTGATAGGGGAGACTGATTTGCGAAACATGCTCACAGTGGCTCTTCAAAGTGTGTTTTGAGGTTCTGCTGGAAGGAGAAGAGGACTCTGCTCCAAGTATTTGTTTTCACACATGTTCAAATTGTGAGCACACCTATGCCCAAGTGCTCAATACTGGAGATGTGTTTTTCAATGTATGCAAACTTGATGGCAACATTTTGCACAGCCTGTGTTACATGAAGCAGTGCGTGCCCCATATTCTCATTTCCACTGCTGAGATTAACTTTCTTTCACTGCTGAGATTAAACTTTCTCTGCTATGGAATGACTTTATCTGCCTCCTAAACGACAATTTCCATATTTCTGCTCTTGATCTACTCACTAAACCTGATAGATAGGGCTTATTTTTGAAGGAATTTGTTATTCAGCTATGTGTCAGTCCTTCCACTTGTCTTGCAGGTTTCAAGTGTCACCTTCCTTGTGAGGGCTGCTTTATGAGGTGCATGTGCACTGGCTGTGCAACTTGTGTGCAAGTCACCTGTCTAAGCATTGAACTGAAGCTGTCACACCCCTTCTATCATTGTGGACCTGTGGAAATCCATCAAGGTGAAGAACAGGCTCTGTCCATTCAGCATTTTCAGCACATCTGTTGAGAAATGCTTGGTTGATGTTCCTGGGATGATACCATCTATTTGGCCAAGGAGCATGGGAAAGACAGCACCAAACTAAATGGCTTCTTTCTGCTTTGGTTTAGAATTGGGACTTCCAAGGGCCAGTGGTCTGAGACTTGGCTGCAGTTTCCACCCTCAAGCCTCCAGGATGCAGGAGATCTGGAGCTGGGTGCTGTGATATGCCCTTTCCTTGTAATAGGGAGGGAAAATACAAATCATAATGTAGGAGAGATTCTCTCCTAAGCAGCTCTCCAAGGAACACATGAGAACACAAGTTCTTGGCAGAGCCACGGGCCCAAACAGGTCTCGGAGTCTCTGCTCCAATATGCATGGCACCATCAGTAATAGGAGAAGATGGTGCCTTTGGTATAATTTTGTCTGCTGCAGCTGGCTTTTGGTGTACTACAGAGTACTGCTCCTGCTTGGGCTGCACCTCCCCCCAGTATGCTCACTGGCTCTGCAAGAGACCTCAGGCTATCTCACTGACTCCAGACTTATTGAAATGGAGATCATTCATGCTTTCAGCATCCTTGTGTCTTTTGACGACAGACTCAGAGATTTTCTATGTTTTGCATTTTACCATGGATGATTTTGATAGGACATTTTCTGAAGGATGGTGGGAACAGTTTGGACTCCTCTTGAGAAAGACACCCCAATTCCCCAGGGTTTGGTGGACCCTTGACTCATTTCTTTCTTCTGAAATAGCTTTTTATTATGTCTCTGCTTAATCCTGCAAAATTTATGAGGCAAACTCTAGTCTCAGTGCTGCAATCAAGTCGAGGGACAGAGTTTCAGGTCTGGCAGATTTCCTCTTTTTCTATTGTTTCTCCATCCTCCTTTGTCATGGTGAGGAGCAAAGAGAAAATTGCCATTTCAACAGGAATGGCAGACTAACTTCAAATGTATAGGTCCTTGAGATAATCTTTTAAATCTCTTGGATACAATTCTTCTTTGTGCTGAACTCAGCTTTCCTTCCTATCTTCATTCCACCTGAGGGAACCTTTCCATGACATCATGCTCTGACAGGAGGATGAATACTTTTACCTTTGATAGGATGAAATAAAATTAATTTCTTATTTGAGCTTCCTCCTAAGATTTTAACTGCCCATAGTCTGGTTGAGTATGCTGGAAAACATGTCAGCTAGATATCATTTGGTTTAAGTACAGATAAGTAACTTCAGTATTTGGGGATAGGAGTGGTCTTTTACTGTGACATCACAGTACACACAGAATACTTCTGAATTATGTGCAGTAACATTCAAATGCTTCAAAACCAGCTCCTTAGAGGTGTACACAGCAACAAATGACCTAGAAGGGGAATGTTATGAAATACTTTTAACAAATATTTTAATGAATATTTAAGTTATCTGTTCAGTCTGAATTTGTGTGTGTATACATGTGCACAGACACGTAAGAAAGTATCTTTGCTTATTTTCATAGAAGATTTCAAGCTTGTGGATCAGAACCACTGAAAACTAGGTTTACAGCCTGATCCATTGGAGCACAACTGAGCTGTCTATTGTTAGTATCATAAATGCTACTGCAATCACTATTTATGTGGTTCTAGCATGTTTCTTACATGAAGGCAACTGTCTACATATAAAGCTGGCTAGACCACAGCACAGGTAAGTAGTCAGACAGTAAAGGAGGTCTCCTTGGATAGCAGTGGAAGAACTACTAAATTTCCAAATTTGCAGAGGGTTATTAAAAATTAGGAGGAAATAAATTAAGGGATGTGATCAACAGTTCTTATACAGAAATAATTTACTACGTGTTTCTTCATGCAGGTCCTTGATGTGCAAGTTCCATTGCCCAGGTTCTTTCCCCTGCACCCCATTTTCTGTCTTCAAAAAGCTATTTTAAAATTTAATATTTATTCATTAGGAAAGAACTAGTGATTAATTGACAGCATTGTTATGCCTATACTAACATTGCCAGAGACCCAGAGATGGACTATGTGGAAACAACGGCTTTCCAGGTATGATTTCTTTTGTTCTTCATTTCTGAGCACATTTCTCTGATTGGAAAGTTCAGACAATGCTGCAGTATAGCAGATTTAGATTCATATCAGCTGTGCTTATTTAAAAATATGCTCAGATCATATTTTCACGCATTCATCCTTACTCAACAGACATTGGTTTGTTGTTAAAATAATAATATCTCAGCAATATAATCTTCCTTTGATAGCCTGTTCAATATATTTTTAGAATGTAATTAAACCATATCAGCACAGTGACAGCAAATTGATAACCTTTTAATTATTTCAGGATAGCTGAGTGCATAATCATTTCTCATATACCTTGAGAAAACAGAGGATGTTTTGTGAATTAATTATAAATTTAAATATGTCAAGTTCTTTTTGTTTTTCAGTTTTAAACATATTAGCTAGTTCTTGCTCTGCACCAGAGGGATGTGAATAAATGTATACTCTGTCCCAACATTTGCTTTACTAGGAAGCTTCTGTAGCTAATGCTTCAAGTCCTGGGTGCAGTGTGAGCAATACATGTCAGATGATTAAGATGTGTGTGACCAATGTAGACATATTTTTTTTGCCAGTTCTGGTTTTGCACTGTGGGCTGTGAACCTTTGGAGTATGTGGTCTTTTATGATTGAGTTCCCTGAGCCATCGCTGATGAGGTTGTCACCTCCAGCACAGCTGTAGCACAGCCAGGGCCAGAGCAAGCTGCTCGCCCACTACGCTCTGCAAGGTCATCCTTCTCATGGCAGGGCTGTGGCCACAGTAAGTCCACTTAGAATCCAAGGCGTCTGCACAACACAGACAGCAGCTGTGTATCCTGGGAAGTTTTCCTTTGTTTGGGTTTTTTTGTTTGTTTGTTTGCTGTTTTTTTGTTTGTTTGGTTGGTTTGGTTTGGGGTTTTTTTTAGGGGGAAGCCCAGATAGCAGTGAATTCCCAGGAGGTTCAGCTCAAATAAAGATCCAAAACTTTGCAAAGCAACAGAGGTCTGAGCATTTGGTCTTTGTCAACTGCACAGATAAGGACATGGGGAGATGATGCCTATTAATTCAGCTTTTAGACTGTTACCATTGATGTTGATCTGCACCAGCTGAGTCCCAGAACTCTTGGGAAGTCAGTGTGCTCTGCACTGACATGGGAATTACTACAATAAGAGTAATAGAACAAGTCTTTTAAACACTTTGGGGAATAACTTTCCCTGAAACAGAAGTACTTCTAAAGACTTTGCCTCATCAGCCTCTGACCCAATAACCAGGTACAGAGTGGGGGCTTGTACAAAGCTGAAAGAAGACTGGATGTGGGAGATCATGCCTTTTTTTCCCTTAATGAAATTAAAGTCAGGTATTTAATCTTTAGCAGGATTTTTAAAGTCATTACTTCGAGAAAGAAGTAGCACTGCTTTATAACAAAGCAGCTCAAGTAAGTGATCTTGATTAATTATTGTGTATGGGGAACATACACTATGTCTCAAGTAGCTTTTTGCTGAATACATTTTATAACTGAATCAAGCTTATGATTTGCTGTCATATAGTACATTTAAGTTTTGTTCTTGCTGATTTTTTTTTTGTTTTTTCTTGCTCTCTCCAGAAGTTTGAGTGTTCCATTGCATTGTTCATGTCAAAAATTTCCATTAAGGGCATGCCTTTATGATGATACAGACTTTTAGATTTCTTTTAAGTGGTGGGAAAGGGGCAATAGGGCTTACTTGAAGAATGATACCCATGCACTTTTACACATCCAAAACCAAGCTATGGAGCAGACCCAGAGAAGAACAAGATGAAGGGCTTCCCACATGGCTGCAAAGAGCACAAGAAGTAAAAGCTAATCATCTTGCTCCACTTATTCTCAATGAAAAAGCATTGATTAAAACTTTCTCAACTGCAAAACCAGGCATTTCTAAAATCAACAACCTAGTTTGTGCCATTTCAGACTGGTTATCTAATTTATAAAGTTTCTGCTATGAGTTAGACCATGCAACAGGCTTTTGGCCAATGCAAAGCTGTTAGCTAAAATGGCTATACAAGGAAAAGCATTCTCTCCTTTGTTCCAGCAACTTAGCATTTATTTTCCACCAAAGGCAGCAAGCTGCTCACCACAGCTCCTTGCCCAAACCAAAAGATCTCCACTTCAAACATTATCAGCTGTGCCCTACAGTGTTGCCACAATTCCTAACAGATGGTGGAATGTCTATACACTGTATTGTTCGGATTAAACTGCATGAGGATTGTTATGTGCATAATATTCCACTATGACTTGGAACCAGTCAATCTGGGAAAATTCAGTGACAGCACTGAAATCCACAGTTCATGCTACGTATTGCAGCCTATATAGTGTGATACACAATGTGATACACTCGCCTGAATATGCCTGAAACAGGGAAAATTATATTGAAGTATCAAAACGTTTTTTCCAAACTTCTGAATTTCCTTGCTTTTATTAATGCTTTTTGACCTGAGCTTCTGTGGTTTAATTTCCTGTAGGTATCAAGTAACAGTGAATCAAGCAAAGACCTTAACCTTTAGTCCTTTTTGCATTTAAAGCTGCCTCGTCTTGACAGTGTTTAAACTGGTGTTAATTCCCCTTCTTTTCTTCCCTCACCTCACTTAAAGCTTGCTCTTTAGTAATATAGAATATCACCCTACTCCCTATACTGATCTGAGCAACCTTTATTAATCGGGTAGCTTTTGAACACCACCACCACGACAGACAAATGAAGCAGTTTTCTAGCTACAGTTAAATACAGTTTGTTTTGCCCAAATGCTGTGGGACTGCTCCGGGCAAAAGCTTGCACCATGCAGAGCAGTGGCTGCATTGTCTGGCACAAAGGAGTCACAGCACTGCTCTTTTGAGCTGTCTCACAGTGGTGCTATGAGGGAAATTAGGCACAACATCAGGGCCCTGCATTTGCAGCGGGTTTACTCTCCTCTGAGATAGCTGTGCTCCAGCTGAGATACCTCGAGTTACAGCAGCATCCAAGGGTAGTCAAAGATATCCGTTCTGTGAGTTGAGGAAAGAATCTCGCAAAGATGAAGGATATAATTTATGTTGCAGGAATGAAAAGAATACATAGTTGCATCTTGCTTAATTTTCTACTGGTTTTCACACCTTGCCTTTCCTCGTTTTTCTTTTAAAAATCTCTCTGTAGAGCCGCCTAACCTGTCATCTGTCATACCCTGCTGACTTTTTATGTTCCTTTCTTTCTAAATAGAACCTCTAAACATCATAACACCAATAAAAAAATCCTGCTTGCTTGCTCGCATCTAAGGCAATACCTCAGGAAAACAATTACCTGCTAAAGGCAGGGCTCAGGCAAGAGAGCAGCCCTTTAAAGCAACTGAGCTGCCACATGCCAACATCTGTGCTAACAAACACTTCTTACTCCCTTTTACATTCTTTGATTTAAGGGCTTCATCTGTCTCAGAAAAGTTTAGCATGAGTGATTAGAGACAAGGTTCTGAGGAGAATTTTTGCCCTGTAATAGGAAAGAGTATTTAAGTGTTAGTTTTAACATGGCTTTTAACTTGTAGTTGAAAAGGTCTTGGTGAAAAGCTCTGTGATCTAGGTCAAAAACAGGTTGCCATAAATAAGGTGATAGAAACTGTGAGGGTTAATAGATGCATAAATCATGTGTGCCGTAACTTGTGGACATGCAGGAAACTCAGTTATGAGTCTTGTTGAGTGGGTTAGTCTACATTAGCATTTTGTTAGCAGAATCCCAAATGCTGTCAGTCTTGTCCCCTGGTGCTGGGTAGCTCAGTTCTGGGACAGTTTCTCAGTAAGAGCAGTTAATGAATGGGACCTGGTGTGTATTTTTAAGTTTTTTTTTTCCTCTATAAATGTGTGGAGTGTTTAGTTGTTTGGTTTTTGGTTGTTGATTTGTTTTTTTGGCTTGTTTTATTTTTTCTAATAGTAGATGGCAAAAGGGATTTGAGAACTTCTTCAGGTTTTCTGAAAGGAGTTTATACCCTTTCAAAGAAGGGGAGAGACACAATATTTTGTATCTCTCCCCTTCTTTGATGCTGTCACACCCATTTTCACTTCACTGAACTATCTCTGTTTTGATTCTGTTACAGGCTTATATATCTGAAAATGTTAAAACTAGAAATTCTCTGAAACTCAGGGTGCTTTGACTCAAACTTGAAGGAGTGACTGAGGAAGGCTTCACCATCCCCAGCCTTGCACAAGGACCTGCACATTTTCCTCTGCTGCTGGTGTGCAGTGAGGTGTGGGATGATGCGCGCTGAGGCAGCAGAGCCACACAGAAGCAGTTCTCCTCTAGCTGGATGCTGCCTTTCCGAAGGAGTTTAGTACACATTCCCTGACTGCATTTCTTCTCTTGGCCTTTTGGTGTCATTCTGTGATTAACAAGGAGAGGAAAGAGCCTCGTAATTGCTTTCCCCCTCTTCTTTTCAGAGCAAGGCAGAGCCGTAGCGAAGAATGATACCTGCTGGAAAGGCATCGAGCATGACTAAACTCATAAAAGTTAAGGATGGACTTAAGCCTATACATTGGGCCCAGTTCCTACTAAGGGCACTGGGAAGGATGTACCCATCACTTTCAGTCAGTAGAGTGACTTCCTATTTAGGTCAGTGATGCTCAGCTATAAATAAAATAGGGTAAAGGGTTCAGGAGATCCCTACCTGGCCCTGCCTTGGCTCAACCCATGCCCTGGAGACGTCTCTGAGGATCGTGTTGGCCAGAGGTGGTGGCACAAACTGCTTGGTGCAGCCTGGGTGAGGGGAGGAGAGCACAAATGCTGCCTGGAAGCGCAGTGGGATAAAAAGTGGAGGAGTGCCTGTTTAATGTTAAGCTATTAAAAAGGAGAACTCTAAAATTGAAGTCTAAGAGCTAAGATGAGCATGGGAAGGTGCGGTGTGATCAGCTGCTGTGGGGTTGTATCATAATGCAAGTCTGCAAGCAGGAAAGCATCATTTGATGTGTCCCCAGGAACCCAGAAAGGCTGCGCTCTGGTACACGCTCCTGCACCTTGTGGAGAGAAGATGCACATGACAAGGATGAGCACACTGGGGAACGAAAAATATGCTAGAGTTGTACCAATGATTTTTATTTCAGTTTACTGGTTGGTCTAAAGCAAAAAGAAATTAGTTGATAGGAAGATTTCCTAGTATTTTTTTTTAAGGTTAAAGTGACCATTTCCTTTGTTCTAAAATAAAATATTCCAGCATTCAGAAGAGTGTGTGTGTGTATGGGGGCATAGAGACAATTTTTGCAGGATTTTTCCTCCTTGATTGAAGGATTCTTTTTAGATTCCTTTAAGTGGTTGTCCTGGTTTTGGCTGGGGTAGAGTTAATTTTCTTCCTAGCACCTGGTACAGTGCAGTGTTCCAGATTTAGTATGAAATTAATGTTGATAACACACTGATATTTTTGTTGTTAAGTAACGCTTATCCTAAGTTAAGTTTTTTTTTCAGTTTCCCATGCTCTGCCCGTGAGCAGATGTACAAGAAGCTGGGAGGGAGCATGACCAGGAGAGCTGACCTGAACCAACCAAAGGGATATTCCATACCATAGGATGTCATGCTCAGTATATAAACGGTGGGGAGTTGGTCAGGGGGCAGGGGGGACTGATCGCTGCTTGGGCATCAGTCAGCGGGTGGTGAGCAATTGCATTGTGCATCACTTGTCCTCTCTTGGGTTTTATTTATCTCTTTGTTATATTACTTTTCATTAAAATTATTATTAATATTACATTTTATTATTACTGCTATCATTATTATATTTTAGTTTAGTTTAGCTATTGAACCATTCTTATCTCAACCTGTGAGTTTTACTTTTTTTTTGATTCTTCTCCCCATCTCACTGGAAGGGGGGAGAATTGAGAGAGTGGCTGTTTAGTGCTTAGTTGCTGACAGGGGTTAAACCACAACAGTGGTGTGAATGAATAAAGCACATACTGTGAGCACACTGGATCAGGTGCGTCATGGTTGTGTGGATAGACCCGACTGACCAGTCTCTGCAAATTTGGACTGAAGTCCACTTTGTGCCCTCAGAGAAATTGCACAACACTCAGCCTGTTAGGCTGAAACATCTAATAGCTGTTTCAGGATCTACAAAATCGGGAGGCACTTGAGAAATGATAATGCAATCCTTCCAACCACTTTGAAAGGAATAATTTCTTTTTTATGGAGTTATCCTGCAGAAGACAATTTAGTTTGCCATCTTCCTGGAGCCTGCTCTACTAGCTAAAGACATGGAGGAAAGCATTGCATTTGTGGTAGAGCATAAAAAAAGTGGTTTTTCTTTTCTAATGAGCTATCTTCAAAAAGTAATTTTGCTTTCTTTGAGTTCAAACAGATGTTTATAACCATAGGTAAGGGCTCTGCCTGAATATGTGTAATAAATAACACCAGAAAGAGCTTAATTTTCATTCAGACTTCCATTAAATGTTTCTAGAAAATTAGAGAATATTATAAAAATTATTCTTTTCTTCCTTCTTTTTCCCTTCTCCCTTTGTGAATAAGTCCACCTCTAGGAATAGGAAGTAAATTGATATAGTTGGATACCAGGCACTACATTCTGCAGCATATTAGAATAAAAGTACTGAAAAAACAAAAAGAAAAAAACCCCAAACATTGAGGAACTTAGACAAATTTGCATTTTTGCTGCTTTTGTTTCACAACCCTGCTGGATTATATTCTCCTTTTCTTAAAACTCTCAACATGGTGGAAAGTACTTAGTTATGAGATTCTTTTAAGAAAAACAGATTTGGCCTTCACAGAATTCTCCAGTGCACTAGAAAGATTTGATACTGGCACTTTCTCTGAAATAACCAAGATGCTGAAGAACAAGAGTTTTGATTCTGATTGCCAAGCATCTCATGATCCAAATGCCTGAGCAGAGGGACCACCAGTACAAGAAGGTCTCAGTTTGCTCCAGAACATACTTGAAGCTGTTTCCAGACATGGGAGTCAGCCAGTCTTTCCTTATTTCGTAAATGCAGTGAGGTTTGAAAACCACTGGGTTTTATCACATGTGTAAAACTGAGCACTACTGATCTCCCCAGCCCATTTAGGGCAATGACAAGGCTCTCATAGGCTTCCACAGGTTTTGAAGCAGCTTCAATCATCTTGACTGGTACCTTCGCTCTGCACCAGGACTGTCAGGGGCTGGGCCTGTAGACTCTTGTCCATGCCCATACCAGTCCTGCAGTGATTGCCTGCCTTTGCTGAGACCTGATGAGATGCTGCATGAGATGTGTCTCTTTTGCTGTTGCCTGGGCAAGCTGGTATTGTGCTTCAGGAAGGAGAGCTGTGGCAAAGGGGAGGGAGAGGTGTGGCATCACCTTGTTCTGCCCACGTCCTTTTGCCTCTCTATCTCTCAAAAATGCAGGTGATTCAGGATAGAGAGCTTGACAGCTCTCATTAGATAAAACTTTTTGGATGTATTTATCTTTTGATTTTGAGGTCTTTCTTCCAGCCTTTCAGACCCCTCCCTGCTGATAGCATACTGACAACTGGTGTCTTCTGGAAGAGTGGTTTTTTGTTTCTTTCTCAGTGTGCTTTTGAGTGATGTTCTGTCAGACTGCAGGAAATAAAAAACCATGGTTTGTTTTTTTTTTAATCCTGTACCAAAGTCCTGGCCTCCTTCCATAAACCCTATTCTCTACAGAGATAGAAGACAGAAGTACTTTTCTGAACCAATTCTAATCTTAAAGTATAGAGTTTGGTTTGAGGTTTCATGCTGAGGTTTGGAGTGACTCATATTTTGCAAACAGGTCTACTCAGTCTCTTAGAGTTACACCACCTATTTAAGGTAGAAATATGCAAGTTAGTACATAATGCATACTGCCTGCATGCTCCAAACCACAAGTTGCTCAAAAAAGCCAGAGGTGAATCCTGCTGGGAAAGTTCAAAATAATGAAAGAACAGCCACTTCTTGCTCTATTGCTATGACAGCTATATTTGTGATGCCAAGTCACATGGGGAATATAAAACTAAAATATAGTTAATAAGAGCCTTCAATCAGTGTTGGCTACTCAAATGTTCTGTCAGTACCTTCTGCTGTGATTTCAGCACTGTTGATCTGTAGAAAATGTGTAGCCTGTTTAGGAAGAGAGTAGGTATTTTGTATTCTTTTGCTCAGAATATTGCTTTATGTCTTACAATTCAGGTCTTTCTTATTCTGCCAGAAACTCTCTTTGTTCAAATGTGAATAAATACATTGTTATCTTTTAGAACAGGTAAATAACCTGGAGAAGGTTATTTTACCATTAAAGAGATGTTTGCTGTATAGCTCTAGAGTTTGCAGAATGACAACAATAAAGCATCAGAAAAACCAACAGAGAAAAGCATAGTGCTAATGGAAACAGACGTATTTTTCCACGCTTCTTAAGAAAAACAAAAGCAGCTGCCGCTTTTTGTTGAATGGTATCTCTGATTGGACTGAATCTGTTCTGTGCTATTCTTTTGCTCTAATGGGGGCAAATAAAATATTCTTCTGTATAACCCAGGGGAGTAGTTAGCCATCTCCTCTTAATTTGAGTGATCTTTAGATTTCTTATATGAGGTTCTGAATCAGACAAAGTGCTCAGAGTCAGCTCTTATCTCTACATAGTAAATAAGGTTGAAATTTAAAAAAGGCCATTAGCAATCAATACAGCTGGGAGATTTAATTTCCAGCATCATGCTTGTTTTGTTTTATTGTTACATACCTTAAGAGTTCCAAGGGTTTATTTCCTTATTATTACATTTGCAACATTCTTCTATGTAACCTGCCCTTCTCTGCTCACACTGTTTGCTACTTGACTGATCTGCTCTTGGAGTGTTGCTATCTTGCTGAAGGGCCAGAGGACAGTGGTCTTACTGAGCAGTGACAGGCTGTGCTGTCTTGTGGCTAGGGTGCCGAGGGAACAATAAAAAAGAAGAATGGCCAGACCCCTCCCTTGAGATAGGAAGCGCTACTTTCCAGCCAGCTTGGCAGCTAGAGCCAATTCACTGCTCTGAGCTTTCCACCTGTGGTAGTAAAACAGAAGCCGTTCCAAATGCAGCTTCCTCAAAGCTGTTCTTCAGGATAAAGCACAGTTGTTCAATATAATGGTTTAATTATATACTGCATTTTCTGTAACTTAATAGACCAAACACTGTTGGGACAGACACTGGAATTGCTAATCCTTGTCATTCTCTTCAGGGATAAGAGCATCTTGGTTCAAACCAGAGCAGGGAAAAAAAAAAAAAAAAAAAAAAAAAAAGAGTATTTTAGGATACAATAAAACTGGTGGTGAATTTGTACTGTAAAGTTAGAGGTGCAGCTTGCCTGATAGTTGTGACTAGTCTGTATCTGTTGTAATGAGAAAGTGAGTTTGACATCCTAAAACTGAAAAGCAGAGAAACTAAATGAACCAAGGAGTAAAAGCTGGTTTTTTTTCCCCAGAAGTATTCAAAATTGCTTGTGATATGTCTTGTAGCATCCCCTGTTAAGCAAGATACCTATTTCACCCAGAAAAATTTGGAAGCGATCCCTCATGCAGTCATTTTGGCTTTATGCTGATGGTCTCTGTGAGATTCATAAACAGGATTTGGCTTTAATGTCAACTAACCAATGTTAAAACATTGATCTGGGGACTAAGCATAAAAGTAGAGTCACAAAAATGTAGTGCTTTACATATTCTGTATTCTTCAAGGGAATATTATGAAAGCCAAACAAAATTACCTGAAGTATGAACTGACATATGAGGTGTCTGTGTAAAAATATAGATATATGGGATGTTTCACATACTCAGAAATATTCTTGCTGTACATTGCTGTATATAGTAGAATTTTGATGTAATATATCCAGCACTTCTAGAAGCAATCTTCTTTTATTCAACACAATTTCACAAAATTTTGAAAGCAAATCATGTCATACATAGAAACAGGTTTTGTTCCTAATGCAAGAGTACGAACATTTTTCATTTAGATTCTACAACACCTTTGAATCATAAAATTGATGCAATCTAACATATGAAGCATCTGTTACAGTCTGTTTCTTTAGACCTGTTACATCTATATAGAATACATCAGCTAGTTCATTATCACCTTAATTTCTTACACTTTGTCAGGACCTGAGAATTTTAAAAGCTAAGACTGTGGCCATCATCTGGTATAAGCTGGATTTTAGGTAGTTGCTATCAGTTATTAGTTAATGAAACCCATCTTTTTTTATTGATGTCACCTGTTCCAACCTCCAAAGGGTGGGGTTTTTTTATTTATATGCAGCACAGACTGTAAGAAGAGTCCCAGAACTTTGAATGGAAGACCTGAGCCTACCATAGGCGAGAACAAATAGAAAGGGCAGGTTTTCCAGATGATGCTTCTTGAAGTGATGATAGCGCAGTACATATCAAACATTTAAAGGACAATGAATGTTTTATTTGTGGGTTAAAGTGAATATTAATAGCTTATCAATATGGTCAGGACTTTTTTCTAAAAGCCTCCTCAGCTAGCCCCCCCCCCCCTTTTTTGTATTTAGGCACTTGATAAAATTAAAATACTCTTCTTTTTTTTTCTTTTTTATGCATGCATTATTATATGTATACTGTCACAAAAGTGTTTGAAAATCCATCTCAAGATCCCTGTGGATTATCAAAAAACATTTTCATCTTGTTTTGATCTTTAAATCTGAGACAGGTAAGGTGTAACAATGGAAAAAAAATCTGAATAAAAGGGTTCTTAACCTAATTAAAGTTAATGGACCCTAAATAAGCATGAGTATGTAATTATCTCTAACAGGGATTACATTTGCATCTGATAAACTGGGAGAGGCTGCAAGTACATTTAGAATTCAGGATTAAAATTGAGCATGGTCTTGCTAAATGATATCAATAATCTGAAGAAAAAAAAAATGGGATTTTATTTGCAAAGAACAGAATTAAATACAGTAAAATAACAGCAATTGTTTGCACAGTCACAAGAGGGACCTGACCAGCTGAGTAGCAGTATGGCCAAGCAGCACCCTGGCAGTTGGTGACCGTCATGAATACAGTGGTGACTCAGCTCCAGCCTTGCCTTGCACCGTAAGTGTTGGGTCCCACAGGTCCATCATAGGAACTGTCAGGCTCTCACAAAATCCAGCCCAGATTTTGTCTGCTTGCTCAAGTATGTGTGGGAAACCTGCGGCAGAGAATAGGCTGCAGGCTGCTTCTCAGGTTGGAGTCACCTCCTCAGCAAAAAGCTGCCTTCAGAGAGCAGACAAATCACTGCTTTGGCATTTTGGGATATGGATGCTGATATTTTAATGGTTATGAAATACAGCTGTTTCATTCTTTTAAATGAAATATGCTGCTGAGCTGGAAGGCAGCACTAGCTTCAGTTGGACCTTTTTTTCTGAGTACAAATGGAATAAAATTCATGAGTGAAAACACTTATACTCTCATTCTCACTCTTTTCCATGATAAAGTGATTCTTCCTGTCCAATCTTACTACCTCAGACTTAGGGGTATGAGGAAGGCCAGCTGGCAGCAGCATCTCAACTAGTGACCATCCTGTTGCAAGTTTGATGCTTGAAACAACCAAGGCAAATGGATCCAACAATTAAATTCATAATTGTGTATTCTCTCCAGTCTCTGCAATTTTACAATCCAGAATTGTTAATGCTGTTATTATTCTACTGTAATTTCTTGCAAAAACAAGTATTATCTTGCAAAATTGCTCTTTGTCTTGAAAGTTTGACGGATATCAAGGATTTTGATTAATATTTCACAGCTTTCTCAATTTCACTTTATTACCATGGTACATTTAGCATAGACATCAGTGCTGATACCCAAATTCAGCAAGGTGTTGTAATGTTTTTGAAAGGAATAAGGTGATAACAGCAATGGCAATGTGATAAATTTTTATTCTAAGACAAAATACCTTCTGAGGCAGAATTTCCATTGGCAGAAGAACCTGCAGGGTGGGACTCCAGTGTAGAATAAATGGTAAGGACACAGCTTTCAAAAATTATTATAACAATCATACTTTTCAGTCTAATGCTATTTTTCAGCAGTTTGGAGGGTGTTGGAAGAGGTTACAACTTTTTGGAAGAACAAAGATGCAGCTTCATCCTGGAAACTTAGAGATATGCCCCCAAAGCCTTTGTTTGCCCTAATATTCCATAATGTTAGGCTTTTAGAGTCAATAATCCATTAGTAATCAAGAGATGTATCATTTATTAATTATGCACCATATTAATATTTAATCTTTTGGGTTGCCGAGCATATTTCTAAATCTACTTTTTAATTACATTAAAAAAAAATAAATCTTCAAGGCAACCATTAGAAAAGTCATTTTTCTGCGCATTATGACTTCAATTACTTTGAAACAGCTGTCTGTGAACTCTTTGTGATGGTACAGTACTTGGTAAAATGGCCATCTCAGCTCATCCATGCTCTTCACTCATTTGAAAGCTAATTGAATATTAGAGCAAAGGGAATGTTACAAAGAATTTCCTATGAGCACTAAAGTACTCTGGAATTAGACCTGGAAATGTGGTGCCAACTGCCTGCCACCACCCGCTTGGCAGGAGGATGCTGGCCAGTGATAAACAACCATCTGCCTTTAGCCAGAGACGAGATTTCTGGCTCGGCACACAGGGTGAAGCAAGGGTATTAAAGAGCTTTTCAGCCCCTGGGGTTAGGAGGCACGTGGCCCAGGCTCGGCTGCCTTGGCTTGGAGGAACCAGGGGGAGTCAGGCAGCCAGGTCAGCTCCTCGGAGGTGGCCAGATGCAGGACCTGCCTCAGCTCCACTGCAGGTGGGATGGGATCACTCAGGTGGGAGCCCACTCAGAGAGGCTAACTGCCCCTCGTAGCTTTCCCAGTAGGGCGCAGATAGTGGGGTAAGATCCAGGGTCCTGTGGGCTATGAAACCTGCCTGGGAAGAAAGAGCCTTTTTACACAGCTTTGCACAGATGTATTACTAATAATGATAACACCATCATGGTAGACCAGTGTCCCATCAAGCTAAGCATGTACAGAGACAAAACATGAAGTTCTTTGTTTTGCAAAAGATGAAGTCCAATAAGCTGTCCAGTTAAATGCCATTTTTCTTTGGCACTCCTTGAACTTGTCAGTGCAACTGTCAGTTGCAAGCCACTCACCAGAAGGTCTCTTATGGTTTCCCTTGTCAAAATCTGAGTTTCAAAATTTAACAGAGGAAATATTTCCCCACTGCTCTCTTTTATCTCATCTCTTTTAGGTGCAAAGCATTTGCCTATATATGGTAAACAGGTTCTGTTTATTTATAATGACTAAAGGCAAGAGTTTACTTGAAGGATGTAAATTTTGGAAGGAAATTTTCTGTACTCGTGCAATAATTTCCGAAACAGCCTCTAGAAATAAATCCCTTCAGTCATAGAAGAATAAGTTGTCTGTGATGAAAATAGTGTAATTATTCTGAACACTATGTTTATTGGAGTATCTAGCTGAATAAGGATGGACAACCAGGGAAGTTAAGATGAGTTACTTGCAGGGTTGAAGTCAGTCTACATAAAGAATATACACTAAATCCCAAAGGACATATTCTTACTAGGAGCAGAATGGCCTTGGCTTAGTGAAACTTTTTCTGCTTTATAGTTCAAACCAAGAAAGAGTAGTTCTGAAAGTGTTTAAATTAGGTGATCATGCTCCTGAAATAAAAAGTTGTCTCTAGCTGAAGCCCTGGATAAATGCACATGACACTGGCAGCATTTAATAATGAACTCAAAACCATACAGAAATTACAACAAAGCAGTCTAGAGTCTAATTCTCTGAAAACTTTTACATTCATATCTGGAGCTGTTAATGATTTCCTCTACTTTAAACCTAGATTCTATCTTTTCTTCAAATGAAGCATTTATAATAAAGACATTTGAAGTGGATGTCATGTATGTCACCAAAAGAAAAATATTATCTTTTCACAAATATTCTTGTGTCAATCTACATAAACAAAATGCAGAAATGAGGAGGAACTGTTACATTCCTATTGCTTGTATATTATTAAAACATCTGCTTTTAAAACTGTATATATGTGTATGTATATATTTGACTTAGACTATACTGAACATCTCAGACAGTATAACTTGTCAAAGCTGGATCATGCTGTAGTCCCTGAAAAGGGACGATATTTGTGGACACCAGGCCTCCTGGGTTCAATTCTCTTCTCCCAAGTGTTGACTCTCTTTATTGCTCTCAACAACTTCTCTTTCCCTCCATTTTCCCATGTGAGCCTATTAATTTATGAAGTGATGGTGAGTCACTTAATGATGCTGATGACGGGAAGAGTGCCATGGAAGTAGCCAAGCATGATTTCCCGGGGGAGGAGGTCAGAATGGGCCACAGGGGATGCTTCTGCCAGTGGACTGGGGGGACCTTGTCCCAGTGAGTGATCCTGGCAAGGCAGTGCTCAGGGAGAGCATCTTCCCAGAGCCAGGCAGGGAAAGCGGTTCCTAAGAATTGTTAACTTGTCTCCTGACTGGTCCTCTTCTGTCTCCGTGTTAATGCTGTGCATAGCTGAGAGAGGAAAAAAAGTATTAATACTTATCCTCCATTACATACCTGATAAAAATGAAAGCTGATTTTTTCCATTAAGCTATGCAATAGCCTGTTCCTTGAGTTTTCACAAGACATTAAAGGAATGAAGCATTATCAAAAAGACATTCTGTTACAAAAGAACACTAATCAATGCTGAGAACATTGGTTATAAATTATTCAGATTTTGTTATAAACTACTCAGATCTTAAAAAGACCCAAACTCCAAGCCCTTGTGGTGTGCAGCACTGGCAGCTGGGTACAACAGCGTGACTGCCTCACCTGAGAAGTTCCAGCATGATATGCTGCATCTTGCAGCATCCGAATAAATGCATAACAGAAATGCCTGTTTCAGTGGATTATAAGGAATAAATCAGCGAGTGGTCTTGCCCCCAATAGAATCTGATCACTGTAACTTGTTGTGCATTCTTCCTTCACCACACATCAATTTTTAATGAAACCATTTCAAAATAAAGTCATAATGTGAGTCATAAATCACAAAACGGTGGTAATAAACCACTTTGGTTTATATTAGCTCTGTGCAGATGATACTTAAGCATTTCCACCATCAGCAGGGAATATGTGAGCATTCTCCACACAACATTTCCTCTATTACTTCCATCTTAAACTGTGGAAATGTGGGAAGCAAAGCCAGTCCCCATCAACCTCTGGGTCACTATTTATTCTCTTAATTAAATGACTGTAGGCTAACAAGTGAAGATTTTTAGCACTTTTCCAACAGCTGCAAAGTATTTTTCTGTAACTTAGGGTTATATAAACAATGCTGCCAGGTACAGCTAAGGTGGAAAATGGAAAAAGAAGGGTGGTTAAAGTGGAGGGAAAGACATGGTTAACTGATATGAGGGATAGGCGAGGGTGGATATTACTGTTTTATTGTCATCTTGTGCCCTAAAGGGCCACCTTTTGTTAAAAGGAAGAGCTATCTTGTAGATCTGTAATACGGAACATGAATTATTTTTTTGTTGTTGTTTGTTGTTTTTGGTTTTTTTTTATATATATTCCTATAATTACTTTTGCAGAGTATGCTGAGCTCTTCTTCTTGCTGGTCTCTTCCCTGTACTGTGGACCTTAAGAAAACCTATAATACACAGTAATCAGGAGTAATTCAAAAGAAGACCTAGACTCTGCAAGGCAGCACCTCACAAAATACAAGTATTTGGGGTCCCAGGTCTCTGGAGACCTGTACAGAACAGCCTTTCATTGCTGAACTGGCTTTCTGGACACACATCTGTTTGCAGGACGTGGAACAGTCTGGATGTGTCCAGTGACATAGGGCTGTCCTGTCCAGTGCAGGGAATTATAAAAGACTAAAATAGACTATTTCTGCTCACTGGAAACCTCCACTCTCTTAAACTTGTGAAGGTACCAAAGCTGAGAGGGTATACCTTATGCTTTTGTCCAGTAAAATGAAAGGTCAGCATTGGAATAAATAAGATAACTTGTAGCCATCATCTAGTACTTTACTAATTCTCAGTTTTGAACAATTTACATAATAATTCCCTTGGCAACTTTCACAAGTGTTTTCTTTAGTTCCAAGCATGCAAGAATCCTGGGACCCATAACCCATGATGATCTCTTAATTGGGCAAAATACAATTTCCAATTAGAGTTATCCTTGTGTGTTTCATGACCACGAGCAATACAAAGTTTGTATTCGCACCTGCATTCACAAGCTTATGAGGGACTTTGGGAATTCTGGAGTATAAATTAACATGAACAATAAGCAAATATATAATTTCTGGGTTTGTAGAGGGAGTCTTAGTACCTATATCTAAAGGAAAGAACAGATAATATAAGTTTAAATACAGTTTGAGGCACTATGACTGAAGATCTTCCATAGAAGTTTTGGTTACATGTATTAATTGTGAAAAGAGCTGTATCCTGATAAGACAATGCTTTGATACTTTAGGAATGTGTCTAATATCAGTCAAATCTAGAAAACACCTTGTAAGTTAAGTTAAATGCAGTAGCAACTGAGGAGTCATAGGGATTTAAGACATTTAAATAGCCCATCTGCTCTAGTCCAGTGGAGTAGAACTCATTTCTGCACAGGGAGAGCTCAGCCTGGAGGAGTTGGCTGCACCAGCCTGCTGACTGCACCTCTGCCTCTGCAGGGTCACCTTTTCTGCTACCAGGTCCAGCCCCACCAGGCGCTGGCTCCACTGAGGCCACATCCTCTTCAGGCAGGAACTCCCACAAGTGAAAGCTCTTGGACAGCAGCCCCTCTCAGGCGTACCTCTCCTGCCAGCTACAGGGTGTGGGCTTGTTAACTAATCACTTAGGTGAAAAAAAATGAAATGGTTATAATGAATTTATGACAAGCACTAAATGCAAAGACTGACAGAAAACAGACTGCTTGGTGGTGGAGTTTGGCCATAGGCCAAACCTTCCCTTTTATGAAATGAAGATGGGGGACAGGAAAATGTGGTTGGAAGGTCCCTTAGGAAGCCATCTAACCCACTCTCCAGGCTCAAGGAGGAGCAACTCTGCCAAGGCCATTTGCTGAGGGACCCTGTCAAGGTTTTCCAACGGCAGTCTGATGTCCTTGCTTCTGTCTAATAATGTCTAACAGGTGTCTTTCTTTCTGTGCTTATACTTCTGTGTGCAATGACAAAAAGCATGTTAGCGTTTTGGCAACAGTCTTGTTATGGGTATAAAGACAATTATTGTGTCTTCCAACAGTTGTCTCCTCTAAACAGTTCACTCATCTTTTTTCCCCTATGATCTTGAGATGATAACTCTCAACATGAGACCTTTTCTCAGTCTTACTTTTCTCTGAACTCTGCTCCCAGTCTTTCTATGTGCTATGCCTCAGCCTGGCTCTTCCATTTCAGCTGAGGCTAAGTAGAAAAACTGCTTCATTCCCTTGCAAACTTCACTGTATGTCCCAATATACATTTACCATTTTTGCAGTACAACACTGCTAATGCAGTAAGTCTGCCATGTGCTGTATGCCTTCATTCATATACAAACTAAACACATTGTGCCTACCTGTGGGGACTAGACAATACAGGGTGTTCTCGTGGTATCCCCCTCGGGTGCTGGGTTTTTGTCACTCATAGCTTAAAACAAAGAGCTAACTCCCCATTTCAAGACTCTCAGGTGCTTGGACTCAAATCAGTTGCTGTGCAAATCTTGAATCTTCAGCTGTGCAAGTACCAGCCTAACTTGTGCTAGGCTGGGGTCCTTACCCTTCCTCATATAAAGGCCTCTCTCAGCCTGCATAAAGCATAGAAAAAAGTAAGTAAAAACTAAAAAGATTGTAAGAAGTGACTTTCCAAAGCACAGCAGGTAGGTCTGTCTGCAATTTTGAGAGCATCCACTTGGCAGGTGCAGCTCCGAATAGCCCACTTCAGCCCAGCCAGGCCTTTCCTCAGTGGCATGGGATCAGGCTGCTCTGCAAAGAGGCAGGTCCAGCCCCAGGCTGGCCTCATGGAGCAGCTCTTCCTGCCAGGCACACTCCCGGCAAGATGGATTTTCTCTGCACCCTGCAACAGGGGGAAATGTAGCTTACAGGGTTCCTGTAGTAACAAATAGAAAGTAGACAGACTCAACAGTGAAAAGAAGGATGGAGCAGGAGCCGAACACAAATTATTTTTACCTTAGGACAGCAAAGTAGAAGAATGAGACTGCTGAAGCTCTTGATCAAAAATTAGAGAACTCAGTGCATCTTCGAGCCCTTGCCATCATTGGGCTAGGAAAGGAAGAGCTGTACTTGAATTTGCTGTTTTTTCTCATTCATCATTCTTGAGGAGAGGGTCTGATGACAAATACATACTGGGTACTGGCAGGAACCAAATGTGGAATTCCTCTTTGCCTTCTTGACTTGGATTTCTTGTTGCAATGGAAACTTAATCTAAAGATCACTGTGAAGTGAACCTGTAAGCTCTGTTTGGCTTTAAACCAGGCATGCATAGTGGTATTTTAAGTGCATGTTATAAACTTATCAAACAAAAATCACTTATTTTTTAGGCGGTGATCTGGAACTATTAACAAAGTTGTAATTTTCTTCAATATAAACATTATTGATTTAAATGCTAAAGAGTGCATACATATTTTACAAAATTCCAAAGCTTCTTATAATCTAGATAATACAGTCAGATTTCTTTCCATGTGTTTTACCTGTCTCTTCTGTTAAAACTATTTTAAGCAATACCTAACATGTACCAGAAAACAATTTCAGTGAACACATCCCAGCACTGCTACAGTTCTGAAGAAGGTTTTAAAAATATATATTTTTTTCTCAAGATAACAATTTTGAAAATGATTGCGGGAGGGAAACATATTAGCAATTAAATTAGCGTGTTTTAGCACAACAAGCAATAAACTGCTTAACACTGAGCTCCTGTGAATTAAAAGCCAGAACAGCATTGGACAAAAGTCAAGGTTATGCTGACACATTTATTTCTCAGTAAATGAAGACTGTTTAGTTTTAATGCATTTGTGGTTAGCAATAGTTTCAAAAGATCAATGTAAATTCATTTTGAACTAGTAAATAATGTCTTAATGAGACTTCTGACAGCATGCTTTCACACCTTATGGTTCCTTACCTTTAAAAATGCCCAAAGGTGAACCTATTTTTCCTGGCATTTTACAATAAACAAATAACATCATGCAGTATTTTATGACTTCTGTCTGAAGTGTATTTGGGGGAACTGCAGTTTGGTTTTAACAACTACAGAACTGCGGTCGTTCAGTCCACAGTGTGTTACTGTTCTTCTCCGACAAGGGCTTAACTCCGACTCAGGGTAAAAAAGCAGTTAAATGATCCTTTTTTTTTTACCTCTGTCACATGAAGTAGCTTATATGAAATGAAGTGCAGGATTTTACCATAAATCTCTGATGGTATCATGATGTAAAACATCACATGAAGTAGCTTATGTGAAACGAAGTGCAGGATTTTACTATAAACCTCTGATGATATCACAGTGTAAACTATTTGCTACGCAGAAACTTGCTGTTGTTTATAAAAGCACTTTCCCATTTTCTAACTAGAAGCCCAACTCGGTTGCCATGTAGGTCTGTCTGAGTCCTTCTACTGGTATTTAATAGGTGTTGAACCAGACGCACAGTGAATCCACCATGGTAGGCATAAGGATTTCACAACACTAGTCTGAGATGGCATCATTACTCACAGGTGTAAGGCCACAAGCATGCGGTGCAGGTTGTCCTGAAAGAGTTGTCAGACCGGTCTTTCTAATACAGTGTTGATGGACATGCAGAATTTGAGTCCTGCAGGTCAGACACACATTTTTCAAAAGTGCAGGTTAATCTGTTTGTGAAGCTACATGATAGAGGTTGCAACCCAGCAGCCCTCCCAGTGGTACCAGTGACTTCCACAAGGCTGTTCACGTAACTGACAATATTCATCTGCTTTCTGTCTCAGGGCACTATTGAGCCAACACTACAGGTCTGAATGAAATATAAATCTTGCATAAATTCTAAGAAAGTTCTAAAAATAACTACTAAGTTTTCATGTAATAGATTTTCAAAGTCTGACACCTTGCAACTTGCTAAGTCTATAAGGGAGTACTCTGGCAGTCAGACATATAGAAATATTCCCCTTACTAATGATATCCAGCTTCCTTCTTCTAGCTCTAATAAACTGGCAAGAATAATAAACTGGATCTTAAAACTGTAATGTCCTTGTGACTGCTATCCATCCCTGACCTCTAAGTAATGTAATTCAGAGGAAGGGATTGCTAAATCTTGTCAGGAAATAAGTATTTCTTTGGCTCTTGTCTTCTGGTGAAGCAAGTTGCCGTTTCATCAACAGTTCCTCAGGAAAAGCACACATGTCCTCAAACCTACTTCACTGTTGGTTCCTCTGCTGGTTTCTCCTCCTGGGGAGGCAGGATGCTGGGGTGAAATCAAAATCTTCACAAAGCAACTGCCCTCATTGGGCGACAAATGTACTCTGAGGCCTTTATAAAAAGTTTGTTCTTTCCTGAACAAGGATGGCAGAGTGTTATTACAGATACTTTGATAATATTCTTCATTGCCTTTAATGGATTTGTGATTGAGCCCTTGTCGCTTCAGGTAATCTATCCCATTGAAGGCTGATGTTTATTGGCAGAGTGACCCAAAGTGAGGAAGTGAAGGATCCAAACTCTGCACCTTAAACTGGGAATCTCCTGTGATTACCCATGTTTAATATTTCATTAAAAAAAAAAAAAAAAAAAAAAAAAAAAAAAAAAAAAAAAAAAAAAAAAAAAAAAAAAGGAAAAAAGGAAAAAGCAACCTTCCAAAACTAGAAGGAAATGAATCAACCTAATCAACCTACCAGGGAGAATTAAAACAGAGTCCATAAAACTTTACAAGGAACTTTTCCAAAAGTGTAAAGAGAAGAAAATATTGAAAAGTAATCAAATATAACTTGCACCAGTAATTATACTTAAAGAAAACAATTGTCCTTCTCAAAGAGAAAAAGTCAAACTACCACCAAGGTGTTACAATAATAATAACAACACACAGCAATTCCAGCAGTCTTGCAGGAGATGAAAAGTTAAACAAGGGAAGTGATGTGGAAATGCTGTGTTATTTACCTGGATTCATTTTGTTTGAGAGATTTTCTCTATTTGACCCTTAGCAACCTTTGCATGAAGAGAATTAGGCTGTGTTTAAATTCCTTTCCACAAATCTTTTGTTTGTTTGTTTTGGGTTTTTTTACCAGTGAAAAATTCACAAGTTCCTCAGAAAACCATTTTTGAGAAAGTACACAAATATAACCCTTATGGTCTCAGCAAATCTTTTTTTCATTAACTTAATTTTGCATCCTAGATGAGATTGTTCAAACATGTAATCAAAACTACACAGTGACCTAAGTGTCATACAAACAGTGTAAACCACTAAAAGATATGTTAGGCTATCAACTGTTTTAAATAAGTACATAAAGCAGCCCAAGAAATGGCCACACACCAATGTGCCCAAAATATCTGGCAGTACGCAATAGCAAGCTGTTTTGTTTGAAAATTGGATGAGCTGCTAAAAGGTCCCAATCAGCTTTCATTATTTCCTTTCTGTTGCTTTCAGTGTGACTGACTGCATTCAGTTTGACATCATGATGATGAGATCTGTGTCTTTCCCCAACTTGACGTATCATTGAAGCCCTTGTGCACTCTCTTCTGTTGAGAGGGGTGTAGTCAGGTGCTTCTATACTCAGCTCAACAGGCGGCAGGGCGGGCAGGCACTTTGAGAGGAAAAATTTCCTGTGACAGCAAAAGGGCAGAGGTCTTTGTGGGTGCTCTTTGGGGTGTCTATTGTGTTGTCCACCTTGCCTGCATGCAGAACAAAGCACCTGAATTCGACAGTGATCCAAATGCTACAGAGACAAGTCATACTTTCTGTGGACTACAGTAGGCATTGGACCAGGGTCTTGGTCCCCCTTATTTCTCCAGACCAGCTTTTGGTTTCACTTGGTTCTATATGTTTTACCTGCATCTCTGGAGGCATGCACTTGATCCAAGAGGTCATGTGTTTTTAACAGCTTTATGACACTCCACCTCTAACCTTGACTTGCAGGGATGTAGGATTGTGAACCTGCCCCTGACTGTATAACTGGACCGTAGAGTTAACAAGACACCAGTGAATTTGCTAATGAACTTGCCCAGAAGGTACAGGAAAGGGTCAGTTCTGCACTTTCCTCGAGACAAATTGAACCATAAATTTTACAAGTTTTTGTTGACATTAATTGGGTTACACTTGTGTAAGAAATTCTTCTTTCTTGCTCATTTGTCTTGCGAGTTGTTTGCAGTGCCAAATATTTCTGTCATGCCAGTCACTCAGCCATGTGATTTCCAGACTTAACAATTTCTCTGAGACACCACAGACTCAAACTTCACTGTAGTTTATTGCTCAATAAAAAACAAAAACTTCAGATATTTCACCAGACTGCTGTTCTCAGAGGGTCAAAGTAAAACTTCCATTTAAAAAAAATTTTCTCCCAACCTCCTCCTTTTTTATTAGTCCTTTATTCACATCTCAAAACCACTGGGCCTTGAACAAAAGGCTCTTTTCAGAACAGTCACTTCTGTTCAAGATTAAGTGAAGTGATTTATTACATTTATGTAGTGTTAGGCAGTGATCATTCAGATGTTAAATTAATGGACGTTTCCTCACCAGTTCCTTGCCAGTTCCTGTGGTACTGTTAATGTACCATTTGATCCAGAATACATGAAATAATCTCCCTACTAGCTCTGGAGAAAGAGTTGTCCTTTGTCACTGTTGTTAATCCCCAGTAGGGTGAGTTGCCATACCCAGACATAGGGAGACCTGAAGGAGTTTTGCATTCCGTCTGTCAAAGGCAGAGGTGCTTGTGCTCTGCTGTGCTCTGGGGAAATTCTGACACTCCTAGGACCCACTCCAGTGCAGAGGTACACAAATTGGTAAGAAATCCATGGAAATTTGGGATAGAAAAACTGAAGGTGCAGACTTTGGTCTTGAGTAACCCCCTGCTGCACATTGGCACATCACTGTTCCAGCTAATGCCCCTTGGGATCTGCAGACTCATTCTTCGTGGCATTGGAAAAAGGCTTGCTGCAGGAAAGGAGATGCTGGAGGAGAGAATGGCTACTTCACTCACCAGAGAGGCTGAAACATTTTCAACAAAGAATATCTGCTGGGAGGAATACAGAAAGAACAGTAAATGTAATTTTAGCTGCAGCTCTTGTGAGTGAGATCCTTCATTATGTAGATCCACAAATGGGAAGTTTCTTCAGCTTGTATAAGGACAGCACAATGTGACTTCTTGTGTGCACCAAAAGTATAGGAACCCTTGAAGGAGTGTGCTGCATGTAATTTATTACTACCTATAGGAGAAAAGTAGCATGCAGAGGGGTTACTTTTTGTTTTGTTTTATTTGTCTTGGTATAAGCTTCTTTGTTAAAGCCAAATCCTCCAGTCCAACGTGCCAGACTTGTAAATGTGTTTGCTCTTAACTGGAAAAGCATTGATATTCTGCCATCCTTAAAAAAATGTGGGTTTCCAAATCTCTCTGATTTCTGGGCTTGTCAGGGCAGGGATCCAAGCAGAACAGTTTGGTCTGAGAAGAGATGACTGAGTGGTTTACCGTCATGTAGGATCTCCCTGTATAAGATTGCTGCTCAAAAGGGTATGTTTAACAGTAAGTTGCCACGACACAATGATGTGCCTTGGAGAGATGTCCGGGGTAGTCCTAAACAAGCTGGTTATGGTCCTGGATGGTGTATACTTAGGCTGATGTAGGCTTCTGTTGGGGATGAAGTAGCCTTGGGGAGGCTTATGCTGTACCAGCCCTGGCAGGGTGCAGCACCAGTGTGGTTTCTGCTACCTGAGCCATCTGTGGTACCTCTGAGTGGCACCGGGCTGTGTGATCAGGGCTCTGATCCTGCTGAGCAGCTTGAGGCCTTGCAGTTTTTTTGACCCTTTCATTCATCAGAGCCATTAAATAGAAATTGACTTATAGTCATTACTTCAGTCTCTTCTTATTGAGCAAATTCACTTTTGTTTCATGTGTGTTTGCAAGGCAGCTGAAGCACAGGAGCTGATATCCAGCAATAAGTCACGTGGACAGAAATACACGCTTAAATACTCTGAATTAGGTTGGTTTCCTGACTAGTGAGGCAATGCAGTTGGGTGTGTGCTCAGATTTAAATATGTGGTTAAGTCCTATTCATGCCCATGAAATCTAAGCATGTGCTTAATGTTGAGCAGTTTATTGAATTGTGGCAAAACTGAGCAGCCTTTGTAGAATTAATTAATCTATCTGAGCCACTTTTTATGTATGTGACCCAAAGAGAACTGTACAGCTTCTGTGTGATTTTTAAACGTATCTTTCAGTTAAATCAAGGATCCAGACACAAATGGTAGTACACATTATATGGATTTATGACATTCCCTGGAGGATTCTGGGTCAATAAAGCAGTGAATGGATTACAAAGAGGCCTCTAAAGTGTTTGCTGGAATTTGCAAGGAATGAATGAATTACTGTTTGTTTTATGACTGGAAAACATCTTTCTATGGATGTTGCAGATCAGGCTGACTGACAGACATAACATGCTTTTGCTGTGTTTTGAACAACCGTCTTTATTGTATATAGGCCAGAAGTTGAAAAATACAAGGGAAGTAGAATGTCATAGTATTATACTGTTAAAATAGATTGCAAAATAATATAGGTTCAATGCAAATTATTTTTTATTACTCAGCATGGTTACTTTTTGTGCAGTAACTCACAGGCTTCCGCCAAGACCAGCACTCCATTGTTATGGAGACATGTATGAAATGCAAGAAGCTTGTACCATGTGTAAACCTTATCTAAAAGCCTGGTTTACATAGATTTAATTTGAAAGCCAGCTTGAGTTTTCTAACAACTAGAAGAATTATTGCTGAGCCTTGTGCAAAGCAGGATGTTTCATCTCCAGCTGGCGTATAATTGTTGTGTGTAGATACAACCAAAGACAAGATATAGCAAGCAAAAGTTAAAAATGTGAAAAGCAAAGCTGTGAAAGGTGAGAGGCCAAAGGAAGAAACCTCAGGTCTGCCCAGCTTCCTTGATGCACATATAGACTCCAGAGTGCCTGTCAGTCAGTTTCCCCCTCTGTCCTTGACATGCTGCTCAAGTGAGCAGCAAAGCTCTGGCATTGTTTGCCTAAAAGGCCAATAAGTTTTGTGGACTATTTTGGTTTCAGGATGGGGGAGCTCAAGTAGCAGAAGGGCCAAGATGCCCCCATGCTCCTTGCCAAGCCAGTGGTGAGGAGACTGCTGTCGCTGCCATGTCCCCTTGTTCCCTCTCTTGCCAGAGGCAATGGGGATGATCTTTGCTGCTGCCTGGCTTGACCATCCAGAGTCACCCAATGGTGAAGAGTGGTCAGTGAGGGAGGGATTAGTCCTCTGGAGAGATTTTTTTTCTTTTCGGAGGTATGGCTCATGCCACCAACAACGAAAGAGCATCTAGACTTTGATTCCTGCCTTGTATTCCTTTCCTGGTCCTGGCAGCAAACAGAGACTCCTTGCTGTGATTTGACTGGCTGTTTTTTACTCCACTTTAGATTCTAAATTCCATACCAAATTCATGTAGGAAAGATTCCAGTGGTGCATGGTGTTGCTAAACACAGACAGCAGCATTAGTTACATTGCAGCTGTCAAAAAGTAGCAGTCTGTTGAGCAGCAATCACATTCAGCAACCACAAGATGCATTCAGGGAATTGGTACTGTCAGTCTTTGATATTAGCACTCAATGGCATAACTGTAATAATTAATACATAATGATAATGCAAGGGCTAATGAAATTAGTAATGCAATTGCTATTAATACTTCGCGAACCTACCTAATCACTTGCACAGCACCCACTGTGTTGTATTGGGGGGCTTTAAGGCACGTGTCTTCCCATTCTACAGGGAGACATAACTTTTGTCGACTTCGAAGAATTAAGGATAGGATTGTCAGAGGAGGGAAAAAGGTAGCTGAGAATAACAACAATAACAAATACAAGGAAAGAGTTAGAGGATCTGTGTTTCTGAATTTATCAACATTATTATCAGCAATGCCAGAAAATGCATGTTCTAGGTCACTTAACTGAATGGAAAACATCCAACAAGACAGCCAAATTAAATGAAAATAGAGGCTCTCTACCTTGAGTTCAAATAAAGCACAGACATTAGGCGGCAATGGAAAGTCCATTAAATTTTAATTTGCTAGTCATTAAAGCATGCCATTCATTTGTAATATTACATGGCAAGGAAGCCCAAGTACAGAAGTGTATGGCTTACTGTTCTTAATGGTCTTCTTATAAATTTCTGTCTGTGATTATGATCAGTTCTTTCTTATCGTCCATGAAATTTACGAACCAATTTATTACATCAGCTGAATGGAAATATCAGATAATGCAATACAATAAAAAGTAGATACTGATTTTAAGAAATCAGTGTGTCCTCCATGGTCTCCTGTGAGAAGAGCTAGAAGAGAGCACCTAATTACTTCAGCAACATTAAAAACAACTGCAACATAATGGCGTATGGAACCATTTAATCAAAATGGACACACAACACTCTTGTAATTATATGAAAAGGTCATGGAAATCATCAATTTAGACGAATATGATGTGAAGAATATGACTTAAAACTTCCAGTAAAGCTATCTCCTGGAGATTATTTGAACCACAAAAAAGTGGTTTGTATTTCCAGTTTAATAGCTGAGGGCACAATGCCATACTGTGTGTTTTGGCTTGTGAGATCTCAAAGCAGAACTTTCTTAATTGGAACTGCTCAGATACACAGCATGGAGGTTCATTTCAAGTAACATACCTGCTGCTGGAAAATATAACTGCCTACAATTTAATTATATAGAAGCTATACTCTGGCTTTTTGATTGGTCCTGTGAATTTCTCCACAGAGTTGAAACACCAATTCATCTGTTTTAGCAGAAGCAAAGGAAAAATGAACTGCTTTCAATTTCCTTTTTAGTATGCAGTAATGGATAATTTCCAGAAAAAAAAAAAAAAAAAAAAAAACCAAAAAAAACCCCACAAAAAAACCCCAAAACAAAACACCAAAAAACAACGCCCTAGCCTATACCTGGGGGTAACCTAGTTACACCAGGTAAGATAATCAGTTTTCCTTGCTTCAGCTGAACAATGATTGACCTTGACGTCTTGATATTGGGCAAGACAATGGAGCAGGGAGAAAATCTGCTCCTAGAAAGTGGTATATGCTTTGAATTGTAAAGGAAATACATATTTATGTGACTATCAGGGTAGGGCCAATTAAAAGGTAGACACAGGAGATACTTTTACATGGCACAAAAAGTACGGTGCTCATACCAAAACCTGACATTGCCTGGGCACTGGAGATACTAAAACCCAGTTTTATTATCTGTCCATTCTATTACTGTATTTCTCCATTGAGCTGAGGATCCCATGAGGATGGCCTCATTAATGCAACTGTTTTTCTTCTGGTAGCTGTTTGGAACTAGTGCTGGTTATCTTTGCAAAGGCTTTTCTTGTGCTTCGCTTGGGCACGTGTGCACTTTGTTGATACTAGGAGTCAAGGAAGATGTGATTACTTTATAACCTGATCCTTTTAAGCAGCATCTCCAGCCCACTGGGACCACCAAGGAGAATTTAGAAACCTGGTGGAGAGTGACCAGCCCCTGCTCTGCCCCTCACAGGTATGTTTCAGGCTATCAGCTCCTACCCATACCATAGGAGATGCTGAGCAGGTACTGAGGGATGTCCCTGCTTCTAACCCTACACTTAGTGTGGAGAAAAGGGGCCTCAGTGCCATTTCTGGAGGTCTGTGACACTGCCCCTCAGTACATGAGTGGAAAAAGAAACCCCATGGCCATGCGCATGTTCAGCCCAGAGGCTGGGTGACTTGCTGTGCCGTGTCAGGGAGCTTGGCTTGTGGTGCACAGTCCCCACGCTGGGAACCAGGAGTTAATTCACAGCCAAAATGAGGTGAAATGCCACAAATGTGAGAGAACAGCCCTTTTTGTATATCTGTGTAGAGAGTGTACTTTATCTGTGTCTAGCTATAAAAGAGTTGCTATAAAGCCTCATTATTGCCATGACCCATGTCACTGAAACCAAAACAGCTGAAGGAGCTCGGTGCAATTCTAGCTCAAGAAGGGGCAAGTGTGGTACACAGGTCAGCTCTTCCTTGAGGAGAGAGACAGGATTTGGAACATACTGAGCAGACCAGTTTTGCTGGAAGAAATCACTTTAATAATCTATAATTTTAATTACAAAGTGAAAGGGGTGAGGTTAATTTCAAACATGAAAAGGAGCTGAAAAATCTACAGATGTAGTTTAATTTTTCAAATTAATAACTAAAACATTTTTTGCCCTTTATTATATTGACTTGAATTTGTTATATAGGGTACACAGTCAAATCTGGCTCTGGCTCTGCTAAGAGCTTTGATAAGTGTGAGTACTCTGAGTCAGTTACACCTTTTGAAAGAACAGATTTTAAAAATATGAAATAAATAGGAAGAGAAGATATTTGTCAGTATATCAGATTTCAGTTTTTTTTATTATTAGGCATTTCTTTTTCCAAAGCACATGATGTTAGCAAGTAAATCTGTTTGTCCAGGCATGTAAGAGAGAAGAGAATCAAGCTTCTATTTCTCATTTTAGGAGGCAATTGTCAGTGAATTTATGAAAACTCTGAATTAGATAAAACAAATTCACAGCAGTACAAAGAAAACTTACCCGGGCCATGTAAAACAATGATTTAAAGTGACAATTTGTTATAGAGTAGGTGATTAGGTCATTTCAGAAAATGAGAAAATATAATAATTGTCCAGTTGTCAAATGGCTAAACCTAACATGAAATTACATTCACCCTCATTCTTACTAACAGACCGAAATGAAATGCTTCTAAATCTATAATAAAGCAACTAAATGAACTGCCCTAGCCACCTGTCAGCTTCTTCCCCACTGCATTTTAAAGAGGATAAATCATTGTGTCAGGCTCTTGGGTGCCTTTGAATGGCTCAGAACATTTTCTGTCTCGCAGCCACCTGGGCTCACACTCACACTCGTGCTTAGGTCTGTGCCTATCCAACAGCAACAGGGAGCAATCTAAGTCCCCAAGGGCTACTGGTAGAGTTTGGCTAATGTGTACCCTGTGACTTTTGGGAGCCTGTGTTGCTACCAGACACCTCTGACCATTACAGCTTGCTGGGGCACCAGCTCAGGACCCTCAGATCCACACCAGGCATGATCATGATGGAAGACTGCAAAACCATCACCTGCAATTTTTGCACTGGTGTGTGTTGCCATACTTGAATCATGTGGCTTTTGCCCCGCATGGAGCTCAGTGAGCCAAATTCATGCTGTGCCTCATCCCCACAGGGGTCATAGCCTGCAGGAAGGAAAGGCATGGCCAGATGTCATGAAATGGGAGAAGGAGCTGTGGACAGAGCAGGAAGTGTGTGCCTGTCCTTGGTTTGGGGGGGAAGTGGGACTCCAGGTAGGCTGATGTGCCCAGGCATACTTGCTGCCACTGCTATCGGGTGCCATGGCTGTGGCTGGTGCCCCTAAACCAAGGGACGGGAGAACAGCAGTGCTACCAGGGCTGTGTGTCTCGTGCTACCATCATTCATGCCTGCATGGTGTGAGGTTGCTGAGACATTGCAGCTGAATCTGGGCTCCCTGGCCATGAATCTAGATAAGTCCCCAGCCTCAGCCTGGGGACCTGAGGCCAGCATGGCTGATGGTAGAGGATTCATCTAAGCCTCTCTGGCAGAATATAATAGCATTGTACTCATCATGTATCACATTGCTGCATCAGCTCTACCAAGGTCTCTAGTCTTCCTGCAATAGCTGTAAAAAAAGCCACAGTTACTTTCTGCATGTATGTAACTTTTGCTTTTCCTCTTTCTCTCAGCCCTTATTCCTCTCACCTGGTGCTCTCAGGGCTACCTGCCCTCCAAGACCAAATCTATTGCCATGTTTTGAGACGCCCGATCCCCGGAGAGCCCTTTGGAGAAGAGATCCAGGTGATTCTGTAACATTGCAAAAGGCAAAGAAACACTGTAATGTTGGCTGGACTTGACCAGCCCTGGTGTGCCTGGGAAGGGCAGGGCTCTTACCTGGCCAGGGTAGGCAGAGGCATTTCTGGATGTGGTACAGCATCCTCAGCCCCATCCCAGAGGTGTGCTAGGAGGAGGGTGCATGAGCTCTGTGCACTGTGCTGTGTTTGCTGCCATAACACACTGCGCTGCCAGCGGGCAGGGACAGGAGCAGAGGTGTTGATATGGCTGTTAAGGAAACAATCTCTTGCTGCTGTGGCTTTATCTGCCATGTTTATCATATGAGGCTGTCTGTTTGAGAGGCTCCTGCTGCCTGTTTCCTGCAGCTGTGCAAGTTGTCAAGCACCACAGGTCAGCTATCTCCCAGATTTGGTCCTTGGTCCCTCAACACTGTTAAGGAGATGTGATGGAGTGGTGTGCCCGTGTTATTGCTGTGTACTTGTGCTATTTCCCCAGCCCCTGCACCTGGATACAAGTATGGAGAAGGCAGATGCCCAGAGGAGAGCTCCTCTTCCCATCCACTCCCTGCATCTCCCAGCCACCAGCACTCCTCTAGGAGCATGGGGTCCTGGGGTCCTTCTCGCTGCCAGGTAGATCCCAGCCCTGGAGTTTTAGGTTGCAGGTTGCCAAAGCACAGCTTCTTCACCAGATCCAAACATCTGGTGCAGCTTGTTACAGTACCCTCCAGTGTGCCAAGCCATGCTGGCATGCCTCTTGGAATTCTGTGCCTCTCTGAATCAGATTTCAGTTTCTGAAATTTGCCTTGGCATGGCTGTTCACTGTTGGTCTCAGCTGCAGGTCTCCAGACCACCTTGGGACAAGCTGTCACCAGCAACTTCTCCTATCTTCTGCTTCTTGTCCCCCAGCCTACTCCCCTAAAATGGCCATGTGGGATCTCTCTGTGTCCCCATGCAGCTCTCTGGTGTGCTTCAATCACCTCTCTGTGTATTTTTCTGTCTTCTATTGCTAGAAGGATGGATTTGGCTGACACAGGTAAAATGGCTGTTTGCAGCCCCTGGGAGGGGTAGTTAGGTAACAAGACTACGAGGGCGTGTGCTGTTCCCTCGTGTGTGAGGTAAGGGTATGGGGGATACAGAGCCTGCTGAGACAGTGCCAGAGTCATGCACAGGACAGAGCAAGTCAGTCCTGTCAATCTGGTCCCGACCACCTATACAAAATAGCTTCTGGAAACAGCTGTAACCATGCTCAAGTGTTATTTCTAGGACCTAGTGGGGTAGTTCTAGCACATATCCCAGGGGTATAGTAACACCCGTGAAGTGCAAAAAGTAGAAGGCCACTGCTCTAGCTGGAGATGTGGCCCTAACCCTATTTAGCAACATAAACATATACTCAGGCTGTATATATACTAGCAAACCAGACAGACCCAGGGCACAGGTTCGAGTGCTAGCCTGTGATTTGTTTCTATTTATTGACTACTATCAAACTCTGTGATAAGGTTTGGGCCAACTAGTACTTTGCCAGAGCAAGATTTGGAGATGGTACATGTTAGAGTCTCTTCCCCGTCGAAATGTAACTACTCCTGTTGGGTGGAAAGACCATGGGGGAGGAAGAGAGTTAACTGTATGGATGTAGCATATGGTTTCGCCTAGCCTCTGGGCCAGAGAGCAGCCCCTGTTTCTGTTTTATTTATTAGTATGAACGTAGCCAGACAGCATCAGCCTCTTTCTTTGAATGTACTTAACAAAGAATTAGTTGTTAATTTGCTTGCATGACTGAAAGCAATTGTCCTCCTCAAACAAAAAAACAAACAAAAAAATCTTAAGTTAGAAGAACATTATTAAGGTTGTGAAGTCAAGGCCTCAGAAATTAGCCATTGCTTGAGATTAGGATACTTATGCAACCTTTATTTGTAGTTTTTCTGTGCTTGTCTTATGAGAGTCTTCAGTAACTGCCTGCATGCTATTTTTTCCACTGAGCTTCTGTTTCCTTCAGTGCACAGGATGGGCTACACACAAATGATGATGTTTAGTTCTGTCTTCTGACTAATATGTGATTCCAGGCTTTACTCGTTGCACACTGTTCACAATCTGAAGATATGGCTATCAGTTTCGTGACTGACTTTCCTGTGGTAGACACCAGTAGCCTGTGCGTGGACTCCACAAACAAGAGTGATTTTTAATTCCTAGTGCCTTGCTGAAGGAGAGGGTATAATACCTTTGTTTTACAGTTGCAGAATATCTTGTAGTTTGGATGTTGCATTTCTAAGAGCCTGAGAATTTAATTTTTCAGTCTAGTTAACACTAACACCAACATCCAAGAACAGATGTTATTTGCCTTTGATTGAAGTTGTGAGTTTCAACATTTTGGCAAGTCAGACCATAAGGCCTTAGGTTTGGTATGCAGAAAATGAGGAATGCATGACTTGTGATAAATCCTCAGAACTGACATCATGCAGGCACACTGTGGCAGAGGCAAGAGCAGAATTCAGCTTCCCCAAGGCAGCAGTCAAGCTTTTCTGTTCCTCTGGTCCCCTGACTCATTGGTTTCATACTTTTCAACCTCTACAGCAAATAAAGCAGATGTACTTCAGACATTGTGCTGCTTTACTATGCTGTCTTGATTCATGGAGCTGGTGTCCTCTGTTCATTCAGCAAAGCACAGTTGCTATGGAGAAGATCTCAGAATGAACATGACAGGTCTGTCTGGACCCTAACCTAAACCCAAACTTAGGTCTTAGGTTAGCTGGATAGGGAGCCATCCTCCCCACCTATTGGTATTGAGCAACCTGGACTTCTAATGCAATTTCAAACCCAGTATCTCTTGCTCAGACCTAGATATCTCTTATATAATCAAAGATAAATAGTCTTAAATACAGCAGCCCCTAGTTTCAGAATGCTTGAATTTGCAATATTAATGTTATTTCCAGAGGAAGAGAAAATAAAAATGGGTAATTCCTAGTCTTTGGGGGTGGAGTCAGGGAGAAGGAAGATATCAATGGACTGGGAACTTACTACTACCTCTGTGGTTTGAGAGGAGAACTGACATCATCTACATGGACTTGTGCAAAGCACTTGACAGTGTCCCGCATGACATGCTTGTCTCTAAATTGGAGAGACATGGATCTGATGGATGAACCACTTGGTGTATAAGAAATTAGATGGATGGTCACACTCAAAGATGGCTTGGTGTCCAAGTGGAGAGCAGTGATGAGTGGTGTTCCACAGGGGCTGGTATTAGGACTGGTGCTGTTTAACATCTTTGTTGGCAACATGGACAGTGGGATTGAGTGCATCCTCAGCAAGTTTGCCAATTACACCAAGCTGTGTGGTGCAGTTGACTGGAGGGAAAGGATGCCATCTGGAAGGACTTTGACAGGCTTGAGAGGTGGGCCTATGCAAACCTCATGAAGCTCAATAGGTCCTGCACATGGGTTGGGGAAATCCCAAACACAAATAGGGGCTGGGTGGAGAATGGATTGAGGGCAACCCTGAGAAGAAGGACTTGGGGTTGCTGGTTGACAAGAAACTCTGTGACACATAAATGTGTGCCTGCAGCCCAGAAAGCTAATCATATCTTGGGCTGCATCAAAAGAATCATGACCAGCAGGTTGAGGGAGGTGATTCTCCCCCTCTGCTCTCATGAGACTCCACCTGCAGTGCTGAGTCCAGCTCTGGGGCACCCAGCATAAGGACATGGACCTGTTGGGGCAAATTCAGAGGAGGGCCACGAAGATGATCAGGGGGCTGGAGAGCTTCTCCTGTGAGGACAGGCTGAGAGTTGGGGTTGTTGAGCCTGGAGAAGAGAAGAATCCAGGCAGACTTTATTGCAATCTTATAGTTGCTTAAAGGGGGCCTGCAAGAAAGCTGGAGAGGGATTTTCTACAAAGGAATGTAGTGATAGGAAGAGGAATAACGGTTTTAAACTGAAAGAGGGTAGATTTAGATACGAGGGAAAAATTCTTTACTGTGAGGGTTGCTAGACACTGGTACAGGTTGCCCAGAGAAGCTGTGGCTGCCCCCTCCCTGGCAGGGTTCAGGGCCAGGTTGGACGGGGCTTTGAGCAACCTGGTCCGGTGGAAGGTGTCCCTGCCCATGGCAGGGGGGTTGGAAATAGGTGATCTTTAAGGTCCCTTCCGACCCAAACCATTCTATGATTCTATGATTGTCTGCAACAGATTCAGAGAGTTCCTCTGCTGGGTCTAATGTGGTGGCTGTTGCCAACATGAGGTAAGAAGCCCTGGCAGGACCAGAAGCTGGGAAAGACAAGAAGAAACATTCTTCACGGAGACATAGATGTTTATGAACAGGAGGGAAGTGGCCGAGGCTCTTTCAGACCTTTGAGTGAAGTGGGATCTAATCAGTTCTTAACATGCTCCCCCCCAACCACCTCTCCTGCCCTGTTCCCTCCACCCTAGGATTTTCAAAGCTGCTGTTTATCTGCCCCAGATAACATCAAAGCTAGTATAGTTACTTGTGGGAACACAACTGGGAAAACCTGGGGCCTTTTGAAATACTGTCCTCTGAATACAAAGAACAAGCACAGGGAGGTCCAAGGAGTCACTTCTCCCTCCAGTCCTTGGTAAATATTTTTCACTAGTTCTAAAAATAAAAATGCTTTAGACAGCTACCTAAGTAATCCAGACTCAACAAATACCTTTATTATATGAAAATAAAGAAAACTTCCTGCATGTGGTTTGCTTTCAGCTACCATTATCTGTTTAATAGACACTGAGCTAAGCAAGAAAAGCATAATAAAAAAAAGCAGATTTATGTTAGATTTCTTGCATAATACAAGGAAGTATTTTGTTTTCTCCACTGACCTTAGAAGTCCCTATGCTCTATTAATTGCTCGTTTGTTGTATGCATTCACTGAGGGGGGAAGCACATAATTGAAAATAAGTTTTCTGTGTTACATATTTGCCACATAAGAAAGGAAAACAGTGCTTCAGATTTAAACCATGTAGTTAGTACAGGCTGACTGACTAGTCTAGCTCTCCCACAATTAGGCATTAGATGTCCTTGATATCTCATTTGCAGGTCAAATCAGACTCCACAAGGTCAGCTGCTGCTCCTGAATGCTGCCTGCCCCACTCTGACTCTGCCTGGTGGCAACTGCTCACCACTGGAATTTGTTTCTGAGCATTACAGAGCTCTTGGACTGTCTGCCCTAAAGCAACTGTGGCCAGACAAAGGCAATCTCTTTTCACATAGAGCAGAATCCCAAGCCCTGTGAACTTAGCTCCCTCTGTTTGGCGTTACTGATCCGTTAGTCTAAATATGGTACATGGCAGTTTGATGGAAATCATTTCCAGTAAGAGAGGATGTTTCCTCAGCAGTTTTCAAGCTGGCTCTGACTCAGGCATTCTCATGGGAGCCCATTTAACTGGTCATTAGGGAGACAGCAAAAAGGCATTGAGGAATTTCGTAACAAAGATGTGCATCCTGTATGAAAGACCTCCTGAGAATCCTCCTGGCCATTGGCTCTGTGCATGCTTGAGAGATTTTATTAATGCTGCTGAAAAAGTATTGCTGAAACTAATCTATTATTTGTGCATAATTTTAAAGATGCTGTATTGTACTTGTTCCAGCAATGTGATGAACCACTGTGCTTGTAAAACGCTGTGCTCAAACAAACCATAATTAAATGTTTAAAGTCGATTAACACCCTATATTGCCACACACTAATCGATGGTGGAATGGTTACTAAATGAATAATGGGGAGAAATATCCAGAATTTGCTAAGCAAAGTCTTCTCAGAAGCTAGGACCAGAGTAAATATGTCAAGCAAAGAATCTATGTAAGAAAGTAAAGGTTGTGAATCACCTTCATGAAAGACATAAGAGACAAAATAATATGTCTTCATAACACACGGTTTCTGATTTATGCCTTTGTGTGCATACATGTTTCAGGCCAGATCTTTTCCATGTTAGCAGTGATGGAAAGTTAAGAAGGTTTTCATCCTGTAAAGAAGTCCCTGAATACACAACTTTCTTTGGGTGTCATGGCTGGACCCACTGACTTTACTCAGATTACTAACTCATTTAAAACTGAGTCACATTTTAAGAGTTTCATTGGACTGAATCCAGTAGCTAGCAGAAGAGTGGGTGTCACAGGGGGCCAGAGTTTTGGCTTGCATTTCAAGCCATCCAGACTGGCTGCTCCTGACCCCAAAACAACATGGTGTGGAGGTGGCAAGCTAAGAATGCCAAGATACTTCTGTGGGATTGGGATGCCCAAAGCCAATTGTCCTCACCACAAGTCTCAGGTAGTCCAGAGAGATGAGGACCTGTTGGATGAGCAACCCAGCAGGGGATCTTCTCATCCAGGCCCTGACCCTTATGCAGAGAAAATGTAAAAGACCTCCCTTACTGACCCCTCTTTGTAAGGTTCAGGCTTTAGGCAGGAGTTTTCTTCATTTGGAGACACATTGATTCTTATCTTTAATAGTAAGACTGTTTGTTGAATGTTCACTGCCAAGCCAGACTGAATCACAACCATTTTCTTTTTGCCCAAATAAACAAAAGATATCATGAGTGAAATCATATTGCCTAAGTACTGAATCAAATACCTATGGGATTGCAAATTTGGTTCCTGGACATGGTGGCCTGGTGTTACATGCAGGAGTAGTGGACACTGGGGGAAAAAGCCCTAGAAAAGGAGCAGAAAGGCACAGGGAAAAAAACATACACAGGACAGAAGGAGAAGGAAGTTTGGATAGATGTGCAATAAATTTTGTAAAAAAAGTTGTACTGTTCAGGTGCTCTGCACTGAAAAATGGGACATACCACAGCTAATCAGCTCCTTAGCCTTGCTAGTCAAGAGTCTCAGAGAGAGGGAGGCATTGGTCTTGCAGGTGAAATTCCAGAAAAATTTACATCAGGCAAATATGACAGAGTTTTCTCCACTCTCAGAACTTCCTTTCTCTGGATAGCTGGATGTTCCCTATGGGTGAGTACTCCAATACCTCCTCTCCCTGATGATGCTCTCTGTAGCTAGTGCTATTATAACTCTGCATGCTCTTGTTATTCATCTGAACCTGTCTGATGTCCTTCTCCTTCATAATAAGCTCTTGACCTCAATAATTTCTCATGGTGAGAAGATCCTTACCATAACAACATGCATGAAAAAAAGATTTTTTTTAAGCTGATCTAGCTGGCTAAAACTCTATTTTAAGCTATTAAGTCTAGTCCAGCCTTAACGATACATAGCTTTTTAGGCAGTCTTAGCTGGTGTACCATAGCCAAGGTATCCCTGCAGCTGAATTTAATATGTAAAGATTTAGCAAAACAAACTTGTTGGTACTTGATTTGAAAAAAAATCCTGCAATGAGAGACACGAATTACACATAATTATTGACCCTGCAGTGTAAATACTGATGATAGGAAGCTTTTAAAATGTACATCATTAAACCACTAGAGTGTTTATAGATATAGAGACATCAGAGGTTTAGCAATTAAATGGGTATTTATGAAGTCTTCTAAATAGATATTATTAATCCAAAAATTTTCAGTTTTAAGATAATTTGAAAAAACACTTTTCAGGTTCAGGACACTAAATTGTCTACGAGCTGTTATAATCTTTAATTTAAAACTATATAAATATCCCACACATAACATTTTAGGGCCTGTTCCAAAGAACTTAAGTGAATGTAAAGTCTTTCCACTGACTTCAATCAGCTTTGAAAAGACAATCTACTGCCGGCATTACCCGCTCACCATTAACTGCTCTGGCATATCCACGCTACTCTTCTGACCCTTGCAGAGGAAAGGGATGAGGAGTGTGATGCCAAGAAAGATTGTGTATTTTATTTAACAGTGTTATTCTGATGTCACTCAGCTCCTTTCTCGTTCAGTTTTTGCCGTTGGTCACTGATGATGTGTTGTGTGAGTGATGGAGAAAAGACAGTTGTTTTCAAGTATTCAGTTGGAGCTGGATCTAGGCAGAAATGGACCTGGTCTGTATAGTGCATGCTCTGGGTCCTGGGGTAGGAGAGGTTGTGGCCCAGTATTGCAGCAAGACCAAGTCTTAGGAAGGCCTGCAGAGGAATTGATGAGATACAGATCCAGTGGTGGTCTAGACCATAGGAAAACAAAAACTCAGGGGAGATAGTCTGGGTTATGCTGGCATGTAGGAAGAGTATATGGGACCAAGGTGAAGAGAAAGGCATAGCACAATGTTAATATCTTCCTGAAACCATAGAATCACAGAATGGCTTGGTTTAGAAGGGACCTTAAAGATCACCTAGTTCCACCCACCCTGCCATGGTCAGGGACACCTTCCACCAGACCAGGTTGCTCCAAGCCCCGTCCAACCTGGCCTTGAACACTGCCAGGGAGGGGGCAGCCACAGGTTCTCTGGGCAACCTGTGCCAGTGTCTCACTTCCCTCACAGTAAAGAATTTCTTCCTTGTATCTTATCTAAATCTTTCAGTTTAAAACCATTACTCCTCATCCTATCGCTACACGTCTTTGTAGAAAATTCCTCTCCAGCTTTCTTGCAGGCCCCCTTTAAGCAACTGTAAGATTGCAATAAAATCTGCCTGGATCCTTCTCTTCTCCAGGCTCAACAACCCCAACTGTTTCAGCCTGTCCTCATAGGAGAGGTTCTCTAGCCCCCTGATCATCTTCGTGGCCCTCCTCCGGATTTTTGTCTTAAACCTGATAATACATCGAGAGTGTAAGACCAAACACGCCAATGCTGTCCCCAGTGGGCATTTCATCTGTAACCATAGGGAGTAACATGACTTCCAAAATCCACCTTGCAGAAGAAAAATATTGTGCAGTCCGCTATACTAAGTGGTCACCAAGGGCAGAGTTACGAGATTGGATCTTAGAGATGGGTTTAGACTGAGATGGAAAGTGACAGGCTGGAATTCAGATTAATTAAATGTCACTGCTTACAAGTTCCCTTCCTTACCCCTCACCTCTCATGTTTGTACTGCCACAGCTACTTAGACACATAAGGCAGGTCAGGAGGAGATGGAGATGAACATATGTACAGAAACATCGGGGATGCTGATCACATGAACTGTGGAAAATAACTGGTTTGAACTAAAATAAGAGATGATGTTCTGTTTGGGTTCAGGATTCGGGTAACCTTTTCTGAAACCATAGTGTTTAAGTAACCTTTCTCCTTTCCCTTTCTGCCTCACTCCCTCACCTTCTGTCTCTGAGTTTCCATGCAGTAGTACAGCCTGATGAAGACTATCAAGTCTGATTTTCAGTCAGGTAAATTCAGTTGAAAATCAGAAGAGTACTGCTTACACCAGCCACTAGGCCTTTGTGGGACTTTCCAGGCCACCAGAAACTCACTGGCTTCCCTTTTGCTGATATGCAAGAAAACAGCCTAGACAAAAAATCTAACTACTTATTTAGCTCCAAATGGATGGCAGGACCTGACTTTTGATGAGCTTCTGTCACTTCTGGTAGGGTCTGAGTGGCCCTGGGTGCTAGGTCTCAACTCAACTGTCTCTGGTGCCCAAGAAGGATGCTTAGTGCTCAGGATAAAGGGAAAGAGGAGAGAAAAGCCTTGAAATAGTTGTGATCTTTGGCTCCAAGCCAAGGAAGCTTGGCTATCTTTGGATAAGTTTGAATAAATTATCCAAGTTATTGTAGAGATTATTACTCTCTCTGGGTCTTCTCTGGGGAAGGTGATGATGGGAGAGCACAGGAAAGGAAGCTGCTTAAGTCTGATAGAGTGGAGGCTTGCACTCAATGCTAGGCCAGCCTAACAAAATTGTCCCATGAGAAGTGTGTGCAGTGGAAGCACCCAGCAGTTTGTTTTTGTTGACTCTGCATCTGTGGTCTTCAAATATGGCACTAGATATTGCCAGACTACAGAAGAAGGGAGCTGAAGGTTTCTGGAGCCTTCTGCCAGATTTTTGCCCTGTTGCCATTGAGAGACTCTTTGGTGACAGGGTCAGAATGGCTCTGAAGGGTCAGAGAAAGGGGCAGAGCTCAACCTGGCACCTCTTGCAAGATACTCTCAACCATATTGGGTTGGAAAAGCCCTATACCCCTATATATTGCTATGCAAAACTTCTGTACAGAACCTAGAAAATCAGTGCCCTGAAATGTGAGCTGCCTCTGTCATCTCACTGAGGACCAAACCTGGTATGTTAAATGCCCCAAATGCCAGTGCTTCTCCTGCTCATGTGGGGAAAAGAGCAGCGCAGCTGCTGAGTGGTCTCTGAATTTCCCCTCAGTTCCGGGAGGGGGAGGCATGCGAGAGGGGATGCTAGGCGCCTGCTCCACATCCCTGGAGAGGGGACAGCTGGGGTAGCTGTGGGGCTGAGGAACGGGCTGCCCTCTGCTAGACGTGAGCGCAGACCTCTGTGTGCAGCTTCTCATCAGGGTGAGTCACAGGAGCAGGACTCGCTGTGTGGGCATAGCTTCATCAGTGTATCATTGCTCCCCCCGCTCCATCCCTGGGTGGGTTCTGCATGGAGAGCCCAGACGGAGGAATTTCTTTCTTTACACAGTGGGTGTTAATCAACATTTTGGGAAATGCAATTACAGGTTCACAAGCTGTGGAAACCTTTGGGTTTCCCACACTTGGTCAGTATGGTCGTCGTCCATGGCTCAGCTCTTTCATTAGCTGCCAGGGACACTTAACCTCTCACAGTGTCTGCATGAGACTGGGAATGTTTTCTGAATGACTAAGGTGCCAGCCCTGGAGTCATACATGTATGTTTTGCAACAGCTAGAGCTAGGATTTTCCTAAGAGAATTAGGAACGCAGTTTTCTGGGAGCCAAACTCTATTAGGATTTTTTGAAAATCCCTGCCTTTTTGTTACTAGCTTTCCAGCTGAGCATGTTAGACTCCTGGCACCGCTGCCGTACTCTGCTACATTACTCAGCTTTTGTGCTGCCAGACTGAAATGTCAATGCAAGTAACTGTCAGCCTCCCAGGAGGCGAAATGTAGAGCACCATTCCCCCCTCCCTAGGTAAGAGGTTTCAGGATACAGCTCGGTCAGTTACGAGAAAGGTTATATGATATGTTGCCTGAGGTAGTGAGGGGCTGGACTTGCCAATACACAATGCCCTTCCCAGTCCTGAGTTCCCAAGAACACTCCGAACACTGTGGAAAATTAAGGTTTTCCCATTATGTGCACTTTCCTGAGTTGTTCTGCTAAATTATATTCCTGTTGCCATTTTTCTGCATTCCTATATGACTATGTCCTCACTGTCCAGTGAAAACCTTCATTATCAAAAGCCATAACTCACCTACCATCTCTCAGAGGTCACCACTTATTGGACATTTATATCCCGACCTTAAGACCTTGCCTATACAGAAAGGCTGTACTGCTCTAGCCTTATTGGTATAATTAGAGTAAACCAATTTCTACCTTTCCCCCACTCCTTCTTGGTGTGGATGCAATCACACAGCTATAAAGATGTTTATACAGATCTGCATTATTCTTACAGAGAAAGCAGAGTGTGTTTTACCACAACAAGGCATTTTTATTTCAGTATAACAGCATCCCCACCAAGCCTTATGCTGATCTAATTAGGGTTAATTTTGTACAGAAGTGGATGCCAGAATGAGCACGCTGAAACATGGGTATGTGGGGGCAGATGCATACACAGGGCTACTGTTTATGCATTACCTATGTTCTGATGTGGCACTCCCACCCATGGTGGCACAGACCTAGCACTGTGCGAGAAGGAGGTCATATCGCCAACTGAAATAATTGTATGCATACAAAAACTGTGTTTAGACAAGGCGTATAGAGAAACACAACTTATTTTCTATCATTTCTTACCCTTCAAAGGCTGGACTGTCCTGCTGTGAGGCAACCCTGACAAGAACAAGAAGCATAACGTCCACGAGATGATATGTAAGGTTTGGTCTAAGAGATGAAATACTGAAATTATTCACCATTTGAATAGACACTTCAAGAGAACAAGATCCTGTGAATTAATGCTTCATGGTCTGAAGTGCTTTTAGTGTTTCAATTCATTTTGAAGTATTTGAGAGAAAATGGCCCCTGTGTCTGGAAAGAAACCTCACATTGACCTCACCCAAGAAATCTGGATGCCTTCTTCATCTTTTAAAGGAGCAAGTAACGATGAATCTAAATGAAGTGGCCAGGAAAACTTCAAGCCAAGTCAGTTACAACACATCTGGAAGCACAAGCCAACTAGGCCTGCCCTGGGGGTTTAATACAGTGTGCTAGACAATGCCGGTATCTGAAAGTCTGTAGTGCTTTCTAGTCCATGAAAAAAACACAATTAACTGAAAACAAGGTAAATAATAAACATGTTACGTAATATATTTTTAACATGTAGTATTCATGCCATTTCTCCAGGGCACCTCAATTCCAGGATGAGATGAGGCTTTATTCAAACCTTGCTGATATTAAAGCATTTTTGAGGGAACAAGGATGTTTAGCAGAGCTTCAGTAGTTGGAAACTCCTTGGCCATGCACAGACATACCCTGCCTTACTCGGATGCTGATCCTGAGGCCTGAACCAGCTGCCCCTACAAATTCAAGCAGCCATAGGCCTGCTCTGCCAGTTTATTTATCAGCTGGGAAAGTCCCATGTGGCCCACTACATATAGGCTGTCAAGGCCTAGCATCATCAGGGTGCTCTGTCTTTGTCTTCACTTTCTTGGTCATGATGTGCTCCTACATGTAGAAGATGGGCTTGAGTAAATTTGGCTTTAGCATTACAGCTGGCTGCTAATGACCGGTCTAAGGAGCTTCAGTTCTACTCTGGTGGCACAAAGGAATTTCAGTGGAGACCAACGGTCTGTTCAATAGTAGTAACTTTTAGAAAGTTTTTAGATTTTCCAATAGAAAGATCAAAACCCAGGCTGTGGTAAGAGTCATAATTTCTTTCCCGTTGTCCTTAAAGGCATTGTGAATGTTCAGTGAGGAAGCATAGCCTGTCTTTGTCAGAGTCCTCAGTTCCTCATGCTCTGCAGTGACGTTGGTCAATGCAATTTTTAGACAAGATAAAGTGAAGTCAACATCCATTTTCCTTCTACAATCTACAGTCAGGAATAAGAATTTGCTTTCTCTTCTCACACACCTTCCCAACCTGTGGACAGCATCCTACTTTCAGTAAAGTCAGTGGTCTTCTGCCATTGCCGTCAGTGGAACCCAACTGACCAACGGGTTTGGAAGTTCTCTTATTTTACAGACAATACATCAGCCCTGAGATAAAACAAGCAGCTGACTTGTGAGGTACTATTCTTTCAGGCACATCATCCCCACATCAGTCAACCTTTACTACTGTAAAAATACTCTGCAAAAGGAACTCTCCAGATAGCCTGTACTCTCACAGAGTCTGCACAGGACCAGAAGTGGGACATCAATGGCAGCAGACATCTATGGCAAGCATTAGGGGAAGTCTAGGGTCAGTGGGACGCTGGGCTGTGCCCCACACATTCATTTCTGTTACCTGCATAAACATAAAATCTGCTCTGTTTCTACATTGTGGGATTTTGCTTTTCGCAGCTAACCTCTTGTTATACAAGTGATACTTGTTATACACACTGCACTGAGCAACACCTAATCATTTTCCTTCACACAGAGAAGTTAATGATTGTTTAATGTGTCTGGAGCAATGATGTCCCGTGTTTGGCTTACAGGTCTCTAAGGCTATCCAGGAAGTTTAACTAATGCAGTACTCAACAGCTGAGCTTTCCATTTAATTAATTTTGACATTCTTTTTGTATTCCCATTTCTTAATTTCCAAGATTTATTTGGCAAATAAACAGCACCTGACTTTACAGATTAAAGCAAAACCCACGTTCATTATTTCACATCAAACATTTTCTAATGGATGAATGAGGAGGGGAAATGTAAGGCCTCTGATAAAGAGAAGAGAGGTCCCATGGCTTTGACCTAATGTAGAAGGATCTTGCCTTATGTAATTGAGGGTTTCTGCACCAAAAAACACTCAGAGCAGCTCACTTCTTCCTGGGTGTCAGAAAAGGCCAAGCAGCTCTCTGTGGTACTCTGTCAAGACAAAAAAGGGAGAGAAACTGATGTTGAAGTAGTGCAGTGGTAGCCCTGTGGTTTCCCATGCAGACCTCAGCTGGAGCACAGAGCTGTTGGTGGTATCAGTCTCTCCCCAGTGTTCCCTCTCAGTCACAAGATACATTAAGCTGATTTAGGGCACTGCTGCTGGCTTACTTTAACTGCAATTTGGACATCATATTCTTTTGCTGTTATTTGTATTTCATCCTAAAGCGTGAAAGCAGGTCTCTGAGGAACCAGAAGGTCTGAGATACCCAATATCTCAGGTGGTCATGTTGATGAATGAAAAAGTCTTACCCAAGTTTCTGTTTTCTGTGTGGGTTTTTTCCTGAAGCTTGGAGCCTTGGTGTTACCTCACCACTTGAAATGCTGGGGTTTCAACCCCAAGCCCCCAATTAAGGTTGACATGTGGGTGATTCCCACAGCCCTTCACAAGGGGGTGGTGAGTTTGCCTTTAAGCTTCCCTCCAGGGTGCGGCCGGCCTTGCAGGGAGAGCCATTGGGTAAATGAGCCCCAGGTGTCCCACATTAAGTAAACAAAGGTCAGGTGTCCCACTTAGGGATAAAAGCTGGGACCACTTGCAGGATGAGGAATGGTCTGTCTGTGAGGTGGATGCACTGTGCAGATGTTCCCTGTTGGGGAAGGACCTCCTGCCTCACCAGGCAGGGAGGGTTCTAGTCAGGTATGGCTTTTGTAAGCATGGCCTGTGTAGAGATTCAGTATGTGGCTTCCTTGGTCTTACTCGGTTGTCTCCCATCTCTTCTATGGGAAATTGCTTTTTGCCATTTATTTCCCCTATTGTTGGCCGTGTGGTGTCATTGTTGGGGTCAGTGGGATTAATGTCAGTTATGTATAATCTGACTTGCTTGTACCCCCAGTGCTCACCCATGTACTGACCCTTTTGTATCAAATACAATTTGGTTATTGGTTCATCTTTATGCTGGCTGTGTCCTTTATGCTAGACCCAGTAATTGGCAAAACACCATTCCAGCTGGACTTGTTTCAGCCAGGGGTAGCTATGGGCCCAGGCAAGGTAGGACTTTGGGATGCTTTGATTTTTCTGCGAACAAGTCCATTAGTCAATCAATTGGCAGCATTTGTTATTAACATTTTGAAATTTCACATTGAGTTTCAAAGATAACATAATGCAGAAAAATGCATTTAATGATCAATCTAGAAGGAAGGGAGAACTGCTGTTCATGAGATCAGAGTGGATAATGCAAATGCTTTCAGTGCCTGGGGATGTAGACAAATTAGGAAGAGGCCAGAGGAGAGCTACAAGAACAATAAGAAATTTTAAAACCACGGTCTGTTAGGAAAGATTAAAGGAAGTAGGGGGCTTATTCAAGGGCAAAGGTTGGTAAAGGATATATAAAGTCTTTGAATATTTAAAGGCTGTTATAGGATGGCAATCAATTTTCTTCAAGTCCACATAGGGAAGTACAGAAAGAAATTACTCAATCTGTGGCAACTATACCTTGCTTATTAACAAAAATCTCGTGGTGGTGTTGTTTTTTTTTGTTGTTGGTTTTTTTTGTTTTTTTTTTTTAAAAAAAAAAACCATGTTAATGAAATGATAGGGCAGGTTATCCAGGAAAATCATGGAATTCCTTCCCAGAATGTTTTCAAGACTCAGCTGAATAACCTTCTGCCAGAGATGCCTGGTTACACTTAATCTTACCTCAGTACAGGCATTTGTACTTAAGATGAACTTAAGCTGCATAAATATTGATGAGAAACAAGTGATCATCTCTCCAGTGTATTTTAATAACCTGCTCTGTGCAGTGTAATCCAGGAACGCAACACAGCTGAAAATAGACCCTTGTCTATGGACAATTGAACAAAAAAAACCTGGTCTGATGGAGGGTTTAGGGAATCAGCAGTTTGCTGATACAACCTGCAATAATGTCTTTCTGTGACTCAGGCAGCAACCGAGACCCTTGATGACTGAGTTAGTAAGCAGGGGACAGTGTGCGGACAGGTCCAAAGACATCTCAGGTGTCTGTCCTCAGATTTTTCCCTGTTTGGTGAAACCAGGTGATTTTTTTTTCCTTCTCACTTATAGTCAGGTGAGCCTCCTTCTCTCCAGACTTGCTGTCCTTTGTCAGGCTGTCTGGTTTGAATCCTTGTGAATCATCAAAGCAATGCTCACATCCTCCTTGTTGAATCAGGGGATCTGGAGAGAGTTTAGGGAAAGGATGACATGCATAAGTAGTGATTTAGCAAACATAAGGCAAGATGAAAAGACTGGTCTGTTCAGTGGGCTGGAGAAATAACAAGTTCACAGTGTAAAAGCTGTCCCCAGGGAGCATGTCATGGTATACCATTCTCCATGTCCCCTAGGAGGAGGACCAGGTGAGGAGCAATGCATCCTTTTCTCCACCCTGACTGTTTCTCTGTGGATACTGCCTCTTCCCTCCTCCCACCTGGTTCTCCAGGCCTTGCTGCAGAGAGAAGTCACTCTTTCTCTGAGCTTGCAAGAGCCCATGTTGTTCTGTGTGTCTCCAGTGCTGGCTATGCTTGGCCCAGCATGGAGGCTGAGGGAGCCTTTCCCCATGACCACCAGAGCATGCTAACAAGGGCCTGTGGGAGCTACCAGAGGACATGATACGAGGGAAGCTCACTCCATTTTTTTTGGCAATTAAACATCTTTTCTCTGAATAAAAATGTCCTTGAGAAAGAAAGTAATTTATAGTTAATAGCTGGAAGGTTTTGTGAGAACTTAGTAAGGGCAGAAAGCTCTGGAGTCTTATGGTCTGGGATATAATAGAGAAGGATGGTTTCCATGAATACTCCGGGGTATTATTTTGTGCTGCACATGTGTTGTTTTTTTTTTTTTTCTGAGCCTGGTCTCTTCCTACAATACACAGCATGTGCTGTACAGAAGCAAGACAAGACAAAGCTAACCACGTAGGTCATGACTCTGAGCATGTGGGAAGCCACTCTCTCTCCAAATATAAAAGTTAAGGTAAATATCTGGTGTTGATAAACACATCGTGCATACTTAAGGCCACCACTGTTCCTTGGGTGCCCTTTGTTAGTGTAAATAAGCTTCATCTTGGTTTGTGGCAAACCTCAAATATTTGACTTCAGTCTCAGCACAGTTGAGCAGACAGTATACAGAGTTATTCATCTGTTCCTGTGCATGGTTTTTAACACTGTAACTTATCACATTAAATCATTCTTGACAATGAAACCCCACACTTTTCCAAAGAAAACAATAATAGAGGTTTAGAAGATCCTCCTCTTGCAGAGAGAAGAGGATGTGTGGGGTGAAGGTGCCTGGGGTACCCTGCTGTGGCAAGGATGCAGTCCACTTCTCTGCAAAACCTTGCACAGCGTCCTGAAGCAACTGTGCGTGTTTTGATGACCATCATCTGACTTTTGGGAGTACAGGGAACTGTTGGATTATGTGGGCAACTACACCTTTGAAAAGCTCTGACCGGAGCCAGATGGATCCCAGATTCCCTGGCTCTGAACACCCTAGATTGTGCAAAGCGGGTGGCTATGTTGCTGGAAAAGTACTAAATAGCTCAGCACAGGGGGTTCTTTGTCTACTTCACTTGTAGCTATTAGCATGAAGAAAGCAGAATTTGCACAGCATGGTCTCACCCTGGTCACTCCAGCATTAGAGTGCTGTTTTGGCACCTCTGGCTCAATGTGCCAGCTTCACAGGAATGTGGCTGTGTAAGAGGACAGCGGTACAGAGCTGACTATGTCTGAATGGAAAAGTAATCTAGAAAAATATTTAGTGTGTGTGGCAGCCATATCTGTGCTCCAAGGGACATGAAAGGTTTCATTCCCAAAAAGGCTTTGGGGTTTAGCTGACATTGTACCTGTGTATGCCCCAAATTTATATCATCCAGCTCTTGTCTGCCATCTGAATTTTTGAAGCAAATGAGGTTTGCCAGCATGTTCCTGAGGTGCCGAAGGTGGTATGCACAGCTGAAGGATGTGCATACAGCCACCCTAGTTACAATGGTTCCATCAGGCTTTAGCTTGGAGCCACCCACAACTAGGGCAGCTGTATGCACATCCTTGTAAACAAAGTATGGGGTTCACCGCCGTGCATCACCTTCCCATCAGTATTCACACAAAACCCGGGCACGTGGCAATTACTTCCTACTCAGCAGCCCAGTGAGCAGTACCTTGTATGGACACTTGGGTCTTGGTCTTTCTTCTGCCTGGTTGGGGCCAGGCTTTGTCTCTTGGGTGGTGGGCCAGCATCAGCTGTCAGGTATTTTGGGGTGCAAGCTTCCTCTCTGGAAGCTCTTTCATTTGGCAGAAAATGCTTAAATATGTACTGTGTTTCAGAAAAAGTGAGAGTGACTGTGTACCCTGGTGATTAGGATTTCTAGCAGAATGCCTCAGGTTAAATCTGTGTTCCAGTGAGGGTGGTGACTCAGAGGACACTGCTTTAGAAGGGGCATCAGTTGTCCCAGTAACACAAAACTACACCCTTCAGCTGAACAGAGAGTTGCCAGTTTTGCTGATCCCCTATCACGTATTTAAGTTAATGTTTTTGGCAGTGAGTTCATAACAAAGCTGAACTCTCTTATTCTCTGTGCAAAAATTCTGTTTTCTCCTTGTTTGAAGCCACGTAGACATACCTTTCTGCCAGTCTGGTCTATGCTTCATTTTTAACTCCCTATTTTTCTCTTCCCCATAAGCTTTCAGCTGTCTCTCCCCACTAGCAGTGACCTAGGTGGAATTTGCAAATCCCCGAGGTTTGACCTGTCTGTGGGCTGTGGAGTGGTGGGGCACAGATGGCGGGGGCCATTCCTGTCAGCGCTTGGCCAGAGTGGGATGTTTCCGAGCTCCAGTTTCTTCCCACCCACATGAACGGGACACACAGCACCGGCTGGATTTCCCAGAACGAGCCTGGCCAGGAAAATGCAGAAGCCTTGGCTCCAGCTCTGTATTTTGGCAAAGTCATCTCTCGGGAGTGGGGCTGGTAATGGCAGCATGGTGTGGCAGGGAGGCTGGCTGTAAACCCAAGTGAGCAGCTGGTACCAGGAAAGCATCTGTATTTTTTTAAAGAAAGAAAAAGACAAACAAGCTCCTCTTTCAGCTGTCTGAAGTTAAAATGCCAGGTCTGGCTCCTTCTCAGCTCTCTAAGCCCTTTATTGGGAATTATGTCCTCAGTCCTGACACCTCCCCTTCCCTGTTTCCCCATGGGAGGGATGAACAGCTGCATCTCCTTGGGAAATGTTCTCCTCCCTTCCTTTCTGGCAGGTAGATGCAACTCTTGAATTTTCTGAGGAATCAGTTGCATCAACAATGACAGTCAAATAAGTTACCAAGAATAACAAATTTTGGCCATACTGAATGGTTTGTTGAGGAAACCATGAAGATCACAAACTGCTCAGTATATGACCTGATCACTGGTTATCATGAAGGTGACCCCAAGATTTGCTTTGTGGAATGCAGCAGATGAGCCCTGTCTTGCTGTCACCATTAAACTTGATGGACCTGTGCTGACCTACAGCAGCTTGGAGACTGAGCCAGAGCAGCCCTTAATTTTAAGAAAAAATTTTAGAGCACTGCTGGAGGTACAGAAAGTGCAGGAGTTCCTGGATATGCTGTAACTGTGCTGGTCCTGCCCATCCTGAGGGGTCAAGTTTACTCCTCTGGGATATGCTGAACTACCTATATAACTAACAGCACAGGTCGTCAGCACAGGCATGACTTATCAGAGAAGGCAAAATCCTAAAACTGACAAGGCAGAAAGAAACTTTCAGGTGGTCCCGGAATGGGCATTTTGCCATATTAGCGTTATCCATGGAGTTATGGGCACACCCACATCTGTGTCCCCATGGGGGTCCTAAACTTGTAGGAAAAAATTTTATTAAAAAGTAGGGGAAGGCTGTTTCTAAATTTCAGAAAATTTGAAGAAAACGTAAAAATTCTAATAATAAAACTCAGCCACTATGAGTAAGACCAAAAGTCAGTGTTGTCTCGCCCTTGGCAGTGACTAACAGCAGACACTAAAGAAAACAACAAGCATTCAGTGTTACCATCACAAATGTACCTTCTTCCAGCTTTTAGGGATGTGACTTCTGAAATTTATGAGCCAGAAGTTGTATCTGCATCTTGATGTGAAATACTATTTGATGAAGTTTTTCTCCTCCTAATTTTTGTGATTTGTATTTCTGGTATTCACACCACTGTGGCAGTGAGTTTTGCATCTGAGTAGGGGCAAGATTTAGGTTGCCTCTTTTATAAATTAACCTGATGTATGCAGAGGTGAACACAACCATAAGTTGCAAAGATCATGAGTGAGTCATTCAAATTAGTAATCCATTCCAAAAGGTGCCATTCAGTTTCTCTTGCTGCCCTCCTTTGAGACCTGGTATTAGCACATGGATAACTTGGAGATTTGGAAAAGGTTTAATAAACTAGCCCTGTATTCTTTCTTATTTTTTTCCCCATAGAAATTGCTGATTTAATCACCATTAACTTTTGAACTTTTAAAGAGATGTTGCTTCAAAACTCAGTTTGTAGAGTATTATTGCAATGCTGTAATTAACTTGGCCTTAAGCTGGGAGTGGAGCAAACCATCAAGCTTTCACAACATTTTAGCTCAAAAAAATTGACATCACGAAGACATGTTTTCCTTACTACATCTTCCTGTATCTTGTCTATCCTATCAATCAGATACAAGTATTATGATAAGCCTCTTGTAGACATATCTCATTATGCTTTACACAGTGAATGGAGAAAATCAGAAGGCCCACAAAACACCAGGGCTTTTTTATGGACTATATGATGCTAAAAGATAATTTCGCAAGTGGAAAGAAGCTGGATATTAGATGTGCCATTCTGCCAGACTGTTGTTTGATAAATGCTTTGGTAGTGTCCAGGTACAGTGCTCAGGTTAAAACACCTTTGGAGGTGTCATTGCCTTATAGAAAAAGGCTATACCAGAACTGATGTATGGCTGTATGGACAGAGGTGGCAGGCATTCTGCTTCCATCAGTGGCTGGTAGCATGCTCTGAGGGAAGAGGTGTGAGAAATAGAATCTGTGCAGTACTACTGCCCATGAATACCCTCTCAGTGTAGCTGGCAGGTTATAATTTTCAGAGATGGAAAATATCCTGCACAGTTTATTTCCGTAGTCACTGATGAATCTAGATGCTACTTCTCATGAAACTCATATTTTAAGTTACTCTGAGGACATCTGCACTTCTACTTGTTTATAAACCTCTTTGGGTCACCTGTCTTATTTGGCTGGGAGTTGCTGTGGGTCTAACACATTGACCTGAGGTGCACTCCAGTTGCATGCACTTCATGTCAGGGCTGCATCGGGGAGTTTGTGAGCCTCTATAGCAGCTGCTCATCACTGGTTTGATGGCAGCAGTGGGACCGGCACACAGTACTCCCCTTGAGGAACTGGGCAAAGAGAGTTTAAAAATGCAACCACTAAGATGTATCGAATCTCTGTGGTTAGACCTCAGGTACCCTCCACTTCACCCACTACAGTGAGGCAACACTGCGCCTGTCATCCTGCACATGTAACCACTTCACAGGGCAAGCCTAGCGAGGGAAACCACAGGCTGAATGAAGACAAACTGTCATTTCAGGATTCACACGGGAATATAACTTATCCTCTGTGTTATACAAACTCAGTAATTATGTCTGTCAATGGGTTGATATTTTATGTAGATAATGTTCACATTACTGGCTGACTCAAGCAACTATGGAGAACAGTTCTTCAGTGTGAAATATGTTAATAAATTAAGCTTTCTCTTAAGTTTGATTAGCGATTACTGTGGTGCCAATAGGATACTTTTCTGATAAAGATGGCCATAATTAGGAGATCAGTTAAGCTGGTGCTTTAAGTCCTCCTGTGGCAGTCCTAGAGGTGGCATCACACTGCTGCTGCTATGTTGGTTATACGGACTGTGGTGGTGCAAGCAAACATTTCAGTCTTGGGTTTGCTCTTTGGGGAGAAAAGTTTCCTGAATGACAAACTGAGGAATGAGAATTCCTAGGTTCAGGCATGTAGCTCAGGTCCTCTGAACTCTGGGACTTAAATGGTATTTCACTTTGACACACCTGCCATGAAATATTTAGCAGGACAGGGAAAGGGGCAGAGGAGTAGGACCTACTTGTTGCCTGCTCTGCTAAGAGGGTGTAAATTGGGATGACTGAGAACCACTGGCTCCAGACTGCTGCACCTCTTCACTACAGACTAAGCATATATTTTTATTTTCCCAGGTAGAAAAGAGACTGAGAGAAACAATATGGGGACTGCTTCAAGCTCTTCAACACCCCCGTGCTGTTTTCACAGCAGGGATATGTACTACTGAGGACACTGCGTGAAGGTTAGCAACACATAACAAGGAGATGATGAATCACTAAACATGCTAGTCTATGATCAAGATACCCTTTTCACAGATATGGTAATGCTTTTTATTAAGTGAATATGAAACTGTGCTGCTTCTGCCAAGGGAAGAAAAAGGGTTAGCTTGGACATAACACAAAACTAAGTGCTGGTGAGCCAGCTTACTCCTGAGGATGCTGATGCCCTTTGTGCCTGAGGCAGCAGCCAGACAGAATCCCAGGGCCTTTGGGAGAGGAAATGCAGGCAGCAGGGCTGCTCTGCTGCCCACGATGGTATGCACACCTTGGCAATGGCATGGCTTGCCCCAGTCTGATTTTATCAATGCCTCTAGAAATCCTAAATGGAGTGCATCTCATTTGACCTCATCATGAGATGTTGGGCAACCTATGTCTGAATTTGTTGTCTGGACTGTCTTTACAAAGAGTGGGGACAAAGAGGCCCTGTGGCAAACACTCCACCTCATTCAGATTTATTGTGAGGACGAGATGAGCTGTGTCCTACAAAAGCCTTTTTCTCTCAGGGCTCTAACAGGAGTCTGTGCAAAAAGTGCTGACATGGACATCATCACTGCAGAAATTTCCATTGAACTACTCGTTGAGTTAATGACCTCTAGTGAACATATCTAAGAAAAAAATTCTGGTTCATGAAGAGATGTCAGCTCTTCTCTGTCTAAGGGCTCCTCCATTGAGGCTACCTCTGTGGAGAGTCATTGGCACTTTTAGTTTTTTATGCTTTAGCTAACATAACTGGTCTTAGACATGCATGTTAACTCCCAATCACATTTAACTGAAGTGTTTGTGTCAGATAATATGGGAATTTATCAGGTCTTAATATCCTGTCAACAGTATGGCATAACTTGGTGGACATTGCATCACTATGATGTGTTTCAAGTCTTGCTAATTTATTGAAATGTTTTAAACCTTGTTCCAAAATTGTATTTTGAGTAAAAAAAAAAAATAAAGGGAATTAAGTTAAAGAAATCCCTGTCCTTGGGATTGTGATGCTATTTTAAATGACAAAATCAAAAGCACCAAGTTCAGTAACCTCCACAATTACATATCCTCAACAACATAAAGTTGCTGCACCAGGTGCAGTATGAACTACCCTTGTTTTTCTTACTAACAGATGGATTGTGTCATCTAAGAACTGCCTTGACTCAGTGACACTGAGTCACATCACCTCTGGGAAGCATTGCACTACTGGGCTTCCCAACCCTTTCCAGAAAACTAAAGGAAGCTCGGCAGCTATTCCACATCTTCCCCTGGATACTGCAGAAAGTAAGTGGACTTTGAGCAGCCCAGTTGATAGAGGAATTTACTTACCAAACCAGTCTGAAAAACAGTGATGTCATTCTTTCTATTATATTAAAGCTACTGTGCTACCCACCCACCCCTTCTCATCCTACACTGTGTCATTACAGATTCCCCTATGCTGACAGCAGAGAGACATCTTTCCTTTGGGGTCAGTCTCTCTTAGGAGCCAGAAGTGTCTACCATTGCTGCAGTGCCTTAGCTGTGAGTAGCAGGTAAGAGAAGCCTGTGACTCTGAGTCACCTGTTTCAGGTGCTCACACCTCTGAAAAGAAATGCCTTTCCTGAATATGCATCCTCTGTAGAAGCCTGTCTGGATCCAGAACGTAAGAAAATAGTCCACTTCTATTGCTGTATTCAAGATCAATAATAAGTGGAAGAAACTGAAGAATGAGACTTCTAAAAGGCCTGTGTGAAGCACTCTGATTAGACTACATTGGCATTGACTCTATCCCTCCTCCCAAAGCTTCATCTGCCATGAGTTATAATAAAATACATCAGCATCCTCCCTGTTTCACAGACACCTCATGACAGGAATATGATTAATCTATATAAAGAGAAATCTCGGGGTCAGTATCCCAGTTCTCACTGGTTTTGTTTGGCAAACTAGCACAGATAGAGAGTTTTCCACATATGACAGAAATTTCCTCTTCTTTGAGTGTGTTGATGTCCAAAATTCAAGCTGTTCTAGGCCTAGTGGTAGCTACCTAGAAGGGAATTAACCAAAAGAATAAATAATAATTAAAAAAAAAGCCCAAGTCTATTGCATCAATATAGGACAATTAACCCACTTTTTATTCAGTCAGGAATAGCTGGAATATGTCCAGGTGGGCTGGATGCCTGGGTTTGACACAAGCTGGCTCTGCTGAAGTACAGTACCCAGGATATCCCACTGACAGAATTACTTCATGTTAGATCTGTAGGTGGCAGACACATGCACCTTTCTCCAGCACAACCGGAGGGTGGCTAGTCACATACCAGTTCTGTTTTTCCGCAGCTGCACCATCAACACATCATTCTTTTCTGAAAAACTGTCAAAGTAGTAGCTTTGCACCAGATCTGGGTTTTTTGCGGAGCACTTCCCATTGTTTGACTGTGCCCATTGGATCTGGTGGCAGTTTTGTGAGAACAGCAGAAAGCTTTCCCTCTAAAATGTGCAACACCCAACCCAACAGTGATGATCAACCTTTTATGTCTCAGTGTATCATATCCAGACTAATTAGGCGGAGTGCTTATGTGCCGCTTTATCCCTTCATCTTGCAGTCATTCTTGCAACAAGTTGCAAAATGAAGCCCCCAGGGTGTGAGGCTCTAGCACATGAAGAGAAAAAATTAATCTGCCCGGCTTTTAAAGGGCTGCTTTCATTCACACAGCATGTGTCATTTCCGTGGGGCCTAGTGTCTTTGGTTTTTGTTCTGATATTACAGAAGAACATAATCTTATGTTTTTCACTTGTTTACTGACCATATGCAAGTGGCAGTGATGGGAAAGGGCAAATACACAGGAGCAGACATGACAGATGCATTCACAACCTGGAACAAATTTGAGACTGAAATTTCAGAAACATCCGTGTGGTGCCCTAGAGGGAAACCACTCTTCTAATGATGGCAGTCCTCACAGGGAAAGTGCTTCATGTTTGTTTTCTCTTCACTATTTCTCTCTACAGGTTTTCTTCAAATAGTGACTTTCCTTTTTCTGAATGAGATCCTGTAACCAGAGCCCTCTCAGTTAAGAGAAAAAGCTGTCAGTTATCTCTGTGACTTTGTTAAAGCTAGGCTAATAAACTATTAATATTCCCCACTCTAATTAATTGCCTGGAATTTATGGAACACATGGTATTTACAGCATATCACTTATTTTGCTGCTGAGTTAATGGTATACTGTAAAAACTAAAATAAAAAGGGGACAGAAGTATTGTACAGGTGGCAGCACAAAAACCCAAGCAAGCTTTTGCCACATAATAGAATGTCAGCATCTGCTTGGGGACCATCCAAGATCAGTTTCAGGCCACATTTTTCTATTCTTGTTAAAAAAGTGTGGTGTGGATTGCAACAGCGCAGTTGCAACTAGTTATATGCAGAGGAAACTATAAACTTTAGCCTATTACTAACATGATGAAATTTAGGATTAATGCGGTTTAGAAAATAGGTTTTTAAAAAACATTCTGATTCAATATAGTTTCTTCTCCTCTTCCAGTCTTGACACAGTACAGTAATATGCTTGTTGTGAGATAATCAAGAAGGAATAGACAAATTACAAAGAAGGGAAAGAAGGCAATCAATGAAAGCGATCTATATCTCATTCACATTGTTGAATAAATAATAGCAGAGGAGGTCTAAAATTAGATTTGGAAGAAATCTGAACTAGTTCAAACACAGGCTGATGCACATGTCCAGTCTAACTAACATACTGGGGCAGATTGACTGAAATCAATGGTGCCCTCCCGCTGCTTGCCTGGCTCCTCCTGGCTGGGCCAGAGATGCTTATGCCAGCTGGGGGGAGGGGGTGTCAATCTTGCAAGTCACTCACTTCTGGAGAGACTGACCAGTTTCAAGTGACATCTATTTACATCTATTTACAAGAGCTGCTCCACATGTTGCAGGAGCAAGCTTTGCCAGTCCATTACCGAACCACGAGGAGCGAAGCCAACTCCTCCAGTTTGCCAAGCCTGCCCTGCACACATTGCATCCTGATACAGAATGAGATGGGCTTGATAGCTGACCACAGATATTCCCCATTTCCAGTCCCAGGAGAAGAAGGAGTATAAGGAAGACAACAGTTAAGCTTGGATCTTGCAAATTCAAAATGAAGATCTGAAGTCTTCTCCAGGAAGAAATGAGAACCAGCTTGACATGTCTCTCCACAATTAAGAAGCAATGAAGGCTAGTGTGAGCTATGTAAGCAGTGCTAGCTTGAGGTCTACCCCACTGAATTTGAAGATTAAATAGCATTAAGGCATGCCACCAAAAAGGCAGCCTTGCTGACTGATCACATCTACTTCAGCACCTGCTTAGGAAGTGCTCGACATAGCTCCCTCTTTAGATGCAAACCGCTCATTTGTTATAAAAGCACAAACCATACAGTGTGAACACTGTGCATCAACCCTCCAAAATCGTTTAACAGTTACCCCCTAAACAGCCATTTTACTTGGCTGTTTGGTGAAGGTTTTGTGTTCCTCATCTCTCTGAGGGGGAGCAGATCTCTGGGTTACAGCCCTACGCAGCCTCATCTCATTTATCAATCTGGCTCAAACCATGGACCTTAACTGTGCAGGGCACCTGAAAGAGATTTCCTTCCAGGCGGCTATGACCAGTGATTGATGTTACTCAGAACAGCTTTCCAAAACCAGTGCATTGTTCATCCACCCATAGACATGACCATGCAGAGGAAACAGTTTAAAACAACAGAAGTTCAGATATCTCTGATCTTGCCTAAACTTTGTATGTTCCTTGAAAATTCAGAAACCAGACATATCCCTGCTTCTGGGTTGGGAGATATGAATTGCCCTCCTAATCCCATTGATTGTTGCTCAGTTTTCCCTCCTCTTGACTATCAGATGTTGGAGGTTTTGGCAGTCAGGTCTGCTTGTGGTCTTTACGCCTAGAAAAATGAGTCTGTTAACCTGCCTGGGGTCTCACAGACAGGGGCTGACTGAACCTTGCCTATTGTTCACTTTAGGACTCAGTGCTTTCCCTTCATGTATCTTATCACTAGCCACTATTTCTTTTCCTGCTTTTGCACTGCTTAAAAAGCAATTTTGATGGATTTCATACAGGTAATGGGACATTTCTAGAATTAAGACTATGCAGATCATTACTTTTTCATTTGATGGCTAAGCTAAAGAAAATAAAGAAAATTACTTTGGGGCTAAATACAACCCCTAAAAATCAGTATCTTCATTAAAAAGAAGAATGCTTTTGGTTATGAGACTGAAGTGAAGTGCAGTAAACTGGAGCTGATATCCCTTCTGATTCATAGCAGGGCAGGAAATTTGGTTACGCTCGCCATGTATCTGTGAAGGGGTGACTGATGTCTAAAATGCTTGTGAATCTTATCTTCAAAGTCTCCAAAATACCAAAGTTCACATTTGCAACAATTTTGACTTGATTTTCATTTGTTTGCCATGATCTGCTGAGTTTGACCCCAACTTGCAAACAAATTCAGATCAAGTGAGTATGCATTTTTGTTCTGAAAATGCCATCAGGTCTACATATAATATTGAAGCATGAAGATATACGTCCCACATGTTCCACAAAGAGAGCTTTTCAGAGGCACACATAGTGACTGGGCACCTAACTCGCATTTATGCTTTTACAAATCCTCTTATTGATGGGCTAATCAATAACGACAAAACTTTCTGAGAAAGAGCAGTAAATAAACCCATTAATCCCTCTTCAGTATAATTGCACAGAAGGTCAGATCACTTTATCTATGTCTGAGTGAAGAGGAAGAAAGACATAGCTCATATGGGAAAGGGAGTCCTGGAAAGGATGGATGAAGGGATGGACATTCCTTGCTCTACCTCTTCCCAAGCACCAGAGAGTTTCCCGCCTCTGGCGCTTCTTTTGCCAAACCAGTCATGCTTACAGGAATTGTTCACTTCTGAGTTTCCCATAATTTGGAAATGCCAATTCACTTCAATCTCCTTTTCTTTTTTAGTGGGAAAACCGCTTGCTACTGGCCATAGAGTCAGCAGCTGGACAGAGCTCTCCAGAAGGATGGCTCCCCGGGATCTGAGGAAATGTTATTGGAAACAATACATCTTGGGCCAGCGGCCAGGGAGGAGGATTGGGAGAGGTCAAGGAAAAAGGCTGTGGTTGAGAAGGGCTGGAAAAAAAAAGGAAAGGCAAAACAAAGGAGGCCTCAATGTTTTTATTGGTTTGTGTACAAAACCTAAAGTTTAGGAGCTTATTTTCTTGGACTTTAAGTTTAGGACTTAATTTCTTGATTGGAAAAAGATGGAAATGACTTATTAGACTGAAAAAACAAAGCACCTCAAAACGATGTGTGTCTGATTAGATTCGGTGTCTGAATAGAAATAGGAATTCTACAAAGAATCAGCAGAGCAGTGTCACTGGCACAGAGTCAGAGAGAGTCGATTTCTAACAAGGTATCTGCTTCCTCTGGCCAAAGGACTTTGGATTGATTATAATGGATTACTAAAATGTGTGGCAAGTTCATTACTGTCAAAGGGAGTGGATAACTCTTGAACAGTGCAGATATTTTATTTATGAGAGAATAAAAGAATTTTATAGCTGCCTATCTCTAATCTCCAGTGCTGGAATAGAGTAAAATCAATTCAAAGTTAAAGCAAAAAGAAAGATTTGAGGGAGAGGGAAGGATTTTCATAAGCTTGTTTTGCTTCATTTGTTATGATTTTTGTCCTTTAGTTTGTTTCTGCTGGCAGGTTTCTCTGATTTTATTTGTGATATAAAGGCAAACTAAAGTGTAACAAACGGACAGGCTTTAATAAAGAGATGTGCAGTGTCTCTGATGTATTTGAGGGAACCTTTGCTGCTTGTGGTTTTGTATATGGTTATGGTAAATAACTATCATGCTGATTTTTGTGGTCTGGCCTTTGGTATGAGCCTTTGACCACAGGAGACTCATTTAACCTAAATAACCCAAACCCATTCCCAGCATCAAACTAACACCGTCACAAAAGCCATAAAACCCCAACCAGTTGTCAGTCCTGGCAAAACAGAGCACCCCAGGAGGGACCCCTGGTGAGGAGGTGCCCTGTCTCAGGATTGAAGCACTTACTTTTGGCACACGTTGGGGAGGATGGCCCTGACAAAGCCCAGCCACGGAGAGCCTTGTTATGCCTCGGCTTTGTCACTGTGAGATTCCCCTTTCCCCATGGCTGGTTCCTGCTGGCTCTCTTAATAAATGAGCCCAAATGGGAGACAGGATGACAGGGCTGAGGCCCTGAGCACAGCTCGCTGTACCTCGCAGAGGGATAGCCTTGACAGGGGGCACTCAACCCGAACTGACGCGGCGGGCGAGACTGAGTGTCCCTGTCTCAGCACACGCCTCAAAAGCACCAGCCTCTGGGCCTGGGGGGCCTTCACTAAGCATGATTCCACTCTTCTTGGAGAAATTACTGTTAGGATTGCTACCCTGGCAGAACCAAATTAAAAGAACACAAACCAGACAATGGCTTCCACTCAGAATAGTCCATATAAGGCACGAAATGCTTGTGCGTTCTTCTGATTGCTGCCAGAAAAAGACCCCACCTGATACTTTTCCCCTGCTGGCCTGTAGAAAGGCTCTATGATATATATCTACATATATTCACATACATATACACGCATATACCTTCTATGTGTGTGTGTGTACATGCACACATATATGCACACATGCACTTACATTTCAGCCCAGAACAATAACTGGGACAATGCATTTTTCTTTGCAAAAGATGAAAATCCCAGCTGGAAGCATAATAAAACACAAATGACATGCACAGGGTAGGGGGAAATTTATCTGAAATTTCACTGAACTTTCTAGGGGGATGTCAGTCAGGGACATATGCAAGCAGTGAACCACAAAGTCAGATGCATGACATTAGCAGGAAAAGGAACTCTCTGGGCAGAGTTCCTTCAGAGCGTGACATTTATGATTCATCTGACTATAAATTTGTGTCCATCTGAAGACAAGAAAGTTTTTTTTTTTCTTTTCCTGTGGAAATTTCTCATATAACATAAACCTTTTTGGCTTTCAGCAAACAAAGAGTAAGTTTTTTGACTTACACTTTTTGGGGCACTAGTTTCCTGATAAACACAGATGTTTTCCGGCAGGGCAGCTGACTTCTAAAATAAATGTAATGCAGTTAAGGTTTTTGCTGAAAAACAGAGGCAAACAATTTTCTGAATTACATTTAATGCAAAGGAGTGCTGTTAGAGATCTAGAAACAACAGGTAATGAAAAATGCTATCTTCTGACACTACTTTCTTCTTTTATTTTCATTCTTCCTCTTACCTAAATGTCATCAAGCAAGCTAGAGCATCTTTCTAGGGGGTTTAATTGATAACCAGAGAAGATGTACAGAGAACAACCGTTAACACTGTACTGACTGTAGAGTGATAAATCAAGGCATGAGGTCATGCCAAGTCTGATTTCCTTCACTTGTCCTACAACATTATGTATAGCTCAAGCTTGACTCAAGTATCTATCTTTTCTTCTGTGACGGTGTTTTCACTCTCTTCCTCTTTCCTATTGTCTCCTTTTCCTTTCCTCAGGTCAGGTGGAAAGAGAGGGAGATAGGATTCCCCATAGCAGGTAAGAGAAACAGTCACTGGAAAGTGCTGTGAGCCAGCTGTTCAAAGTAAAAGAAACTGACTGGCTATTGAGAGAAGCAAGGAGCAAACACCTAGTGACAACTTAAAAAGGACCAAAATAAGATTTCCTAGGGACCAGAAATGGCTGTACAATGGTGGCTGCAAATTCATAAAGTGATTAAGTTGATGGCAGGACTCTCAAAAGAAAACCCCATCTGCAAAGACACAATGGGCAGGTGGAGAGGTGGGTATTAACACTTTTAATCTCCTGCTTGGTCGCTTAGCTTTTTTCTGTTTACAGGTGTATGTATCCTTGCTTATAACCCCCCTTTTTAGTAGTTCTGGTTTTTTAACCTTCTTTAAGGAGCTCTATAGAAGAATAAGATAGCCATCCCAGAGCCCTGGGTGACTCAGATCCTGTCACACCACTTTTCTTCTTGGCTTCTAGAGAGGAAAAACATAACAGAGTTTACCCTAACTCTTCTGGTCTCCTCTGCAGATTGCAGGTCCATTCCTGAGCTCAGCCATTCCCTCTCCCATGTTCACCTGTTTTCCTCATCCCACTCTCTATGCACAGACCCTTTCATTCTTTCTCTTCCAGCTCTTAATAAGTGAGACTGGGAATGCATATGAGCAATTGGCCTGCAGAGAAACCTGTTGAACTGAGGCTAAAATTTCCCTTCAGGGAGCCAGGGGATTTTTTTAAAAAAATTTTTCACTTACAAGAAAGGAGAGACACAAGTCAGTGAAGTAAGCCAATGCAGCTGGCAATGGAGGAATTAGCCTGCTGGAAAATATACTTTCTTCCCCACCTCAGTTTTCTAAAACTGACCAAAAGGCCAAGCCAGTATATGAAAACTGAGAAACTTGGACTGTACTAAATATATATATTTTTTTTTTAGTTCTTCTCCAGAGTTGAGCCAAGTTGCAGAGCCCAACTGAAACAGAGTTGTAGAAATCAACAACATAATGCAAGCAAACCACATTCTTCCTCTGTCACTGCTGAGGGGCATGCAGAGAGATGATAGTCACAGAGTGATGATGATTTCTTCCTGTTGGGAAAAAAATAATGAATAAAGAGCTTGGTATTTACTTTATGCCATTTGTTTATCTCCCATTACATACATCTGTGTCTTTGAGCAGAAGTAACTGCAAATAGCCTCAGACATCAATGCGTGGTTCTCAGGAAACAGCAGCATGAGGAACTGACTTCTGTGACACAGCAAGGAGGAAACTCCCTTGCTGTCTGCCATAGCTTTGCTCCTGTTGTTACAAATTGAACAGCAGCAAAATCATTCTCCTCGGTGTTCCATGCCTGTTGCAGCTGAGAGTGAGACACCACAGCAGTGACATGGGGGGGGGGCTTCACATTTGTTGTCGGAGGCTGGGACTAAGTGTAAGGGCCATTGGATGGTGAAAGGCTTTTGGAGAATCAAGAGCCCCGGCCCTTGTATCCCACAACAGCATTACCTGATTCATCCAGTTATATGTCCCATGTGTAGCAACTTGCTTCCTGACAGTTGTGGTTCACAAACTTCTCCAAATTCAGTGGGCCATGGGCTTCAGAGAGCCATGCAGGAGAGCATTAGGAGCAGTCTGACAGCCTTACTGATAGAGTTCATCAAAAGTATGATGACAGTGCTTATTGTAGAAAAGTTTGGTAAACATGGCTTGTTTTGAATAAATTTCTCTCTTGACATGGCTGGGATCTCTATTTTCATTCAGGACAAGAAGCTTAGATGTATCAGATAAGAATCTAGGAAGCACTTTTTCATACCAAAGTGCTTTACCTTTTGAATAATAACACTTTAAAATACTTTCTTGCTCCAGTTCTATTATCTTGTAATTTTATTACAGTTTTGCTATTCAGAACTCCAAACCTCTAAAGCCTGAAAAAAACCCACAAACAAAATAAACAAGTCTGATCACCTCTTTGAGCATTTAAATTTAGATATTGCATAGAGTACTACAGTGTGACATGTTTCTGTGACTGTCCTGGGTCCTTCCAAGAAATGATACCATGTTTCTACATGAGCAAATTCATATTCAGGTTCTATAGAAAGCAGTTTCCCACTGATGGATCATAGTTTCCACTAATCTGATTTTAATGCGAAAGATGTCCTTCTCTGCATTTGCAAGATTACAATGAAATTAGTGGCAATCTTATTTCATTTTACCTCTAGGAAGTATTTCTAGGGGAGTAATGTCACACCTTTCTGTTTGCCTGGTACTTACAGCCTTAAGCTAAGGTAACAGTCAGTATCATCACACTTTTTATGAAAACTTGACAAAGTGCTCTCCTGATCTAAGATTAACCCCTCTAGACCTCCTAAACAAAGAAGAATTTGTCTGACTTGTACAGCTATGTTTTCATCTTGTCTCATTTCTCCCATTCCACTTCCATTGCTATGTCTTCCCTTAGACCCCTGATGTAAAACACCCCTAGGCAGTGATAGTGGGAGTGGTCCTACTGTTTAGAAAACAGACTGTATTTTCCATGCAAAAGTCCAGCCAAGCTGTACCCACAATCACTATTTTCTGAACTGGGAAAATCTCTGAGGCAAAGCTCTGAGGAGCTGACATGGATGACTGGTGGGCTGAATTACTACCTTTCAGCAGCTTGCTCAATGCCCTCCCTCCCTTGTCTGGAGAACATGTTTTAAGTCCCCCATAAAAGATCAGTTGCAAAATCTTCTGACACACTAGTAAATAATGGAATAGCTGAAATGAATCAGAGCCTTAGCTTACACTATATTCACAGGGACTCTGCAAAATCAAAGGGGCAAATTGATCCGACAACATCAAACTGCTCAGTGTACAATGTATTAAAATGAATTTCTTGTTAGCTGTTAGGAACAGCATCTTGATTAGTATCTCTGTACTGAATGTTTTCCTGGGGCTGTGCCAATGGTGCCTCTTTGTCTGATTTCGAAGGACTGTAATTGAGTAATAATTGCAAGTTCCTACTTTGAACCAACACTATCTGCAAGCCCTGATAAACTTCATAACCATTTAGCTAGAAATCTGAGAACTCTAAACAATTTATTTACGAAGAAAGACACAGACATCTTTTAACATACTACACCACAAGGATGACATGTACATTGGCATTTGGATGGCGCCAATTAACAGCATATTGCAGTTTGGGTTATTTATTTTTTTAAAAATTTAAATATTTTTTCTCTCTCTTTGACATGCTCTACATTAGTCATTTGTACAAGTTTCTTCCTGCCTGCACAGAGTAGTTTTGCGGTGGTTTTAGACTCATGAAGGCTAGTCAAGGTACTATCTGATCTTAGACACTTGGGATTTCTTGCGCTAAGTTCAGTAAAGAGAAAAGGAATTCTAAGGTGATAGATAAAGACGAAGGAGAATAAAACACAATGTAGAAATGAAGAAAAGTGTTATTTCACTTATGGATGGGGTGATGCAGCCTGTTTTTCTGATGATATTCTCATTTGGTTGTTAATGTCTCACCTCTCTCTGGAAGTGACATACTCAGAATTACATACTGGCTTGCCTCTTCACCCCAAAGCTTTGCAGAGAGTAGTTTTCAGTGGTTTTAGACTCATGAAGGCTAGTCAAGGTAATATCTGATCTTAGTCACTTGGGATTTCTTGCACTAAGTTCAGAGAGATGCATAGTAAAAAGAGACCCGAACACTTAATGCTGTACAGACCTACAGTAGCAGTATACACACTGTGCATGCTGGATATTGCATTCTTGTTGTACCTACTGGAGATGTAACCCATAAAGCCTTGGGTCAAATTTTCAAAAAGCATTTCAGCAAGAACCTAGAATCATAGAAAAATAGGACTGGAGGGGACTAGGAGCATCACCTGCCTTGAAGACCTGTGTTATTCTTGCCAGTTACTTCTCCAGTCTGTTCTTAAAAACCTCCAGAGGCAATGAGTCCATGCTCAGATAAGCACTCTTAGGGGTGCATTGCCCTTAGTGTTTGGGAAAGCCTGTCTATTCTAAACCTGACCCTCCTGTTCTGCAACTACTGCCCAACCCTGCTTCAATTGCTGCTATCCAAGACTAAGAAGAACGGTCTTATTCCTTTGCAGCAGCCTTTTTCATGCTAGATGGCAGTAATCCCTCCCTCTAGATTTCTCTAGGCAAAACAACCCCAGACTTTTTGCACTTTCTTCAACAGTCAGAAGGGACTTACCCACCAGCTGGGTGGTGGGTCTTTGCAGGGGCTGGGATGGACACCTGTAGGCAATAGTCCCATCCAGCTGCCCCAGCAAAACCTGCTGGAGCCTGTTTGTCATTGCTCCATGGCAATGTCTGTGCTGGGCTCTGCTGTGAATTCGGCTCCCCTTGCTTTCATCACAACTGGTGTGTCAGGAGAGCACGGGAAACCCTTGCATTTCTTATTCACTCCTTACCACAGTCTCCAGGTTTCAGTCAGAGATAATTTAAAGGGGTTATCAGCATTTAGCCATAAAGGAAGCAGCAGGCTGACCTGCCTTTACCAGTGCCCAGCCCGCCTGAGGTCAATAGTGCAAAAGACTCATTTTCACTTGTCTCTAACAATACAGAAATTGATTTGCAGGTCCAACAGGTTACATTTATCTATTTGTCCAGCAGCAGTATACTGTGCATGCACGTAGGGAAAAGCACCTCTGAAGCTTTTAAATGGATTTCTGCTCTGGGTAATGCTCCTTCCATGAACTATAGCTATTAAAACACGATGGCTATTGGCCATGATTTTTTGTGTATTTAGTTTAAACAACACAATACATATGAATGTCAGAGTATAGTTACCATACAAGCTGTTTTGCAGAATGCCAAACTTTAAAAAGTTTTTCCTTTAGAAGAAAACATAGCTCTTCAAAAGGCCACCTTCTCAAATAATTAGAGCAGCCTTTGCAATGACAGTTCAAAATTAGATAGTTTTTCTTTTGTTTCTCTACAGCTTGCTGGCTTACTGGGAAGAACTGACTTGCTGTTCTCAGCCTGTGTTTCATGGAAGATGATGCCCAACTTTGCTGCAGATTCACTCTGATGGAGCCCTTCGGGGAGAGCTGTAGTGTATTTTTAGATTCAATCTTCAATCTCTTGACTGGCCATACATAGATAAAGTAATCAATTCACAGACATTCCTTTGAAAATTGAAGATAATTTTGCCACTGACGTTTGTGACTTGCTTCAAGAAATCAGCACCCATTTCAAAATAGAAAAACCACTTTTCCTTACAAAATGTGGGTGAATCAAGTCCATTCTCCAACACTAATATAGAAATTAGCTTTTAGAAGAGTCATGTCTACAACACTCCCCACCCTTTTGTCTCTCTCTCTCTGTCTGAAATGACCACAGGCTCCTAAATTAATACTGAACTCACTCAAAACACACATTTAACTATTGCCATCTTGCCTTCAGTTCTCCTCCCTCATATCCATCATGCTGCTGCTTCTTCACACATGCTTGGAAACTGTAGCACTCAGTTGACTCTGGAGCAACGCTTCAGAACGAAAATTGTCTAACACATATTTTATCATGATGCTTTCTGTTAGATTTCACTTTCCGAAAGATGAACAAGGTCTTGTTGGACCTGAGCCAGGCATACAGGTAAAGCAATACCTTTCTTGACACCCTGCCCCTCTTTTACCACAAGATAAGTATTTTTAATCTTACACAGAGATATTTGTTCTTGATTTGGCGCATTAAGATTTTTATAAGCTTTGGAAGCAGGACAGCAAATTAAATGGGAATTCAGAAGTCAGTGTGAAAATATGGAAAGTCTGGACATGCTCTGCTCTGGCTGACTCCTCCTCTGCAGAAAGCAGGACCATACCACTTCAAGTGCCTTTATCAGAAATGAATGCATACTGCTCTGGTTTGGCTGTTGGTTTTGGTCAAAAGTTCAGGTCTAGGATGACAGCTTTTCATTAAATTGATAATAAACTTTTCTTTCAGTGATGACAGGTTTTCAGGATTTGTTTTTTTTTTCAGAAAAGGTTTTAATTAAAGATAAAATAGAAAAAAAAGTTACCTCTTCTTATATATGAAATTGGACTGGTTATTGATTTATGAATAAAAAGTTATGAATTCTTCTCTGTTAACAACCTTAAACCAGCCCCTCTACCATAGCTGTTTCTGGCACAAAAATGACTTGCAATTGTATGTGTGAAAGTATAACAAATGGTAGCACAGCCTCTTAAAAAAAACATTCCCGAAGATTTCTTAACCTTATTTGTTTTCTGAAGCTGCTCTATATAGGAGCCAACAAGAATTAGAAATACTATAAAAATTACTATGGATACTGACATAGGATTTGTTGCAGTACATCCAGCGTAACTGCGTCCTTTGCCCTCATCTATGACAGGGGCCACCAGGTGTGGTGAGATACCTCACTCCCATGCCATCCTGTCAGGTCCTACTCATGGGTTTCAGTGTGGGAGAAGGACTCTCTTTGCTGCTGGTTGTGCAGTCCAGGCTGCAGCATCCTTGCAGGGTGGCAGGCTTCTCCCTGACATTTGGCAGTAGATGTTGATCAAGTATTATGGTATTTTCCTTTAGAACTGCCAAACTAATTCACAAGGACTCAAGTAGCCACTGTCAATCCAGAGTCATGTATCTTGATGGAGTATCAAGAATTAAATAAATACAAAATGGATTAAGAGTGTAATTGAACCCATTTTATAAAATGACATATGTTCAGCTGTACATTCATTCTCTGAACACAGCGAGCTAGATGGTAAACTTCAGCAACTAGTTAATAATAGGAAGCAATGTGTGTTTGCCCCAGGAAAGCAAAGCCATCAGTGGAGCACCTGGAGGCAGAACTTGTTGAAGCTTCTGACAGAAGGCAGTTTTGCTTTGAATGACTGTGCTTCACTCTTCTCAGCTAAATTGGAAAGAAACAGTAAGCTGGAAAGAAGCAAAGGCTCTGTTTTCCTCTTCCAAGCTACATAAAACACCAAAACTTCATGATGGTGTGAGACCTATTAGACGTAAAATGACAGAAATGACTGCTGATACTAAATCCTTTCTTAAATAGTCAAATACAAAACATTTAAGTTCACAATTTGTGCCCAACACATTTAACTGATAACCAATGCATAGAAAGGTGTCACACATGACTTATTTGGATCCCAATTTCTGTCCAAACAGACTATGTCATAAATCATAAGCAAAGAAAACAATAAATTATCCAATGACAATGAAGTATATCATTAGCTCTTTCATAACATTAAAAAATTAAGACTAAATACTTAGACTTCAAGCTATATTAGTACTTCCACTTGACCAAAAGAAGTATAAATTTAAATGTAAAATACCTATTCATCAACTTCTTAACAACTTCTAATAAAAATTACATATCTTTAAGAAAGTAAACAAGCATACAGATTCAAAATAAAACTGAATCTCCAAACATAGTGCTTGAATTACTCAAATTAATACTCCCAAGCACAAGAAGGTGTGATACCAGTTCAAAAATAATCACAGCTCTTCCAAGTCAGCATTTTATACCTGGGGGTGAGTATCTTTACATGATAACTGCAGCTGACAGAAGTGTATTCATCTGGCTCCTATCTTGGGAAACACAGCCCACACAGGTTTTGATCAAGGACGAGGAATAACAACAATTCCCTACACCTGGGTCCGCTCTGACATGGATCCCCACCAGTGCCCAAAAGCAAGGAAGAAGAGGAGGAAACTTCACATTATTGGCAATTATACTAAACTTAGGCTCCTGTACCAAAATGCTGGTGATGAATTCCACCTCCAGCTTTCATGCCTGAGGTTTGTCTTCCTAATTAGCCAACATGAAAGTTTGGGTTTTTCATGCTTCCCCTTGGGGGAAGCTTGGCTTTAAGTCCAAATATTGTGGTCACTTTCACCACGTTTTCCTCAGAGTCATGCTGATGTAGCTGTCTTTAAATAATTGGAGCTTTTCAAGGAAAACAACAGAAAACAACTATTTTTTTTTAATTACAGAGAAACAGGAAAGCTTCTTCTGGCTTCCTCCTTGGAAAGGCTTGAATGGGGGTATGTGTGTGTGTATATTTATGTATAGAGGGAACCTGTGGCTGATAGTGGGATAAGGAGCAGAAAATATGATCTTAAACCAGGAAGCATCAGGCAAACTCTGTGACAGGCCATGGTGTAAACTATGTCTACGTTAATGAAATTCAAGGACTAGCCAAGGTCAGCTTCTCCTGGGGGCCAGCCTTCCTGTGTGTGGCCCCTCACATGGGGATCAGCTCAGACATCACTCAGGGGAGACCCCCATGCCTGTGCTGGACCCCAATGTCCTCACTACCTGTGCTGCAGAAAGCTGAGTCCTTGGTCCTGCTGCCATCCTTGGGCTGTTGGGGCTGCTCCCGCCACCATCTGGGGAGTTTATGGGGTTGCCTCTGGGGCAGTCAGTGGCTGCACCTGCACCTTATGGATGCCCCACTTACAGCACCCCATGGCAGCGTCTCCTCCTGCAACACCCCATGGCTGTACCCTGAACCTGGCCACCCCTCCTCTGGCCACACACAGCACTTGTTGCAGCACAGATGTCTAGTTCTACCCCCTTAAAATAACTGCTCTCCCCTGTGTTTATCTTGGCCCAGATGGCTCAGAAACACAGCCTGTTTTGGTTTTTTTTTTTCAAAAAAAAATGACTGTGCATATAATGTGCGATATAACATTTCTCTTCAAAACTAGCAGGGATCTGATGACAGGGAGTGAAGGCAATTTACAAAGTCTCAGAATTACAACATAAGCTATTTACTATCTTTACCCAAGTGAAAAATACCAGCTGTTTGGGGTTTTTTTGGGTTTTGTTTTATTTTTTGTTTGTTTTTTTTTAGAGGGGTGTTGTGGTTTTTTTTTTCTTTGTTAGACATTTAACAGTACTTTATCTGAAACAGGAAACAAGGGTTACAGTTAGGTCAGACTATAGGGTCTCCCAGACCACTGAGGAAAATGATAAACATACAGACAGAAAACCATTGGAAAGTGAAAAGGGAAATGTTGCCTCCATAAAGACAAAATCAATTATTTTTCTATAAAAGAGCAAAGTGAATGAATGAGGACTTCAGACATGACAGTGAGTGAGGACCTGAGCTAATGTGCAGTGTGCGTGAGTGATGATGTGAATGCTGGTATGTGCCTGTGTGCATGTGGGACAAGGGGAGAGGAAAGGTGGGAGGGAGAAAGTTGTTGGCAAAGCCCAAGGTCCTCCCCAGCACCCTCTGAAATCAAGGAAGTGTTACTGGCTTCTTAAAAGTTGGGGTGAATCCAGCATTCTCGGGAGAGAGCATGCTGCCAAGTCTCTCGGTTTGGAGTTCAGGCATTTAATCAATTACATTTGTATTGCCAAGGTTGTAAAAAGAAAATAGCTGTTCACTTCTGTGCCCTGTATTTTGTCTTTGTAAAACCAGTAGTGATGTTTGATTTCTGTGGCGAAAACAATTTAAAGAAAGAACCACTTACACCAAAGAGCTTGTAAACAAACACAATCTATCCTCAGGATGGTGTTTCCAGGGCTGGCCTTAGTCTGAGTGCAAGTAAGAAATACACGCAGTGCCTCTAATTTTTTTCCCAGAAAGTTAACTTGGCTGCTTTCCATGGGGGGCATACTGCCTTCCCCTCACCGTACCTGCCCATCAGCCCAACCAAGGCTGCTCCAGCACAACCCAAGACCCCAGTCCCTTGATCAGCTTCTCTCTTATGCCAGAGAAGCCCTGTACTGAAGACCCAGCATGATGCAGGTGTTCCCATGGTGGTGGGAAGTGGGAGACAGTGGTCTGTGGGCACTGCAGGGCACTTCCAGCACCCACTAACTGCATCTCATCTGCTTCATGCCTTGCTCTTATGACATGGTCAAAAAATGAGTAAGTTGTCTCGTGTGTGCCATAAGGACATGCCTGCTAATGGGTGTTTTAGAGTATCTCTCAGAGAATCATAGAATCATTTAGGTTGGAAAAGACATTTAAGATTATCGAGTCCAACCATAAACGCAAGTCCATAAACTGCCAAGTCCACCACTAAACCATGTCCCTAAGAGACACCTCTACAGGTCTTTTAAATACCTCCAGGGATGATATCTCCACCACTCCCCTGGGCATCCTGTTCCAATGCTTTACAACCCTTTCAGTGAGAAATTTTTTCCTAATATCCAATCTAAACCTTCCCTGGCACAACTTGAGGCTGTTTCTTGTTGGTTTTTTCACTTATTATTTGGGAGAAGAGATTAACACCCACCTCACTACAACCTCTTTTCAGGTAGTTGTAAAGTGAGCCTTCTTTTCTCCAGGCTAAACAACCCTTGTTCCCTCAGCTGCTCATCAAGCCACTTGAAACATCAGGACTCTGGGCCCATCAAGCCTAGGCTTCAAGAGCAGGGAATAAACCAGTGATTTTTAATTATTTTACCTTTATGTTCTTTTCTTATAGCCTTATCACCAAAATTATGAGTTTCTCTGTTGCTGGTCTTCAGATTTTTTTTTTTTTTTTTTTTTTTTTGATGCAGCTCCAAGGTCTGAAAAAAGCAAATATTTAGTAAGGTGATTATAAACAATTACACTAGACTTTGTTGCCATGGTATAATCACAGATGTTCAGTAGAGTTAATATCATGTGCGGAGAGTATGCCTAAGAGAACAAAATGTACATTGGCTGATACATTGAGGAACGTTGGTGATATATGCCAAATCTTATTGAATGAATATGACTTAAACCCCACTAATTTCTTGTTAAGCATTTTAACTGGAAGATGAATACTTCCTCAGCAACCTCCTTCTACACCCCAGTGTGAAGGGTTTACACGTCTTGGTGAACTAGTTTACTTCTCTAAAAAATCCAGTAAAATTTTACACTACCAGCTGTGACAGCTTGTAGATTGACAAACCCAACAGGACGTTAGGCAAACCTTCCCAGATCCTGTCTTTCTGGCAACTTGTACTAAAATTGCTGCTTGACATATCAGCATTGCTTTTATTTTCCACTGATTGAGACTAAATGAAAGCATGAATTCATAATTTCTTTGTAACAGAGTTCAGAATACCCCTGATGACTGCAATGCCTCAGGACACATGAAACGTAAGAAAATCGAGCTGAAGTAAAGAATGGCAAAATGGTATTATAACATCCTTGACTAAAGAGTACAAGGAGGGCTCTTGTTTCATGCAAAAGGCAGAATTTCCAGGGCAGCTTGACAGCAGAGGTTCTTCTTTATGTCGCATTGCACACAGGCGAAGGTGAGCTTCGCTTTGTCACTGTGACACACATGTTGTAGGGAGCATCTGGCTGTATGTTACACATAAGTTTCTACTTGCATGTTGCACATGTCAAATCCCTAGATAATAATTTTAAAGGATTCCTTCTAAAACTGTTTTTTTCAGAGTTCCCATGAGTATTCCATCTGGAAAGAACAGGAATTATTACCCTGTTCTCAGGGAACACATATGCTGCTGTGTGGGGGCCATGTCTTTGCCCAGTAAGATATGTGTCAGACTTGTAAAGTTGGAGACAGTGAGGGAGGGATACTCTGCCCACGCATGGCTGTCTGGTGCTCTTTGAGGTGCCCCAGGGCATCTTCCTCGATCCAAGCTCTTGCTTCAAAGAGTGCAGGACTTCTCTAGCTCACATCTAACATCCTGGCTGGGATAACTTAAATGCTCCAGGACACCTCAAATGGCCAGCAGCAGGCTAGGTGGACAGACCACCATGCACTAGGTGCCCATGCTCAAGCAAGAGACTCCTGACACAAAGGGAAATTTTAACACCTGCTAGAACAAAATGACCTGACCTCAAGCCTGATTAGGCCCTCAGAGAGTCCTTATTTCCTAGGGATTTTCTTTGGGATGGTAGAGCAAGAGTTCAGCTCATAATGCTGATGGGTCAGCATAGGGATGCCCTATGCCCCATGCCTTCAGAGAAATCACTAAGGTGGGTGGGTGGGACTGGCTTCCTGGTGATGCAAAGGCTTCTGAAATGAGAAAATGCCTACAGTGGTGTTTGCAGCCAAGGTAGCTGTGAATATATGTGCTAAGTTTAATCAAGCAGAGCCTGCTGGGACCCCTGGGAGCATAGACACTGGCCCCACTGAGAACCCTATGCTTGGCCCTGTGCTGGCCAGGCTCTAGCTCTGAAAGGGGCTGATGGGGCACCTACCTGTCCTGGTATTGTACCCATAACTGTGATATAAGTATGCAAAAATGTCTGGAAGGAAGTGTAGGCATAATTTACAATTTGCATTGCCTGACCTCTTGAAAGGGCTTTCGGCCCACACAAACACATGTTGCAAAATACAATATAGGATATGAAGTGATATAATCTCTAATAACATAGGGTGGTTTGGAGTATAGTTTAGTTCAGTAGAGACCACTTAATGTCACATGCCCACAGTTACCTTAGTTCTGATCCTGTGCTGGCATTTCCATTCTCTCAGTGTGTCTGGCTGTAAACTCCTAAGGGCAGGGACCTTTTTCTTACTCAGTGTTTATTGCAGACAGAGGCATTGGTCCTGAATGAGTCATGAGGTGCTAATATGATTCTGAGTAGGTATGAGGACAGGTCATCTCTAGTTTTGAGCTGGTATAATTGAAAGATCGCAGAGATCTGTGACACCTCACCCATTTAACTGAGTAGAATTTGGCTCATTACCCATGAAGAGCTCTGTAATGAGGATTAGCCATCGACATGACTTGGCCTGGAGAAGTTAGTTATCATGAAATTTCCTCCATAACAGAAGCCACAAGTTTTGTTTATGAATTCCCAACAAAGATGAAAGTGTTTTCTGTTTGTCTTTAACTAGGAGAAAAGTAACATTACATATGCCAAGATAGAGGGCAGAAGGAAAAGACAGTCTCTGTCACTATGTGTAGATGTCACTTTTAAAGCTCTGTATAGGACTTTAATACAGAGTTTGTGGGTGTCATCCTCTGTTCTAAGAAGTCAGGTGAACATCTCTCCTGAGAACACTCCTATCTGTGGATGTCACATGAGACCAGAAATCACCTCTCCCTTGCCACTTATGCCCAAAAGTGATAAACACATCATTACAGGCATCAGATACTCTTTTTTTTGGGTGTGGGGTTTTTTTTTGTGTGTGTGTGTGTGTTTTTTTTCTTTTGTTTGTTTGTGTTTTTTTTGTGACTGAAGTGCTGGAAAGAATGGAATTAGCAGGAGAGTTTCCAGCCTGGAATGATTTGACTTTGTAATTCCTTAACACTGACATCCCTATCTCAGACTGACAAAACCCAGCTGACACCATCCAGGGACTCAGACTCATTTACGCAAACACTGACAACTATACTGATGCTGTCCTAACCGAATGGCTGCGCTACCTTAACTTCGTTAAGGCAAAGCAGAAAAAGCCCACTTCTTACTCTTCATTGTGGAAGATGCTATGATTTCCTGCTGTTTTCTTAACAATCAGAGCTGCCTGACAAAGAAGATTCCTGCGGATCCAGATAAAACTGCCTTTCAGGCTAGACCTTACAGGCAAATAGTCACACCCATCCTAGCCAATACATAGCTCTGGGTGGGGCTTTGGCTGACCCCGGAGCAAGGGGTGATAATTCACAGCACTTGTGGGTCTGACATCTGCATTGTTGTTTAGTGGCTTCCCTCACACAGAGAATACGGTTGAGAATGCATCTCCTTGCACCACTTAGAACTTCGTTAAATCCTTGGGACTGGATAAATGCATTGATAATTAGGCAGATACTTTGTTCCAACATAGCAGATAAATCTCTGCTATCTCTATTCATGACAGACCATGCAATAATCATGTTTTCTACTTATATGCCACATTCCACTTCCTTCACTTGTCTGCATCTCCATGCAGTTTGTGACCTGTGAGCAATATATACACTAATGACTATAAATATGTGTACCTTCCATCTCAAGGGGCCTGAATCTTATTCCTGCAAGATGAATGACATATGAGACTTAAAATAAAAGCCTCAGGGGCAAGACTTTTCAGCTAATTATCTCTTACTGGATACTGCCACCATTTGTCCTGGGCCAAGAGGACTTTTGGTCTGACTCAGTGGGCCATTTTTCTGTCATAAAACTTGATGACTTAGAAGGTGGGTCCAATACTTCCCAGCTCCAGAGGACTGTGGTTTTTCTAATCCCAGTTAGAAAAGCTGTTTCTAACCCTGATTAGCCAAAGGTATTTCCACATGTGCTGCACAGCACCTGGCTTTGACCCTTTGAATATGTACAGGACTCAGTACACACATACAGAAAGGGAATTATCTGTTGTGGAGAAATCAAGTTTGTGGGAATGTGAGAAGATTACATCACATGACACTCGAATTTGTACCATCTATGAAATTTGTATTTCCTACAAAATAAGAATTATTTGTCTGGATAAATTATCAATGAAACATTTCAAACTCTTTGGCTTTTATTATCTCCTAACTTTTCATGTGATGCTCCAAACTTATTCACTTCATCAGACCTGCCTATTTGGTATAAAATTTGGATATTCATTTAATCAAAGCATGCATTGAATATACTGTATATTCAGTCATGGCCACAGCTCTCTGATAATCCATTCTGGTCCTTTGCTGATACTGAAAAAGTGTCATGGAGCTCTGAAAGTCAGATTGTCCTGGTTTTCTGCTTCATTTAACTGCAAATGGTATTTTTAGGGCTGCATTTTCTCCTTCTGACCCACTTCTCTCAAGCTTCCTCAGCCAGAGAAACATTTTGTTTTTTCTTCTCAAAATGCTGTGCATTACTTGCACAAATGTTCAGTCATGTGATTCTAAATTTTACTGAATAATTAAATAGTAACCGACACAGCACTTGTGCTGGAACATGCATGTGGGAAGGGTATCAAGGAACAGCAGCTTTACACAGCCGTGCTGCTAATTATGCTCTGGGCGAAGCCATATCATCATTGGAAGAATAGAATATATTATCCTTTCTCCATCAAGACTGTTGAGAAAAAACAGGCCGAGGCCAAGATGATAATGGCATGCAAAAGATGGTACCATCTGGGCAGTGCGGGCATGGCGACACTGACAGCCTGCCCTCCAGCCAGCGTGGCCCTACTCTTGGCTCCCTGTTAAACATGTGGGAGGAGCATGGAAAGCAACGGCACAGGGCAGCAGGTACGTGGGGATGGAGTTGGACCCGGCTGCCAGCCAGTCTAGCCTCACTGACCGTGATGACGCTGCCTGCTGCAGTTTGTGCCAGTTAAGAAGCTGGTTGGTAGGCAGCAACCTGTACTCTCTCGGCTTCAAAACTGTGTGTAAGGCTATACAGCACAAAAAATGAGAAAACCCGTCCTCTGTGACTCCCTCAAGCTGGCTGCAAAGCAGAGCTGTAAAGCCCTGCTGGTGTCACCATGGAGGTTATGGATTCAGAAGAGTCCAAACCCTTGGGCCCTATTTGCTCTCCCTCTTTTCAGTCCTCACCCAAGGCAGCCCCTGGACATGCTGCCCTAGAGGGGCACTGCTGGCAGGCACCTCCCAGCATGTGGGATTAATCAGCTCTGCTGGGAAAAGTTTGAGTGAGCTGGAGGGGAAGGAAGATGTCTTGGGGGTTTATTGCTCTCTCCCACCACAGACCAAGGGTCCTTACTGTGTTTTTCATGTCACCGCGCATTCCCAAGCTTTCTGCAGGACAGCTGTAATAGGGAAGGGGACATTTCATCCTAACACCTTCCCCCCAGCTTTAAAGCCCCGCCTCTAGTTTTCTCAGAAATTTTACTCCTCTTGCAGCATGGTGTCTGCAGGGATGGGCTCACTGAGAGCTGCTCTGCACAGGGCTCTGCTGGGGTTATCCTGGAACTTTCATTCTGGTGAAATACTGGTCTCTTTCTTGGAGCATACAATTATTCTGCTATATGATTATTTTTAACATATATATGTTTTGGATGTAGTTGATAGGGCATAAAGCACAGCAGAAAAAAATGGTGCCTGTGTGTGGCAACTCATGCCATCGTAATGGCAGCAGATGAAGCTCAAGCTTTAAATCCTGCAGTATGAGCTTCCACAGGGCAGCAGCTCTGTGCTTACAGCATGTGCCTGATATGGGGGAGAGTAAGGTTTGTGCCTTCAGCTTGGACCCACCTTCCAGCAGAGTAAGTTTGTTGTTAGTTTGGGTGGGCATAGAGACCTGGTCATTTGAGTTGGCTAAGGAAGCAATGTTCCTTCTTTCCTCTCCTTCCCAAATCCTTGCTCAGCAAAGGTTGCTAGCTCAGATGTAGCACAGGGCTCTAGCATGGCTTTTGTTGTTATGGGACTGTGTCCTGACAGCTCAGAGGATGAGCAGAGCCCCCTAACATCTACATGATTGCACCCGCAGAGACACACTGGCTGTAGTGCCTTCGCTACTTATCTGCTACCCTGCCCTGGGTGTGGGAAGCTCATGCTGACTTTTGTTTGAAAGATCCTGAATGTTTCTAATGTGCAATTAGAATATTTTTTTAAATTGCCAAAATTTTTTGCAGGATATGAGATCTGTTTCCTGCCTAGCTCTACAGGCAGCTCCTCTGAGTTGTGAAGCAGAAAAAAAAAGAAGTCTGGGCACAGTAATAATTCTGTCTGTTATTATGGAGCAGTAATTATTGTGCCTGACCATCTTAGTGGACCACGATATCTCTTGCTCTCTCCGCCATCCCCCAAACAAATGTTGCTTCTGGCTGACTAAGAAGCCAACGCAGAATGAAACACCTGTATGCTGTGTGCAATACATATATAATAGTTGGAAGGTGTTCCCTGGAGACCCATCTGCACTACTTGCCAGTGTCTTTACTGAGGGTGAATTGGAAGGGGAATCCATTAAAAAGAACAGGGGAAAAAATCAATAATATAATTAGAAAACATTATATGAGGTAATGATGTCAATTAAAGAGCAATACACCAATTTACAGAGGGCTTAAGCTGGTGAGGGTGAAGGGGTACGAGCCCCCACAGTGCACACATGCTGCTCCCCTGGCACGAGGCCGGCACCTCTCCCAGCACTGTGCCACTGAAGCACGCCTCGGTGCTGTGCTGGGAATCGATGGGCGCCCAAAAGGGAGTCTAATGGGGGCAAAACCTCTCCGCATAGTCTTGGCAGACCAAGGAAGACCTGTGGCTGCAGGGTTGCTGTGTGTGTGTATAGGGTGACGTTTCTGGATGCCTCAGCTCATCCATACAACTAAGAGAAACACTACCCATAAACACCCCAGAAACAAACAGAAAACAGCAGAGCTGCTGGAGAAACCCTTGTTCTGCTGCCCAGGGAGAAAGCAAGGAGAGGGGTGGGGACAGAGCTGTCTCCTGTCGGAGAAGGGTCTTGAATGGTGCTTTAGGGAAGTGTATGGTGGTGTCTGATACATTTGACATTCAGAGAACAGAGGCACTTTGCCTGCTCTCTTTACATTAGCAAACTGCACAGAAGAAATGTCATTTCTTCTAATGGAAACAATTCACACAATCCCAAAGATTCTGGATTCAAAGAAGCAGTAGCATGCTATAGAGAATGTCAATTTTAGCTTATGGCAACCAAAGAAGAAACTTCTTCAGATTTCTTAGTATTCTTTAGAAAAGGATGAAATATCTTCCAGATAATATTAAAATCTGGGGAATGGTTTTAGTAAGGCTGCACTATGCTCTGCATAGAGTAAATGCTTGTATGTTACTTGTGGGTAAAGAAGTAAAACCACAGTTAAATGTACGAATCATCTGACAGTACAAAATAAAGTAAGTGAACTTCTATTTTATCTTCTTTTACTTTTAAGAGAAAGTCCCTCCATGAGCTTCCAACAAACACCTTCATTTTCTCTGTCTGGGGTCAGGTATGATTACACAAAATGGAAATTGCCCAAAATTTGCTAATGATTATTTGTTCTCAGAGTAGGAGCTTTTTCAACAGCAGAATATTCTGAGGACTTTTCATTTTTGTGATACTGCTTTTCATTGTGCTCTTCTTTTACACCCTTTACTTCTTTCCTTCATGGGAGAAGAAGAATTGAACAAATGATGGGAATCTGCTTGGTATCTCCATGGTAGCTCTTCTCTTTTCACACGATGTGCAAGGAAAACTAATGTATTTTTTGTATGAATGTTTCATAGAGTTGCACCCATCTCTACAAACATGAAATGTGTGTTAATGTAACATACCTGGTTCCGCCCATGGAGGTGAAGCTGGTTGATGAATTCATATTTGCAGGCTGAAAATCTTCATTTTGGACTATGTAAAAGTCTACCTTTTCTCCACTCTCTTTGTGAAATATTGTCTAGAGTTTGAAGTGATGAGAGGGGAATACACTATATGCTATACTGTTCTATTCTTGTCTTCAGTTATGACATCTTTGTTTTCATGGCTATTTTTGATCACAATTGAATTTAAAAACAATTTCTACTATTTCAATGCAGAGTCCCAGTTTTTCTCCCTGTATGACTATAAGTTGCCTTTTTTTAACTGAAGCTTTCCCCTTGGTATTCAGCTTAAATACATGGGCAAACATTCATAAGACCAGGCTTTGACAGTGCAGACATTTGTTTCAATGAAACAGTTATCTTTCATCTGTTATTCAAGAAATCAGGTACTGGAAAGTGGCACTTCTCCCTTCTTGTAGTGCTCAGTTGATTATTCTTCTCTCTTCTTCCTTACTTGCAGCCCATCAGGTGCACAAGGGAAACCAGCACTTTATGCATGGTTCCTCTGAGGCTGTTGCTACTCTCCCATTCTTTTCCTCTCTCAATCTCAGCTGATGCTCCAGGGGGAGGAAAGCACTTAAGTGTCTCTTTTGGGGCTTAGTCTACATTCCTCTCAAGTCTCCAGGATACTAACGGGGATCTGTGGGGGCTTAACATAAATTAAAGTATGGTTTTAGTGTTCATTAGACATCCCCCTGTCCCCTCCTCTCTCTTCATCTCTTTGACTTGTGCTCCCATCAACAGAGTTCGCAACCAGTGTAGTAAATGAGGATACAGCAATGTTGTTTGGAGCATGTCCTTTCTGCACAGGAAAGACATGATGTTACCTCCTTCTCTGTCCCAGCATGTGTCCTCCGTGTGAGCTGGATGAGTGAGTGGAGCAAACCAAAGAAACGTGGGGCAGGAAGATATCCTCACCCCACAGAGAAGCAGCAGAGCCCCATTCAGTGGCCTGGCCCTTCTTGCAGCCTCCAGAGGACTCATGCTTTAATTCTGCTTCTCATCTAATTTTACTGTAATTAACAGGGCTGTTCCAACTCGGCTGAGCGCTACAGGCAGGAGGTAAAATGAAGGTATGATTAAAATAATTGCTAGGTGTGGCCCATCTTGAGGTGCTCAGGCAGCGGAGGGAGCACCACGTTGTGTTTGTGTGAGCCAGGAATCAAGTTCACATCACTCTGTGCAGAGGCGGCCCCAGCACAAAGGTGGTAACAATCTTCTGCAGGACATAAAAGGCAAGGTTGCTGCTGTCATCAAGTTTAGGAAAAATGACAGGAAAGAAATATCAAATGAGAACTGAAGTCGGTGTTTTTCTATACATATGTCTTTGATTTGAGAACTTCTTGGCTAACCACAAATATCCTTTCTGAATAAAGCTCTATTTATCACATATATATACATGACTTTTAGCATGTCTTTAAAAATACTGCAAAAACAAGGCACATCTCACTTTCTTAGTGGCTGTGTGTTTGACGAACCATAACCCTGTATGTGTTTTCAGTTATACTGACTCAAGCTGAATGCTCTTTTGTAGAGTGTTCATTTAAATTGCTCTTCTTTCCCCAGAAAAATTAAAATCTAGCAGGAAATACATTACCTGGAAGTCACCTTTTTTTGACAGAAAGTGGTTCAGGCATACAGTTTCAAATTTTGGGACACTGAAGTATAGTTAATAAGGCCGTTAGATGTGCTGCTTATGGATTTGCTATTATAGTTTAACACCTCATTCTTATCTCTTTCCAACTATAAAAATCTTGTTGGAGAATCTAGGAGGTGAAACTCCAGCTATTAGTCCAGCAAAAAAGTCAGAATCAGAGCAGTCTGTTGAATTTGATGCCATTTTGTATTAAAATTCATACCCTCTAGTTGATCAAGGTATGTTCCTCGGACAGTGTTTCTTCTCCTTTCAGTCCTCATTTTCAGCTGCACCTCAGCTGAAAGGTGCCCTGATTCTGTTATAATTATGCTGGCCAGCTACAGCCAAAACCCAGTTTCGTTGAACTTCCTCAGCAGGCCCGGTGTGTCAGGGTTTATTTGAAAAGCAGCAGTTGCTGTATATCGTTCTGCATTAACATACTGCCCTCCCAAATAAGATTACTCTGACAAGAAAACACAGTTATCCTTGGATACCAGTGAGTGCCAAGAGCTTCTGTGCTTCCCTTCTGCGATTAGTTTCAAAGGTCTGACTGATAATTCAGATTTCATTCGCAGGTCTCTATGGCTGCTCTTTTCCACTCTGGCAACAGGAAGCAGGCACACGTCAGGTTACACTGGGAAAATGAAGTGTAAAGCTCTTTTTAAGTCTAGAGAAATGTGTAATATGTCAGTCAATATGGCTGTTTGAGACACAGACATTCTTACAAGATTAGATTTAATCTCATCATTAAAGTCACCGCCTGCTAATAACAAGTACAGTTCTTAAAATATTATTTAAATGTCATTCAAACTTAATAAAGTGCTTTAGTCATTAGAAATGTTTGGCTGAGAGTCAGCCTGTCATATTAAGTCACCACAGTATGTCACATAATAATTTCCTATTTTATTTCACACTCAGTCCTCCTCATCCTAATGATTTTATCAGAAAGCTGGATAGGGTAAAATGAAGTGCTTGCAGGCACAAGGAAAAAAGTTTTTGTCTGATGTAATGGTGTTGAAATCGGTGACTTAACACCGGATATAAAATTGGATCAGTGACACTACAGGACACTGAAGCTGTAGTACACTTTCCAGGTAACAGGCCTCCATTTTTTGAAGACCCAGAGTACAGATTATAGAATATAATGTGTTCTTTCCAAAATACTGCATAAATGATAACTAATCCTTCTCTACAACTCCTTTGTGAGACAGACATTATAATTTTAATCACCATTTATCAGAGAGCTTATCCATCTCTATTTCTTTACGTGCTATCCCTCTCAAAGCTACACAGAGATTTAACAACAATGTTTGGACCGCAGCTCCTGGGTACTTATGATCTGAATATTTCCACCAGAAATGTTCTACTTGCTTATGCTATAGGACCACCTTCCTAGCTAACTAATATTAGAAAATGCCTCCGAAGTGTCATTTAACCTTAAACTGCTCATATCAGAAGGTGTTAGGGTAATCTGTTCTAAGCACATTTCAGTCAATGACACATACTTGATTTTTTTTTCCTTAGCTGATATACCAAACCTCAATCTGTTGTAAGAGAGAAGAGTTTAACTTCCCAGTACAATTCTCATTTATGACGCAGATAGTAATACTTAGCCCAGAACTATTTTTTTTTACTGTATGACTTTCCTTAAGAGAATAGTGACTTGGAACAGAAAATCGAAACTTGAGGCAAAAGAGAGCAGAGGTAGAATTTCTTGGAAAGCACTGGGACAGCAGGTAAATGCTGAAGGGCAAGGTGAGACCACCACCAGCATCATAGCCTCATAGCCAGCCAGGCAGTGAGACACCCAAGAAGTGAGTTCCCCTTACCTGAAAGGAGTCTCACTGGCTCTGACACAGATGAGTGGGTCAGTCTTTTTCCATTTTTCCTCCCCTCTTTTGCTCTCTTCTCTCTCTCTCTCTCTCTCTCTCTCCCCATTATTTTTTTTTTCCTGGTCCCTAATCAGAACAAAATGTTACAAAGTCTTGTTTATCATTCTGATTCAGGGCAGGAAAATATTTTAAAATATCAAAAAGTTTTGCAAGATGGGAAAACCATTTCCCAGACAGGTTTAGCAATGTCTTCCAGGACTTTCAAACATCTGTGAAGCAAGACTGCCCCTCAGCCTAATCCATTTTGGCTATCTCCAGTTAAATGAGTCTTTTCAAAATATTATATCATGACTTCATTAAACCCCACAAAACTCTTTCCCCAGGAAATAACTTTGAGCCAACTGGATTTTAACTACCTGCTGTATCTCATGACCCCTTAATAATAAAAAACATGGTTGAAATAAGTCTGCACATTGTGTTGCTCCCTTTCCCTTGCTCTGTAGCCTAACCTGTCACGGGGGCAATTGGAAAAAATCTGTTAAGGCTTCACTAATTTCTTTCCTCATTTCCTTTAGCAATCCTGGTAGCTGCCCAGGATACTTAGTCTTCCTTAAGAGCATTCAATTTTTGGCACAAGACTTTTCATTTGTATCTGCTCATAATCTGTCTCCTCCTGTCATATCCGGAAATATGATCCCTTTGTTAAACAGTTAATTTGCTTTGCTTTGCAGAGGGGAAAGAGGGGGAGAGAGGCTGCAGGACTGCCTAACAAACCTGCACGATCTTCCTTCCTTTTATTCCACTCTCAATTATTATTTCTTACTTTTATCTTTTTTCCTATTGGGAAAAGCATTTCATCCTTTCTATACACATCTAAAATACACAGAAGATCAAACTGCCTTTATGAATGTGCTCCTGAACTAGATGCTTGGCCGGGGAAAGCTGATACATCCCTTCCACAGGCAACAGAGCAGCCTGGATTTACAGCAGTCGAGCCTCTCTCTAATCTAGATTTAACAGTTTGTCCTTGCCTATTTGATTAAACCTCCAATGTGCATGATCTTCAAGATTTGTTTCCTCCTTGCTTGTCTTTAAATGAGAGAAAAGTCCAGTTACATGCATTTGTGTGCAATATCACTGAAGTGGAAGTGCTAAATTTGACTTTACTTCTTACTCCGTGTCCTGCATCATCCTAGAGCTCCTCGTTTCTGAAGTGGTGCTTGCTGGTGACACAGCAAGAGACAGGGATTAACCAACGATGGTTTTGTGGAAGAAGCAGCAGCAGCGAAGGGTAAACGTGTCAGATTTCTGAACGAAAGTCTGAAATGTCAATGCTTTGCACAAATAGCTAAAATGATGTTGGCACGAGACTTCTCTATACTTTCCAAATTTTTAATGATGAGTGAAGACAAAATGCTCTCTCATTAAAAATGTGTGAAGAAAGCTGCCATGATAATAAAGCCACATTCACCATAGTAGAGTCTGCTACTGATGCTTATTTGTAACAGCAGCGCAATAATTAAGATTGTGACCTTCCTTGCTAATCACTGGTGATGTCTATCAGCAGACAGCAGAGCTGCCTTAAAAAGCTTGGGAAATGCCCTGCAATTCAGAGGTAAAACCGACAGAAAACCACACTCCTGGCAAACAAAAAGGCAATAAATTCCTCCCTCCTCCCTTTTTTTTTTTTTTTTTTTTTTTTTTTTTTTTTTCCCAGCAGTGTTTTTCAATTCTTTGGTTAGGTTTTCTTTAAAACATGAAGATGCCCGTGATAAAGTGGCTACTGAGTCTGAGAACAAGAGTGGAATGAGAGCGCAAGAGAATGTCAAGTCAAGTCAAGGCTTTCTGGGTCTGGCTGCAGTTTGATTCATGTTTGCATCATCACAGCAATGTCATATTTGTTGTGATATTACAAGATGTGAGTTTCCAGGGCAAGAGCCTGGAGCTTGTTTACTTATTTTCTGGACAAGGTATTTTTTTTTTAGAAGTTTGGAAATATGTCTATCTCTAGCTATAAGAACTAGACGATGAAGGTAATGGAAATAAAAAGAGTTAAATGCTAAATGTTATCTGAATGCCTTGGAGATTTTTCTTTCTTTCTTTTATTAAAAAAAAAAAAAATGCCAGAAAAAAAGGCCCATCTAGTAAAGTGCTTCGTCTAAAATACAGAAATGTGCTTAGAGGAAATGCTTTCCACAGTACCTGATATTGGAGAGCAAGTGTATGTTACATGATGCATTTTCTCCAGAGCTGAAGATGGGCTGTTGTGCAGCTGTATTCTTCAGCCGCATTTCCATAGTGATGCTCTTGTTCAAGCACTGAGATCTCCCTGGTTTCAAATGGACTTCCCCAGGCACTTTAAAAGTGGGATTTCAGCATCCATGTCAACCAGGTGCTTCTGAAAACCACAGCTAAATGCTATTGTTGAACATAATTAGATTTCAGTGAAATAACAGGCTAAAGTTTAATAACATGCCTAACTATTTAGGATCAAAAGTGAGAGACAGAAAACACTTCCAAACAAAACAGAAATATTTTTTATTTAGTCTTGTCCTCTTATCCTTTATTAAGAGAAGCTATTTCCACTTCCAGTCTTGGATTGACACAAAGGGCTGTAGCAGGACTTCAGTCACTCTCTTCTGACCCCAGTTCACAGCATCTGTGTTTTGCACAGGACACTTGTGGCATGGACTAACTTGCTGGTGAGAAACCAGCTCAGGACATTGCTTATGTGGCAGACTTTCCAGTGGGATGACTGGTTTCCTTTTTTGCATAAACAATGTGGAAAAAAGATGTCCATGTGTCGTTATGAGGGAAAGGCAGGTCAAAGAAAAATAAATCATTTGCATTGTTAACAGAAGGTTTAGATAGTTTATCTTTGTGAAATGCAAACGAGTGGCAAGATGAATCAGGGTCTATTATCCCTACCCAGCAGAATGCAAATTTGCCAAGAAACAGAAAGTCCAGTGTAGGATTAAAACTATCGTTAAGAGATGAAAAACCATTATATTGCAAAACTTTTAACATGTGCTTTAGAATCAGTCTGCAAGCTTTATAGGGTTCCATACTTTTAGCTATCATATCAGTTTAACATCTTCCACAGGCAATATTATCTGATTTCTAAATAGTACAAAACATATAATTCTATCCTTAGATAATAGCTAAAACAGAATTTCACTCTCACTATGTGTTGAATCTCCCAAGTGCAGTCTAGTAAGTGTGTGTATTTGTTTTATTGAGTACATTTCTAATATAATCTAATGCATGACAATTTGTACAAGGGATGAGTATCACTTATGAAAGGAAAACGAGACTAAACACTTCATACCCACTGAAATCCATCAGATTCAGTTTCCACTGAACTCAGTGAGACAGTCATCAATAAAAGGTACGACAACCTTTTAAAAGTGATGTAAGTTTTCCCTGCTCATGGAAATGCTAAATCAACAGTGATATTTCAAGCCAGGCACAGGACTGAGCTTGTTTCCACTGAAATCAGTGGTGCCGCTCGTACTGGTTTGTACAGTTCAGGGTCAGTCTTTCAGCAGCATTAAACACCCTGGGGGTGTCTCCCACTTTACCTCCCAATAGTTTGATCCCGAATTATATCAGAGCCACTAATTACCACCAAGACAAACTCAGGCCTGATGTTGCAGTCCTTCAGAACTATGATCTGAAGAAAAAAAGTAATAGGTGTTCTTGGGCTTGAGAAAAGTCTCTGAGGGAAATGCGATGGTCCTTATCATAGGGGAGTTGAGGCTTTTGGCTCTGTCTCTTGTGGTGGTACCCAGGTCTAAGGAGATTTAGGAAATATGGTTTTTTAGACTCTTAGTAACCCAGCCTTATCACTTAGCATGACTTTCTCCATTGGCCTACATGGGATCTTACAAGAACACATTAACTCAACGGCTAACTTTTCTGTGGAAAAAGCTAGAGAAGATGACTCTCCCTCCACACTGAGATGTAAAACTCTCAGCTGTCTTTGTAGCGTGGTGTGTCTACCTGAAACTATGCTTCTCCTCAAGCTTTTGCACCACATCAGGATAAATGTGCAGCTGTGGGAGCTGTGTATGTATAAAGAATGCATGTGTAAAGAAAATAGTGGCATCTAAGATGGAGTACATTGATATCTCACACATCAGAGGGCTAGAAGAGTAAGTGAGACAACAAAAACAATTGTATTTTTCCACTCTCTTCCAGATTCTTCACATATAGAATGAATCACCATGGATTCCTGCATAATATGCTTTTGTAAATAGGTATGTTAGCTTGGGATGGTAGGTCAGGTACAGAACAGAAGCAGTTCTGTTGGTGTTGCAGAAAAATGGATTAAGTTCTGAACAGAATAAAGGCCTGTGTATGTGAAAATGTTCTCACCTCTGGATTTGATGCATTGGGGGTTTGTGGATTGTCAATGTTATGTCAAGATTCAACACAATCCAGTGTTTATGTGAAAATTCGGTTCCTGCTATTCATATTTCTAGATTGGTTTAGTTGCTGTTGCCCTAATGTTTTCGGACACATTTATGTTGTGCTTATGCAAAGCAAGCATCCCAAATAAAATGAGAAGTTTTGTATTGTGTAAAGTTCAGTACTCCTAAATTGCCCTAAAGAGTAATATATGCTGTGGTTGGGGAATACCAAAAAGAAACATTCATGTAAAGTAATTAATAAAAAAATCAAATTATTGATCCTAGTTATTGCTTATCAATTACTGTGCCACTGGTGAATTCTCTCGAGATCAGTATCAAATGGGTATACCTTAAGTCCAAAAAGGGCAAAAAGAACAGAGCAGGGGCCAAAGAGTGATTTCATTATACAAATGAAATGGAAAATTTCAGTGAAATTCCATCCTTCCCTGAGGACTGGCTTCACTTAGAGGTTAGAGGGATCTCTGAGAGTGATCTCACAGTTATGGGCTCTGAAACTGTCATTCGCTAGCAATTGTAATGTGATTATGACTCAGGTTAAAGCAAACAAGACAAAAATGCCAGCTGAAAACTTTGCCACTTGCAAGGCCACAACAAAACTCCCTTGTTTTTCTTCAGGTCCAGGATTTCACTCTTGGAGTTCATTTGTTTTCCATAGGATGCACACAAAAAGAGAGATGACCTCTCCAGAATCCACATGCTCTTTAAAGGTCTGTAAAGGCAGGGGAGCAGAGCGCTTGGGAGTGTGTGCTGTGGGAACTGGGTGTGCTGCACAGCCTCTCCATCCACTGTGGATGGGGACTGCCCTTTGACCACTGCCCTGCAGTGAAGTTGCACCCTGAAGAGACTGACAGGTGTCTTCTGGCTTTACCTGGGATCAGAGCAGTCTGGTCCTTCCCCACTCCACCTTGCAGGAGGTGACTGCTGAGTTTGGGCTGGTGCTGAGTGGTGCTTGCAGGGAACCCAGCCTCCTCCTCCTCCCTCTGTGGTGGCCTTATCTGCACCAAGCAGGTTTAGAAAGGCAGTGTGTCTCGGAACACATTCTCCAGGCATGGTTAACCCAAGGCTTAGCCACAGCCAGCTGCTGTGTTTTTATCTGTATTGTCTCAGGACGCTGATGGGATGTGCAGAGGTGCGACTGTGTCAGCCACTGTGACAATCCAACAGGGTTTTGCCTGGGGTGTCCCTCTCATACTGCAGAAGTCAAAGCCATCAGGAGTGCTTGAGTCATCCTGGCATATGGGTCCTGTACCCTCCCACCTTTGGCAGCAGCAACTCTGATAAATGCACCTTGGAGACAAGTAAGGTAGGGTTTTAGGTTTCTGCTCGCAGTTATTCCCTGTACAGATCCTTGGGCCACTGTGGTGACAAAGCCTGTGGGAAGCCCATGAGAAGTGGGATGAACGAGCTGAGGAGAATCCACAGGAGACAAGGGAAATCCCAGAGATTGCCTAATGCTGAGAAACAGTACACTATTTATTTCTTTACTGCTATTAAATGCTTACTATAGTAGCTTTCCCACCATATTCTTGTCATATTCTTAATCTCATCAGTGTTTTCATCCCAAAGCTTCTACCAAACTCTCCATCAAACACACATCCTGTCAGCAGACAAGCACCCTCCATTGGGGCAGACGGGCCAGAGGTGTCCTCAATTCCACTAGAAGAATCAGTGAAATTCTTCAGTTTGTAGAAAAAGTGTGTGAATGTGGTAACAGTAGATAACAGTATAAAACTATTGGGCTGACAATTCCTGCAGAGGAGAAAACCTGTACACAGCAGAGAAATTTCTATGCACAGCCTTGGTGCAATTGTGCCAAATATTCCTTGTGTGTCCCTATGATCTTATAAAAGGTCGACTCATAATCTGGCTGTTGTATTGTGCTTTCAAAAGCTGGGACATAGCTTGAGATATTACCCCATGCTGCAGTGAATGACTAAGCTCCCATTGGCTTCAATGGGATCAGTTTTTTATCCCATGCCTTTTTCCTCCCTTCTTGGCACACATGTTGACCTAGCTAAGCATGAAAAATGTTTTTTCTAAACTGTAAGAATCTGAGTGCAGAGCACAAAGGACTGTGGATAGATATCAGAACTGCAAGGGCTGATTTGGTTTTAAGTCAGATGGTGTGAGCCTTTTCAAGGGCTCTGTGGCTGCAGAAAACCCTCGCTCAAAGCACTGCTGGAATCCAAATCTACTGATAATTAAAGAAAATATATATAAGTGAGGTGGAGAAAAGATAGAAGAAATATTCATGCTCTTTCAAACAGCGCTTTTCTTGTTAGAGAACAGGAGATGTTGATTTTAGAATAGCTAATCCCAGGAAAAACTGTGCTTACTCTGCCTCGCAGGATTGACATGTTGGCTCTGGTGGCACCTACATTCATAGTGAGGAGTTCATGCCTGCTGCTCTGTGGAGTACCATGCTCTGGTTCCTGACTTGATCAGTGGAAGAGGAGTAGTTACCATGCTTAGCATGGGCATCTGGAGTTAGGGATACATCCCATGTCAGTGCTTGGGGATGTGCGAAAATAGAGAGAATGAAGTAGGTCTGAATAACATTGTTTACGAAGAGAAAAAAATAAATGAAATTAATACAATCCTTACTTCTTAATTGCTCAGAACTTGTGTTTCACATTGCCAGCCAGCGCAGCCCTTCTCCTGGCATCTCTTCTTCCTCCCTGCTCCCTCAGCGATCATATTGCAAACCTAACACACTTGGGTCAATTCCATTTTTAAATTCACCATTGCAGATTCTGCCCCAGAGTGACTGCATCTGTCTCCAAAGAGAGCTGGAATGAGAATTTAAACGTGTTTTATGTGGCATTCAAGTGCCTCTTGCAGACAAGAGAGGAGTACAGCTGAACCTGCCTAAGAATGTATATCCAGCCTGAGAGGGGCAATGCTGACATATGAGGCTGTATTAAGGACAGTAAAAAGTGGCTAGCATGTAGGCATGAAAACAAGCTGCTGTTTAATTCCCAGCTCAGCAACTTGGGTTGAAAACTGTAACAACTGTAATTATCAGCAAGTTTCCAAGCCAGACAATTGAATCACTCGTCTGAGCAGATGCCTTTGGGGAATAGCAATAGAGCTGCACTCCTCAGTTTGTAGCACACATACATGCTGTACAGGAGCATAAAACCCTTCAAGGGGTGACTCCACCATCGCTGGCACACTCATCAACTTCCTACCACTCACTAGAGCTTGGATAAACCAGGGGGGCAGCTGTTCCCACCAGCTCCCACTCAGCCACTCCATGCTACTAAAGGCAGGATGATGATCCTGACCCTGCTGAGCACCAAAGAGAGGTGTGGTTGCTGTGGGGTGTCCCATGGGCTAGGATCCCTGCTGGGTGTTCACTGCCAGGTGCAAGAAGGTGTGTTGGGAATCCCCAGCCTCATAGTCCTGCCCTTGACCACAGCAGGAGCAGTAAGCAGATGTAAGCATATGGTTAGTAAGTGGTATAAGGTGGCAATGGTGGATTTAGAAGCATGTCTTAGGCGTGTAGTTTGCTACAGTTGGATGAAAGGCAAGTAAAGCAGCTACCTTCTGCTGTAACACAAGATCTGCTAGACTGAACTAACGTACCTAAAGAGCAGCTTGCTAATTGCGCTTCTATCTGGTGAGCCTGAACAGGTTTGTTGCAGGAATTGCAGTTTACTGAATTTTCTGGGGGAAGCTACCTTCCCTCAACCTGTTTTTTTATTTCCCTGCAGTCAGAGAGGATTAGCTTCAGGCAGTGGATACACATGTACCCAGGGGAAAAACTACCCTGGTTTTGTTCAGTTTATTGCAAGGCTGCCTGTTTTCCACAAGAACTGCTCAAGCTCCAGAAAAAAAACGCAGTGGGACTGAAATGCCAGAAGCCTCCCTCTGACCATTTTTCTTTTTGAAAAGCGTGTATTTATTCCAAGCCTTGGCAATTTCCTCCATGTGCCTTGAGCTACTTTTCTAGACCTCGAAGAAAGGGATCTCGCCATGTTAAAGATCTTTCTACTGTGTGACTAAGATTATGTCCCACTGTGGATATTTCAGTTTTAAAAGTGAGATGAGACCTGATAGTGATACCACATTAAACACATCTCCTATTGATCCTTTCTAACCTTGCAAAAGAGCTGCTCTGCATTAAGTACCTTTTACTTCACCGCTGCTGATGGGACCACAGATGTTAACTGCCAGGCTAAATATCCTCAGAGGTCAGCAGACAGGGCATTTGAGAGGTCATAAAGTAATAATTTTCTGACTAAGAAACAATAGGAGCGTTTACCCCCCTGCCCTCTAACTCAGCCTGAGGACATGCTAGCGGCTCACTCTGAAATGCATTTACAATATTTATAAATAAAAGGGAATTAATAAAAGCTCTTCTTCCCAGTGTTCCCTCCCCACCATGTAGCATTTTGAATGTATCACAAATCAGCTTGATATGTCAAATTATTGCACTTGACTGAACTGATGACAAAAAGGCTTTGTATTGAACAAAAGGGTTGTGCTTATAAAGGTGTATTTTCAGACCATCCTCTCCACTATTAAAGGCTACATGTTCTATTACAAAGACCTGAAAGTAAATCACCTACTCTGAATTGAAGTACAGAAAATCACATATAGCTGATGAGAGAAAAAAGTCATTCTGCTTTTTAGATGGTACCTTTATGCTCTCTGTTGTGTCTCCACTGTGCATGGACAGATGGGGCTGGCTGTCCTCCTGCCTTCTGGAATTTCCTCAGTATCTGCTCCATGGGGTTTGATCTCCGAGACCACTGAGGAAATGGCAGACAGGATTACTGTAGAGAGGACAGCAGTATATTTGCTGAGCTGTGTGGGCCATATTCCCTGCAGCCATTAAAGTAGATGATCCATTTTCTTCATCTGAAATACAGCAATTTTTGCCAGTTGAGGAGTTGGTCTGCAGGCTCAGCCATGAGTTTGGAAGAGTTTTCTTGGTTTGCAGCATTCTTGGCTTGCTTACCAAGAAAGCAGAAAAAATTGCAATTTTTTCCTTATAGACTTCAAGAAAACCATGCTAGTTTTCTCAAAGAATCAATAAGAAACCTATATCACCTTTGGAGGCCTGCTGCTGGAATACCAGCAGATGCTGTAAGTACATAAAGAGGGAGTTCTGCTTATATGCTAATCCTTTTCTTCCAATCCACTTAATTTTAAATATTCCGTGACTCATAACAATCTTTTTTGCTGAATCAGATCTTGCTTGCATCGGGCACCTTGTTTTCTTTATTAGTTTGGGAAAAGATGTGGTACATATTTTCTCAACTTTTGGTGGTTGCTTTTGTCTGGGTGATTGGGTTTTTAGCCCTGTTTTTATTTCTCTTTCCTCTTCTTTCTCTCTACCAATATTTTGTAAACAAAAAACCCCAAACCCACACCCCCAAAACAACAAGGGAGGGAAACAATAAGCCTGTGTTTGATACATGCAGCAGCTTGAAAATGAGGTGAGTGTGTAACCAATAGTGCATCTGTTATGTGAGAATTGTGGTGCTTGCCAAAACATTATTGTTGTTACTGTGTGTGTCAGAGGAAGATTAAGCTAATAGGCTCATGCCAGCCACCTCTGAGGTACGTTGTGGGAACCAAGGGGGTGGACATTCTCTGGCTGAAATATTATGTGTGTGAGTAATTCCCTCCTTGAATTTTGAGTAAGACATTAGGAAGCTGGCCTGTTTTGTCTGTGGCTGGCAATTGTCAGTCCCATGCAGTAGGAGATGCTCCTACTTTTTGCCTCTTTGCTTTAGGACAACACTATTCCCAAACACTCACTGGGATTGGTACTAAAATCTCCCCACTGACAAGTGCTGGGTAGAGGAAGGCTGCCTTACCTATAAGAGCTTGGAGGATGGAAAATTTTCCTTTCTGAAATGGGGAAGAAAAGTAAAAGCTCAAATATTCCCAAGGCATTTCTAATAATGATAATTTAAAAATTGAATGCATCAGTCAAAGTATTTTATTTTGATCATTCACGTTTTTAAATGTCCTTTTTCATCAGATACTGTAAATCACTGATAAGCAGACCTGTCTTTCAGAGCTGGTCAAGTGAACTGTTTCTATCATACAGATGTAGAAACAAAGAAGAAAACTATAGATGTGTCTGTGTTCTAAGGGAACAGGCCCTTTTCAAGATTTGTTTTCTTTCTCCTTTGCTTCAATGAATTAGTATTTCTCAGTGAAAAAGAACTTGCCCAGCTTTACCACTGACTTTCCTATATTTGTTTCTAGAGATGTCTTCTGATTTGAGTAGTTTCTTCCTTTTAGTCTAACTAGATTTTAATACTGAATGCAGAATTGCTCTTTGCCCTCTGTCTGTTTATTTTTCTTCATGATCTATTCTGCTGGAACTTATAAAAAAATCCTCTGAAAATACAAGCAGATGATGCCCATCAGATCACATCTTCTTTTTATCATATTAACTTTTTTTCTAATAGATGCTGAAGCACTAGCTATTTTTACAGATACTGTACAGTCTTTGACCCTTGAGGATTTTTCTTGTCCAAGTGCTGGACTGTGCTGTCCTTAATTAGACTCTCAGTCTCCTTTCCAAGTACTGAGGTGAGGTTTGCTGGTCGACAATTCCTCTCATCACTCTTGGCTCCTTTTATTAAAGCATAGATGCTAACAATCACAGTCTTGAAGAACTGATGCTGTTTCAAGGTTTCGGTGTATCTCCCTATTAGGATCTCTGCTCTTCACACTTAATTTCAGCATATTTCAAGTTCAGGTCTCACTGAGTCTCATCCAAAGTCACTGAAGTCAAAAGAAAAACTCCTTTAACATTACCCCACCTACACTCCTCAGCTCTACCCCCTCCTGCACTTGTATCTGAACTTTGACAGTTGATTTTATCCGCCTAAAAGGGGGTGTGTGGGTTGTGTAGGGATGGGTCCTGATAACAGGAGGGGGTTACAGTGTGGCAGGAAAATACATCCCAGCAGCACAACAGATAGATATTATACTAATAATATATAACTGCAGTACCATGTGTTTTATTTGGGAGACTCTTCTTCTCACCACAATCACTGCCCTGCTGTCCCCTCACTCCTCACGTGGGGAGCAACAGAGCACACCAAAAAACAGAATCATGCTGGACGGCTCCATGCAGCCCTGCTGCCAGCCTGGGCAAGCACTGCTTCCCCAGCAGAGAGAGAGAGGCAAGGCCTTCACGTCTGCCCACCAGCTCACCTGTCTCTCCTCTGACCCCTCTGTCTTTCCGAGGGGGCTTGACACAGACACAGTTCAGCTGGGCCAAGGATGTGGTCCTTAAGTGTGCCTCCCCTCAATTTCTTGCAGATGTATTTCAGTGCAGAGGGTAGGAGTGGATTTTCTGATGTCCACATTGGGATTTTCATGGGCTTTGGCATGTGGTTGGTTTGGAGAGGAGCCTGAGGAACTGCCCGTGTCCCAGTCTTGACTCAGTGGCAGTTCTCCCTGACACATGGACCTCCCTGGGCAGAGGGCAGTGGGGTGGATGGGGACAGCTGCCTAAAATGCCTGGTGCAGCTCCCTTCCCACTATAGAAACACAATTTCTTTCATTTGAAAGTAGAATAATTTCCCCCAAAAGATGCTGCAGTTGGCAATTTTGCCACAGGGTAACTTCTCTGGGAATAGAGAGAAAACAAAGCCCATCTTTAGAAGAAGAACGTGCGGTTTCCTCTTTGGAGTCTTTGCTAGCCATTACTGGTGAGGTGGAAAGATCAGACAGACAGCCTGGAGCATTGCTCAGGGTTTATCCCAGTTGTTGGCACTCCAACAGGCTCAGAGCAGTTTGGTTTGCTTGCACTTCACCTGTTGGTTCCTGAAGGTCGAAGAGGAGGGAGAGGGGTATAATCTGTAGTACAAGACTCTTCTCCCAAGCTCCCAGTGTCCCATCTTGTCCCTTTGAATGTCAGAGTGGGCAGGCCACAAACCACCTTCAGCTTGCATTGACAAGTCATCCACCTGAAACATATTTATCTTCCCTTCTTACATTTGTTTTCAGACTCTCAGGCTGACAGGCCTGGATAATACATAAATTAAGCAAAACTACTTCTGTTACTTTAACAAGGAGGGTTTCAATGTTCAGAGACCCATGTTTCACCTGGACAAGTGTTTATGTTGGAGATGAGCTCAACTATGATAATAGACTGTGGCTTGGTAAGAAGAGAAATTCAGCCCTGTGTTTCCCCTTATGTCGCAGCTGCAAAACATCTTCAGATCTGTTGTGATGACAGCTGTGTGAGAGAAACTTCTTGGAGGTGTTTCTTTGAATCACACTGTAATGAAGATGATGTTCCATATTTACGTTTCCCTGTTCTTTAGGAAGTTGAACACCAGCACTCCTGATGGCTTTTCCAGTCAGCTTGTAGGTAAAAGAGGCTCAAAGTGATGGGAAGGGTAGTTTCCACCACGGCCATTAACAGTTTTAATGTTGCATTGGTGGTGGCTGTGGTCACCAAAGGAAAGGGACTGTGTATGGAGTGGTTCTTCCCTTCAAATGACCTCTTTGGCTCTTTGATAGGAACATCAGTCTGTGTGAAAATTTTGTGGGTACTTTAACCGTCCAAGACAAGACGCTTACTGGATTACTCAATGGACAATCATCAGGGTGGGAGGGGGCTCAGTGGCATTTAGGAGGGCTATTGTGCTGAACGGTGATTTGAGACTGCTGGAGGGCTGTTAAGTGACTTTGCTGCTCAGCAGTTTGTTTCTAGAGCATATACAGGCTGCAGAGGGGAACTACATCCAGAGCATGTTGAACCTTTGTACTCAGGAGAAGATGTTGAATTGCATAGGGGTGACCATGACAGCCTTTGTGTGAGTCATGTCAGAAGGAAAGGTTTTGTAGAGTGATAATGAGGTTTTTTGAAGGTTTTATTCAACAAATGGATAAGACAGGCAGCCTCTCAAAATGTTTCCTTGGTATAAGCTTTGCATGCTTCTTCTAATTCTTTAGAAATTTGATCAAAGCCACGGCCTGCCTCTGCAGAGTTCATCTCTTTCAGTTGAGACTTGGTGACCCAGCTGGTTTTGTTCAGAGTAAAGATGGAGCCCAGTAGCCTATCCTTGTTTGTTTAGAGAAAAATTATAAGCCCAAGGTAGGTTTTTCATGGTACATCCCCTCATGCCTGACCTCCTTCCAGAAAATGCTTTAGAGATGAGCTCAGCTAAGATCAGGTCCCTGGGGCTAGGTGTTGTGCTTCCACTTCTTCAGAAATACCATGATCAGGACCTTAATATCTAAAAAGGGAAAGGTGGCGGGGGCACTCATTGGCCTGGGCAATGCCTGTGGGCAGGATGTGCATGTACAGATGGATCAAGGCCCTGCCCAGAGCCCTTGTGCTGCTGTTGCTGTGCTGACCCAGCCTTTGACAACCTTTGCTCCAGTGGGTTCCAGACGGGGATGCTCAACTACTGTTGCCACACCTTTTAGTGGTTTGGCTCTGCCAGGTCTCCCTAGCCGTACAAAGGAGGAAGAAGAGCTATGTCTCTTCCTCCAGCTACAAAATGCAGCTGTTTGACTCTTGGGAGAGATTTTGGGGTTAGCCCTGTCACTTGGACTCTTTTCTGTTTTCAAGAATAGCCAAAGCAAGCTGAAGCCAGCTGCTAGAAAGGTACACTGATGCAATGCTTTGCGCTGTGCTAGTCTGCATTTAGGAAAGACCTATTCTTCTGATTGAGTCTTCCGATACTTGCCCTTGAAAAAAAACCTGGCAGTGTCCCTGTCCATTCTCAGTGCTTTGCTGGGCAGCATGCACTTTTTGAGACAGGGGCTGGTGTTGACAGAAGAGTACTTACTGGGAGAGTTGCAGAGAGGCACCTCATTGTGTAGATGGTGGACAGGTTTTCCACCTTTATGAGCAAAGGGATAATTTCCTGGGGATCAACTAATGAGTCTTTGTACATGGTGCAGAAGCCAAAGCTGAGGCTATTGATCATAACCCACAAAGACTCTTTTTCAGATGCCTGCTGGGGGTGACTTTGTGTTCCCACAGTAAGTGTGTGTGCTCCCTGCAGCTTTGACTGACCAAGCAAGAAGCTCTCAGCTCCTGTTTGGTTGAATCTCCCAGAGCTGCCTAGGGCCTAGTTGTGAGGTTTTGTCTCCTCAGAAAGATAGTTTGGAATAACTTTGTCAATGAGTTGTTTTCAGGAAAGTCTATGGATCACAGACCATTTTGAAAGGAACCTTATGGATGGAGACTCTTCTGCCCATCTTGATACTGGAGTTTTGTGACACTTGGTTTCCTAATGTATATTGCCAACATGTTATTCTCCGTTGCAAAACTAGAAACTCTAATGTCTCCATGACCAGTTTATTACTGGAGTCTGGAAGGAACTGTGTTGCCCCTTATTCAAATTGGTGTTGCTTTCTTGTTTTCAGATTTGGCATAAAGATGACAGAGTAGAAAGAAGGCACTGAATTAAAATTCTAATGTTAAAAGTACTGTTACAATGCACAGATCCAACATAGAGATCCAAGTGACTATATGTATGTTCCCCTCATGTGACTTAATGTCCCCCATGCTAAGGAGATTCTCAAGAGACCAGCATGGCCCAGTTTTCACTCTTTATCAAAATATCAGAATATCAGACCCAAGGAAGCAGCGGGACAGGAACACCTCAGAGAGCAACATGGGTCTCTTGAAGGGAGGGACTGGACAATATCAAGAGTCTAGAAGTGCCAGGGGCTTTGTAGAAAGCCTTACTTCAAGGAATGAGGAATTCAGGCAAGACAGGAGTTGTAGTAGGTATGAGTGGACTGGCATGTCCTCATCAGAGCTGTAACAGGAATGGAGCAGAACAGAGCTTCCTCTTTTTGTAATTCCACAGGGTCTTCTTGAGCAGCACCTGCTCTCACAAGTACATCCCTCTCCAGCCCAACCAGTGATGTGGAAGTGATGGGAGCATTGTTGCTGAAATCAGGGTCCACAGAGGGTGCAGAGAGGTGAGACTCTGAGAGAACTGGCTCTGGGTAGCCCTGTGATCTTACATATATATGAGGAGGCTCTTTTTATTCACCATGTTTCCTGTATTAACACTGAAAGATCCTGATGATGTGTGCAGATGACTTGACTTCCATTTATTAAGTAATTATTCCAGGCAGTAGTCTGGTTTTGCCATTCTCCTCAGATTTAAATGAATGAGATGCTGCTTTGCAGGGTAAAATTAAATTTGTTGCAGTACTTGTTTTCAGTGTTTAGATTTTGCTGAGGTAATAGCCTCTTTTTTTGAAAAGTAATCCTGGTTTTGCATCCAGCACTGGGGAATCTCAGAGAGGTTAGTGGCAGGATTGTTTTTCACAGTAGACCTCCTCCTTCTTTTCAAGTACCTCATACTAATAGTCAGTTTTACATCCTGAATGATGCAGAAAGTTAGCATGATGAACTGGACATGCACCTAGTCCCATCTTTTCCTTGGGGATCTGATCCCATAGCTGGAGGGGAAGAACAATCTCCTCTCCAGTGCCACTGCCGAGGCAAGAAGCTTTTTTGGCCTTCGCTGGCTGGCATTGCCAGCAGGCACTGAGGACATGAGTAAAGCAGCAGACCCAGAGCAGCCTCAGAGCCCTCTGTATAGCTTTCAGTCTACATCAGTATCCTCTGTGAGCCTTTCTGTGTATCCCAGAGCCCTCCATTTGACTTTGGGTCTCTCCATGTTCCTTTCAGTGTCTTTCAGAGCCACCCACCTGTCTTTCTGTGCAAACCAGAGTCCTCTGTGTGCAAATCAGAATCATTTTCATGTGCCCCAGAACCCTCAGTGCACATTTCAGTGAGCTTCTGAGCTCTTGTTTGACCTTTTGATGTGGCATATAACCCTTTGGTTACAAAAAGTAAAAGCAGAGCCAGGTGACCTGGGAGGACCATAGAAAAACTGTCCAATCTTTCAGGGATGGGTTTAGGAAAATCTAGAGTTGAATCTGGTAAGAAATATTAAGGGCAACAAGAAGGGTATCTACAAGTATACCAGCTGAAAAAGGACAATAGGGGAAAATGTAGTTTGCTGCTTAATGGGGCAGGGGACCTGGTCACGAGAGACATGAAAAAGGCAGAGGTACCTAGCGCCTTCTTTGCCTTGGTGTTTATAGGTAAGTTCTGCCTTCAGGAATCCCAGGCCACTGGAATACAGGGAAAGGCTGGAGCACCCAAGGCTTACTGTTTGTGGAGCAGTATCAGGTTAGGGAAGATGCAGGCTGGACATACACAGGTCCGTGGGATATGATGGGATGTATCCATGAGTGCTGTAGGAGCTGGCTGATGTCACTACAGTGCCACTCTTGATTATCTTTGAACCATCATGGAATCTATGAGAAGTTCCTGAAGACTGGAAGAAAGCAAACATCAGTCTTAAAGAAGGGCAAGAAGGAGGATCTTGGAAATTACAGGTCAGTCAGCTTTGTCTTGATCCCTGGGAAGGTGATGGAGCAACTAATCATGTAGTTCTATACCAGAACTGGTTGTGTTTTTTTCTGCAAATTCTATTTAAAGTTGAGAGCTAAATGACTAATGAGACAATAAATTGTAGTTCTTTGGTCTTCATAGTGGAGACACTCCATCTTAGGGGATGTCTAAGACAGTGTCTTAGGAGCAGAATTTATCTTCAAGGGTTCCTTTCTCTGCTTGAACTTCTAGATATTTGCCTACCTTACAGTGGGTAAAACTACTTCACATTGGCAAGATCCTTTGAAACCTGTGAACAGGAGATACTATAGCAGTATGAAGTATACAACTATACCTTGTGGTCTTCTTCAAGACTTTGTTATACATTGCCAGACATTGCTGGATTTTTGCATTTCTGCATATCCTGGAGGTCCCTGAGCCTGAATGTCCACTGTCTCTGAGTGAACCATATAATTGAAGTTAAACACTTTATACTTAAAGTGTTATAGTTAAACACTTTACAGTAGTATGATCCACAATGTTTGCCTTCTCCCAGCTCCTGATAAAAGGCACAAAATGTTTCATCTACCATACGCCCTATGGTGACTACACAATTACCATGAGGAGCTCATGCACTTAGAAATCTCCTATGTCCTCTAACAGAGATTTTTAGTGTGGTGGAAGTGAAAACTTCCCACTTTCTTGCCTTGCAGGATTGAATTAATTATGTATTTTCTATGCCAGCAATACCTTGTATATCATCTCTACTGAAGAGGAGAACATTGAAAGATCAAACAGGAAGCTTAAGAGAAGAGATCTAAGAGAGAAATCAAAGACTTTTGACTAAAGCCACTCAATGCATAATGATCAAGGCTTTTGAGTTTTGCACAAAGCTAAAGAAAAGTGTTGGCTACTGCAAACAGAGCCCTTATTCTGCCACCTCCCTTTACTAATTCCTACTGGGCACTGAAGAGTTACAGAGATCTTTTGTTCATTCACCCAAGTCAACATGGTTTAAACTTTACCCACTCTACTGTAACTGTCCACAGCTTCGGTGGCTCAAGTGGGGTGTAGCTGTGAGTGCCTTGGAAGAGCCCCTGAATGCCTGCTTATCTTTCTCAGTATCTAGCCTGGCTTTTGTGTCAGGGGGAAAGCAGGCAGGGAAAGAAGGAAGCGATTGTCATGAAGAAAAAGAAGCAGGGAAGAACAGCAAGAAGAATTTGCTGACCAAGCAGTAATGGTTGAATTTCTAGGCTAAAGAGAGCATTTCAGGAAATTAAGCAGCAAAATGCATTTTCTTCAGAGATGACCAAATTCCTCTGAAACATTTCTTTTGTGTTCAGCCCAAAGCATTCAAAAGTTATGAGTCAGATTGAAAAAATCCCTGAGGGTTTTTTTCCTAAAAATATAATAAATGCTAGATAATTTTTTTCTAACTATCTTTTCTTGTTTGAGTACTAAGACGCTTGACTCATGCTTTCAGGGCTTTTTCAGGTCTTACGCTTTTGGACTGTTACTAGAGGAGTGGTGCTGGAACTTGACAGCAAATATCGATTGCAGTGAAATTCCCAATCATATCATGGGAAGTGGCGACAGTGCATTTCCTTTGCAGCCATTTTAAGACTTCTCTTACAGTCCCCCAAAAAAGCCAATATTGTTTGCCTTTCTAAGGAGTGTGATTCCCTGGTGTTATTCCCTGACACCAGAATTCTGGGATATCAGTGGGGTTGTGTGGAATTCATCAGATTGATGCTGAGTTCTAAGACCCAAGACCCACTGGCATATTTCTCCCCAGGTCTCTGTCATGCTCACACAACTTGAGAGCACAAAGGCCTTTTGGGGCAATTTTTAAACTTTAAGTGGTCTTGGTGCACATACTTGCTAGCAACTGCTTTTGTGCCGGTGTCAAGAGCTGGTTAGCATGCATACTTTGGAGTGATACTGCCTGGTGCATGCAAATATGAAGCTGCTTTCTGACAAAGGGTTGTCCCTGGCAGAACACCAGATACCCTGTCATTGTGTTTTTAGAAAGAGCTTCTGTTTACGTGTTTCAAGTGTTTTCTTGATGGTTGAGTTTTAACTTTTGATTCAGGGCTCAGTCATGCCCTGGGGAAGTAGGTAGCAAAACTCCACTGCTTTCACTGGAAGTATGATTAACTATTTACTGAGGGAGGACTCAGCACTGAACACTCAAGGTTCCCAGTCAGTTCTGAGGAGCCAAAAATGCTTTGGTTTTGGCTGTGGGTGCTCACCACATCCAAGCCAAAGGGGCTCTTACAAAGACACTCTTGGCAAGGAGAGTGCAGAAGATTTGTCTCCCATGTTTAATGAACAGCTTGTCTTTCTATGCTCCTGGGGGCAAAGTGATTTATTCCCCAGCTGACTTCAACAGCTCGTAGAAGACATGCAAGTGAGGACAAAAAGAAGTTCAAATTATTTTAATGAATTAGGGAACCAAGAACAAAGGGATAGGGCATACTCACACAGGATAACTGAGATTTTCCACCCTGAACATGTTAATAGTCAAAGGGGAAAGAACAAGAGAGGAGCCTTCCTCAGCATGGTCAGACCACACTCAGGTTGCTCCTCTCCTGAGTCATCATTGCTCCCTTAGCTTCACTGTTTACCTTTATGACCGACCCCCTTGGCTACTAAGTGGCAAATGTAGTTTAAGATTTCGTCCAAGCATATAGATGGCTCTTTGGTTGCAGTGTGATAGGTGGAAAGAAGCTGCATTTCTCTAGCGCCAGTGTGTCACCTGTAGAGGCTCTTTGCACAGAAGAGAGTCTTGAAGTAAAATGTAGATGTCTTTATTTGAACACAAGATGTTTGTCCACAGGCAGTTTTCAGTGAGTATTTCCTCTTGAGAAGGGCACATAGGAATCTGTCCTTTTCTGTTTGTTTCTGGTTTGAGTCACTTTCAAGGTAACATTAGAGAGTACCTGTAGCAGATAGTTGCTGAATTTTTAGACGTGAACATTTATGCTGAATCAGTCTGGCCATCTGAAATATAGGAAGTAGCTGCTAGATAATCCAGTTTTCCCATCAAAATAGTTAACCTGGCTTGAATTCTGAGGGGTGACTGAATTGTTAATGAGATTTTATATAACAATATTCCTATAGACACACCATCGTATTCCTTCCAGGAATGATTCATATTTGTAACTTAAACAACATTAGCCTCTATAAAGCAAGGGCCTACAATCTTTCTTTCGGATAAGAAATCTGAGATCCAGAGGAAAACTGCCAATAAACATCCACGAAGCCACATTCTTGTCTTTACATATTTGCTTAAACAATCTCTTTCGCTACAGTATACAACTGATGTGGGGGACTATTGCTTAGCCTGCTGATCACGGTGGGCTCCATCATACTCACCTGCTGTCTTGTGACCTTTCTTATACTTAGGTATTTATTGTCCTTGACTTCTTAGAATTTAGTGTAAGGGGCCTTGATGCTGAATGGAGTCCATAAGGCCAATTTTAAACAATAAGGGCAAAACCAACAAGAGCAAAATCAGGAAAATATAATGACTGAAGCTTTGAAAGATGTATTTGGGATTCAGCTTCAATTTCCCTAGTCAGCTTTGCAAACTTTAACCAACGTAATTTCCTTGAAGTCATACAGAGTCTGTGCTGTCCGAAAGAATATCAGACCTAACCCTGAGCTACAAGCAATCCTCCTTCTCTAAATAGTTAACTGGAAAAAAAAAAAAAAAAAGATGTATAGCTCAAAGACATGCCTCTAGACTGCTTTTTTTTTTTTTTTGTAGATCTTCAGTAACTGCTGAAATCGCCATTAGCACTGGTCTGAGATCAGACTCTCTCACTGGATAAATTGTCTTGCAAAACCATTTCAAACAACCAGTGTAATAGAGTAATCATTGTGACACTTGTACAAGTCACCTTGCAGCCAAAAATCAGGGGGGAAATGGTAAATAGTTTAGAATTATCTACCTGTTTCTCTGTTATTGTATTTTGTTCTTTTATTCGTGGAAAAGCATGATAAGTGACAAACACTGGTGCTGGTGACTGCAGTGAATTTCTGAGTCTCAGGACTGAATGAGGTGGCTTTCATAAAGGCAAGAGCTAGATGCTCTCGAGTGAGATGGGGGAAGAAGGGAGGGGGGAAGTGAGAGGATCTTGCTGCATTAAACACCACTTTCTGTGGAAACAATTAGTGCTGTAAGTGTATTCTTGAAGACGGGCGGCTTTACAGTGAGATTACTTACAAGCACCATCTCTGCTAAAACGCCCATAAAGAGTTCCGCAGTTCTGAGAAGTCATCTTTGGAGACGCTGCTTATTGGAAGTCACAGGCGATATTTCATGCTGTACTCTTTTGAAATTAGCTAATGTTTGGGTCATACTCAGCCTTCCAAATTGCCAAAATCTCCAGGGCTTTGCTGTAGGAAAACCTGGTGGAGTGTAGACACCACAAATCATTTGCAGTCCACAAGGCAGTGTCTTCAGGGGGTGTTGGTGATATGGAGGGGTGATCTGAGGTTTGCAAACCAGTGTGGGTTCAAAGTCAGGTTCCACTTTATCTGAACCGCGAAGGTTTTCAGAGTTGTGGGTTAGATGAAAGACTGTGTTTCCCTTCCCTGCCCCACTTCTGTAATTTGTAGCTTGGGATAGCTGCATTTTGTAAAACCTCAGGAGCTTGCTTTTTTGACCCTGTAAAACAAAAGAAATCCATGTGTGGCTTGAACTAGGAGCTTTGGGGTTTTTAGGTTTTGTTTGTTTTTTGTTTTTTGGTTTTTTTTCTTTTCATTTTACACCATACAGCTTATGCCTTGGACAGATAAACAAGCATCACCTAATAGATGTAAATTAAGAAGAAGCTTTACCTGCTGTAAGTTGTCTAGTAATTGCCTGCAGCAGAAACCATCTTTATAAGTAGCTGGCTCTTCTGGAGACTAAGTGCTGGCTGAGTTGGATGATTAGATTTCGGGCATCAATCCCTATGCTTTTGTGTTTGAGCCATCAGCAGTTGAGAAGGATATTAGGTAAGACTGAACAGTTCTTGCGCAAGACTGAAAAACTCTTGCAGGAAGAAAAATAAAGAAGAGTTAGGGAAATCTCACACTCAGGGTGCTGAAGAGCTTGAATGAATTCCTGAGGTGAGATGTAGTCTCCATCACTGCAAATCTTTAAGAACAGGTTGGATAAACACCTGTCAACAATGCTGACACTGCTGATCCAGAATTTTTCCTTTATGTGAGCTGTAAGTGAACATTAACATTTTTTTTACAGCTACCATCATGTCTCCTCGCTTTAGTGAGAAATTCCATTTCAGCAATTACTATCACACTTGTTGAAGGTTCTGCCCAGAAGCTAACACTAATCTTTAGGGCAATGTGGGAGAGATTTTCAAATTACTTCCTTCACAGGAGTTCTTGGATTTTTATTGTCATCTTGATGAAATCACACAACTCATTCCAGATGGTCTGGGCCTTCCTGCTAAGTCTGTACCTCATACTCAGTACCACAGGTCTAATAGCCAGAGCTAATTGCACATTTATGGACATGAGCTGTGCAAAACTAGGCAAGGTATCTTTTTGCTAACATTGGAGGGACTTTTTTCTGCTCTCAGATTGGATTTCCATCTGTATGATATATAGGCAAACGGGGCAACCTCCTAGAATGCAGTATGCTGGGATCTGCAAAATAGCCACAACCTTGCTGTCCTACTGTGTTTAAGCCAGAGACCTAGAAAAGAGAGGCCAAAGCATCTTCTATCAACATGATTTATAGACTTGCTCTTCCTGCTCCTCACCACCGGCAACTGTAAGAAAAACATGGTCTCCCCAAAGTCTTCATCCCCCTCATTCTTATTTCCACACCAGTTCTCACCCTGAATTCTTCCTTTACCAGCACAGACCAAACCTATCTCTTAAACCCTGAAGTGGAAAAACTGATCTTTGACCACACTGCTGTGACGACATGAACCAGCTCATTGTATGTAGTCTCACTCCTGAGTTCTACTACTGTAATACAGCTGAGAAAGGGCCCAGAATGGAATAGATTGCAGGAAAAATCCTGTCCCTGTATTCTCTTAGCCTCAGTTTAGCTAATGCAGATAAGCAGCCCAGGCAAGGGCACAGATTAGGTTCAAATCAGGCCAATCACAACTACATTTTGCAATTAGCTTGAAAGAATTTTGCAGCACATTTTGCCTAAAAATAATCTGTAAATTGACCAGAGTCTCTAATGTGGAATCATTACAGATATTTCAGGGATTGATTTAGCATGAATAATTCAAATGTAGTATAGAGACAACAGTCTCTTTTAAATATGTGGTATTTTAGAGATACATTTCAAAGCAAGCAGTAGTAGGACTTCACTCTTATCACAGTCTTTGGAACCAGTTCTTCTCAGGACTCAGAGGTTGTCCTTGGATAAGGAAGGAGTAGCATCAAATCCTACTTATTATTATGATTACTTCTAGAATTATGAAATCTAACTTACTAACCTTTATGGAATGATATACCCCATATTCTTCTATTCCAGAAGAATAAGATGACCAAACTCCAAATCTAAAATAGCATTAGGTACAACACTTTGTTGTTGTACATGGTCATACAACACATACCATGACCATGTCAGGTAAATTGTGAAAACAGTATGGATTAGTAAAGAACAAATGCAACAGTAGTGTCACATTAAACAGCATGTCTACTATTTTTAGGTTTATGCAAAAACACATTTGACCTGCAGGATTTTGTGTTTCCCCAAACTACAGATATAAATAGATTTAACTCCATTGCCTTTGATGACTTCACCAACCTTAGCAAAGGTACCTTTGTGCATGACACTCTGGAAGGCATTACCATAGAGGAAGCCCTAACTAATACCACCATGCAGAATCCCAGAGAAAAGTTCTGTAAAGACGGGGCTACTCTGATATTCCATGGCAACATAAGATTGAATTTCACAATGGTGTTGAGTAATGCAAGCAGTGTGACAAGAACTGAGTCCTGAGTATCAGCTTGGTCCCAGGTACAGCAGAGTGCCTCAATTTGTCCCTACCCTCCATGGAAGTAAATAGAAATGGGGCTGCATTTTGGTGGCACCTTAGAGCAATAAGATCATGCAAGCACCATGCCTTGCCTGATACACTAACTGTTCAGGCTCACACCTGAGAGACTGGAAGCATAGTCATGCTTCTTCAGGTACCTCCCCACAGAGGTTATTCACGGTTCTTGGTAATTCACAAGTTTCCAGTTTAAAGCTTGGAAAGGAAGAGACACTCATCATAGCATCAGGCTTTCAGTTTGAAGTCATGTCTGGCTTTTTCAAAAAACAGGACCTTTATTTCACCATTTAGAATATTCCGCTCTTTAGAGCATAATAGCTAAAATTCCTCAGAATGGCATTTGCTGCGATTTTTCTGTAATCTTTTAATGCTTTCCAATACCCAGAGTACAATTAACATTATGCCTAATGGATATTGGATATCTGTAGTATCATCCCCCTCCCTCACCTACACTGTAGATGCAGTACTTCCACATACCCTCCTCTGGGATGCTCATTTGAATGGCTTTTTTAATTGCATTGCCTGGTACTGGGAGAGGGCTAGTATGTCATTACACAGATGAGCCGTGCTGCCTATGCTTATGACAAGAGCATAAAGACTGTCAAACTGAGTTTTAGCTGCAGGTTTTTTCATACATCCTGGTTTTGAGCATGATCCATAGCTCTTCCCCAACTCTTCTTGTTACTTCTGCAATAACTAACACTTTTCCATGAAGCAGCATTTGAGATATGGTCAGAAAACCAATACCTACTACACGTATCCCTCATCTAAAAAGAAACTTATGTCAAATAAAGATTTTAGGATACCACGTATCTCTTGGTTTACTCAGAGTGCACTTTAGTGTGTTTTTCTCTGTCTTCCAAATTAGTTTCCAAAGAATCAGAGAAGTGGTAAGCACTGATCCAAATGGACCTCTGGAGACCATCTACAAACCCTACTTTTGGAGTTTGAATTATTCCAAGAATTGAGACCTCACAGTCTCTCTGGGTACCCTCAGAGTTTAGTTTAGTTTAGTTTAGTTTAGTTTAGTTTTGTTTAAATGGAATTTTCTGTATTTCAGCTTGTGCCCATTGCTTTTATCCTGTCACTGGGACTTCTTTACTCCCCTGTATCAGGTATTTATATACATACTAAGATCCCCCCCACAAGACTTCTCTGCTTGGGACTGAACAGTCCCAGGTCTCTGTCTCCCCTTCTATGTCAGGTGCTCCAAGATCTTAACTGCCTTAGCGGCTCTTTGTTGGACTTGCTTCAGTATGTCTATATCTTTCTTGCTTCCTTTAAGAAATTATCAAGAGACTTTCATGCTTTTCAGCTCAGGGTGGTGGGTGTTTAAGTTAGCAAGGAAACTTAAGACTATGGGTTCAGAGGTCACATTCCTTCACCAAGAAAAGTCCTGTATGTATCTTGGAAGAGGGAAATGGTTCCTCAGTGTTGACTCTTTGGACTATATGTAGATCTTCATCACCCTCTGATGTCACTGTGTCTCTGTTTAGAGAGAATTTCCCCAACTTTTCTATATTTAAATATATTCCTCAAGTCTCTGTCCTTCCCAGTGTACCCATTCACTGCACTAGAAAAATGCTAATGCATCAGCACAGTGGAGCCTTGCTCCCTTCATGTGAAAAAACGTGTAAAATCTGTCCCTAAATTCTCTAAGACAGGAATATCAAAAGGATCAGGCCTAAATCAATAGCATTAATGCAAAATTAGGAAGTGGAAATAGGGAGAAATTTAACAGGATAACAACTGCCACTTACTTGATCTAGCAGAACTTGTCACAGCTGGTGGATGGATGGGGAATTTACAATACTGGATGAAGCTGAAACAGCAGTTAACAAGTAGTATGGAGAGTGTGCTATTTATCTATAGTACTAATATACCTGAAATTTTGGAGAAAATTCTATGCTTTTGAGAAACCAACTGGATTAAAAACCAAAACAAAGGATATTTAGCTGTTCAGATTAATACACTACAGTTCCAGAAGACTGTGGAGGAAATGGACTGTACAAAAATCTGGTATTCTTTTTTCATGAGACTTCTCTATTCCAGGTACATCCCTGAGCTTGTGCTATTCAAACACATGTGCCATCTATGCTGGCAATGTGAATCTGATAGAAGACAAAGGAGTCTGAAACACAGATAATGTTTAATGTTGTTTTCCAATTAATGCAAGGTACTCAATCAAAGAACAATGCCGTGAAACACGTTTCCACACTCCTGTTTTTTCTAGGTAACATGCTTAAAACTCACATGGTTTTAAGAACAAAACATGCCTGGAAATATTTGTAGTTCTAGCTGACATCTTTCTGGTTGTCTACTGGTTTCATGTCCTGTCGTGTTAGTTTTTTTCACACACACACACCCCCTCCCCTCTTTCTGTGTGGCTGAAGCAGATCATCCCACACTCCCTCTGCCAGAATGTCTATCATGTTCTTTTCACTGAACAAATTGCCTGGACCTGAGTTACAAATGAAGTTAAAAATCTGGTGACATAGATAGGATGGAAACATGGTTTGTTGACATCCAGAGCCAGTGTCCTGCCTGTCAGAAAAGAAACTACATCATAAAAATCTCATGTTTTCTTCTTCTTCTTGCTTAGAGAATTCAGCTTCCAATCCAAACCCCACCATTTCAGTGCTATTCTTCATGAATTTTTGGTTTGGCTTTTTTACTTTGCTAGAGGATGCAACAAGATATACAGAAAGATCAAGTCTGTGAAAAATGGGCATGAGCACAAGTAAGAGAGAATCAGCTAGAGAAAAGCAGAGAGACCTTTCTGATTTAACCTTAGCATAAATAGATCAACAGTGATTTTTTCTTTCATTTCATCACTTGCATCTTTCAGAAATATCTATAACTGTGTTTTCCGCTTTGGATGATCATACTTGCCTTTTGTTATAAGAGTGTTTCCAGTGTAACCAGATCACAATGCATTCACAGGTGCAAAAAATCTGTGGTATGAAGGATGCTTTTGTAAATACCCTGCTCATGTGCCCAGCCCCATGGAAGCTGATTGGACCAGACTGAGAAATGATACTGGGGTCAAGAGAAAAAAAATTGATTCAGTGGCTCAAAAATAACAAAGGGTCTGGAGCATACAGCTAGGTGCTGGAGAGCAAATTCATAACCCTTAGAGTTTTCCCTGCCAGCACAGGAAGGATTGGTTTGGGTGTTTATCACTAGCCACAGGGGTTAGAAATTACTCACCTGAGTATTATGCCTACACAGACATAGTGCAGGATTCTTCTGCATTTTTCTCCACTTGGACATAACTTCTAGTGATTTTAGTGGTTGCTATGAAAACCACATTAAAACTGTCTTACTCTTCCATGTTTGATTCAGTTTGCTTATCCACCAGATTGTATAAAGCTTTCAATATTATCCATTTCCTTAATTTCTCATTAGTCTTGATTAGTGCTAAAGCTCTCATTCTAACACACTGAATCAGTGATCTAATGCTGGAAGCTTGATTTCCAGAAACAAACTTACCAAATTATGAATTTAATACTGACTGTGCTCTGTTAAATTTAGGAAAAACTTATCCACAAAACTGTTAGAAAATCTGAGTATTTTCTCTGAGTAAAATCTTTGTCCAGCTGTAATATATGCTGCAGACCAAACTTAGTCTGACCTCAGGGTATAACTTTGCTTTGTGCATTTTTCAAGCTTTCAACATGTATTTTGAGTTCATATTGGAATGAAAATAAAATTTTTGAACATGTTTATAAAAACAGAATGTGTCAAAATATCCCTTCTGGGCTAAGGCTTTAGACTTTCCACTGAACACACCTATTTATTACTCCATGTAATTCTGCAAAATGGAAGTCTCTGCATTTGAGTCAGAGTGATTTTTCATCACAGGTAACTTTGAAAGGAATAAGGCCAGGTCTTAAATGTCTTTACCCCAATACAGCAGCAAGTCTGTAGGCTAAAAGAAAGCACTACTCTTTCTGCATCTTTTTCACCTTTCCTATAAAAATGTCATCAGATCTAGCAGTACCTCTCCATGAAGGTTTCTGCATCCCATGAAATTTCTTATTCATCTCTGGCTGACCTTTGGTGAAATTTGAGCTGCCTTTGCTTACCGCTGCCTTGTTTGGACTATCTTTACTGTGATATGGAGAGAAATTTGTCATAGCTGATGGATGAGGAGAGGACAAGAGGCTCTGTCATGCTCACCACTCAACTGAAAGCAGTGTGGCATCCCTTTGGCCTTGGTAAGGAGGCTGTACCATAAACTGTATTAAAACCTATGCTGGCTTTTTTTTTTCCCATTTTCCTAGAGTTTGACTCCCTACCTGGTTAACTTATACTGTCTTCAAGAAGGATTATGTTTGTAGGCCTCTGCATGGGTTTAACTCTGTTGGTTTAAAATCACACCTTGAGTTAAATGGGTGCAACTGTCTTGTGTAGACAAGCCCTTGGAGGCACTTTGTCAGGCACCTTGCCACTAATCCACCTACGGAGGTAATGAATCTTGCCCCAAAGGGAGTAACAGATTCCTGCCTGTTAATATTCAGATCTGTCAGAGCAGAGATACCATAACACTGCCCTCACTTAAATTATCATCCAATCTCCAGATACATTATGTAGACCAAGTGATTGTAAAGTAGTTTTTTGGCTCATTATTGTAAACTGGGCCCTGCAGAAAGCAAACATCCATTTGGTTGGGTTCAGGGCACCTTTACAGTTATAGAACTCAGAGAAGAAATTATCCTCTGCATTTGTAATTTTATCTTTGAAAGTGGGTCCAAGTATTTGCTAGTATCCTTCACAAATTATTTCTGGCCTTTGGACAAGATGCTCCACTTCTACTTTTTACATATATATTAGGTTGGAAGAGCACTGCTTCCCCTGGGGAGCAGTGGGGTCCTCGTCAGCCTTGAAGCCCAGGAGAACACCTGCAAACCTCTGCGGTGGGGCTCCCCACAGAAAAACACTCACTCAGCCACACGCCACCATACTGTCAATTCCAGCATGTACATGTGCCTTGCCTTCAGAGTACTTAACATTTCAGAAGCCAGTTTGTAGCAATTAGTGCTTGTTGTGTGATGGAGACTGCTGTGTTGACTGAGCCAATTAAGAGATCAATTAGTGCAATACAGAGTGCTTCGAGAGGTAGTCTTGGGTGACTTTGTATTTCAAGGAGTACCAAAACACTTCTCCCTACAGTCTGCTTTTGAAGGTAAAATTAGTTTTACACTATTGTAGCCCACCTTTTTTTTTTTTTTTTTTTTTTTTTTTTTTTTTTTTACAGCAATATGTTACTAAGTAGGGATTTCCATGAATTGGAAACACTGCAAGCAAACTCCAAAGCCTGTGTTTTTCTTGTTCTGTCTGAAAATTTGTATAAAATCGAAGATTATATGCCCTACAGGTCCAGTCTGTAACAAGCCAAACATGCCACTATTTTTTTCATAGAAAAGCAAAATGAGTTCAAGTCTTTATCTTTTCAAGTTGGACTGGGGCTTAAGGTCTTTATTAGATAATTATTGTTTGCCTTATTCAGCACTGGACAGAAGTTTATGGATGAAAATACCAAGTGGACATAGTTCCACCAACCTCGCCTGATTTCCTACCCAGGCTGTCAGGGAACCAAGGCTTCTGAGCTCTGTGATCCCTGGGCTGACTCACTGTAGCAGGGTTTCAGTCATGTCAGACGACACTGCTAGGAACTTCAAGTTTCTGGAAGTGGAGGCCAGCAGAGGTGAAACTAATAAGAAAGTCTCAGGAAATGATATATTTCAGAAACACCATGCATGTTTCCTTTTAGAAACAGTGTTTGGGGATTTCTGGGTCATGAGAAGGTCTTGAAAAAATTGATGTAGGTCCTGACCAAACAAAACCACATTAAAAAAAAAAAAAAGAAGAAAACAAAGAAAAATTATTATTAACCCTAAATCCTGCATTTCAGCCATTTCTAGTTTTGTTCTGCTTTGAAATCTATTTATGGCCCTACAGAAACTTTTAAAAATCAAGAAAATAGGCAGTCTGTAGTTCAGCATTACCTTCACTTCATGGATCACAATACTGAACAGTCAAATAAACTGGTTTTGGTTGTTGGGTTTTTTTGTTTGTTTGTTTGTTTGGGGTTGGTTTGTTTGTTTGTTTTAATAAACATTGATTTTGTTCTCTTAATGTTGAGGAATTAAAAGAATAACATCAGAGATTCTGTCCAGAAACTGTCAGGAACGCAAACTTGATATTTTTCTTACCCAGCTCAGAAACAGCAGAAAATCAGCTTGTTTTGCATATACTATTCCTTCATAATCTCAGGAAGATATACATTAAGATTTTAATGGATTAATTGTTGCTTAATCTATCACTTACTCTGTGCTGCGTTAATACAGCAGACTTAGTTTATTCACAGAAAAGTACCTTCCTTTTGCTTTCCTGGAACTGCCTTTGTGGGCACATCTGCTTAGGAAGGAGGACACAATAGAGAACATGGGGGCATACTTTACCCCGGCACCTTTTTTTTAAATATTCTTTTTAACAGTCTCATGAGACCAGAAAGAGCAGTGAAGAATCAAATTTTAGACAACATCATAACCCTCCTTGTATTTAAAAAAACACCTGTGGAAAAACAGTATATTTAAATTTTAATAACAATGAATATAAGTGATTAATGAGAATGGAGCAATAACCCATGATTTTTTCTCTCTCTCCCCACATAAGATGAACGAACTAAAGGAACATTTGAATATAATCTCAGGAGGTGCTACATTTAGCCCAGGGTTTAGTTCCAAGTCTTTTATTGACTTCAGTAATAGATCTATTCTGAAAGAAGGAAACTAAAGATAAAATTAGACTTTCTTATTGAGGTTTAGAAAGTTATCCATAGTGAAGTACAGTAAGACGTTAACTTTTCTCCAGGCACTAGTGACAGTACTTTTGGGATGGGAGTACTGGTCTAGTCCACGTGCACCAGGCTCCCAGTCTGTTACTGCTACTTGTTTAGTGTGTGATCTTGAAAAAGACTTTGACCAGGAGTCACATCACCAAGTTTAAACAGCTACTTTGAATCTTTTCTCCTTTGACTCCCCTTATAGCCACAAGAGGGTTTGCCTACACTGCTAAAAATAAGGAGTACAAGTCTGGAGCACCAGACTGCTGACCATTTCACATCTCTTAAATTCAGACAGATACAGTTCTTAAGTGTTTTAAAGCTCACTTCCTTGACCCATTTTGGATAAATGCAACTATTTTAAAGTCAAATTAGTTACTGAGGGAGCTAGCCCTAAGCAGTGTGGACAGCAAGCAGTCTGATCCACCTGGCCTTGGGGTAAGGACTGGTTCCTGACTCTTTTATTTAGGAGTACAAGCAGAACCAGAGAGAATTAGAAAGAGATGCATTTCTGGAGTGTGTTTCCAATTACCCTACAGTGGCTGTTTACACAGGTTGGATGAATCACAGTCCTTACATCTCGTTTTCTACAAAATGGGGAATGATATAAAATAGTACATAGCCACACTGGTGAAGAACAGTGAATGCTCTGGATATGATATGCACCACTTGAGGAGAAGAAAACCAGTAAAACATAAAGGATGAAGGCACACAAAAAATCAAGATCAATCCATAGATCAAATACAAGACAGTGAGGTTTTGGCCAATATTTAAGAGTTAGATCTGCACAACCCTGTTTAGTGGATCACCAGACTTCTGGAGCAGGTTCAGAGTAGGCAGCCTAGGGTGGTTGTGTCCTGAGGCTGGGCTGGGAAGAGGAGGCTAAGGTTAGGATGAACAATCAGTGGGGTTAGACTTTGTGGTGTGGAAACAGGGTCCCAGGAGCTAAAATCACACTTCCTATGCAACGGTACCAAAAGATGCTCCTCTGTACTAGGCATTTATGTGTGTTGTAGGTGGTATTTTATCGCATGTCACAGACTGGTTCAGTAAAGAAAATATTGTCCACAGCCTTTCATGTCACATGAATTTTAAGATCACAAATCCTGGCTTTGAAAACACATGTTTGGCTTACCATGAAAGTGGGCTGTAGAAAAACAAAACAACCATTCCATGACACACAGTCACTGACTTTTCTCAAGAATCAAGGAACAGTCAGGAGTGGTTACAGAAGGCATTTCTTATTGAATCTGGCCAAAAGATGTTGTAATATTTACACTGGTACACGGCTGTTGGTTTAAAAGCTATTGTGTAAGGAGTCAGAATGGGAATACAGATTCAAATGTAACACCAAATAAATAAAGTTTCATTAATGTGTGGATTAATGAGAAGAACATTGGCTGGGGACCCAAACAGCCGATGTCTCTGTGGTCCTTTTGGTGGACATCAAAGCACACCCACGGGCCCAAACCCACCCCAGGGTGGTGGTGCCGGGGGTGGGGGGCAGACCTGGGCTGTTCTCCAGAAGCATCCCCCCAGGAGAGCCCAGCATCCTCCCAGGAGGGCTCAGCATTGCCCCAGGAGGGCCCAGCATCCCCCCAGGAGGGCCCAGCATCCCCCCAGGAGGGCTCAGCATCGCCCCAGGAGGGCCCAGCACCCCGGGCGGGCAGGCGCGGCAGCCCCCGGCGTACCCCGGCCCCCTCCTGCCCCTCCGGGCGGGGTGGC